>NC_141702.1:12338624-12938624 GCF_971803275.1 Cyanistes caeruleus
AGAAGCTCTGAGGAGCTTGAAATGTCCTTCAATGGACAGAACTATTAGAGATATTAAAGACAGCAATAAATAAAAGGCAAGAAGAAACCTTCATGAGACTGCTACTTCACACCAGTGCCACGGGGTGGGAGGTGGGTAAGTCTTCCATTAGCAATATATTTCCCAGCATAGGAATAATCCTGGCTGCTTTCCAGTCACCATCTAATTCCTGCCTTGGTCCTATGTTAAACAAACCTACACATCATCTGGAAAACGATTGTGTAATTTAAAACAGTACATAACACCAGAGATAGGTTTGGGGTCTGATTGCTTTTCTTAAACCTGATCTCTGAATACAGACAACATTCAAACTGCATTAAAACTGTTATTTTCATGACAGCAAATAACTTCAAGCTCATGTATTAATCTGGAACTTTCATGTATCACAATGCCCCAAACACATAGCTGTCAAACAGATTATTTCTGTGATTGATATAAGATGTATGGATATGACGTCGAGAAAAGGCTGCATTGTGGGACAAATGTCCCTGAGCTTTTGCTACTATAGTTCCCAGAGAACTGGTATACATTCCAATTGCTTTATCTTGGTATAATAAAGTGCAGAATTTCAGTAGAAGCCATATTAACTCCTGTATTAGAAAACCACAAAATTCCCTCAATTCAGCATTTATAAAACATATGATTTTTTTTAAATTACCCATTTAAATAAATATACACACAAACAGAAATATATGCATAAAAAGGCATAATTTTATGTCTTATCCATAGTAAAGTATGTAGTCATATACTATGCATTCTACTAGGAGCAAAGGGTTTCTGTAAAAATTCAAATATTTGAATATGCACTCCCTCTGGGAATTTCCCTGTTTAAATATTTGTGCTTAGTAAGAAAATGTTGAAGAAATTTAAGAGTAGGCATTACATTTCATGAGGTTCCTGTATTAAAAAAAAATAAAAACCAAAAAAAACAAAACAAAACAAAACTCTACAAAATCTATCACACATATCAAAAATTTCCCATGACCAAAGCGGGCTATAATAGCCTAGGTTCTCCCTTAGAATAAGAAGTACCACTGTCAAATTATATTAGTTCTATATCATACTCATGTCAGTTTCCTGATGAAATAAAGGCCCATATTTTGCCATCAGGGTTGAGCAGCGTCCTTCCTCACAATTTGTTCCACTGAAATGAATTGTTATTTTGCTAGGAAGAATTTTAAGCTGCCCTATTCTGGATCTATATGGTGAGTGGAAAGAAACAGCTTGCCTTTCTATTGATTCCTTCATGATGCTATCCTGAAGGATAGCATTAAACTTCAGTGACATTAAGTATATATAATTAAGTGTATATAATTTTAGACGATGAAGTTACTTTTCACTTTTCACAACATTCATCCATAATTTCGCATTTTCTTTGGCATTATAGCTTTAAATAGTACAAAGATACATGGCATTTAAAACTCAGAAAGACCTCTGGCCTTTGACCTTAAAAGATCTTTATGTGGAGGCCCATGGTGCATTGATTTTTGACAGTACAGTGACAGAGCCATACAAAAAAGGTATTCATATTGACCAAGTCAGTGGATATTTCAGGTCAAAATGTCAGCAGTTGTCTTTTTCAGCTGACATCCTGGTCTGAAAAAGTTGGATTTAACGTTTACTTGACTCTGATATTTTGATTTCTTGCCATACATGGCTGTGCCATTAGCTCCCTGGAATGCCTTTCAGTTTCTTCCTCGAAAAATGCTAAATAAGTTCTCACTTTACCTACTGACTGAATAAGAATACAAAAACAACAGACAGCTGTGAGGCATCTGCATGTCACACAAACACTGCTGGCACAGTTCCTGCATTCAAGAGATCAGCAAGAGCCTAGTAAATAAGCTTTCTTCACTAAAGACCACTTTTGTCCATGATCATTGAAGCTGTGCTTTACTCATACATCCTCTGAATTCCTCTTTTCTTCAGTAATCACACATGCCTAGCATGATGGCTGATTCTATTCTACAGTCCTAGGCCAGTAATTATGTGAGTAATTGGCAGACAAGATGTTGTGAATACCTGAATCCCAGGTTAATTGAAACTAACACCTGCCTGAACTGTGCTGTTGTAATGGAGGCAATAATACAACAAGATCAGATCCTATTGAGTTGCATAATCTTTTCAAGACAGGGTTTTTGATCTCCCTCCTTTGATTTGAGGGCAGTGGTAAACTAAAGTGTTATGCCTTTGTTGAAGCTTATAAAAGATGAACCTGAAGCTGAAAATGAAGATCCTTCCAGTTAATCTGCGTTGAGAAAAAATAGTGAGCACATATGCTTTGCATCTTTCAGTTAGAAAAGAAATATCTGATATAGCTGTCGACACAACTGTAGTTAATAACAACATCACAATTCACCCTAGAGTAACCCAGGTTGTTACCCGGGTAGTACAACCTGCAAAACTTGGATTAACAAGGTAGAGAACAGCCAAAATTACCACTGCCATCCCTGAACATCCCAAGCTGGGCAAGCCATATGGCATTGCTCAGAGGACGTTGTTCTACATGGCGTGAGGCTGATTTTCTGTTGCCTTGTTCTTTGTACCATCAACTCAAGGCTGAGGTTCCAGTGTTCCAGTCTTTCCAGTGTTTCCTCTGTTACTTTCTCCCTGACAAAATGCTGACAGTGGCACATCCCTGCAGCATGGACAGACTGACAGACCTGTCAGAAGAGCAAATTAAGCACTGCAGCAAAGAATTCCACGCCATAGAAAGACCACCAGAACATGTATTCTTCACTCGATAAAATCTCTCAGGAAAACACAGCTTCTCTTGTTCTTTTAGTGAAATCGTGGCGCTTTTTTTATTTTTTAACTCAAATCTTATATACTATTTTAAACATAGCTATTACCTCACATAACTAATTTCTGGGAAGTATTTCAGTTTAAACAGACTTGTGTTGAAAGAGTGAGCTGGATCAATGCAGAAAGTGGAAGAAGTTTGGCAGCAGAACCTGGGAGACAGCTAGATAGATAGGTAGATAGTATAGATATATAGATAAATAGATGATATAGATGATAGATATAGATATAGATATATAAATAGATATAGATATAGATACAGATATAGATGATATAGATATAGATATAGATGATTTAGATAGATAGATAGATAGATAGATAGATAGATAGATATAGATGAAAAAACTAATGTTGTGCAGTTGCTTGCAAGAGCAGAAGACAGTTCTCAGTGATCCAGAAGGTCCTGATTTTCCTAGTTCAACAAGATATTTCTTAGTTCAACAAGATATTTCTGTGTTAGAATACATGTTGGTTCTACTTATAATGGTGCAAGCTGTATAAAGCCACTATACCCTTTGTAAATGGAAAACAAATTTGAAAAAAAAAAATTAAAAAGCCAAAATATAGCCAGAAGATTTGAACTTTGCAAAAGTCCACGGTCCTCAGATTACTTATGTAAGTAATCTGATTGCAGACTTCTCTGGGAATTGCTTGACCACCCCAGTTGCCTCTGAACATCACAATCTATTTAGTTCTCTCAGGACTAATGGGGGGAAAGACGATTTCAGGAATGAAAAGTTTTTACTGTAATGACCTGAAGCAAATGTGAGAACAAAACACCTGCTTTAGAAGTCATGAGAGGCACAATCACAATAATTAACAGCAAGAAAGAGAAGTGAGGAGAAGGAGGAGGGAGCTGGGAAGTGGAGCTCCCAAATTTCACCTGTTACAAAGGCCTCTGTTTAAATGGAATATGGCTGCAAAAGAAAGGCAATATACTTTGGCTGACACCTTTGCAGAGACATTCTGACATGAAAAAACTGACAGTCTTAAACAGAGACAAGTAATTAAACACGGGACATTGTGTCTCTCTGGAAATCATGCAACTGTAGAAAGGCTGTAATAAAAGTAACAACATTTCATGATAGAAGATCAGTGTAGGTTTAGAAGCTGAACAGCAAACCTGAGCATGTTAATCTACCCCGTGTTTTCAAAATCTTCCAGTAAAAGGTTCTATGCATCTTACTGTATAATTTTTTCCACCCAACAGGGCCTGATTTTTTTTCAAGCTGAGCACTGTCTGAATAGCTTCCCTAATGTCTTTGTTTAGGTCTGGTCTATAGATCCCACCTTACTCCCACTGATGTTAGAAGGAAACTCTCTTAGCAGACATCCTGTGGGATGACAATACCTAATTCTGTATTTGTTTCCAGCATCTCACATCCACCCCATCAGAAGTTGTGAATAACTCTTATATCTGGTAATATATTCTTACTTGTGAGCACAAAGGCTAGTAAAGACATTCTTAGTACTTTTTTAAAGGTATTTTTCTCCTAGATTGCCAAATCTCAATCACTTACTCCAGTGTTTATCTTGGGGTATGAAACAGTACAAATAAATGTGCATAAATAATGGTTTGATCTGACTTAGCTGCCTCAGTAAAACTGGCAAGTATCCTCTCCTGACTGGATTTCACTGAGAAATATCTGTGGTACATAAATGCCTTCTTATCAGGTGTGCCATCATCTCACATCATCACGTCTCCTGTAGTAAAGATAGAAGTAAGGTCATCCTTTACACCACACATCTTCTGGCAGAGAGCACAGACAGTAGTAGAAATTAAGTTCTGTAGTATATATTATTTGGCCAAGATGCTAACAAAACCCTACAGTAAATTCCCTGAAAGATTTCCAATGCTGAGGTGACAGGCAGCTTGGCTGAGGCAGTGATGGGGGGAGAAAGACACTGCACTGCTAGGAGAGAGCCATAGCTATGTTTCAGTCAAATCTGACCTACTTTAATGAAATCAGGTCATCTGTGAGCTCTTCATTACCCCCAGACTAAACAGTGCAAAACATAGCAGCCAATGTCTCTGCCTTTTCAGAGTACTGCTAATTCTCATTACAACATTGTTATGTATTCCTTAATATATATTGACTTAGTCATCTCACCACACCAAAGCTGGCAAACAGCACTGGGGAAGGAAGGAAGGTAAACATGATTACTGACTCTGTGAAAAAAATAAAAATAAATAATAATTAAAAAAAATAAATAAATTGCAGGGTAAACACAGTTAGGCCTCCAGAACGTGTCCTCAAGGGAATACAGAAACAAAAGGAGGCACAACTGTCTCAGGACATTAGCCATGACAGATGAAGCTCACCTATCACACCAGGAAACTCTTAACTGTTACCAGCAGCCTTCACAGACAAAGCAAGGCTGGAGTCAGGGGAAGCTGGTACTGCAGGCTTACACTCAAATTCCTCTCACTGCTCAGTCTTCTGTAAACTAGATAGGTGACAGGTCCATAACAAAAAATATATATACTGGCAAAGCTTTAGCGTGATGTCCATGGCTGCCTTTCATTTCATTCAGACAGGCTGTATGTATATGCATTTGCAGCTATGGATGTGTCCCCACATATATTTTATGCAGAAGTGTAAATCCATTTGTTCTTACACCAGTATATCTGTGCTTGACAGTAATATACATTGAGATTTATGCACTGCTTTTAGACCTTAGGAATATATACAACTGTGTATCTCTAGCTGTAAATACATATGGATCTAAGAAACACCTAAATGTATATATGATTTTTAAAATATATGTATAAAAGCATATTCAGCCACAAACACATCCTTTTGAGCATCGCATTAAACCTACACTATATGTATGTATGCACATTTCTCTATCATGAATAAGGTGTATATATATTAAAGGCTACTGTGTTCCAAAGAGAAATAGTCATCTCTTATTAAAAGAATAAATATGTTTTGTTTCTATTTCTTATCACAGAAGTGTAACATTTACAATTTCTGTTCAACAGTATCTGAAGAGTATTTATGTTCCCTTTGCTTTGGAGACCTCTACATGAGGGCATCTGGTGCCATGAGGAGTGACATCCACTCCCCTGCTGCAACTCCAATAAGCCACAGGTCAGCAAAGGTCCTGTGCCATGCCTGCAGCCTTGTGTGGACATCCCTGGCACCTTAGCTCATCTCAAAAGGCACTGTGCACTAATTCATTGGGTGGGCCCTTGCATTCCTTTACCTATAGACAGCTATCATTAAAACATTTTTAATGCATCCCAGTGATTTTCTGCTTTTTCCTAACCTATGTTAAATTGGTAAATCTATTTGGTACTTACTACAGAATTCTCTTTCTTCACCTACTATCTCATTGACTTCTTGGTCTGTCTCTATCACCTCTGTGGGTGGCTGAGTGTATTTCACCCAGCCCAATGGAGAGGTCTACAGAGCAGGAGTCCACATGTGCCAATGCTTTGGACAGAAATATTGAGGTGAAATGAAGATTTATAGGGATGACAACCTAGACAGCTCAGTCTTGAGGCCATGCCAGACTTTCTTTGGCAATGCCTAATTAAGATAATTCACAAGGTTCTTGCCTCTTTCACTTTTATCTATTTTTTCCTGTTTCTATTTCGTTCCCTGCCTTGTATTGGGATAAACAACTGCACAGCTATGTGGGATAACCAATAATCCAGATCTTGGATAAATATCTAACTAATTCCCATTGAAACAAGGATCATACATATAAATACTTTTCAAATTCTGACCACTCATTATATAGAGTCATTATATTTTTAAATCATAATTTTGATGGCTGAAACTAGGAGGAGAGGCAAGTCTCAGAAGTCCAGCTGGCTGTGACAGACTCTGTGCTTACTGACTAAGGCAAAACAGAGTAGCCATATTTTGATTTCTTGCAACATCTGGAAAGCTATTCCCTTCTATTTTCTTACAGCATCTGCTGCTGCCCAAATTGCTCATTTCTTCTCATTCTAAACAGCAGAAACTTCTGTGTCAATCCATATGGTGCTTTTAAACTGCCAGAGAAGCAGGACTGAGACAAGTAAGGGAAGGATGACACATAGAGGAACAGGTAACTTTGCATGCACTTTTAACAAAGAATACATGACAGTGGATAAAATATTGCAAAAATATACATCATACAGGAAATATGTTTTTTTTAATAAGTATAACTAATAACTATGTCCAAAAAATCTTTAGTCCCTTTTATTTAAAAAGCTGGTGATAGAAACTGCTGAGTCTCTTTTATAGGTTTGCAGCAGCCCCTTCTCTGAAGGAGGCACTAGGAGGTTAGGAGAGGCTTAGAAGGTAGGGTATGACAGTAATTATTATCTGTAGAGAGCAGCTGTAAGCAGCGTGCTTAATGGTGGGATTTGGGCAGACAAATATTGTCAGCTCACTGATGTTGCTAAGCTAGCAGTGCCCTGCTGAAGGATGGAATGTGCAGTCACACAAAAGCCTGCCATGGGACAGCCCTGAGCACCGCTGAGCCAGCAGCACCTACTGGTGCTACCATGTGCATCAAAGAGGCTTTTCTTGCTCCTTTCAGTGGGATAAGTCTTTTCTCAGTTGTGGTTGCGCTTGTTGTTGCTTCTCCTGTGGAAGCAGCTGAAGAACAGGGTTGAGATGGTGATTTTCCCAGGGAGGAAGCTGAGGCTGAGCTGCATTCTCCTCTGGCCCAGGGGAACGCCCAACATGCTGCAAATGCCCGAGCAGAGCTCAGCCCGGCCCCTGCCTGCTGCAGCTCCAGCCGAGACTGTCTGGATCCACAGCGTACCCAGACTCACATCCCACCTCACTGTCACCTCATTTACTGAGGAATTCTACCCCTGCAGCCTGTGGCCCTAAACGTCAGGTCACTAATGGAGTTTTGTCTTGTTACCGAGGCTGTAAGAAGGAAACTGATGCTGGTGCCTAAACATCACATCTGGAGCTCCACCTGGTAACTCAGTGTGTGCAGTGATCTGCTTCCATTCCCCACGGCTGACACTGAGATAGGCTTTCCATGCACTGCAAATCATTCAAAACTCTAAACTGACATCGACCACTTGTATCTATGCTTTTCTGTTAGAGGCTTTAACCTCCAGATGCTTTCTCAAAAGGAGTAGGTTTATTTCAGTTTACATTATTATATTTCAGTTATATTATTTTGAAGTAAATAACTGAGAAAATGTGGATTTTAGCACTAAGGAAATTCTATTATCGCTTTTTCTGAAAAGTTGTTTGTCTTATATTCCAGTATCAAATTTACATCTAATTTCAGGCTTCTTTGGACCACATAAAGGTTAATCAAACACTTAAAAGTGAATAGAAAGGCTCCCATCAAATGCCAATAGCCTGACCAAAGTTCATACCAGTGGTGAGAATTGGTAGCTAGGTCTGATTCTCTTCAAAACTTGCAGAAAAATTTCATTGTGATGCTTTACACCCTCAGTTACAGCTCACTCATCTCTTGAGCACAGTTTATCTCCTCAGAATGCAATTCAGCCCATGTAATGCTATTTGAACTTGCAGAAAAACTTGTCTTCAGACATATCTTCTGTCAAATTAATCATGAATTGTTGGTTCAGAGATACCAAATGTCAAAGATTTTTTTTTTAAGATTTTACTATAGCCCAGGTATGTACAAGCATTTCTGTAAAAGCTTGTGTATCTCTGAGGAGAACAGACAATGCTGTATGCACAACTCTATTCACAGTAAAAGCCAGGCAAACATAAAAACCCACTTGTAGCAAAGCAGATGTTCATAATCTTAATTTTATTATCTCCAAACAGCAGTGTTTGTTTCAATACCCAAAAAGCAATAAATGACCATGACAATGTAGAAAAGAAATATGGCAAAAAATCTGGGAGAAACATTTGTGATTTAGATTATCTTTGTTTTTTCTGACTTGTGCCTTAGAGATGTTCAGGCTGTGTATGGTATGGGCTGGGTTTCAATAGCTATAGTATGTTATGTGCACATCAGTGGATTAGATAGCTGGGAAAAAAAGAGAGAAGTCAGAACTGTATAGTCTGGCAGTTTCCTGAAGGCAACAAGCAGGGGATACCATTGAATTACAGAATAACAACACAAGGTAGAAAATCTAATTGTATATATAGAAGCATCAAACCATACATAAAGGTGCTTGATATGGTCTTTATCATTTTTTCATAAACTACTTTACTAATTTGTCTCCGTGTGGAGAACTTTGCTGAACTAAGCTGAGGACAAAGAAGAGCCACATAATTTCTATCATAATTTGTAGTTCAAATACCCTCTAGGACTTATCAGACAGACTTATATCTTTACATCCACAATAATTAAGAAACTTTCATGGGATTTTGGTTTAACTCATTATATATGCTAGCAACACTAAGCATATGCATGGAATTATTGTGTAGTTACAGCATTTACTGCACGCATAATTCTCAGCAGTAACGTGTAAACTTTTCTGCACATCACCACTGTGGACTGGGGTTGTAATCCATCCAACAATTCCCACAAAACCATTTCTATGTAGCTTCTGTAGGAAGACAGAACATCTTAACATATTGTAGAATGATGCACTGGCTCATGTGACTTCCTCCAGGCAAATGGAGTAAAATGAGGCTTGGAGGGAAGAAACAGCAAACCCTGTGCAGACTGAGGCAGACATTATTTACAGTGGTAACTCTTGCCCAAGATGAGTCTGCTTGAGCTCTGGAAACAATGAAGAAAGCCTTGAGATTTCCAGAGATAGCTCAAAGCAAGAACCATGGAGGCTATTAATTACTTCCAAAGGGTGCTCTCTGTACTGACCCCAAGACACACTCAGCTTCTGCCAGTATGTTCCACAGTTTATGCAGAACTACCTTGAAATGAAACTCTTTAATCTTGTTCAACAAACTAAAATAACTTGACTTGGATAGATCTGACCCCAAACTCAGTATTTTATTTTGATTTTTCTGACATGAATATTTGATTTTCAGATGAAACATTTTGCTTTTCAGGTTAAAATTTGTAACAGGGGAAAATTCAACATAGATATTTCTGCAATGAAAACATATGTTTTTCTTCTAAAAAATTATTTTTTTTCTGTCTGAATGTTTCTGATCAATATACAGCAATGATGTATTCAAATACACAGAGAAGTATATTAGATGCATGCACATAATCACATATTTATGTACTCTTTGGAGATATCGATAGTCTTCTAGCTGATAGGTCAGATTCTCCATTTCAGCTAGCTGAGAAAGATGTTAAAATATGGGAAAGTTGGAAAGAATTCATAAAAACAAGCACAAAAAAGACCTCTTCCTTTTTTTGGTATGTAAAGAAAATGCTAAATAAACAATTTGCAAACTCAGTAACAAAAGTCAACACTTAAATCTGTGTGAGTTCTCCCTTTGTCTATTTATTTTTCTGTCTCCAAATATTAAATGCACACTTCAATACAAAGCCAAGAATTAGGTTCCATACATGGAAATGCCTTGGTGATTGTGAAAAATAATGCTGTGGTGTCTCTAGTTGGGAGGTTTGGAAGAAAAAGAATTTAAAGAAAAAAACGAAGGAGAAAAAAAAGGGAAAAAAAAAGAAACTGTTCCACTTCATCTAGCAGTGCTGCAATACATCACTCCAATTAAATCCCAGCCAATAAGCAAAGGGACGTGTTAAGTAAAATTCATGAGCTTTGAATGCATGTGAATGAATATGCCAATCAGAATCAATGCCACCCATTCATCATGTAACACCATGGTGATGACAATGAGCTTGAAACCAGCCTTTGTTGTCATCAGCTGTGCAGTAGTTGCCACAGCCCCAGCCTGGATCAAATGTGTGGGACATTTAAATCTTCAGCATGGCACCAACACACAGAACATCTTATTCATGCCAAAAAAGGAGCTATAATCAGACTCCGAGTAAATAATTCAGGATCAATCCCTTATGAGGCACAAATTACCTTCTTTTAAAATGACCAAAATGCTGTTCTTCTCCTTGCTTGACTTTACTCCATGGACACAGGCACAGCATTTTGTAACTATGTACTGTATTTGTCCCTTTGGAAAATCTGTTGCTGTATTAATGTCTGTAACTGAGCCTTCTCTGGGCCCTAACTGATAGTGCACTAAGGAATATCTTTGCGGAGACCCTGTATCTCAGCCCTTTTGAGCACTGCAGTGGCAGATGGCTAGCTCTCACTGCTTATACAATAACCATTTCATTTGTGATGCTTGACCTGAATTCCATTCCTTGTTTAAAAGTGTGTCTCAGTTCTCAAATGGTATTTCACAGAATTGCCATTTCCATAGTGTTTCCACATGCTGTTCTCCAAATAACACATTTGTCCGTAAAACAGGGTGAAAGAAAAGAATATGGAACTAAGTGTCACAATTGAAAATGTTTAGTCTAAGAATACGTATCCAAATACTGACAGCTTCACTTTTACTGGATTTAAATTACCCCACTGATATTTTCTTATATGTCAGCTTCTATCACTTACAGATCATGCTGTATTTTTAGTGCTTTGTGCTATGAGTTAGTTCTCTTTCTTCCATTGAGTTGTCAGTAGTTATAACATTGTAAATGTGAAATGCTGTACTAGAAAACAGGCCTTGGAGTGGTGACATACACTCAACTTCTCTGAATAAATTAAGCATGCATGCTTTCAGTAATAGATCCACCCATTAATCAGTGTGTTTAAAAAGATGTGACAATCACTGTATAGAACCGATAGTCCCACAATTTACCGGCGGATATTACTCATTGCTGAATACTTTCTCTGCACATTTCTCATCTTATTTTTCAGTTCCTGTATAGGAAATTAATCTTAAGAGGAAGAACAAGTGATCTTAAGGAACTTTATTTAGAAAAAGGTTCTTTCTGAGGTTTCTTCTGCAGCCAATTAAAATCCCAAGCAGAGGGAGCTGAAGGCATCATTCAAATACACATTTGATTAAGAAATATTAAACATGAAACATAGATTTGCAAACAAAGCCATGTATCCTTTAGTCATTCCCTTCCATTCTCTGGGCCTGAATCCATAAGGAAAAAATTAAAATGAATAGAGGGAATAAATGGGAGGACCACAAAGAGCTAGAGAAATTATGCTTTAGAAAAGATGCTGTCCGCCCCTGTTAAGGTTATCGACAACCCTGTATTGTGATCCTTCTGGCAGTGACCTAGTCTTTTCCTACTGGAAGTGACCTGATTTTCTTCTACTGGAATTCTGCAATGCATTTCTTAAGAAAAAAGTTACCCTGCCCGAGTTTTTTCCAGCCCTTGAATTGATCCACAATGGTTCTATGCAACTTCATGCAACAGGCCCAGGTATAACTTAGAGACAAACAGTAAAGTCACATTAAACCTTATAGCTAAAAGCATACTTGTTTTGACTCAGAATGAATGGCAGATTATTTCCAGCTGTAATTAAACCCATACTTTATGCCATTATGCAATCAATTATAACTAAGATTTAAACAAATTATATATCTCTGAACATATAACCACTCAGTTCTTTTAAAAAGAGTGATAAGTGGATGTTTTTGTAATTTGGGACAAAAACTTTCCAATCAATCTGTGATAACATGAAAGCATAAGAAAATCCTCTGTTGATCCTTCAGCCCTTTAGATTTTAACCTCTCTGTTGACTTGGCCTGTGCCAAAAATAGTGTTGCCAGGGGAATTAAGGGAAGATTGTCCTTCTGTATTTGGTACTGGTCAGGCTGCATTTTAAATCCTGTGTCCAGTTCTGGGCCCCTCACCTCAGGAAGGACATTGAGGTGCTGGAGAGTGTCCAGAGAAGGGCAGGGAGCTGGGGAAGGGGCTGGAGCACAAGTCTGATAAGGAGCAGCTGAGGGAGCTGAGGGTGTTTAGCCTGGAGAAAAAGAGGCTCAGGAGGGACCTTATCACAATTATTCTCTACAATTACCTAAAAGGAGAGTGTAGGCAGGTGGGGGTCAGTCCCTTCACCAGGCAACCAGCAACCAGACATGAAGAAATGGCCTCAAGCTGTACCAGGAAAGGTTCAGGCAGAACATCAGGAAGAATTTCTTCACTGAAAGAGTTGTCAAGCACTAGAACAGACTAAGCAGGGAAGTGGTGGAGTCACTGGAGGTGTCCAAAAAATGACTGGAAGTGGCACTTAGTGCTTTGGTTTAGTTGATGTGGTGGTATTCAGTCAAAGGTTGAACTTGATTGTCTTGGAAGTCTTTTCCAGCCTTAATGATTCTACAACTGAAGACCTCCATGACCTTCAAAGACCCAGAAAGCTCCTGTTTCCCAGTGAGTATAAGGTAAAAGTTCCAGAACTATTATTCTTTTTCTCATGTTTATCTTCATGCTGCCACTAAGTAAAATGAAAAGCTGACAAAAATTCAAGTACTACCAAGAAATAACACATATTTCTCTAGCTATTCTTCATGATAAAAATCATGTCACTACCACCAGAGTAAAACCAGTTTTAAATCAAATGAAGAGAAAGTAGGTACTCATGGTAAGGAGGTTCTGAAGTTCATTTCCTGATGAAATTTATGGTTAAGAGTACATATCTACCTTTCATACACTTGGAACACTCTTGAGAAGCTCCTGATCTCTTTACTTGCAACTAGTTATCACATTAAATATATGAAAAATATTTTTGTTCCTGCTACCGAGGACAGAATATCATCCCAAAAAATCACCACACCGTTCTTACACACCTGGATAACAGCAGCACAACAACAGCAGCATGAAGCTATCTACAAGTTCCAGATCACCTGAACTTCTTTGATGCTCTCTGCTCTGTCCCACAAGCTGTCACAGACTCCTTAGACCCTTCATCTATTTATTCCACCAAATAAATCTCAAGGTATTGCTTCTTATTGAGAGCATTGAGCTCACACCAGCTTAATTTTTGTACAAAGGCTCTGGTCTACATGTTTTATTAGGAAATATAATATGGTATATGAAATTTGTTTTGGTATTCACAAAGTTTTGTGGGAAGTAATTTTTGATGCTATTCTATTTGGGTTTTGCAGTAATAGACCTTGGCCTGAGAGGCAATTATGTTCAGTTATACCTAAGAGGACTGATGGGAAATAAGTCACAAATTTTGTTCCTTTTTGTGTGTTGCTATGGTTTGAATGTCCATTCAATGAACTATGAACGTTCTTGTATTTGAAAATATATTACTAATTAGATAGAAAATACATGGAAATCTGTCTTTCTACAAACATTTTTAAAACACATTCATACAGAGGATTTGAACAGTTTTAAATGTCACAATTTTTCACAATCTTACTTTCAGGCAGGTGGTCAAAGAAATTTCATTGCATTTAACAAAGCAGGTTTTACACAAAACATGGTAAGAAGTTGCTTAGTGGGTATGCAGAGGCAAATTAAAAACAAAACAAAACCCAGAAAAACCATAAGGCCACAATAACTTTATAAACTTGCCATAATTATCTTAATAACTTTCTTCAGAAAAGGTGTAGTTCCATCTTTTGACTCATTCAACCTTGGAATGTCCTACCAAAAGAAATATATATAGAAAACAATTAACATTGAGCACAGTGGTACTTTCTGTATTTTATTGGGATACTTGTCTTTTGGTATTAATGAAGAAGTCCAAACTCATCTTTCTTTGCCCACTAATTAGCCACAATTTTAATTGGTAATGAGTAAAGCTAAAGTATCTGAAGAAAATATACAGATTTACACTGAGTTTTAAAATCTGAGCTTCTCTTGCTGCCTTGGGAATTTTGAAAAGAGTCTGAGTCTGAAGCTGCAGCTGAGAGGTGCTGCATTTATGTTTAGTATAACTGTTTCAACATTAGGATAAATGTGATATGTCTTGTGACTTAAGAGCTACTGTTGGAATATTTCTTTTATGGACAATGCAATCACAAAATATGTTCACATCACATTTGCAGGATGTTTCTTAAGATCAGTAATATGCTTTATTAGATCAGAAGATTTAGACTCAATACTCCTTGCAATCACAATAACGTTCATATATAAAGAATTAGAAAATAAAATGGCATTATTTAAAAAGCATAGCAAGTCATCAATTATTTCAGATTTAGGGAGCTGCTTATGGGCTTACTTGAGATGTAAGCAAATAAGTGCCAATTAATTAGAGTCTGTGACAGTGTTCAGTACCATCTCTTTGATCTTTCACTAGTAGCTGACAACAAAGCACATATACTCACAATGCTTTAGTTTCTGTGAAGTGATCAGCAAAACATGTTCAGCTCATTTAAATAACAGAAGCTGGTAAAATACAGCTATCTTTTATAGCATTAAGCAAAGATTTGAGTTCAGATGACAGCCTCTCGAATTTATAGAATACATAAATTGGAGCCATTTGCATCAGATGGGTAACTCGAGTTAAACTTAAAAATGGATAAAGCCACAAGCCAAAGGCTAAAATAGATTCCACAATAGCTCCCCTGATCAACCATTGGTACTCTGGCTATTTAAACACAGATATACCATTGCTCTGTGAACAGTGTCACACAAACATCTGGCTAGAAAGACTCACTGTGGATAATTCACTAACAGAAGATGCATTTGTTTCAACTATATAAAAATTCAGAGGAAGCATAGACCAACAAAAATAAGTCATGTATACAGGCCAGAATCTAGAATTCTGAACATGCAGCTATAACATCTTTTCTGAGCTGGAGTGTTAGGATTTTTTTCTCTGCATGTGCACGTACATTTTTAGGACTTATTACAAGGAATAGATATTTGTCTGTGAAAATGGGAGGTTTATAATATTATCAACACTATAGTCAGTGACATGCTTAGGTTAAAGCTTATAAATTTTAATACAACTTTAGAATGGCAAAATTTAAAAAAAACAACTTTACAACAGTGTCATATTTTAACCTACAAAGATAAAGGAATTTTTCTTGTCTAGTTTCTTCTTTATTGCTCCAAGTATTTTGGATTAGTAGGATTTTGTGGTTCTCTTCTAGAAGCCAAATTGTTGAGAGGAAGAAGAAATTTAACTATATTGCTATTCTAGTTCAGTGGAGTGCTTGGAGTTAAATCCTACCCCTAATTAACAACCCAAGTTGAAGCCATGCCAAGTACTCTGTGGAGTCAAGACTCAAAGAGAGCTGTGGACAGACACTGATTTTATCAGGTGCTGAGGACCAGATGCTGGGGGGGACCTCGGCAGCCCTGAGCTGCAGCAGCAGTGGTCTCTGCTTCTGCTGGTCCCCAGGCTATTTCCTGAGTTTGTGCCAGTGATGGTTCAGCTGACAGGACAGCAGAGCTTAGCAAGTCCCAGTGCTTGTGCCTGAGCACTGGCAGAGTTTCATCTGCTCATATAGACATCTGATGTGCATCTGTGGGCCCTACAAGAAAAGGAAATTAAACTGGCAGGTATTTTTTTGGCACCCAAAAGTTTAAAGAGTCTTAGACCTATAGAATGCCTAATTATTTCTGTGTCTGCTACTTCCAGGAAACAAGCATGTTCTCCAGAGTGAAAAATCTTCAAGAAGCTCTGAGATTTGGCTGTCTAGAGATACATAAAGATGCTTTGCTTTCTGTTTAATTGTATGTGTTGTCTTTATTTATTTCCATTTCTTTTTTCCATGATTCAGAGTGCCCCTCGAATGTCCCAGAGATAAGCACACTCCTCTCCTTAGGCAGTAACCTGTAATTTATGGGGCATGAGCTCTCTCCACAACCCCAGTTTTATTTGTGAACAGGCTGATATTCTGCATTAAAGCCATGATTGATCATATCATCCCTCACTCTGACTGTGAGAGTGCCAAGGACAGGAGACAGCTGCTCCTGGGGACACCAGCTCACCGTCCTCTGATGTAACATGAGAGATGGCACCATGAGCTCTGTGCTGTGCTCCTCTCAGTGGCCGTGCCCAGCCCTGAGCTCCAGCCCAAACTGTATGTGCACACATCACACAGTGTGGGCAGCACAAGCGCTGTGTCTGCCAGGACTGCTGGTCCTTGGATGGGTTCAGAAACAAGCGCTACATCTATGGAATCAGGGTTCTGAAACTCCCTCCACCTCCCTTCAGGAAATGTGTTCCCCCACATTCTTCCCCTTTGATTTCAACAGAGCTCAAGTTTTGTAAAGGGAGGGTTCATTTCAAGCAAAATATCCTTCCTGTGAACCCTCCAGTGGCCAGGGAAGTGGAGCCCAAAAGTCAAATTTTCCATGCAGAGTATGAGTGGCCATGTAATGTAAAATCAAAAGTTCATCTTGCTCAGCATCCCATTCCCATCAGTGGCCAACAGTGACACAGCAGAAAGACATAGTAGTGAAAAATATATGTAACTTCCTACAGCAAAAGCTTCTAACCATCAGTGGTTTAATGGTTCTTTGAGAGCCAACACCTCTGAAATGGTAAGGCTGCAGCTTGCAGAAGGTCACAAAATCATGTATTAGGCATAGGTAGAGCTCAGGGCATTATCACTTACATGCAGACAAAGGAGGGAAGGGCCAAACACAGCCCTTGGCTTCATTAAGCTTTTCTGGGCAAAATTACACATTTTAACATTTTTTCAAGAATTTCTTATTTTGGTCTAGCTTATCCCTGTTCCAAATTGATTTAGGTTGAAATATTATAAGCTTAGCCATAACAAAAGGAATTTAAATGGACTCTTCTCACATTGGATTACCCAAACTAGTTGCAAATTATAATTTAACTTAAACTGCTGTAGCATTTTAGATGTAGATGTGTAACTGAGAGAACATGGCCTGAGGCACATGTTAAAATATCCAGCTAATCGCAGTAGTAAGATGACTAGCCCAGCTCTGAACCACAACATGAATTAGTCTATCAGCTCTCATACTTAATCAAATCAAAACATCACACTATTTTTTTCAGCCACAGACTGTATCATACAGCCTCAAACCACCCACTAGCAATAGACCAAGGAAATAACAACCCTTCTTAGCTTGTTCTCAAAACACTGAGACCATCTGCTTGAAGAAATATGTGGAAGTTGAACACAAGCTACCAGTGCAGGCAAATTTTCCTTTTCCTTAAAATAATTGATTTATTAGAGAAAACAAGGGACACAGATTCTGTCAGAGGGAAGACTGGAGCATTTTGCAGCAGTCTTGTACCCCACTTCAGTCTTCCTGGCAAAAAGTCTTTTGTTTACTGTTAACACATGTAACAATTCACAGCAACACACCAACTTAGGTGGAGCTGCACAGGCTAATTCCCACTTCAGAGACCTGCCACATCAATTAAGGGATGGCTTATGCTTTCATTCTGAAACTTGAAATGCCATGCTGAAAAACTAAGCATTCTCATCATCACATTAACCTTCAATACAGCCTTTATGGACCTTTTGCTATGCCTTAAGGTCATTTACAGTAGTAATAATAAGAATGCTAGACACTCAGCCAAGCCAATGTGCAGCTAAAACTACATGCAGAATCCACTGCTCTGCACAGCCAAAAGCAACACAGCTTTCCCTGACTGGAAAAGGGCAAACTATTGAAAAGATTGGTTTGATACTCAGGAATCAATGTAAAATTGTACTACTGTGCTTCTAGTGAAGTAACTAAAAAAAAATTCTTTTAACTTTTCATTTATGATAAAATCATGCTCACTCTCTCTGCCAGTTGCCAAATTTAAGCATGTAGGTGTTAAGTGATTTAAATTTTGTTTTTAATCTCAAGGATTTTAGTTCAAAGCAAGTATTGCAAAATATGACTTTTAAAATTCATTTGAAGTTTAAAGACATTAATTTTCAATTATTTTATGCATATTTTTTGTTTTGTTTCTGCCAACACTGAAATGAGTATCTTGACAGGCAATAATTCCAAGATTTTAAGGAAATTGTGTTTTTAAGCACAAGAATTTGTAAGAAATTTAAGTTTAGAAGTTATGTTGACTCCATAAAGACATCACACGTTCAGTCTTTCATTCATATAAAATAAAAATAGTTCAAAAATTCCAGAGACTGAAAATTTATAACAAGCTTCTAGAGAAAGATCTGCTAAATGAAATTTGTTCCTAGAACTTTCAGTGTAAAATGTATCAAGCCTACTTGACAAAGTTGCAAATTTCATTTTTTCAGGTTTGTGAATACAAAACAATTTGGATAGATTTTTTAAAGTTGCTTTTTTTTCCCCCTGAGATATTCACAATTCTTCAAGTAAGATTAAATAAGATTGCCTTTTATACTTTGCCTATGGTTATATAGCATCACATAGTATTTGGATAGTTTTTATGCCTTTTATGACTATAGGTCACCTTTGAATTAAGAAAATATTTCTTAAGAAATAACTGACCCTGTAGAAAATAATTTGACCCTCATAAAACAAGCCTGTGCTGCAATAGAAACAAATGTAAACCCACTTGGTTCAAAACCAAGATACAAACTTATCTTTCCACTGAAAACTGGACACAAGCAAGGATCATCACCTTTTATCAGCTGGGAAATATGGGCACTTCTGCTGCACAAGGTGTGGGAATGAGTCTCTTATCTCTAGGCATCAAGATACATGTCCTGGGTACACCAGGACTAACAGCCAACAGAATAGGTGCAGCAGTCACCCAGCTAGAACTTCTGGAAACTTTGACAGAACTGGCAAGACAAACATTTCCTGTACAGAAAAAAGATAAAATTCTGATAAATTCACCCCAAATTCACCCAGTGAGGCCATGTATCTGAGCAGGGTTTAAAAAGACAGCTATTCCTCCATAACACACCTTCTGGCAGAGCTTGTCTCAGTGTTGCTGCCTCCATCTAGTCTCTTCCCAAAAACTCCAGTGAGAAAAATAAGACATATTGGAGTCTTGTGAATAGCTTGCTCAAGATTGTCCAAGATACTTTTTTAACATAGGGAGCACTGGAGTTGCCTTGCAAAAGGAATCCTTGTGGAAAATGTGGAAATAGGTGTATTTGACATTTGTTTTTGCATGCTGAGTTTCTTGAAATGCTGGGGGTCCAACAGCTGAGGCTGATGGTAAGCTAAGCAGCTGCAAACAGGTTTGTTGTACTCATGACAAATCAACAGCTTATCACATTAGCAGTTGTGAGTCATACTCTTATTGTTCCATTTGCATTTGCTGTTACTGGTACAGCATGGGCATTACTTTCATATCACATTAGTATATTAATACCTCACTGGTTGAATGTATTCACACTGATCCAGCTATCTGTGCTATATTGTACTGTGAGGCATCCCCTAGTACTTTAAATGATTCCACTCTGACCTAAAAAATACCTTTTTCACAAGGCAGAAAAGGAAAAAGGAAGAAAAAACACAGTACATAAAAGAATGATTAAGTGACCTAGAGCCCTTCCACCTGGAAAAAGAGAGAACTAAACAGGGAACATGATGGAGACCTGAAAGTCAACAGTAGATGCAGGTCAAAGTTTTTTTGTTTTGTTCCTTCCAAAATAAGGAGTCCCAACAACCAAAATTAAATACTTTGTAAAGTGTTTCATAAATAAGTTTTTATCTCCTTTGAATAGGGTGTAATGGATGTTAAATAAGTCACATCATATTTTAGAGTAAAATGGAATGGAAAAAAAAGCTTTCAGGGATGATCACCATGCACTCACACACACACACACACACACACACACACACACACTCTCAAAGACAAGCGTCACATTTTTGCCCTCAGAAGCTCCTGACTATCAAAGCAATGGAAGAAGTAAGACCATTCTGAGGAAATATTCTATGTGCTTATTCTGTATGTTAAATTTTTCCAGACCAACCATTTTTGGTCTCTGTAGAAGAAAAGAAGGCTTTAAGCTGATCTAGAATGACCAATGTTTGTGAAAGTGCACTGCAACAAGATATAACAGCTGTAAGTCCCAATATCTGGCCTCTTAAATATATTTTGTGTAATCTGACAAAATTTTCATTCACAATAGTGAAATAGTCAAAATAGTGTCTATTTTCATACTGAACTCTCTGGGAGTGAAATGGCTTGTTGCTATTTGTAAACCTGAAATTCAGTCACCATTATCCCAGTTGCAAATTTTGCAATAAAAATCTTTCTAGCTGCCTAACATATTGATGAACTATAGTCTCCAAAGCTCTCAGACACACTCAAGAGTTCAGAGTTTGGACAGAAAAACACAAATCTTACAAAACAGACATGCTGGGTTCTGTTTCATCCCATCCATTGTGCCTGACACCAAAATGGAAAAGCTATGAGTGCACTTAGTGATTTGGATCACCTGGAATTTCTGTGACAAAGGAAGTAGATGTCCTATATTCACTCCTGACAGTATTTACAAGATATGACTGGCAGAAGATGATTCATTTCAGCCAGTGAACCTGATTCTGCAAGAAATTTGCCATATCAGATGTTGAACATTGTGGTCCTGTTCAGGGCAAGTTCTGAAGGCTATGTATTAATTATTAGAGATATTCACACATAGACGTTGAAAGTGGCAACCTGAATGTAGAGAAGCACATGGTAAGCAGTCCTTAGTCAGTCCCTTTCACCACAAGGGTAATTACTTCTCCACCTCTTTGGCTACAAAAGCTCTTATGCAAGTCTTGATCTTTTTGTATGCTCTTAGTGTTCAGAAGATCCTAATCTCTTGCCTCCCAGCAGCTTCCTTGAATTATCTGTAATGAGTGAATCAGTTTTATATTTCTAAGTCAGGAAAGACAGCTCTTCCTCAAAGGTCATGGTTACCGTGACTGCTTCCATATCCTCTGGGTTATGACTAGATGAAGAATGTTTTATACCTTTTAGCTCTACCAAGCATCACTGCTATCAGACATTGCACTGACAGCAACCAGTAAGAAAAGGAGAGATATGCTAAAGACTTTGTAAAACTGCAGAATGACAGAGTTAAACATATCAGAAATAGAGAAACTGTGCAATATGTGACCATACAGCTCAAGGATTAGAACTGAAGTTTACTTCAGAGTACACACATAACACATGATACCTGCATCCTGTTCACAAACCCATCTGACTAAATATACTCAGTCATTGCAGCATATTGTAGGCCCTATAGAAATGGCCATTCTCACTTACCACAGTCAATAGACAGTGTTTTGCCTGAAAGCACCAAAGAAATAAGAAGTTATGATGCTAATTATGCCAAGGGATACTCAGCCATTAAACTATTTCTGTTAGGCCCAGCCTATACTATTCAGTGCAATTATGTAAAACAGTGAAATGGTAATTAGTGACAAAGCTTGGTACATGTGAACCTTACAATATGACTCACAAATCTGGAAATAAGATTTCATTAGTCTGTAATTGACCATTAAAGCATGAAATTTTTCTACACTTTCACCTTACTGAGATTACTCTTGCCATTTCACTAGCAAAAATCAGTTCCTGAAGCTATGACACTTTAACACTGTGTCAGAAAAACTGCAACCAGACCAAGGTTAAGGTTAAAATGCTATATAGTGGTATCAGATGCCTCCATTTCAAAATATGTTTCTTATGAAGTTGTATGGAATCACTGTGGATGAGGATGTTTACTTCAAACAAAAAGTAAAGCCAGCAAGCAATTGAAAACCAAACAGCTTGAGAAAAGAAACAGATGAGTGAAAGGGAGGGAGGGAGGGAGGGAGGGAGGGAGGGAGGGAGGGAGGGAGGGAGGGAGGGAGGGAGGGAGGGAGGGAGGAGGAAGGAAGGAAGGAAGGAAGGAAGGAAGGAAGGAAGGAAGGAAGGAAGGAAGGAAGGAAGGAAGGAAGGAAGGAAGGAAGGAAGGAAGGAAGGAAGGAAGGAAGGAAGGAAGGAAGGAAGGAAGGAAGGAAGGAAGGAAGGAAGGAAGGAAGGAAGGAAGGAAGGAAGGAAGGAAGGAAGGAAGGAAGGAAGGAAGGAAGGAAGGAAGGAAGGAAGGAAGGAAGGAAGGAAGGAAGGAAGGAAGGAGTTTTGTTTCACACATGTATAGATGGGGAAAAAAATTGAAATACCTGAACTGCTTTAATACAAGGATTTAGTAGCATATATATGTTATAGCCATAAAAAAAAAATAATTTGACAAATATTTATAGAAGTTTTGGTCATAACCACATGCCTACCTGTCTGTCTGTATGCATTTATTTGGGGAAGCAAGTAGTTGATACCAGAATAGTTTAGAGCAGTTTTCTTTACAGCAATCTTAGTCTGACAGTTAAGCTGGATTTTTTGACACATCTTCACACTGAGTAATGCCTTGTTCTCTAAATCATAGTAGAATCAATGATTTGTATTGCTTATGTTCTTGCTTAAAGTGGTATTTTTATTGAAAGACAAAAATTTATTAAAGAAATGACAACTGACTTGAATGTACAGGGGACACAAAAGTATTACTAAGAATCAAGAGAGATTTATTAGGAAAAGTTGCCATAAATATTTTTATAGTTAATATAGGTTTTTTCCCACTGTGATTAATTTGGTTTTCAGAATAGACAAGACAATCTTTCAGTGATGCTCTTTCAAAGAATAAATATACAAATCTATGCTTGCTGCAGGAGACAGAAGTGTACATATATGTAGAAATAAAAAAAAATAGAAGATGTTTTGTTGTGCTTTTGAAATAAAACTGTGCAATGCATAAGATGATTCATGAGTGCAATTGAAAGAAAAAAATGACAGCCAATGGGAGGAAGATTTTTAATGATACCTTATCTTAAAAATCTTCATTAATGCTCTGAAACAAAATGAAAACAGCATGTTGATAAACTCATGATTCATTCACATTAGGAGGTACATGTTAACACAGAGGCATGATGAACAAAACCTGCAGAGATTAAAAACACTAATAACTTTGATAAATTCATGTTATCACTTCTCAGGGAAAAGAATCAGAAATATAAAATATTTACTGGGAAGAGAATCTGGAAAATAATGCTGTCAACAAGCTAGTAAACAACAATTATATGGAAAATTTCATTACAAAAGTTGTGAATATGCTGCAGTTTGGCACAGTGTGCAGACATGTCTGATTACAGAACACAGCACTTCCATGTGGCTCCTGTCCAACCTTAGATATTGATCATTATTATACCCTCATCCCACATATCTAGTGAAAACCTGAGTTCTGTTGGGTGTTTCACCAACAAAAGGAAATTGGGGAGACTGAAGTGTCTCTTTAATGCAGTCCTGTTTCTCAGCACTGGTGTGGAGAACCCTCTTTCCTTGAGCAACAAGGAATCAAATTAACAAACCATTCACCAAACTTCAAAGACCATTTTGAGGCAGCACCTGTTTGAGGACTACTAAAATTTTCTGTAAGCCATTGAGTGTGCTCACCAGCTGTGCTTATGCTAGCTAATTCAGCCAGTCCAGGGGCAGATCTGCAGTGGTCCATATGACAGCCAAAATCATGGAATGGTTAAAGTTGGAAGGGACAACGGAAGGCCATCTAGCCCAGTCTCCCTGCTGAAGCAGAGTCCCCTGAGCACGTTCCTCGGGTTGTATTCAGTGTTTTTCGTCTCCAGGGAGGGAGATGACCACTCCTGTGGTCAGTCATCCTCACAGAAAAGAAGTTCATGCATCGTCTCTATAGTTCAGACTGTGGCAATGAAAAGCTGTCCCAGCCAACACCAAGGCTATTTCAGGAGTTAGCATGGCCCAAGAGAGAACTTTGATACAGTCAATATATTTCAGGCAGGTATGAGCGTTTAGCTGTGTGGGTAGGAACTGTGCCATGCCCAGATTAACCTCAGGACCAGTTCACGGACTTTTTATTATTTAGTATAAGCCTAGACATGTGCTCAAAGGTCCTCTGCTTCAGACATTCAGACATTCAGACAAATGCTGGCATTTCCTCCTGCTTCCTCCTGCTTCCTAAAAAATATTTTTTAGTTATACACTTTCTATCTCTGTCACTAACTACCTTGTCTTCCACTCAGCTCTGCCATGCAGGTTTTGCTGAGGACATAATAGCTATGCCAGATTTTTGTTATCAATCATCTATTTGCTTGTTCTTTCACAGCACTTAGACATTATACCCACACATTTCTAGGGTGCCTAGCCCTTTGACACAAATCCACCACTTTCAACAACACTGAAATTCCAAATAACCATCTCTCAAAATCTCTTTCAAACACAAAATTTAATTTCACATGTATACAGAAAATGTCTTTTAATCAGGTATCTCCAGACACCAAGTCAAACCAAATCCTGTCCTAAACTCCTTACATTATTTCAGTCAATGCCCCATTTTTTTCTAACTATTGGGAAGGGTGGGAGTGAGAGACTGCTTCCTACAAGTCCCTAGAGAGCTGCTCTTTTCTGCAGAATTCATGATATACGAGTCCAGGACATTTCCCTCTGCAATGTCTTGCAGAATCTCTTTGTCTGGGAAACTGTTAAACTTTAGAACCACGGTATATGGATTATCTTTTTGAATAAATTTCAGTATATTCATAATGCAGATCTTAAAAAGAGTTGGTGAGAGTCTGTTATTACAGAAGATACCTTTAAAATTTCTCAAGTTCTGAGCACTTATCTTGTGTAAGACAGTCCTAGCAACTAAACCTTTTGTTTTAAAATTTTCTAACATCAAATCACAAAGACATTTTCATTTTAGAGGAGACTGTGCCAATCTTCTCTAATACAATATGACTTTTTTCCAGTTTACATTGAAATAATCCAATGAATCATATTTTTCTGCTCTCTTTTAGCAGCATCACAGATGAGGGTGATGCAAGCTTATAGCTTTTCCCAAGTATAACTAATACTGAGCATACATCAGGATAGTACATTTTATACCCTTTCTAACTTACATTCTATGCCCATCCAAAGAAATGCACTCATTTTTCTTTGAGGCAATAAGTGGCTGTCAATGTCATGGGTACTCTTTCCAGAGGTGTATCTCCAAAATCCAATCAAAGTTTCCTACTATCCTGTCAGCCAGGGACTATGCTGGCCTTCCCAGTGTGGGCAAAACACTTTAAAACCTCACAAGCATTCACAAACTGTTTTGTGAATTATCAATGAGGACAACGCCCCATGGCAGGGAGGTTGTAACCAGATCATCTTTAAGGTCCCTTTCGGTGCAAACCATTTCATGAATCTATGATCTCACCTCCTCTCTATAAATTTCGTAGATGCATCCTTTTAAATTCAAATGGCACTTTAAATTCTCTCAATCATTGGTATATGAATTTATCATTGTGTTTGAAAATGTCTAACACTACTAAGATATCAATAACAAAAACAAAACACATTCACCTGGGGAAAGAAGTTCTGTTTATCCACAATTTTCCAGGTTTTATAGCAGATGTTGATCCTGTACTTGCATCTGTGAATTTACAATGGAAATGTATTAGTGAAATAAGCAAATAGTACAAAATGAGCTTTCAAATAAGAAGTTTTGGTCTGTTTCTGTAGCTAACAGTAGATGAATGTCATTGAGAAGATCTTAGAAATTAATGCCCATTGAGAAGATCTTAGAAATTAATATCAAGTTGACGCTTCCAAATGGAAGGAAAGGTCACAGTGAAATTACAATTTTAGTGAACAGCAACTATATTATTTTCTTACTGAAATGACTTAAATACTTGTTCTTCCATGTTCTCCGGCATTTCACGCATTATTCAGTTCTCCTGTACTTCAGGCTGTTATTCCTTGCTGAGGGTACTTAGCATACAAAGCAGAACATGTAGCAGTTTTATTTAAGCCCATCTGGTTTACTACTAGCAGACACAGCTAAGGGTTAAGACCTGAACTCATTATTATTAATTCAAGCTTCAAGGTAAACAGTTCTATAGGGCTATTGGCCAACAAATATTAAAAATTTAAGAATTGATCTCTTTTAAAAATGTATTTTGAACAGAACACTGAGCACCCTCAGGTCATAAATCCTCTGGTCCCCTCTATGTGATCTCCCAGCATAAATTAATAACTTCTCATAAAAGCACCTATGAATTAAAGAAATTTTTAGTATAAATCATAGGTTTATCTACCAGTTCTTGACATCTTAGTCACAGCAGCTATGTAGGTTATACTGACAGTTTTGGTAATATTTTCTGGGACTAATTAAAGCCATGAATTATTTAACTAGCATAAACAGGTCACATTAGCTTTTTCTTATTATTACAATTTGTATCTGTTATAAAACTTTCCCTTTCTAAAGTGTAAAAACTGAGCAAAGCCCTTTCCTGTGGAAGTTAGTGTATGTTAGTAAAACTTTTGATCACAAATCAGGAAACAAAGTACCATGCAAAACCCCAAAACAGATGGATAGCTCTTAATATCACTAATTTCTGAAGACTTCTGGAAAAAAAAAAAAAAAAAAAAAAAAAAAAAAAAAAAAAAAAAAGGCAAGCAAATCCTGAACACCTGCATTATAATTTGCAAAAGGTGGTTCATAATTTCAGGCTGTCCTTTCTCCAGTGGCATTAGTTATTATCTGGAAATATAGATTTAATTTTAAATTGAGCCAGCATTAATTTATGAATTTTTATGAGCTACCAATGAGCTTCAGAGGAATTATAATTTCTGCTCCTTTATGTCACTGGATTACTTTTTGAATAATGCACTTTAGGTATCTGGACAAGATGTCTCAGTTCCTCCTGCACATAAAATTTAGCAGTTGAATCTTCTTCTGGCCAAAATATGGATTTATTTTTTTTTAACATCATCCTGTCCTATTAAAACAAAAATAGGACTGGGACTAGAAGCATAAATCTGTCACTTTATTGGGATAAAATTACTTTTTCCTGGGCTCAATTTCTGAGCTAAAAGCCAAACATGTTTGACAAATGCACTGCTTAGTTCTTATAATGCCACATTTTAAAGGTATGTTTCCACAAAGGAAGAATTTTTCCAATAAGAAAACAGCTAGAAGAAGAAAAGGTGTTTGGCTTAAGGAGAGGACTTTCCATTAGCTTTCTGATGTCCTTTATCACTCTTTTCCTACTTTTAACATGCAAAAGGTACAAGCAACAAGTCCTTGTTCTCTTGTTTTAATCCACTACCACCAGAAAAGTCTGCTCTAAGCAATCACTCTTCTTCCAGTTAGACTGTGGGGGCTGCAAACAGAAGAGGGGAGAGGCCCATAGCTAACCAATTCTACCTCAAATTCTCCAGTTTCTGGAGGCTGCTGGGGATACTGTCTCAGGTCCATCTCATCCTTCTTCCCCCTGAAAACACTTCTTAAAAGGCAGAACTCCTATGAGAAAATGGGGCTGTAATTTCTGAAAGCACTGAAGGATTTGGTTCAGTTCTGCTCCCACAGAAATGAAAGCAAAAACCCTCATTGGCATCAAGGGGAAACAACAACCTCCCTGCAGGGGCTAACACACAGCAGGTTTGAAAAACCCAGCTCCCCACAAGTTATACACATTACTGTAAAATTAAGGATTTGAGGCAATTCGTTCAACACATTCATTCTCTTCCATTCACACATATGTCTTGCAAATGGCAATACAGTCACTTATGCTCGTAGCTAAAACAGTGCCTATTTTGTCAGCTCAGCAGCTGAAGAGTGGGGCAATAACAGGTAAGATCAAAGGGTTTAAATAGCCTTTGGGTCAGAATGACAAAATGCTTATAGCCTCAGATAGGATATAGTCATTAGGCTGGGGAAATGAACGATTTTGCTGAATGGGCACAATGGTAACTGATTTGGTGTGAAACAATGGGCCTTCACCTCAATGCAAGATCAGGAAGATTTGCTAGGTACACAGGAACAGTGCAGCTTCGTTTTGAAGTTAATATGGGATGAATAAAACAATGGGAGAAATGATCCAAGCAGGGCAACATTAGAGCAAGAACATTGATGGGGTCAGGGTAGTTTGACCTTTAGGGTTAACCAGATCAAAGGGTTTGCTGATTAGCGAAGTTGCTTTTTTTCTTTTTTTAATTACCGTAAAATTGGCATCTCCATGGTTATTCTTTTAGTTACCTTTGCAGGTAGACCTTGTCTATATGAAGCAGAAAAAATAATTCATGACAAGCTCTTTGTAATTTGAGAAGAGAAGGTACATTCAGTAACAGAAAATATTGTTTTCTTAAAGATGGTACAAATTCCTCTTATAACATAAATAGCTGATCAAGTGCCCACTGCAGTTAGTGGAAAAGCTGCTTAAAGGCTTCAGAGAATTTTGTCTCAGACTTAAAAAAAATTACATAGCTTATATCATCAATAAACTAGATTTCCTTTACTACGTTCACTCTGTATTTTGACTGTTTAAGAAAGTCAAGTCATTGTTTTGATTGCAAATATGGTGCTATAACAATGGGAATGAGAAGGACTAAGAAGGTGCATTTTTACAAATGAATGAAGTGTTCTTCTATATCAGTTGCTCATACTTCTGTGGTCCTTTTTTGCTTCCAAAGTATTAGAGGCAGGCCCACATTATGGTCTACTCCTCTTGTGAGGTAATGAGAAGGTAGATTTAAAACCTTCACTTTCTTGACTTAGGAACCTCAGTCTGTATTTAGGTAAGTGGATTTAAAAGTGTGGCAATAAACAACATGCCTCTGTCCACCAAAACCTTCCATGCCACTCTGTCTCTTCACAGCTGTTTTAATTGTATTACATGAAGGAATTGCCCCAATATAAATTTCAGTTCTCCTCACTCACAAAGCAAAGGACAATTAGTACAATGAAGGCATTTAAAATAATAAGAATAAATATTATATATTGAGATATATATATAAATAAATAATACTCAGTTACCTCTGAGTATTGCATTGCCTCCTTTGTTACTTGGAAGTTTTTTCAAACTTTTTCATAAAAAAGTTAAAACTGTTTCAAAATAGGACAACAGGCCAGGAAAAGAGGGAGCAGATTTAGATGTAAAAACCCAGATAGCACTTAGGAAAAGACTGGAAGTTCTGCAGTCTTTCCTCCACCACTTTCTTGTTTTTTTGGTAACTTGTTTTCCTGAAATCTCACATAATTTGTTAATATTTCTGTGAATGATATAGAACCTCATTCTCTTTACATGTCCAAATAACCCAGACTCCTTCAGAAAAACCTATCAGTTAAACATCTAGGTCCAAGGGATTTGGGATCCTTGTCTTTCTAATTAAAAATCAGCCTTTTGACATGGAAATATCAAAAATCTAAACAAATTTAACATGCTTTTATTGCCTGGTTGATAAATCCAGTTTTACATTTTTAAGACAGCTGAAAAGAACATCTGCCAACGTCAGACAAGAACTGTATCTTCATATTTCCCAGATGTTAATTCACACATTTTGTGCATAGTTTGTAGACAACTGCCTCTACACTCACCTATTGCATGAGAGAAAGGTGTTTTCCAAGTCCTATTGGTAACTTAAAAGTAGCAGAGCATACATTTTTCATAACAAAAAAGGGGCACGATTAATCAGAGAGTAATAATGCATTCAAATTATCCTTGCAACTGCGCTGTTAGAACCCCAAATACCAGTCTTCCCCCCAGAAGGGTTTTTTATTTTTATTTGGAGGCAGACTGGACACTTAGCTCAAAAGACTGATCCATTCTCCCAACTCATTGTTTCAGACCTACACATGCTCTCACACAAGTAGTGCCCAGTTTTTGGCCATGTCTGGGGTACTTTTTAAAGATTCCTTATTAGAAATAACTTCCAAATAAATACCTTTACAGTTGGAGGGGCCAACTTATTATAAGAATCTATTTAGAATTGGCATTTTTCAAGTATTTTCTCTTTGAGAGAATGGTTATGGATCAAAATGGAAGTCTGAAGGCAAGTTATGGAATAGAGAAAGGAAAATGTAATAAATCTGGACTCAGATATTAAATGCTTTTTAGATATGTCCTACAATTTGCTCAAGAAAATTATTTATCGGTAACACAGTTTCCTTAGATTGTAAGAAAAGTGAGAGAAATAGAGTTTTCTTCTGTCATTGATAAATATTCCTACTAGCTGCATTTTAAGAAACAGGCAGCTATACTTCAAATATCTATCCATGAATTCTAGAATATCTTGTGAACTCAACACAAGCCATCTCAAAGAAAATTTAGTTTTGCAATTGGTAGGATTTTAACAAATTCAGCATTAATAGATGACAACAAAACCTGCTCTGCACCAGGAAGTGTATATGCACACTAAGAATCAGTGTAGCCTTTCTGCATTAAACCAAATGAGAAAACAGGCATTTTCCCAAAGAAGATAGGAAGCACAGAACTGTATAGAAGTATCTCATAAATGAGAATGCATCTGTCCTGAAGTAAGAAAGTTATGTTATTTCAGCTTTAGAAGAAGAGAACTGAGCACAGTTCTCTTTCTAAATTCTAATTCTGTATCTGTCAGTGGCCACCTTACTGATTTGAGTGAGGTCAAGGTTTCACTTAAAGGCATTCAAGAGAAGCTTTAATTTAATTTCCTTTCAGTTTCAGTAATTTAATTCCTGAGCTCTAAGTCTCAAAGTTTAGCTAATGATTCGGGACTTTACCAATGGCATAAAACTTCTTGGAGAGCTGAATCTTAAAATTTTTATGGTTTTTAATTGCTTGCAATAAACTTTTCCTTTAAAATAATTTCCACATTAGCTCTCTGACACTTGCTAAAGTAATTGCAGGGGACCAAACCAACTCAGGTCTACCACTATGGGGGAGCAACCAGGAGGACATTCCTCCTGGACAACCATCCTAACCCCTGTCCTCTTGCTCAGAAGGACAGTGGTTAGGACATTCTTGGACATTCTATGATTGCTTTCAAAGATTCTGGAAAGCAACCTTTATGGAAAATATCTGGAACTCCCTCAAACTGGCATAATTTCAGACCTCATAGACCAAGAAGGCATTCAAAGCAAAACTCGGCTCCTGAAGGGATAATTTATATGGAAATTTTGCAGTGTTTGGTATTTAGGAATCTGGATTCTATCCATTGCTAACTTATTATTTTTTTCCTAATTTGCCCAGAAGGCTTATGAAATACATTATAAATCCTACATTTAAGAAAAGAGATACTATTGTGCTCCACCATAGTCATGCTTAAGTCACTCAAGTATATGACTCCCAAAAAGATCTCTGCTCTTGTACCCATCCTTGTTATAGCCAGGATTTATATAGTAGCCCTACACAAAAGGAAAAATATGTTCAAAGAAAAGATCATGTTAAATGTATATATAACTAAGGCTCCAGCTTGGCACCCACTGTGCTGGATCCGAAATCAGCTGCTAGAACATACCTGGTGAGCAGCTGCAGACTGCTGCCGAGCTATTGGAGACCTCCCACTTGGTTTCTCTCTGTCTGCTGGATCTACCTCTACACCCTACTTGTACATGCACTGTCATGAAAGGGGAATTCCTGTGCTGAGGGGAGAGGTGGAGGTTTGCTTTGGAAAAGGACAGTATGACTTGCTGTGCAGCCACAATGCCTTAAGAAAGCACAAGGGCACAAGTGCAGGTCAAAGGAAAATCCCTCACTTGGAGCAAATAATAAAATTAAAGTACTGGTGGGTTTAGTGCATGCAAATATTTGAGGTTTATTTTGCCTTTTAAGGCTGCAATTTTACATAAATAACAGATGATTTATTTATGTCAGAGGATGGACATGCTAACACAGTAAACGAGCATAGACTCTGAGATTCCTTGGCACGACCTACAAAATCTGAGATGAAGTGTTTGGGACAGAAACATCTCTCTCCCTGCAGTTCACGAATGATTACGGTTTCCACTGCTGCTAGCTTCTGCAAGCCTACAGGAAGCACTGCTGGTGGCAGAACCAGTTCTAAGGGCAGAACTGCAAATCTCAGGCTACTGAAGGCACAGCAGAGCCAATGAGCACCCCAAGCTCTCTGCGCTGCCCCGGAGAAGCTTCTGCAGAGCAAAGGCTGAAGGAAACACTCTGCAACCACAAGATGAGCACAAGGGGAGGCAGGGAAGAAGCACCACCCCTGCAATAATCAAAACTCTGGAAAAGCCTCTCCGCTGCTGCCCTTTTCATCGTGCCCCAGACCTCAGCCCCACATTCTGCAGGAGACAAACAGCCCTGAAAATCAGGCCCCTTTAAAGAGCTCATGCTAAGCAGTCAAAATCAATTAGCACTCTCAAAGTAGGATGAATGATAATGGATACAGAATTGCCTTGGTACTCAGGGGACTAGGATTCAATTCTTACCTCTCTTAGACTTCCTCTGTGACCTTGGGCAAGCCTATCTGTTGCTCTTTTCCTCTAAAGCATGTTTTTATATTTTTACCTCACAGAGGTTTTACAAGGTTTTTGAATCCATTGACTGCAAAGTACTTAAATTCTGTACCATGAATTTGTAGAGTTTTGAAAACGTAAGATTAGGTGATTTTTACTTCCAGACACACTGATCTAATTGCAGTATTTTTTGAAGTGACATTACTAGTTTCTGAAATTACCTATGTTAAAAAAAACAAGCATATGAAGAAATTCAGCATGTGCAATAATTTATGTGGTTTTTTTTCAAGAATCTCTAGTAAGGAACAAGAAGAAAAGTTAATAGTTTATTTTTTTTTCCACTGAGACGGGTAGACAGCACAGACAGCTAATACTCTTTCAGAATCAGGAACTGATTTACAGGTGTGATGAAATCATCAGGCTGCAAAAAGCAAGGAAGAAAATGATCCACACATCCCAGGGTAGTGAACTGTTGCAAAGGCAAAATTGATAATTAGTTTTACTTGAAAATCCATAAAAGATGAGCACCTTTGAAAATCACCTTCTATTCACATACAATGTCTGTAAAAGTACCTACTATGCTGGCAAATAAATATTAACACCTGCCATAAGTATTCTACACAAGGTAGCATTTTTCTGGATTTTGTGGTCAGTATGTCCTGGTTATTTTAGAGAAAGAAAAAAAAAAGTGTTCCATAAGTTTGTGACAAACTAATTCTTATAGCAACGATATTTTCAAATTTAAAATATCTAAATATATCAGAAGGCACCTCCATGTGTATGTATGCCCACATATGTACAGCTTCAGATTCACACATACACAAAGGAAATGCACTAAATTCAGGGTTTGTCTCTTCATGCTCTTAGTCGAAGGGAAATTTCTTGCTGCTTAACCTTTGGGTTTGTTTTATTCTAAGACAGTTACACTTTGCTTTATACTTTAAAAATTAGGGTGCTTTTTCTTCCCCCTATCCTTGTTTCATGCAGATGATGAACCCTTTGAAATGTGCTTGCTCTTGTTGCCCACTAGAAGGAGAGGGGTGAATGCCACATATCTAATTGTGTGTCTCCACAGAAACTTTCCTCTAATTCCTGGTTGCTAACCCACATTCTTTAAGTCCTCTGGCCTCTTTCCCAACACTCCTCCTCTGTCTCACAAAGAAAAGAATTTGCTTTTTTTCCCCCCATCCAAGGTCTTTTCTCATTTCAAAGCAAGCTACTTGAATGACTATTCAGTGTGTGCAGAATGAGGTCTCTCCACAACACTATGCTATAGTAAAAGCCGTGTGTGCTTATAAAGGCTGCTTGAAGGCAGCCCTACCCCACAGTGGCCCAGGCAGCATACACAGCACCCTGACCTAGCCATCTGTATGCAAATCTCCACAGACTAAGTAAACTTTCATAAAAATGTTCTGGCCCCTCTTTCTGTGTGTTTAGCAATTATTAGTGCACATTGGTCCTTTGTGTTATATTATTATGCTTTGTGTGCAGAGGAGACTCCCTGGCACCTGCGCTTGTAGGTGGCAGATGGCAGTTCTTGGCAGCAATACGGAAGTTTTCCTGAATGCAGCTAAGCCACAAACTGGCATCTTTTATTTCTTTATGCATGTACTGAGGAGAAAGGATTAGTGGTAGATTACCAGTAGTCTATCAAGGTATTTAACAAAAAAAAAAAAAAAAAACCACAAAAAAAACCAGAGCAGGGTTGGGGGGGAAATCTGGTCCATGTTTTCAAAAAGAAAAGGTGGGGGGGGGAAAGATGAGACTGTTCAGCAATATCTTACCTTAATATTACCAAAAAAAAACCAAACTATGTATTAATTCAGCCTCTTACACACAGGTTACAATTTTACCTTTCCCACATGGGTGATAAATAATGCCTTGCTGCTAAATTCCTGTTTCTGGAACACTTCTTATGTTTTGCTCCTGTGTATTTCTGTGGTGGTTTAACATGACTGCTATGTTATTGATAAAGCACGTGTGATTGTAAAGGATCACAAGGTGTCCAACAATCAGATAACACACAAAGAAATCAAAATGCAGCTGGTGCTGGGATGTGTAGAGCCACTAAATCAACCACTGCAGCTCTGGATGCCAAAAAGAAATGTTGGCTCATAACACCTATTTATCCTACTTAGGATATGGGGAGATGGAGGTAAGCTGTCAGGATCATCAAGTCCAGCTTCTAGCCCTGCACAGGACACCCCAAGAGTCATACCATGCATCTGAAGGCATTGTCCAAACAATACTTGAACTCTGTGACCACTTCCTTGGGGGCCTGTTCCAGTGTTTTCCTGAGATCCAACCTAAACTTCCCCTGATTCAGCTTCAGGCCATTTCCTTGAGCCTTGTCCCCGGTCACCACCGAGCAGAGATCAGTGTCTGCCTCTTCTGATCCCCATCACAAGGAAGCTGTAACTGCAGTGAGGTCTCTCAGTCTCCTCCAGCCTGAACAGACCAAGTGACCTCAGCCACTCCTCACACGGCATCTCCTCAAGGCCCTTCAGCATCCTCATGGCCTCCCTTGGACACTCTCTAACAGTTTAATGTCTTTTTTACATTGTGACACCCAAACTGCCCCAGCACTGGAGATGAGGCTGCCCCAGCTCAGAGCAGGGCAGGACAATCCCCTCCCTGGCCTGGCTGGTGATGCTGGGGCTGATGCCCCCAGGGCTGGGTTGATCCTCCTGGCTGCCAGGGCACTGCTGGCTCCTGTTCAACTTGCCATCAGCCCCAAGGACCCCCAGGTCCCTTTCTGAGGGGCTGCTCTCCAGCCTCTCATTCCCCAGTCTGTGCACACAGCCAGGGTTACACCTTCTACTTAAAGGCAGGAACAGTTTCTGCCTGAAATCAGATATTAAAAAAATCAAGAAATCAATGAAATGGATATAAAACTTCTAGATGCTAAAAGACGATATACGTTATTGAAGAGTATGAGCTAGGAATGGTGGGCCCAGTAAAACAGAGGGAGAATTATTCCTATGGAAAGAAATAGTTGAAGGACAAGGATCTGGGAAGTTGTTCTTGGTCACTTTCTAGCTCTGTCAGCTTCTGAGGTAGAAGGCCAGCTGTGATTTCTAAGAATGGGTGTTTCTATAACTTATATCATCTTTTTCAGTAACCACATTTCCAGGACTACAAACAGCATCTTAAAAGAGTCTTTTTCTGTGTGTTTCATTTTTATAGCATGTTTCTGTGGTTCATGATTTCTGCCTTTTAGACCATTTTCAATAAATGCTATCATTCTCTTAGACAACATCCAGTGCTAGGCTTCTCAGAAGATCACACAGAAGTATAATACTCAAGGGACAAATAGTCTGCTATGGATAGAGTTAGTTCTCACCCCATTAGGTAGGCAAAAGAGAGTGTTTGAACCACAGACCTCAGAGCACAGGGAAAATATTGTTTCACTCTAAGGTAAGCCAGGGAGGAGGTACCACAGCAGGGCAACCTTAGGTGGCCTTTTTAGAGAAAAGATATAGGAAAATATACGGAAAGGGAGCAATGCGCATAAAGCAAACAGGATGGGGAGAAAAAATAAGGGGCAGAGAAATTAAGAAGGAAAATAAAAATAAAACTATCAAAATATTAAGTGACAAAAATAGTAAAAACAATCAAAGAAAACAAATACACATTCAGAAAATCCCACACCACAAAAACCAAACCAACTAAAAAGAAAAAATCACCATATCCCAAGATGCATCAGAATATGCAGAGAAAGAAAAAGACTTGAAGGAAAACACAGGAAGAGTCAAACATAGTTCCACTCAAAAAAGAAAATAATAATGGCATTCTCCCCCAGAAAGAGTAAGAACAATTGATGGGATAGAGGTAGAGTCTGCCCTTGCAAAAGCCACTTGAGGCAGACACAGTAACTCTGAACTGGGCTGACCCTTGGAAAGGACAGGGAAGCCCAGTAGCTATGAGGATTAGCCATGATAGAGCACAGTCCTGGATGGTACACACAATGGCTGTGCAGATGCCTTCAAACCCCCACCTAAGAACACACTTAACCTTTTTCCATATGCATATTACTTGTGACTAATGTGGTTAATGTATGTTTCTTGTTACCTTTCTGAAGACAGAGGTAGTCTAGCAAATGCAGGGATGGAGCCACTCCAAAAGCACAGTACCCATCCTTCTGCTACATCCATACCTCCCCAAAGTACAGGTTAAACCTGCTAATTTGTCTTTCAAAATTTCTATCTGACTATGGAAGATGACATGGTCTTGAAAACACTAGGGCAATATTCCAGCTATGTTAATTATAGGAAAGGCTGAGAAGTGGGGAAAAAAAAAAAAAGTAGGTATTTTTCAATTACACTAAAAGAAGAGAGATACCAAGATTCAGCCTTCCTGCTACAGAGAGATATATTGTACAGAACTTGAAAAATTACTTTGATTTCCCATGTACAGGCAATAAAACATTTTCCAGAAGCTAAATTAAAGCATGTATTTTAAAATGCAATATTCATTTTAAGGACATGAAGTGCTAGTGTAAACCTATAAAAGGAAACTATCCATCCTGCCAAAAGAAAGTGCTGGCTTTACTGCACCTCAGTTCATCCTTAAAGACAGAGAATCCCCTCCAGGGCAGACAGGACAGTAACTGCTGACACTGACTTTCCTTAATTCACAGAATGACTTATAATTATTCTTTTGGAATAAAAGTTATTTTGGTTATATTTTAGAACTAGTAAATAGAAGATTAAGTAAGTATACCTACATGTAGATATATATACATATACATACAGGCACACATGGATGTTTATAAAAGACCTTCTGGTGTCACATTTAAAATAAATTTAGTTGAAGAACTTTAAAAATGACAGCCCTAGGGCACTAGCACAAATTGAGGAGCTTGTGACCCCTGCTAGACGGAGCTATTATGAATGTAACATACTCTAAAGCAGATGCCTGCACTCAGAAGTGCCTCAGGTGCATCGTTCTTCCTCAAACATACGGCAAAGACATTGAGCTTACACCATCTGAACTTTTTGAGTTTAGCGTTAATTCTTCCTCCCAATAACAGCTGCCTTATGCAGCTGTCAGAAATTACAGCAGGACTGAAAGGAAGAAGAGTTTTATTTCTGTTTCCATTTATTTTCTTTTCAGTGGTAAGAGGCTGAAGTGATTTTACAGAGCACAGAACTGTATTCACTAAGGACCACTGCTCACCATTGTTATCTGAGAGTGATTCTCTAGAAGTTCATAAAAAAGCAGACAGACATTCTCCTTTGGAAGGCTCAAAAGGCATCTGCTTCTCTCCAGTGGATAACAGAGCACCTCGGCACTTACTTGAGTTTACTAAGCATTTAAAATGTAAGTTCAAGTAAGGTGCAAACTCAAAGCAATCTCAAAGGCATTCAGTGAGTGCTAAAATGTCACATTGACTTCAAATTTTTGTTTATCCAACGATACAGAAACTGAAATCCTGCGAGTTCTCTTGGGAAACTGTTCAATATGTTGGTTGACATCACTTTGGTATCTTTCACAAGATGCCTCCAGTTCTGCTGCATGACTGCATTCTCCTTTTCTTTGACTAGCTGATGAACCCATGGGGTTTGTAACTTGTAATTACAGAAGGTGTCATTTTGCAAGGTACCAAAACTACATGGTACTCATTAAAATTACCATTTATAAGCGTACACAACGTTTGATGTCCCACACAGACCCATCCAAAGGTTCTTCTTTCTCCCTGCTCATCTCTCTCATCTGCTTTGTGTATTGGGTTGTAGAGGCACCTGAGCTAAACACTCTTGCCTGTACAAAGGCAAAGGCTGGAAGAGTCACCTGTGGAGACTTGTCAGCGTTGCAGTCTTGCCCCCTATACTGAAATGCATGAGGCCATACTGAAAAGCATATTCATTTCTCTTATTTAATCATTGAAAGTTGCTGGTATTAGAGAAATTAGTTTTTAAATGCTGGATTGAGGTTTAAATCAGTAAAAAAATAATTTTGTGTAAAATATACTGTTGGACCCAGATTATTAGATCACATTAAATAGACCATTACAAAGGAAAGTACCCTTTTTTTTGTTAATTGAACATATGAAAATTTATATAAACTGTCCTAAATAAACTCCTCGTCTTTTTGCCATGATTGTATTTTCACTGTTCCTGGGAAGGAAAAAAAAAAAGTTGTTATGGCCCCAGGAAAAATAAAAAAACTCAAAACCCTCAGTTGTGATTCTTGTAATAGTTATACTCTGAAATCAAGGAAATATTTTTTCAGACCATGCAAACTCAGATTACAGCATATGCTGATGCAGGAAATGACTGGGAACATCCCTACTGATAAGTTAAACCTTGGCAAGGCTCATTCCTTGGCCCAGAGGCCAATTGGTGTGGTCTGATCAGAATTATGCCATTAAACTTTTTTAATGTCCGGAACAAGATAGCCATATCCAAACTACATTTTGAGCGAGGTCCCTGGTCTGCTCAGACTCATGAACTTTGGAAATTGACTGTTGATTGGCCTTGATCAAAGCTGTGACAGGGAGTGTCTGTCAGAATAAATTACTTAGCTTCTCTAATGGCTCTGGCATCTGTAAATTCACTAGAATAGATATAACCAACAATAATGGAATGATTGATGTTTACATGCATTCATTTTGTTCTTTTTCATGATGTAAGGAAATCAAAGAACAATATTTTATGCATTAGAAATCAGTGGTAACCAGAAGAATCTGAATGCAACTATTTTAGCTAACTCAGTATAGCCATATCTATCTATCTATCTATCTATCTATCTATCTATCTATCTATCTACCTACCTACCTACCTACCTACCTACCTACCTATCTACAGGAGAAGCCATTTAATTTCAGACTTGGAAGACAATCTTAACCTACTAGAGACTGGAAAAAGACATAATACTGCAGCAGAGTGTCTTTAGAGCTCTATCTGATATTGGCCATTGTTAAATACAAGAACCTGGACTTGATGAACTTTATATTTTATTCCATGCAATCATAGTGGTGTTTAGAAAGTTTTCCCAGGTTCTAGGAAATGCACTTTTTCAGTCATCCAAGAATACAAACACAAACACTTAATGTGAGAATGTTCCTTTTTATGGTTTTGTTTTCATTTCAGTCCACCATCTCAGACACTCTTTGTAAGAAGCAAATGAAGTCTTGTCCCTTGGGTTTGACTGTGGAATTCTACTCCTAAATTATCTATAGTCTGTAAGAGTTCAAAACCTGATAATTAATGAAATTTTAGCTTACCCTGTGCCCTAACTCTGCAAGATGTGCATGTGTACAATGCTCTTCAAAAGAGTTAGCTTACTTCAGACTAGAAAATTACTTGAAGTGCTCCAGACAGGATGCCTAAGGTAACTCTTCTTTTAAATTAAGCAAGGTATCCTCGTGAATTAGGATAGTAGCAGCTTCACTCAAATACCACTGAAACCACTGGAATTTTTCCACTGACATTGTGAGGTGTGGTTCAGGCTCTATGTAATTCCATGCTGATATTGTCTGATAAGAAAACATGGCTGTGCATCAAAATTTTCCTACATTTTGAGAAAGGGATGGGAGTGGGATGAAGAACTTGAAGGGGAAAAAAAAAACAAAGGGAATACTTTCAGTAAGTAACCTATGAAACTGATCATCATAAGATGAAAGCCAGTATCTCACCAGAAGGCTGCAACACATCCAGATCTTGATTGAGTAATTTTTGATCCAAGTTATTAAGATCCTTCATTACTCCAAAGAAAAAGTCATGAAAGTCAGTATGGTCAAGTCTTGCTGAACTCAAGCAATTCAGAATGCACTCAGCACCTTGCAGAATTGAAGGAAAACACATTTTGAGGGAAAACATCATCTCACAAATATGCTTATAATATCACTTAAGGAGGAAAGAAGTTTTAATGTCATCAAGTCCAACCATTAATCTATCACTGCCAAGACCACCAATAAACCATGTCCACAAGTGCCGTATCTACACATCTCTTAAGCCCAGGGATGGTGACAACCACTTCTCTGGGCAGCCTCTCCCAGTGCAAAATTATTTCCATGAATAAATTTTTCATAATATCCAATCTAAATCTCCCCTGACATATGCTGAGACTATTTCTTCTTGTCCTATTACTTGCTACCTGGGAGAACAGCCTGAACCCCACCAGGCTACAGCCTCCTTTCAGGTGGTTGTAAAGAAAGATAAGGCCTCCCCTGAGCCTCCTCTTCTCCAGGCTGAAGATCCCCAGCTCCCTCAGCTGTTCCTCATCAGACTTGTGCTCTTCACCAGCTCCACTGCCCTTCTCTGGACACGCTCCAGACCTTCAGTGTCCTTCAGCTACTGAGGAGCTCAAAACTCAACCCAGGATTTCAGATGAAGTGTCATGACAGGCAAATACAGGGGAATAATCCCTTTACTAGGCCCACTGGCCAAAAAAAAGTTTATTATTTTCAGACATTCGTTTGAAATGGGAGGCATTGGTCTCATCTTACTGCAGCCACTAGAAGTTAGGCATTAATCAACTTGGAACTCCTTTCTGTCAAAGGAGAGATGGCATGCCTTGGTATGAGGTAAATTCCCATCGTGGGCTGCCAGGATACCCTAGAAGATTTTCTTGGAATACACATACAACAGAGGTTAATTGAGATATAGCAAAGTCTGGGAATATTGGTACTTTTCTGCATGTTACATAAATTACTGCCCACTTTACTATGCAGATATTTGTGCCAGCTTTACAGGGTTGATAGAACTTGTCCATTTACCATTCCACTTTAATTTGTGATTTTCACATGGGGCTTGACCCACTTTTATAAAAGCAATGACAGCTGAGTCAAGTATTGTGTCAAAACCAGAGCTAAAGAAAATTCAAAGAAATCCTGTCCTGACAATCCTTCTCTTCACCAGGGGAATTCTACAGAATAATAATAAAAAAATAATATATTTTTAAAAGGAGACCAACCACAACCAAAACCATCAAATTTCTGCAGAACTAGTGAAATTATAATGTTCCAGGACTGAACATCCAAAGATGAAAATTTTAGCAACTAAAAACAGTGAATGGAGAGGAAATTTCTGAGGAAAACAACACAAAAGAGAATGAAATGAGCAATGTAGTACATCTTTAGAGAAAAAAGCTGAATTATTTACCTTATCCCCTTTGCAGTGAACATGGACAAACCTTGTGCCTCAGTATGCTCTGAAATAGGTGTAGTGTACAACATTTACAAACTCACATTAAAGGCGAAACCATGTTCCTAACAAACTGAAAACCTGCAATACAAGTTAAAATGAAAATAACTTCCATTTTTACATTAATCATTATGATACATAATGCATCATGATACTGCATTATATGATAAACTTGAGACTTATAATATGTGACAGATTTTTAAATGTTGCTTGACATTCGTGGAATTAACTCTACTGGCCTTGCAATAGATTGAGGGCAACAGGAGGATGCAAAAGGCAGGGCTCATATTCATTGGAGGCTCGTGGCTTTTAAAGTGTTTTAAACAATCATGTTCTAAGGTTGATTTTGCAGGCTGTCTTAGTCACTATCTCCAGTCAAGGCTCTTGTGTAAATGGGGTTTGTTCTACCCCGACAGTGTGCCTATTGTAACTTGGGGCCACCTGTTAGTCAGCATGAAGTGTTGCCTAAAAAAATACACAATAAGCAGATTGTTTGTTACAGTTGTGCACAGACAACTGTATTAGTGTTCTTCTCACCATATGTCTATATAAACAGAGCTGCAGTGAGCTATTCACCAGCGACTCAAACACTGAAGAAGAAGCTTCTCTTAAAAGACCCAGGGCTTACAGGCATTGGCTCACCTGTTAGGCTTACAAGAGGGTTTCAAATGCTTGGCTTCAAGGGAGAATTAATCCTCCAAAAGTTTCTGTAGGAAGGTTTATTCTAAAAGCACAAAAAATGAAAGTCCCCACACAAACAAAAAAACATGCACCCCAAATCAAAATAATACTCCACATTTTATTACTGGTTTTAGTAGTGCAATGCAAAGGGAAAGGGAGAAAAATTGGATTCACAGAAGCAGTTTGGCTGTCTTCCAAATTAAAAATAATACTAGATCATGTTACAATAAATACTTTAATTGCTGTTGTTGCTCTTATCATGTACACCTTGATCCACGTGTCAAGACTAAATCTGAGGTCTCTCACAGGATGAATTTGTGAGCTCAGTCACATCCAGGGTTCTGGCAGTCTTGGGGAAGACTACCTTGGACAGATTTTTCTATTCCTTCCATCTTTTCACATGGAGAAGTTTTGAGGGAGGGCAGGAAATTAATATGTCTTTTTGTTTTGTGAAGAAAAAATGTTACAGTAAAATAAGCAGTAGACACTACTGATTGCCATGGTGTAAAAACAGGTGGGATAGGATAGGATAGGATAGGATAGGATAGGATAGAATAGAATAGAATAGAATAGAATAGAATAGAATAGAATAGAATAGAATAGAATAGAATAGAATAGAATAGAATAGAATAGAATAGAATAGAATAGAATAGAATAGAAATTACACAAGCCTTTTAACAAGGTCCATGCAAGGATACTTAATTTTATAAGCCCAGATCTCAGTAGTGGTTTTGCAATAAAAGGCACATGAAGGCCTAACAAGCTCTGTTCCACAACTGCCTGACAAGACTGGAGTATATTAATGTCTATATGCCCTGTTGCTCTGGTACCAGAGAAGATGCATGGAGCTAAAGCCTCTTTGGCTGCCATCCTGCTGCATCAGCTTGTCTCCCAGAGCTGCTGCAGGTGTGAGAGAAAAGCCCATTGCAGCTAAGTTCTTCTAGAGCAAGGACACAAAACAGAATGTGAAACAGGGGTCACATCTTGTCCTGGTCTGCTCCTGCAGCAACCTCACTCTGTTATTATGCTTTCCAAGGGTAAATTACTACATGAATATCCAGCATCTACAAAGAAGGAATTTTGGAGGGACTTGCAGCATTTTTCCCACACCACTAAAGCTGATACCCAACATGCAAAATACCTATCAGAGAGAAGAAAAAGAAAAAAGAAAAAAAAAACCAAAACAAAAAACAAAACCCCCCCAACCCCAAAAAACCCCAGGGATTTTAATTCTACAGTTTATTCTCTAGCATAGAATGAAAGAACTGCAGAAATTTATTCTCTAATGACTTTTGAAAAAGTTCACTTTATAGCTGAACTCCTTTAAGCAGCATAGATCAACTGTTCTAGCTCCAAATGCATATTGAAATTATTTAATGAGTTAATTGTTTACACTGATATTGTTAAAAAGTAGCTATGCAGGTCAGTCTAGGCTCCATTCAAAACAAAAACATTATGAACTGTTTTTTTGGGGGGTTTTTTTGTCTTGTTTGTTTGCTTGTTTTATTTTCAGAAAAGAGTGATTGCTCTAAGGAACAGCTTTAAAGAGAAGATTTTAAAAGGTTCTACGTCAAGGTTAGTTAACCCACATGTTTTCACAAATTACCATGAAAGCTTTTTCCCTGAGCTGGTTTCTTTCTATTAACATAAAGAATACAATGTATCCAGTTTCACAGATTATATTGGTCTCTGTTTGGAATAATATTTTATTTAATTTTTCTTTTAAAAATCATGCTATTTTTTTCTCAGCACCATTCTGCTTAACAATTCTAAGTTTCTTTTACTTCACTGTGGAAGCATTTTTATATCCAAATGCAAGTTAGTACCTGAAGCTATAGAAGTTTCCTTATTTACCAAGTTAAAGATCCAATTAGTTTATGGTTAAATCAGTCCAGTTTGGAAGCAGTTTTCCTAACTCCACATGTGGATGGGTGCTGAAATTCATTCAGAATGGTAACACCCTGACAGCCTTAGGTGAGATGTTACTGTGCATTCAACAGCCTTTATTGTGGGGGGCTCCAGCCCTAAGGATATAGCAGGATAATAATGGAGGAAGTCTGATTATATTTCATGAACAATTTTTCCTATCTTCTACCGTTAAGAGTAGCCATGAAGACACCATGGCACAATTTCCACTTTAGTACTAGCAGCCACAGAGAGTTGTTGCTCTAAGCTTTAACAGAGAATACTGTTTTTGAAATGCAGGTTCCTGGCTAGGAAAATGGCAAAAGCAGCGGAGTGAAAGCTGGTAACAGACTAGGGAAGGATTCTTGTTTTCTTTACTCTTCCAGGATCCACTCCAACCATGGCAACTGATGGCCACCAGGCAACTTGCATTTTGTATTCTTGTTAGTAATAGAGCCCATACTGCTCCTTTTCATTTTTTATCTAGAGTTATCTAAAATTAAAATCACCATGTCTACAAAAACATGCCCTATAATCCCACAATCTGCATCTTGTCTGCACAGCCCCCACAAGAAAGTCAAAAGTGCCGAGAAGTTTTATGAACACCTTCTTACAGATATCTAAAACACTGTGACCATGTTTGTACCAAACCACAGACAGTCCCAGAAACAGCAAGAAGTGGAGGCAGGATAAAGGGAAGTCGACCAGCCTGCCAGGAGCGTTAGCTGGATTGCTCCACAACTGAACTGAAGGAGTGTATGCAAACAAGCAATGCAGAGGGATGGCAAATTCGGCATCAAACCCCACTCCAGTATTGACACTTGCACAAAGTCACTCACACAGTTGTAGAACTCACAGGGAATCCAAATTTCCAGTGGAGAGACCAGTCCCAGCACAAAATCCTAAGCAGAACATGGGTGAAATGGAGTCTGTAGAGTATCCGACTTGTGAATGGAATGTTGTGTGTACATGTTCCTGTCAGAGCAGACAAAAGATAATCCCCTTCCCTCCCAAATGCAGTCTTGGGTTATATGAAATCTTTCATTTTGTTATCAAAATAGCTCTTAAACACTTGTGTTCACTTTATTTTCTTATTTTAAAAATCTAATCACATTTACCATAGAAAATTTGAAAATTAAAATTTGAGGCATTTATTAGTAATGATAAAATGAATGCTAGTTTTCTTAAATATTTTGGTCTAGATGAGAAGGAAATAATTAAGAAGAGGAAACAGAGTTTTCATATTTTAATCTAACGAGATTAATGTTTCTTCAAAACCCCATTTCTTGATGATTTTAAGAGGTGCTACATGCAGATTTCCTCTTTCATCACAAATCACTGCTAATACAATGAAACTGTAGATTTCGGCTGCTGAAGAAATTGAATTTTCCAATAGCAGTTTCTCAAGTTCATCCTACAGTTAAAGGTTTCCTTGAAAATGAAGTAAGGTGTACAGTGGAATTATAAAAACTGTTTTTATTCAATGCTAAATACAACTGCAGACATATCTAATTCTTTGTGAAAATCTTTCAAGAAAATGGCCAACAGAAAAGTTGCAAGGCTATGCATGGTACCTCAGTACATGGCCAAGCTCCTCTTTGCTTCACAAGGAACTTTAGGCTACTTTCCCCTCCAGCTCTTCAAGAAGCTTTGCCATGGGGGAGATGAGGACGAGGATTATAAGGGGACAGTGGCAAAGCAAAATCAGAAGGGGTCTGGCAAAGGCAGCTAGAACAGCTCCTGTTGCACTGTGCTAGCTGAGATGTCAAGTGCATGCATCAGAAACAGAGAAAGCAATAGGCAATATGCTAGATATAGAGGCACTGTGTGTTAGCAGCAGCCAGCCTGGCTCCACATTTGGCTAATGGATACATACACAGGTTTCAGGCCTGCTGGTGACATTCACACAAGATGAGGAGTAGGAAAATAGGAATTGTTTTTACTGAAACAAAGATTTTTATTGAAAATGTCAATGTTCAATTAAAAAAAAAACCCAAAATTATAGAAAAGCTAGAATACCATATATAGATAACTTTTCCCTTTTTTAATTTTGTTTAAAATTTTTAATTTGAGCATTCATAGGTTTTGACTAAAAAGACAGAAAAAAAAAAGACAGAAAAAAAAAGCAAGCAATGAACTTCTATTTTTTTTTTAATTTGACAGATGTTTTCTGAGTTTTGTCACCTGATGGAAATTTTATCAGCTTCTTCATTTGCTTGTACATTAGAAGTTCAACACCAATCCTTTTAAGGTGTTAAATGACACAGGTCCTCTGTTATTTAGGTTGTAAATGCATCACAGTCTCTCTCAATGGAGGCCTGACAATATTCCTCACATGCACATTACACTGAGAGTTTCCAGGCTGTTCCTTTAACATATACATCCATCACTATTTGTTCAGCTTCTTCTGGGATCAAAATTTATTAAACAAAAGAACAAAAAAGCAAGCAAAACAAGAAAATTTCAGACTAAGGCCTCATTTCCTTAGAAGTGTCTATTTTCTTCTGTGCCATTTTTTAGAAAAATTGCAGAGATTTCTTAAAATACTGAACAGATAACATCCCCCTTGTATCCACCAATAGTCCTGCTGTTAAAATAATTGAAACTTTAGAAGACCGTGAACTTTTTTGGGAATGAAACTGGTTGTTTTCTTTTGCTTTATTTTTGCTTCAGTTTTGGTCTTCTCAGTGTCTAAATGTACACTGGAGCTCTAGAAATGCTAGAGATCCACCTCAAAAGCTTTCTGCTGTTTAGGTCTATCCTTATCCAGCACTGCCCTGTGCTGCTCAGCTCACTGTCTCACCAGGATCCTGCTGGGATATTTATCTACAGTGAGAGTTTGTTGTAGTTAAGCAAATTTTAATTAACTATTTGTATTAGAAATAGTGTGACCAGAAGGATTAGGAAAGGGACCACCCCCTTGTATTCACCACTGGTGAGGCTGAGCCTCAAACTCCGTGTTCAATTTTAGGCCCTTCATGAAAAGAAAGACATTGAGGAGCTGGAGCAAGTCCAGAGAAGGGCAATGGAGCTGGTGAAGGGTCTGGAGCATAATTCTTATGAGGAACAGCTGAGGGAGTTGAGGGTCTTTAGCCTGAAGAAAAGCAGGCTCAGGGAATACCCTATCACTCTCTGCAACCACCTGAAAGAAAGTGAGGGTCAATTTCTTCTTCCAGGTAATGAGCAATAGTACAAGAGGAAACAGTCTCAAGATGTGCCAGGGGAGGTTTAGGGGAAATTTCTTTAAGGAAATAAAGGCTTGTCAAGCATCGGAACAGGCAGCCCAGAGAAGTGGTTGAGTCACCATCCCCAAAGGTATTTAAAATATGGTGTCTATGTGGAACCTGGGGACATGGTCTGGTGATGGACTTGGCAGTGCCGGGTTAATGGTTGGTCTCACTGATCTTAAATGTTCTTTCTGACCTAAATAATCCAATGATTCTACGACTACTCTATGATTTAGGAGAAATCATACAAAATCAACCTTCTGCTAAATCTGATGTAATTTATATCTTAGGTATTTAGGACCACATCTGCAAAATGTACGCACATTGCTTTATTCTACTGCATTGCAAAATAAAGACTGAATCTGGATTTTTAGTGGGATAATAAAGCCTTCATACAGTGAAGGTTATACATAATATAAGTTAATTCAGTGACATTAAAATCTTCTTGCACTTGGAGCTTGTTGGGGTATTTTTGTACAGTGAGTTTGTTGCACTCAAGCAAATTTTAATTGACTAATTGTATTAGAAATAGTGTGTATCATCTTGTCTAATGGGCTTGTCTGGCCTTTGAATAGTACTGGGCATACCACCACATTAAGGTGATAAACAAGTGACCCTACATTCATTTGAATTCATGTCCACAACTAAACCAATACACATTTCCCTGCAATAAGAGAGAGAGGAATGGGGATACAGAAAAGCGAGTGGAAATTAATCCAGGATTTCAGTTTTCTAACTATTTTCTATTATTATTCTTGTCACAGTTCAGAAATGTTGAATAGCATTTTACTTGAAATCTTAAAACTTTTTTAAAATGTTAGTGCAACCTTTTGATTCCTTCTTAGAATATTTTTTGGTATAACTGATTAGTTACAAAAAAATTACTTCTCTATCCGTTTAGGAATAGAGAAATGGGATTAATAATATAAATATGAATTTTTCATGAGCCATATTACTGAAGACTGAAATTCAGTGGAATATGTATTTAATTCCTTATATTTTTTTGACCCATTTACAACATACTATTTCTGAAAAGTAGGCTTTCTAGGGACTAGCTCCACGATGTGGTACTGCTAATTAGGTATTAATATATCCATTTGAAACTAGAAGGCTTTATATCCCTGAAGCTGGCCATTCAAATTGCAGAGGAATATATATATATATATATATGTGTGTGTGTGATATATATATCATATATATATATATCACAATAAAAAATATATTAATCCTAAAGTGGTCGTGTATATTTAAAAATTTCAAGGCATTTTCACTAATATTCCTGTATTTAGAGTGTTTTAATTGAAGTGATTACATGCTATCAGGAAACTTCTCTGACATGTTGCTCCTTGCTCTTGCTGGATGGATGCTGGTGTGCATTTTGCTCCATGGCATCGTACCGAATGCCATATTTTCCATATTTTCTATCTCTGTGACATGATTTAGGCAAAGTTGCACTCTATAAATCTATTGCCAGCTGTTATTTTCTGTCTTTCAAGCTTCCAAGAGGAGAGCCCATATTCAGATTTCACAGGCAGGTAACAAAGGGCTTCTCCTGGGTACTCTGCTGCTCTTTGAAAACCTGAAGCACAGGGGTTGTGGAGGCAGAGCGTTTAAATAGCAACATCCATTACCCCGGACGGAGGAAGAAAGGTCAGCCCCAGCAGCAGATCTCCTGCCGTAAATCTGCGAGAGAAAACCTGCTCGAAAGAGTGCGCCCTAAACACTGCCGGGGCAGCGGGACCCGGCCGGGGGAGCCCTGGGTGCAGGGAGCGATGAAGGGGAGAGTGACTCGGCGTGTCCACAGCACGCGTGTGAGGCTGCCTTCCCGCGGGGAGCGGCCCTGGATGCACCGGGCGGGCTCTGTGAGGGCTCCGGGCGGGCTCCGTGAGGGCTCCGTGAGGGCTCCGGGCCGGCTCCGGGCAGGCTCCGTGAGGGCTCCCGGCCGGCTCCGGGCGGGCTCCGTGAGGGCTCCGGGCCGGCTCCGGGCGGGCTCCGTGAGGGCTCCCGGCCGGCTCCGGGCGGGCTCCGTGAGGGCTCCCGGCCGGCTCCGGGCGGGCTCTGTGAGGGCTCCCGGCCGGCTCCGTGAGGGCTCCCGGCCGGCTCCGGGCGGGCTCCGTGAGGGCTCCCGGCCGGCTCCGGGCGGGCCGGGGCCGGGCCGTGCGCCTGCTGTTGGCAAACACGGGCCGCAGCCACGGCCGTGCCACGGGCGCTGCCCGGGGCCGCGGCCAAGGCCGCCGGCAGCTGCTGCCGTCGCCGCGGCAACGGCGGCACAATGGGCTGGAAAGGCAGCCGGCGGCCGGCCTGCAGTGAGGGGCTCTGCCGTGCTCCCTGCCCGCCCTCTCGCCTCTCCCCACTAAAAGTGTACACCCTAAAGTACACAAAAAGGCACAGAAAAGCGTGCTATATCCCACAGCACCCGTCCAGGCACCGTCACTCTCTCTCGCCATCCGGCTGTTCGGGCTCCATTTTGGTCCTACCTCACCAGGCAGAGGGGCAGGTTTGACAGTAAAGGCTTGCGTTTAAAAAATGGGAGCTGGATGTAAATGGGAATTTGTTGAGTCTTTCATGACACAGTTTTAGATCTCCATCACCACAGAACCACAGAATCATTATGGTTGGAGAAGTCCTCTGGGAGCATCAAATCCAACTGTTGACCCAGCATCAATGTGTTCACCACTAAACTATGTGCCCAAGTGCCACACATTTTTTGAACACTTCCAGAGATGGTGCTTTCAACACTTTCCTGGATCTGTGTGACAGAGATTAGACTTCAGTTTGTACCTCACCACTCTGGGACATGGAGGGGGTTCCATCCCTCTCTGAGGGCAGTCATCTCAGTTTTACACAAAAATGCCCACTCTACACCTTGATTCTGATCTCAAATGTAACCATTCTCCCCAGAGGCTACAAAAAAAAAAAAATAAAAAAGGTGTGGATACAACATACCTTGGAACCCTCTTGGCAGGTAACTGAGCTGTCTTGAGGTTGCTCACCTGGGGAAAGCAAAGGCAGCCTCATATGTTCAGCTGAAAGAATTTCTCCCACTTGTACGACCTCTACAGCTGCGCACAAACAAGGAAATCTTTATAAGAGGAGTGGACACAGTCATAAACTTGAAAAAATACAGCAGCAATCTCTTTACGCAAATAAAAAAACCCATCCTCTCCTATTAAGTCCAACATTAATTTACTGAAGCATTTTCCCACCAAGCTGAAATATTTTCCTACATCATTTTACCCTGGTGACAAACTCTGCTTGCCATTCAGACAGCAAGTCCAGGGTTTGGGGAAACTTTATAGGGAAAAGCAGTGCTTCCTTGGAATACAGTCATGTCTTCTGCCCCCTATCAGCTACAGAAAACACAGATTCTTACAACACAGCCCTTTCTCCATGCAAAATTATGCCTTTGGGACCAATGTCTTTTCTTGTACAAGCTCTCTGTTGAATATCTCACAACTTTTAGGAGCAACTGGTTCTTATTACACAACCAAGAAACATTCATGTTTCCTCAAAATCTCTTGGGAATCGGTTCCCCAGCAGAAATCTGTGTCCTTGTATAACTATATTGACTTACCAAGTGTCTCTAAATTAATTGTGTGTCATAAATTACAAATGTCCTTATCTGATGATAAAGGAACATATGGAATTGTCTACCCCTTTTCTGCAGGGGTGTGTGTATGTATGTATCTATGCAAAATGACATGAGCATACCCTAAGGCAGGAGGGGAAGTAATTATGAACAATATCTCCAAATGCCAGGTATGTCATCTCTATTGGTAATATGTCATATGTGGTCCTATGGAGATCCAAATGAAAGCTAGAGCCTTTGAGTTTGATGTAATAGATGTGCAATGAATATTTATTATGATCATGATTTATAAAATGTAGTGAAGCTCTTTGGAATGTTCTGAGCTGAAGAAAGTTCACTGTGTGCAGGAAGAGGTTCTGAATAAGACATAGCATACACATACCATGTCACTACATGGAATCTTTCAATTGAGCAAGTAATTCATTGCCTATATGTGCATTTAACATCCCAGACCTAATTCCAAGGAAAAAGAAAGGAAGCAGGTAAGCTGTTACAACCTTCTCTGCCTGCATTCCTGCTGCATAGAAGAACCAAAAAGAATGAGGAAGACAGTTGCAGAGCAGTGTAGGGATGAGAGACAGAGATGAAAGGCAAAACTGGAGGCTGGATTTCATACCTGGCTCTGTATGTCAGTTGGAACTAGTAAATGTCCAAATGCCAGGACTGCAGGAAATGTCCTTTGACCTTGGAAAAACTCTTCTTGGCACCATATATGAGTATGGGCTGCAATTAATTAAGTTACTTGTTATAAAAACAAAAGCTCTGTTAGAAGACTTCTAAATTTGGGTGGGTCTGGTTGCTGTAAAAGTATCTTAAAAATTGAAATTGAAAGACCCTTTGTCCATTAGGGCATGAAAAATTATTGGTAATATTTATTACAGTCATTTCAGTGGGCAGTCTCTGGATGTAAGCCCAAAACTAGCCTGCCATGGTGCTTCACGTGTGGCTATGCACAGCTGTTTGCACTGATGCAGCTATGTCCCCTTACCTTCCAGCACAAGGTGGCCACATCCAGCCTCCTTACTGGGAGTGTTCTCCATCCCATGCTAACCCCTAGCTGCCCCAGACCACTGTCCCCAACAAAGCCCTGCTGGAATACATGCTGGCCATGTAACTGTGGGGACAATCACAGGCCACTGTCACCGTCAGTGCCCTGGGTCTCTTTCTCTTGCTAATTCATACATCATCTAGAGATCCAAAGCCTAAGTCAATAGGCCTTTGGCGGGAACTGGGACAGGCTCAGTTGGTCTTTCCCTGTTAAGTTTTTCTGACTGCATTCTTAATTTCTGCAGGTCTAATTATTTGTAGTACAATAACAGCAATACCAAGAAAAAAGAAGTAGGATTAAGAATTTCAAAGTAAACCAAAAAATCTTGCATTTCTGAAAATGTGTAAACCAGACCATTCTGTCAAGGCCCAATCATGCTCTCTGCACCTAGACAAAAAGACTATTGTATCCAGGGCTGAGTCCATGGGACTACTTTTGGGCTTCACATCTCTGCTGAGCAGTTCAAGAGACTACTGGAAAACTCACAAGTGTAGTGAAGAAAATTCAGGGTGGGTCATAGTCTGAGGAAGGTTTTTAAAGCTATTTTGATTCTTTGAAAAAAAATTGGGTAGGAAATCAACATGGAAGGAGGGGAAGAATTGGGAAGAAAAAGCTTCTTCTTTGAAGCCATGATATATTATTCTTCAGTAGCTCTGCACAAGTTATTTGGTCCTTCTAACTTACCTGTCGTTCTCAGTGCAGCAGGGAGCAGAACATATGGAGCGTTTGGCAGTCCAAAATACCCAGGAAGCTTATCCTTGGAAAAATACTTATGACTTCCATGCAGACAGTGGAACATCCCAGATTTACTAGAGCCTAATGTGAAAGGCCCTAAAAATGTTGCTGTGCTTGGGTGGAGTCATGTACACATAAAAAATCTTGGTAAACTCTGCACTGCATTGTCCATTTGGGTGGAGAAAAAAAGTAAAACTGTCTTCCCCAAAGAAATAGCTCGCTACAATTTAGGTCCTTATTCACAGTCCAGTAAAATAGAAAATATTCCTGCTGTTTCACTGGTCGTTTCACAGGTACTTGGTATTATTTTTGTTATTGTCCAATTGTTATTCTTTCTTCTACAGTCTTTCTACTCTCTTACCTTGGTTCATTTATCAATACTTTACAGGTACTGTTCCTAGTAATATAGCACAAAACCCCCCAAATATACTGACTAGGTTCAAGTTAGAATAGGAAATGGAATTTTCTCATCATGTTTGAAAAAAATCAACACATTTCCCTTGTAGTGTCCAATAACAAGCATTATTCTTGTTTTACAGTTTATGCTAGAAATAGGCATTAACTCACTAGCCCTGATGAAGCATTTGTACCTCTGTGAGCTGAGTCTTGCTTTGCATGTCCTGGATTGTACATTATGCACTGAAGGAAGTGCATATCCAGATTTTTTCAGGATTCCACTTCTGCTCTTAAGACTGCAATATCATTAGTTAGCTTGACTCAAGCCATTTGGAATTATATTGCTAGCTTTTGTTTTCTTACTTTTTCCTTTCTTTTTATATTTTACTTTCTTCCTCTACAAAACTATGCCCTGTATAACAAGAGGATAAAATTGTAATGTTTACCTAATAACTGCTGCATTACACTTGTATGAACAGTGCAGATACTAAACATTAGGCAAATTACTGACACAACAATGCAGCAGTTCTTTCTGTGGCACAGGATTTCTCTGGGAATGTTATTTTATTGTATTTCATTTACTGCTTGTTTGTTTAAGGAGGAAGAACAGACATAGCTGTATTTCAGTTTGATTCAGCAAGCATTCTGGACTTGGTCCAGCAAATCATTTAAGCGTGTGCTTAAATGAAATGAAATTTAAGTTCATAGTACTGCCTAGGTATTTAACATACAGCATGGGCTTAAGTGGTTTATACAAAAGAGGACAAGAATGGTGGAAAACCTTAAAAATAAGGCCCATGCATTTTTACACACCTTTTTTTATAAACCCTAATACTGTTACAAGGGACATTTTCCACTGCCTATGCTATGAAAACACTGTGTAGTACTCCCTGACTCACCCCCAAAGCCAACTGACTTTACTTGATCTGACAATCTGACAGTTATATCCTGTGTAACTGCTAGTCTGGCCCTTTTTAAAAATATCCTATTAAGTGGAAGCTTTGCCTGGGCAAGGGATGCAGAAATGAGTCACAGGGAGTATATGGAATTTTCTCAGGACTTAGGGCTGTGCCTGTTGTAGCCAAAGGCTAAATCTCTGGTGGAACTTAGTAGTGTTCCTCTGAGTGCATTCACTTTCCATACCAATCTCTATTTTAGTGGGAAACATAAAACCAACATGAAAGTCATGCTGAAACACACCACAAAGGAAGGTGTGTTCTCAACCTGAATTACCTAAGCCAGGTAGGATAATTTAAGCTGTGGTTGCACAGCAATTTAAACCAATCTGACTCCTGACTGCCAGGGAGGGTGGAACTACACCAGCCAACAGTTAGATGGGCACTGCCTGTGCCACAGCCCTGTCTTCAGTCAGCAGACAAGACAGACAAGGGGACTGGAGATAGCCAATATGAAACACTGGCAGTGCTTTAACCTGTCCATGTATTGATAAGACTGACTCTTTAATGTGTTTTTGCAATTAAGACAGACCTGGAAGACCTTTTCAGAGACATGGAAACTAAGTAGAGGTGACTGCTGTCTGCAATAAAGGGAAACACAGTTCCTGTCTCAGAAGTTTTACATTCATATGATATATTTCCACTGTAAAGGCTCTTAAATCTTAGCCAAAGGAAAAGAAAAATCAAAAGCTGGATTTACTATTTATGAGAAGCTCCCAGCATAAAAAGCAAGCAAGCAAACAAACAAACTGCTTTGTTTTGCAGGTTAGATGCCTAGGAATTTATTTGTTTGCATGGTTGTTTCTGCCAAGAGCAGAAACGTCTTGAATTAGTCTGCAGTGAATCAATTTCTTTCCACAGAAGCATTAAAACCCTCTAGGTTTCATTTATTAATGGAATAATACATATGTTTTGCTTGGTCATATTTGTTTGAATTACAATCTCATGGAATTCAGAACAAAGCTAGTGTGATTGCATGGACCTGCTCAAAATTCTCAAAATTCCATTTTATATCATTTCTGCTTCAAGAACTAGTTAAGCATACCAGTTATCTAAAATGTAAAAGTTTTTCTGCTGTTCCATTTTTCTTGCCATCTCAAGTCACTGCTTGCCAAAAATAATTTTAAAATGGCTATTGCTTTGCATTTTTAGCACATCTCAAAAAAGTGAGGAAACAATTATGCTTTGATCAATGAACAGAGCATGAGCCTAAGCATACATATTTTTTCAGTTCTCCTCATGCCTTCATGCTAGAGAAAATGTCTTTCTCAAACTTATAATTTGTTTAGTGTAGACTTAAAGAACATCCCCATGCATTTTACAGAATATAGAAGGAGCTGAGTGCCTCTGGCCAAATTTCTGTAGCTTTCACTCACAAATAAAGCGGTGGAAAGCAAGAAAGCAGAGATATGCACAGGTACAGATGAAGGCTTTTTTTTTTTTTTTAAATAATGTTATATTGCCACATTTATCTGTAGCTTTAGTGGTACTTTCATTGATAAAGGTGGGCACAGATTTGCTTATCTTGTATTCTTGTGTTTTAATCTTCATTTTTGAATTCTGACACCAATACCAGGTTTCTCTGCACATGAGAGGTGTAGTGTCTGGGGACAGAGGCAGGAAAAAAGGGTTACTAGATGTGGATTGTGTAGAAGGTTGTATGAAATTGTTCAAGAAGTCTATTCCTATCCAGAATTCCATACAGAGGAAAACAGGCTTTATAAGCCCCAAGGCACTCCTCTGTGCTTCCTTGTGAAGAATGTCTATCCCTGAGGCTTACAGGAATGCCTGCAACCAGGAGAAAAGATTTATCCCAGCACTGAAAGACTGTAGTGTTAGGAAATGGAAAACACATTAGAAATGTGTGCTAACCCCAACTGGAAAATCTAAGCAACTCATTTTATTTCCAGCCAACAAAACCTTCAAGAGAACTTGTGCTGGTTTATGTTCAGGTATCTACATTTAGATCACCACCTTATCTCTCAGGATAAGGCTTGAGGTTTAATTCAGTATAAGGGTGAAGTGAGGCAATGTTCTAGGTGTTTGCATGTTAGATTTTGCCTTGTTTTGTAAGAGCTATAGAATTTCCTGTCTGGAGATTGTTGGTTCACTTTCATCTTCTCATCTCTTATTACATTTATTATATCCTAGAAGACTAGAAAATCATTGAATTCTATGCTAACTTGAAACTTAAGAATAGAGGACAAGGATTAGAATATTTGTTTAGTTTTGATCTAAGGTAGATCAAAACCAAACAAAATATTTTGTGCCTGAGAAATGAATGCACTGTCTCTCAAAATTCCTTCTTCACTCGAATCTTCTCCCCTGGACTAGAGCTCAAATGTCTTAGTGCTGAGCTAGAAGAAATTGGCTGAGTTTATACCTTTCTTTCACTTCCTTACAGTTTCCTGTGGGTCAGTGAGCTGTACAGCAACCTCTCTGGTCTGTGTGGCCCAGGAAATTGCAAATATTTTCAGCTGTGTCAGGTTCTGCATATGCAAGTTAGGAGGTTCAAAGGGAAGCTTAATTGACACTAATCCTCCTCTTGACTTTTGCTCACCTCCTCCTCTTTTCCCACTAAGTCTTCCCACCTTCCCACCTCAAAGTCACAGAAGCCTTACAATTTTTCTTATAAAAATATATATATATATTTAACCCTTTGGCAATCTTTTAATGCCCTTTTATTAAATCCCCTAAGTCTTTTTATTAAGTCCAGGGTAATTAAAATTATTATAAACGTCTCTTGAGAGATTATACCCTTTAATCACAGTGCATATTTGCTGAAATGTAGGTGACACTTTTGCTATATCAAATAAAAAAATACTTTGGGCAAAGATGTTTAATAATTTTTAAAACTAAGTTCTTGACGAAGGAGGTTTAAGGCTTTAAAAATCATACCTAAATGCAGTCACAATAAAACATTGAAGGACTTCTAATACTTTTTACATATATACAATGGCACAGTTGTAATCAAGTTTCTCAATTTATTTCAACTCCAGCTCCTCAGTTGACATAATCTGTCCTAATTCCATTGACTCCCAAGGTGCTACCCTGCTTTAGAGCACTCCGTTTTCTGGGCAACCAGAACACGTGCACAAATAAAATCCCTTGGGCCATTATTCCCCAGCCAGCGAAAGAAAAAGAAAGGACTTTTCTTGTGAAGTGAGCTTGGATCTCCTGGCTGGGAGTGGAAGTGATAATGCACATGCTGTAGACCAAAGGCATTCTTACATAGCTGTACAGTGGCACAGATCAGTATAGAAAGTATTTATTTATTCTGACACTTGCTACTAAAATGATTCCTGAAATTTCAAAATTAAGGAGTCCTGATAAGAAATAAATTAGCCATCCAATATTTGTTTTCTTTTGCTACAATTTTTTATTAACAGTGAAAAAAGCCATTTACATGGTGTTTTTAAATATTAATTTTTAAAATTTCCAGTAAGATAGATGGCCAAATACCTTACTCTTGACTACTTCTAATAGGTACTTATACTCATTCATGCTTTCATAACTGAAGCTTCCAGCTTATTGCATATTGTCAATACCAGCAGCAGAAAAGAAATGCATGATTTTCTATATCAAAGGAGTTCACGGTAACTTAACTATTCCTAGGTTAATAGCGAATGGGAAAGAATATAAAATACAGCACAATTTAACTTGGCATACCTACAGTTTTCATTTAAAAGTCTTGGAAGGTCTGGACTTCTCACTTTATAAACTCCTACTGAAGTCAACAGACTTATAGTCATCCAGCAAGTTTTCACAGAATGGGAATCTGTATTTTAGAGTTAAATTAAAAAATACATTGAGACATAATTGGGACTAGTAGGAGAGGTGAGACTGTAAAGCATGAAAAAAGGTGTGATGCATTTAAGAGTTTGAATGAAAGAAGCAATAGGCATAGGGTGATATGGAATAGTTATTGAAGACCACAGAAGCTGTGAAAATAAATTATTTTTTTAAAGGAGGAAAGAAATATAAAAACTATTGGAGTGAGATTGTAGAAACAAGACTTGGGAAGTGCTGAAATAGTTAAAACTGTCAGAGATCAAATTAAAAATGTAGATTTTTCTAAATGTTGATCTACTTTCTGTTTTTCTCCTGTCATGTTTGTTTGGGCTTTTTTAAATTAAAAAAAAAAAAAGTGATATGTGCTATCATTTAATGTAATTTAAAATGTTGTCAGTATATTGCCATCTGAAGTGTATCAACATGCCCTGTAAATGAGCTTTGTGTAGGTGTGAGAAGGAGAAAATAAGGTCCTGCCCACCATGCAATATGGTAACATGAGAGATGGGAATTTTATCAGTAATGCAGGCAATTTTCTGGCAATGATGAATATTTCTATATATTGGTGATAAACAGGGCCTGTGAGGGGATGAAAGAAATCCAAAGATGCTAAAGATATGGAGATATTATAATAGACAACCAAAGCAAAAAAGATATTCAGTGTTGCAGAAAAGATGAACTAGACAGAACTGGGTTTAAGATTACTTGACTAGTTCAAGAAAAACGTTTAAAATGTGTAAGTGAAATGAAGGAAAGACAGGAGTACTTGGACTGAACTTGTAGTTTAAGGCCCTGAAATTAGGTGTTAATGCATAGGTGTTTATATGTTCACTCTATACCTGGAGTGCCTTTTATAGCCATTGGAGCGCTCATCAGTACAGAAAACTGAACCTCAAGAACTAATCCAATTCACCCTAAAACAGACACCCACACTGAATCCTTTTCCAGATTTCACTGACTATAACAGTGATAATAGATAAAATATAAGAGCTTGATAACAACCTAGATATCAAGCTTTCAGTTAGATATCTAGACATCCAGATTTAAGTATCTTAAACCAAGCCCCACGTTAGACATTTGCAGTGTTGGTTCCTGTATCTGGTCCTCCAAGGCTGCTCCATAATCCACACCAAAAACGAGCACTTCCAGTGTGAGATTGTGTCATTTTAAATAGCCATTTTACAATAAAATACACTAAAAAGACCTGTTTCCTTTATCGACTAAAAGGAGTTTATATTTGGTCAGTTTAATCCCCCTTGCCTTCTATAGGGCTACCTAGCTAAAGAAAGCAAAAGAAAAGGCAAGTAGTGAAACAGATCTGCATTAGAAAGTTTAAAGGCTGAAGATAATAAAAATTGTTGAAATTACTGAAATCATTACATAGCTTCATTAGCAGAACATCTGTGAAGGAAGTGTTCATAAAGATATGGCTTCACAACACAACACTTCACAAGCAGTATTATCTTATACACCTGAGAAATAATACATTGGGACTGTGGCTTACCCAGGCTTCTTTGGTTTGAAGCAGAACTTTTAGAGAAATGTTTGTAATCATAATTATTGAGGATGTGACCCACGAGTCTTGCCTTGGAACCATGACCAAAGCTAACAGTTGTAGGAGAAAATGAGAAACAAGAAGCCCTCAGAACCACGGTTTACAGTACATTGTTGATGACCAGGTTTCTAGATACAACTAAGTATGTTTGTTTTCCTGTTAGATTTTCTTTACTTAGAATAAGCTAACTCTCAGTTAAGACTATATGCAATTCTAAGGGGATCAACTAAATGTGCTCCAAACTTCTTGTAGAGGAGAAATATCAAGCATGAGTCTCTATCTCTTTAAAAATAAAAAATCACTTCCAGGAAGAAGTTGTTACATGTCACCACTCTCATTTCAGCACATGATTTAGCAATCTAAATATTATCTTCTAGCTCTCTAGGACCAAATTCTGAGGGTGACTGAGCACTGAAACAGTGTGATTTCCTTTCTGTGACATTGTTCCTTTCTGAATATGTGCTTGAAAAGAAATAAAGTGACAAATTGCTTCAAAAAGAATAGAGTGCCAAATCTAAAGACAAATTTATAAGACACAAATAATTTCTATATTATAAACCAAATTCATAACAATATTTCAGGGATATTTTAACACTGATCATAGGAATTTAAAAGTCATTTTCTAATTTGTTTTAAAAATGTTTTCTGAGGGTTCTTAGGTACTAGCCAACACTGAACTGTGTGTATATTAGATAGTTCCTTCATCTCCTACACCATTAATTGCAATATTAATTAGATATTGGAATTAAATTGATTACAATATTAATTACTTGTTTTTTGTTAAGTCTATATCATACTGAAGAAGCAAGATTATGCCTAAATGTAATTGCCATGTATTGCAGAAGAAAAAATCTATTTGTATACAGATACTAAAAATATCCATCCAAATAGTATTCTAATTATACTGATTTGTTCTGTGAGGAAGTGAAATCATTGAATGCTAAAACACTATGTATTTATTTTTGATGGTGTTAGGAAGCAAAATAGAGGTAAGTGCCATTGAAATATTTTATTTAATTGCAAGTGAAACAACTCTGCCAATTAAATTAACTATATATCCCACATTCATGCACTGTTTCATGCTAAGTAAAATATATATATCATCCTGCAGTTTTCTCCAAATCATTGCTTTAAATTTCATGTGGTAAGTAAGATCAGCTAGAGATGGAGTAACTTGGTTACCCAGCAGCAATAAAGCAGCCCTTAACACAGTTCCCATAATCAGGCCTTGCATGCTGCAGTCACTTTCCTCAAGGTACAGAGCGGTGCTTGGGCCCGTTCCAGGCAAAACCCAATGCAGATGCTCTGGATTGTGCCCTGGGAAGGGCCTGCATCTCTCTGCTGACTACATAAGGAGAATTAGGAAGCTAAGCAGATAGTTTCTTAAAACTCTGTAATGCTTGTAAAGCTTGTAGATTAGAAGGTGAAACTAGACAGATGTAGACAGCATGACTCATCCTACCCCTAATATAAAGCTAAGCTATACGTAGCAGTTAGACAACAGGACTCTTGTTATAGTTTTATGATTGATACAGCCCCTCACAGAGACAATCTAACCTCAGCTCCAAACAGAGAACACAGAGGACAGTTCCTCTCCCTAAATGCGTGCAGTATAGAAGACAGAAAGCAGACAGAAAGCAGTAAACACTTAAAGCAGACAAATGACATTGTGAAGTTGGGAGCACAGAATAAGAAAAATTAAATAATCTTATTTTACCATAAAAAGAAAATGTCTCCACTTATCTAAATAATGTCAGACGGAAACACTATATGATGGCAAATGATATAGCTCACAAATAGAGCAGCCATAATAGCATATATGGAGCCTAACAATGTTATGCATACAAAATGTAACAATTCAGAGATCAGTAACGAATAGGTCATAATTCAGTTATAAGTTTGATAAATTTTATGTCTAATAAGTCTACACACCCATCCACTTTACCATGGAGTTAAAAAATACTTGCCATTATTTATGATTGCACTGTAGATACTTTTTTTTTTTTATAATTTCTGCATTATTTAGGTGTGTCATATTGTGATCATAAACACAGGAAACAAAATGTCTTTGTTTGCTTTTTCTTCAAAGTGCCAAGTGGACAGCCTTGTAGCTTATTCAGTTAAAATATACACTAGGCTTTATTTAGCAGAGCTCATGGATCAACACTTACAGAATCCCTTGTGTGCAACACAGCATGTATGTTAATCTATACATCCAGCTCACATACAAGGAACCTGCATGGTTCAGAGATCAAGAATTCATTTTATCTTCTCCAAGTTGACTGTTGCACAAAATTATCAATAATCTCACTGAGAGAAGGATCTGGCCAGGAAGGGCACAAAGTTGGATAAGAATCACAGATTTGCAGACAGCAGGAATTATCATGTGATACAACCCAGCAGCAAAACATCTGGTTTATGGTGGCCAACTTCATGGTGGGGTCAGTACAAGCAGATAGGCAGCAAAAAACTACTGAAGGGCAGCAAATTGGACAGGTTGTCCAGCAGAAGTGAAAGCTTATCTTGGCACAGACCAAGAGCTCTGAATTCAGACTTGTCCGTGCTGCAGGAGCAGCCAGAAGTGCTCAGGCAAAACTCACCATGTTGGTTCTGCAATCAGCTTCTGTTGCACATTTTGCACCATTGCTTTCCTCTGAGATTTCTGGAAGTGTTGTGTATCTCCTGCTTCTGTTGAAATCTCTGCTTAATTTAAAAATGTTGCTGTGACACCTCAAACCCCTTTAAGTTTGATGGCTTTGTGTTCCTGAAAAAAGAGACAGGGAAGGGAAAAGGGAAACAGGAAATGGACACAAGGAGAAGAAAGTAATCCAAGTACAGATCATGTAGCGTTTGGCAAATGTACATTAAAAATGCATTAATTATCTTAAAATTAGTATTTTAAATAAAATGGCATCTTCTGATTCAAACCAGCCAGAAGCCAGGAAATTCGAATTTAAGAATGTCACCTATTTGAAGTAATTTTATTCCGGCTTGGTTTATCAGTATACTTCCCAGGAGCAAACTGGAAATTATATATTTCATGATCTCTCAAGGAGTCCTGCCAAAACCTGGTGATAAGTTGCTATAACAGCAGCTTGGGTTTGAGAAATGCACTTTCCTTAGCACTCACTGCACCAGGTGATCGAGTGGTAATGACACCATTAACACATTTCACCTTTTTAAGGTCTCCCACTGGTGTTTCACTTATACTAATTTATGGAGGAATCATTTCATTTTGGTGTTACAAGTCCCTTGTGTTCTCAGTGGTATGTTTAAGAAAATAAACAGAAGGTGAGAAGAAGAGCATCCTCTGGGATATGCGATTTTGGAGAAAACCACCATCAGCAAATTCTGTCATGTATGAGAAAGAAATTGGGAATATTTATAGCAGATCCACTAAGACTGAGATCAACTTAATTCAGTTTTCTCTTTAGGAACCACCAGTATCTGCTTTGTAAAAAGCAGCTATTAAGTACTTGCCACATATGATTCTCCAGACAGATATGTTTGCATTTGTTATGCAAATATAGGTATGCATTTACAAAACAAATAAAAACACAAACAAACACAAACCAAGCAATAGTGTCTCAATTCATTATTGGACTAAGTCCTTATGGACTCCCCACTCTAGATACACTTGCAAAAGGATCTTTTGTTATGGCTTCGGCTATGATTCTATGTCCTTCTCTATGTAGCCTTCTGGCTACTTTACTGATTCTTCAGAAAATATCACACAATTAACTGCTTACTTCTTTTCCAAAGCTGTCTTTCCTACAACTCTCAATTCTTCTTATCATGTAACTACAAAAGTAATCTTCTATTTAACAACTGTAACTTTATTAATGTCCTACAATTGAGATTTTTTTTACCAGAAATATTTGACCTTGACAACTTACTCCCTACAGTGACAGTATGAAAACAAGCCTATCAACTCCCTATTTAAAAAAAAACAAAAACAAAAACAAAAACAGGACAATGCCAAGTACTGCTAGTACAGTACTGAGAAGCAAGGAAACAGTACAGTATATAGGAGCATTATGGTGCCAGATTCTGTCTCCATGTACATCAATTGGACGTTTATCACTGAATTCTAAATAATCAGATCAAAACTCCCACATTATATAGTGAGAAATAGAGGATTTCAGATAGGATATGTGTTGAATAGCCAAACAAATCTGAGTATTTGACACCTTTACTATACTCTAAATGGTTGGTTATCACAAGACAAGACAGAACTGGGCTGTCTCAAGAAGAGAAAGAAGTAATTGCTGTCTTCAACTCCCTAATGGGAGGTTACAGACAAGGTGCAACCAGACTCTTCCGGGAGGTTAAACACAAAAAGATAAGAGGCAATGGACAAAGATTGCAGCAAGGAAAATTCCTGGTAGTACAAAAGTTTGTATCAGTTGTGGCAATCAAAAAACACATGTTGTCCAAAGAGGCTGTGGAATCTCAATCCTTTAAAATATTCAAGCATTGGTTGCATGACCCTGAGCAACCTGATCTGACACAAAGTTCACTCTGAGTGGAGGATTTGGACCAAAGTTCTCCATGAGGGGGAAGGGGAAGGGGAAGGGGAAGGGGAAGGGGAAGGGGAAGGGGAAGGGGAAGGGGAAGGGGAAGGGGAAGGGGAAGGGGAAGGGGAAGGGATTTTCCTTCTTCAAGAATACTCATTTGACGCATATCTTTTTTGAAAACAGTACAACAGGAGTTCAACAGAAATTGCTAAAAAAAAATGGGGGGGTTAAAAATTGTTTTAGCTAGTAAAATTAAATATACCTTGCACTTGTTCACACCAATTTTGACTGTCTACTGTTTTATCACTGTAGTTGGAAAGTGGAAGAACCATGTCAAAGGAATCAAAACAAAGATTCTATATATAGAACAACTGTAGTTGAGTATGAATTTAGATTTTAACTCTATTCAGACCAGTTCTTAAATCTTGTGTAGGCCTAGCTGAGTCCACAGTGTTTCAGCAATTTACACCTGTTGAAGATCTGGGTTTACTGCACTGATGTATGTACAGTTCTTGGTGGTCATGGTACAGAAGCTGCCTGGGGCCCAAAAGCACAGGTTATGAGTGCATCAACCACCTGTAGGATAGACACATGGCACATTCATTACGTGGGGGCTATTTTGGAACAGGTACAGAAATCCTTTTTTTGCCATGAGGTAACAGGAAGAGCAGCCGCCACACTGCTCTTCCTGTTACCTCATGGCAAATAAAGGATTTCTGTACCTCCATCACCAGACAAGCTACTTCCTTTATGGCTAAAGCAGGGGCAGATGTGACAGGAGAGCTTCTTGCAAGTGGATCCTTTAAGTACTTACTGGCCATTTGGTCATTAATTCCTATCCGTTTTTTTCAGATTCAGCGTGAGGAAAGACAATGTCAGAAATACCTGTAGAGACTAGAAGATAAAACAACTCCCTGATGTGACAGTCTTTAACACAATGACCAAATAGATTTCATTAGTTGTTTGTCCTGTTCCTGACACACCAAACACCAGCTCTTGAGACAACCAAGTTCCATGTTCATCTGATGCATGCTTCATGGTTGTGCATCTTCCTGATAGTCTCAATTTTACTAACTAATGTAGTAACAAACAGGACCTGCACCTACAAACACAAACATTAATTCGCCAGTGCAATGATGGACAGCTTTAAGGCTTTCCTAATGCAAAGAACAGCAGCCAAGTTAAGATCTTTGTTTACTACAAGTATTTAATCTTCCATGCTTTGGCAAGTCTACCTCCATCATTTACTTCACCTGTGTGCCACAGAGGCCAGACCCTTAGCTTCTGAAGCTTGTTAGCCATGTTTCTGATCCCTCACAAGTACAGTGGTACCTGTCTTTGCAAGGCACAGGAGTCATTCCATTAAGTGTGGGACATCTGGTCTCCTGGGGGGATCCTGATAACTCAAATATGAAATAACAGGAACATAGTTCTTATTAAATTATTTTTTAACTAGAAATGGAAATGTCCTGGCCCAGCTGACCTTTGTAAAGTGTCACCTATAGTCTAAGAGCTGAGTGCCAAGGGTATGGGACCATGCTTTTTGTATTTTGTCAATATTGCAAAGTTAAAGATTTTATTTAAAAGAAAAATAGTAAATGGCACATAATGTAATTGCTATTTATTTTCATAAACATGAGGTATTTCAAAGTGCTATAAGACGCAGCACTAAATGTACATCATTGGAAGAAATTAAACACAGAACTTTGCAGTTACCCAGTTCTATGCACCAAACATTAACAAATACATTAACTGGAAGAAACAGGCTAGGAAAAGGCATATATAGTAAATTTCTTTACAAAAGTTTCTTAGTTCAAAAAAGTGATAAAGTAATATCTACTCAAAACTTTCACAACTCATTTTCATACGAAAATATAAGTATCAAATTTAGTTATGTATCAGCATCATACTAAAGTATACAGGCAATGTAAGAATTAGTACAGTACATAACAGAGATTAACAATATATTTGTATACAAAAACATGCTCCTCAAACATTGAGGTATTACAGTACTTAGGTATGAACTTCCAGTCTAATACTGGCAGCAAAAGCCACCTCTCATAACCCAAGACATGTACAAAAGGCAAGTGTGTAGATGGTATTTACAGAAATTCCCACAGGGGTACAAAATGCCAACCCCTAAAGTAACATCTGTTAGAACATAAGCACCATAAAACTTAGGAATGAACATTTTAAAACTCAACTAGATGTCATCAGCAGCTCCAAATGCTCACAACACTTTAAAAAAAAAAAAATCCCCACCATCTACAGTTCTTAAGAAAAAACAAAGGCAGTCCATTGTTGTTTGGTAGTCTTGCAATAAACTCCTTGCAAGAACATCCATTTGCTCCGTACCCGGATAATAGAGTCTGTCGATTACTTCAGGAACTGGATTGAAATTAAAACCAACATTCTTAACGTCAAAAAACACAATTTTTTTATAAAGAATCAAAAATGTGCAAAGTGGCAATGACTGTCCAGACCAGCCAAAAAAACAAAACAAAACAAAACATAAGTTTAGCAAGTCCGCTTGTAATCTATTTTCTTTAGTAATTGTTCTTGTCTGGCTTGCAATTTTTCCTTTTCTAGCAGTAACTTCTGCTCCTCTGCCTGAAGAGAATGAACATACTCAGTGGCTTTTTTCAAGATCACAACTTTTGCAGCTTTCTCATTTTTAACCAGTTCTGGAACATGGTCCCTTAATGTGAGGAAACTTGACCGTAGATCATTACGTCGTTGACGCTCCAGGATATTATGGTTGCGTCGACGTTCACTGTCCTCTGAATCAGAGTTTCGAGGACTTGAACTCTTAGGCTTTGGTTGGATTGTGGGTTTTACTGGACGGGGCACCTCAATTTTTAACTTTTTCTGTGGTGGAGCCTCTTCAGTCTCCACGAATGGAGAAGGAGCGGCATAATTATGCTGCTGGTGAATTGGGGCACAACGCTTCAGTATCAGTCCATTCTGCGGTGTCCTGACTGATGAAAAAGTGGTATTTTTAGGGCGCACTGTAATAGTAAGGGTGGTAACAGACTTGTTGGTAGAGGAGCGTCTTTTTTCCACTGTAACAACATCTATTTCTTCTTCTTCATCCTCTTCCTCCTCATCTTCATCATCTTCTGATAGTAAAGGACAGAAAATAAAACAGACATTATTCTTCCTGAAAGTACCCTGACCAAGTATCAGTATTTATTGACAACATATATTCAGTAAAAGCAGTAATGAAATCATTAATGTCAAAACCAGCGTGCGCCCACCATCTGCAGTCAGACAGAGATCTGTAAAAGTATGTAATACACATGAAATCACCAAAGAACAAGTATTTCTGAAAGCTTAATAAGTTTGATGAGATGGGTTTTTTTAAACACATCTAATTTTCAGCCATAAAGAGGCCACCACCCACACAATCACAGAGGCAGAAAAGAATTTTTAGACCGAATGTATGTAGCTTGAATGGAACTGTCGAGCTGCGGTACAAAAAGCACAGAGGCACAACACAGCCCCTGCTTGGTAGAAAAGCAGCCGGAAAACGAAACAATCGCTGGGTTTGTTCTGAGGCAGAAGGTGAAGCTGCTCCAGCCGGGGACCCTTTAAGCCGGCGCTTGGTGCACTGCCAAGAAGACAGCTGTTGGAAGTGCTTCCTCACCCAAAGCTGTCAAACCAGACATTAAAGGGACAGCAGGCTCTGAAACCCGGGACGGATCACCAAGTTTGTGGCGGTGGTCATAGGGACCAGCTCATCTCGGCACGCCAAACCGCGGCTCAGCCCAAGCGGACTTCTCTGTGTGCAAGCCCAGAGGTTATCTGGGGCATTTGGGGCTCTGTTAGTACAAGCGCTGCTCTAAGGATTCACTCGTCTAGCTCCAGCCTGTCCGCATGGCGCTCAAGGGGACGCGCACACGGTCATCAACCATAAACCCCGGGCCCGGGGTGACGGCGGCAGCCACCCTGCCCTGCCGCCCCCCCGATCCCCCCGGGGGCAGGAGACTATCAGCAGGCCCGGAGCGTCCCCAGTACCGCTCAGCCACAGCGGGCCGGAGCTGCCGCCCGGCGAAGGCTCCGGGCCCGCCGCAGCCGGCATCGGCCGAGGGGCGGGCGGGGGCTGCCCCGGGCCGTGCCCGCCGCCCCGCGCCTGCTGCCGCCTGCCGGCCGCCCCGCGCCCCGCCCGGCCCGGCTCCGGGGCAGCCGCCACCCCTGTCCCCACCCCCGCAGCCCGGCGCCGGAGCGCTTACCCGAGTCGCTGAGCGTGTCGTCCCCGGAGGAGCTGCTGCTGCTGCTCGCCCGGCTGTCCCCGGCGGGGCGCGGCGGGCGGCCGCCCCGCGGAGCCCCTCCGCCCGCCGGCGGCGCCTCTCGCTTGTTGACGGGGAAGGGGAAGACCACGGCCGGGTCCACGCACTCGGGCACGGCGCCGCCCAGCTCCGCGCGGGCGCTGGCGGGGCTGGCCGCGGCCCCCGGGGGCGGCGGCGGCGCGGCGGGAGCCTTGCTCTGCAGCTTCTCGCTCACCGCCCGCTCCAGCTTCTCGCGCGCGGAGAAGCCGCTCCACATGCAGTCCTGGATGATGATGGAGTTGAGATTGTTTGTCACGCCGGGGCCCGTCTCGAAGAAGTCCCCTCCGTCCACGCCGCCCCACAGGTCGGCCTCGGGGGGCAGCAGGAGCAGCTCCGATGCCCAGTCCACGGGGTCGGTGGGGCGGCAGCCCCACAGAGCCGCCCCTCCCCACGGCACCGGGCCCCCCCCCGGAGGGTGCTCCTGGAGCCCGGCCCGGCTGGGAGACAGAGGAGGGGTGGGCAGCAGCTCAAACTTTTTCCAGATGTCCTCGCCGGGGGGAGCGGAGTCCGGCCCGCACAAATAAAAGTCATCTTCGTCCGGGTAGAAACAAGGCTGCAAAGAGTCAAACTCGAGGTCTGGGTTTTTACTGACCATTCCTGGCATTACGGGTCTCTTTTTGCTGATCCCTGGGTCGAGCAATAGTTTCAAACACAGGTTTTATGGGTATTTCCACCAAGGGGAAGAAGAGGGGTTCTCCCACGACCTGAAACTAAACAAAAAAAAAAAAAAGAAAAAAAAAAAAGAAAAAAAAAAGAAAAAAACCAAAAACACAACGAAACTACAATTAAAATACGAATAAACAGACACGAACATGACTCCCTCCTTCCTCTTAACAGAATGAAGAAAAAAAATCATAATCCCATCAATAGCAAGCAAGAAGGAGCCTTGAGAAAGTTGAGAAAAAAAAAAAAAAGATGCATCTCACACACCTTTCTCCTCCCGACTCAAGATACTGAAATGAAAGCGCTCAGGTAGCGCTCCCCCGCGCAGAGCCTGTCCCGCCGCTCCGTGGGGACACAAACCCAGGCGGCACAGTCCAGCGGGGATGCACAGCCTGTGCACATCCCCTGCCTGCCCTCCCCACACCGCTTCAAACGCTCAGAACGGCACAGTAACTGCAGACAGATGCATGGCTTTGATACCGTAATCTCTCCAGAAAGGCTTCTTAATATGCTAGCAAAAGTAGAGGAAGTTTACTCCTTTTGTCATCTGCGGAGCAGTGCAAAGGGGAGAGGAGAAGGATGCAAAAAAAAAAAAGAAAAAAAAAAAAAAGGGGGCGGAGGGGTTCTTTGCAACTTCGCAAATCGCCAGTTCATTCACTCAAAGCGAGCCAGCGAAATCCGCACACAACACAAGGGGGGAGGGGGGAGGAGGGGAAATCCAGCAGCAACAGAAATTATCAACCTTATGTAATAACCTCACGCACAAAAATGCATTAAAACCACCCCGGCGCCACCAACAAAGCCTCCTGATTTGCCAAGAAGGCACGGGAAGTTTTATCTCCCCCTTTTTCCTGCAACAGCGAGGTTGCAAAGACAGCAACTCCGCACACTCTGCCACTTCATGCACTCAAACCTCCTGCAAACACACCAGCTCTCACCTCCGGAGAGTGCGCGCTGCTGCCCTTACCGCGGCCGGACCCCCCACTCACTCCCCACGGCCAGTCAAACACAGCCCCATTCCTCTGCCGAGAGCTCCGTTGCATCAGACATTAAAAAAAAAAAAAAAGGGAAAAAAAAAAAAAAAAGGTTTAAAGTCCAAAAAATCCAGTCAGCGTCTCCCTTCAGCTCGGTTAAGGTAACGCGAAAGGAAATCGTTCTGCTGGGTTCACAACAGCTGACGCTGAGACGGAGACCAAAAAGGGGGGAAAAAAAAATCCATGAAAAGCCTTATGATGAAACGCCGAGAAACGCGCCCGGCTCGGCTCAGCTGCGCTCCCGCCCCGCCCCCTGAGCGCCTCCAGGACTGTGCATTTTTCTACTCGGGAAATACATTAAACTGTTTAAAATGCAAAGCAGTAAAGAGGCACCTACAAAACACCGGCGATCTAAACGCGACAGCTCCAAACCAAAACACAAATATCCTCCAGGATTTTCTTCTGCTCAGTGAGAACCCCATTCAGGCTCCGGTCTGCCCCTGCGTTCCCCTTCCCGCCCCATCCTTCCCAGTTCGGCAACTCAAACGCGATGGGGAATTGGATTTATTTGACTGGGGTTTTGTCCTGCAGCCCAGAGCCTGCAGCTTCCTCTTCTTACCTCCGTGGTGATGGTGGTGGGTGTGCGAGGGGGAGGAGTGGCGGGGGGAAGGGGAGAGGAGAAAAAAAAAGCAGCTGATGGTGTCTGTAGCACTTTCCGCGCCCGCCCGCCGGCCCCCGCGGCCGCCCCGGCCTCCGCATCCACCCTCTGCTCGCAGACAGATGACTGTCACTGCCTGGCTTTGAAGCGGCTGGATATTATTAACCCCCCAGAAAGGCATTAAAAAAAAAAAAAAATCCACAAAAAAAAAAAAAGCTTGAGTTAAAAAAAAAAAAAAATCAGAAAAAAACCCAAAAAAACCCCTGACACGCTCGGGAGGGAGCACCGGGACACAGCGGGAGAAAGGCGGGAGCGCCGGCCCCGCCCCCGCTCCACGCGCACAGGGCGGGGCCGCGCGTTTGGCGCCAAAAGCCCCGTTCGCTCTTTATCCTCCGGGAGGGCGCTTGGATGTCGCGGGGCCGCCCCTGCCCCGCGCCGGCCTCGCCGCGGCCGCCGGCCCCTGCGCCGCCTCTCCCCGGCCCCGAGGAACGTCGCCTCCGGAGCGGTTCCTCCCCACCTCCCGCCGCTGCGACCTCGCGCGCAACCCCCCGGGGCAGTTGAAAATAAACAAACAAGGGCTAAGAGAAGTGGCCGGGCGAGGGAGCCGCTCCGACGCGGGGCTCTGTACACGACCGGCAGCGCCCGCCTCCCCGCAGGCCAGCGGGGCTCTCACGCGGCCGCGCTGCCGGCGGGGCCCCGTGCGGGCGGCCCCGCGCTCCCCGCTCCGCGCCCGCCGCGCCCCCGTTCCGCTGCCGACGGCGACACCTTGCGGCCGCGCGGCGCAGCGCTCCCGGCGCCCCCGCGCATTCCCCGGCGGCGGCACCCACCGCTCTCTCGCCTCCTTCCCCCGGCGCGGGGCCGCGGGACGGGACGCGCCGGGACGGGACGGGACGGGAGCGCGGCGCTCTCCTCGGCGGTGCGCGGCAGCGGGCGCGGGTACGATCCCGATCCCGATCCCGATCCCGCCGCCGCTCGGGGCGGTGCCTCCTTGCTCATAGGCTGCAGGTTGAGGCGGGGACTGGGGCGTCGCTCGCAGCAGGCCGGTGGCGGCGGGCGGCCGCTTTGTGTGCGGTGGCGGCGGGGCCGCCTCCCTGTCCCGCCTCGGTGGGGGCGAGCCCGGGCTGTTCAAACATTTCGGGCACGGTGGTGGGAGAGGGAGCTGGGCATCGATGGAAGCGACTGAGGAGGGGGAGGCTGCTCGCGAGAGAGCGAAATAAACCCTGCGTGAGGCAGGGATGTGGCGCCTGTCGCTCGGCCTGGTCCCCTCCGGCAGTTTTGGGAAGGAAGGTCCTGTTTCTCCCGAGCGGTGATCGCCCTTCGCATCCATGTCACGCTTCACTGGCCAAAACCCGGAGGCTCCGGCAGCCCCCGGGTGCCGTGAGGCGGCCTGGAGAGCCGGCGGGGTGCGAGGCCGGGCCGGCTCACCCAGGGTGGCACCTGCTCTGCCAAGGCCGTGAGCCGCGGGCACGCTCTGCTCGCCCCTGCCTGCCTTCCCCTCACCAAGGAGGTGGCTGTTCTCAGGAGCCTTCGATTGGTCTGGCCGAGAGCAGAAAAGGCCTGGAAGGTGAACCCGCAGCTGCCAAGCGCAGGGGTTCGGGCGGGTGCTGAAGGTGACTTTGGATGCCCCGCTCTGGGTCACAGCTCGCTGGGGACGGGCAGGGCGGGCGCCATAAAACAGCAGCGCTGGCCCTTCTGCTGTCGAGGTCGCTGTCAGCCCCTGTTTCGAAGGCATCGAGCCTGGCGAAATAGTTGAGGCCAGGTTTGCCTGAGCTGTGGTAGTTTAGCGCCCCATTCCTCTAAGGCACTTCGGATTCAAGACAGGGGAATTCATTGATTAGCAAACGTGCTCTCAGTACTTTGAAGATGTAAAGTCTTATGAAAGCACAAAGATTTATTAATTTTGATTTTTTTGGATGATTTGGCTGGCCAAAAAGTGTGGGTGGTTGGGATTTTTTTCCCTCTCACATTTTAGTAACCATAAACAGGTTGCATCTTATGAGGAGACATGAATACTTAGTATGTGGGTCACAGAATGTGTGAACAGCTTATTAATTCTCATCAATGGATGACCTTTGTGGATTTAAACAATGATATCTGATTTTCTCCTTGAATTATTTTTGCCTTCTATCTTGCCTTTAACGTTTTTATATATGCAAATATTGTTATGTCTATCCAGAAATGGATATGGGCTGCTACCTTACTTAGTGTTAATTCATTGCAATTTTCACCTAGATTTCCTCAACAGCCTTCTTAAATTTTACTTTTTTTTTTATTTTTTTTATTTTTCCATATCTATGTCCGTGGGATTAAAACCATCAGCTTCTAGGAAAGCTCTGTTGTGGTGTGTGATATTTTTTGTAGCACCCTGAATGAGAACATTAATAAGACCAATCTTTTAAAGTAACTTTTATTGCCAAGAAACATCAAACCAACAAAAAGCAAAACCCCCCACAAACAGGAAATGGAAAACACTACACTGAGAAACATTACTGTGTATGAGGAGTAATTCTTTTAGGTAAAAAAGACTTGTTAAAACCCCAAATCTATTGCTTTTTTCTTCTACAGTTGAGAAAGACATGGAAAGCTTTGGAAGGACTGCACAAATCCTTGTGGTGTTTTGACTGACACTTACCTTGGGCTCTTTTGTCAACATTTACATTTCTTTCTCTGATCTATTCTGTCCCTGAAATGACATATATCAAGAAGCCTCAAGGCAAATGAAAATCTGAAATTACTAGTAGTTACTGTAAATTTATTATTATGTTGTCTCACTGGAAAAACTTGGGAGTTAAGATGTGCTGAGAGTAGATAGTAGAAGTGGCAATAAACAATAAAAACCAGTTGTGTAGAAGGTATGTTAAGGCATTGTATGAACTTGTTATATGGGAAAGTAGAAAAATAAGTGTAAAAAAGTATATAAAAGTCTAAAGGATGCTTTTACTTATAGAATGGCAAGAATCTAAGTGGATCTTCAGTGTGGCCAGGCAAGGAGCCTGGGAAAGCCCTGTGCTGAGAGCTTGGATGTACATACCTGGGCATAATACACAGGAAAGGGCTATTGTACATCTTCCCATTTGTTGTCATTGATTCATTAAGAAATGCTGTGTGGGGCAAATTTCTCTTTCTCACATGCCTCATTCACCTTCACAGCCTTCAACTACTGAGAAGATGAAACTATGCTATTACTTGATATGTGTTCAGTTGTCTTTCTCAGAGGCACCCAAACTTCAGTGCATTTCTGTTTTCTTTTCAGAAGTAACGTATGTATTCTCTTGTCTCCATACACTGCAAAAGATTTTATCAAGGATCTTGTCAATCAGGTCATGGGGAAAGTGGCCAATACCCCAGTGTTCTGAGTGCACTTGACAAAAGTGTGACAGAACTGGGACAAACCAGCAGAAGCTACATGTGAAACTTTCTGTAGGATGTAGGTATGAACACTCATAGACATTTTTATTTATTTTTTTTTCCTAAAATGACCTAATACACTTCCTGTTAGATAGCGGTAGTGAAAATTTCATGTGGATTAGGTATTTGGAGGTAAGTATTAAAGTTGAGATAACAGTTACAAAAGCTGCCAGATTTAGAGCAGCAGATTTGTTCCTGCATACGTTCAATAAACTTGCTAGGGAGTTGTGCTGTTCCCTGCTGTGTAGCTGCTGTGGGTGTGTAATCTAAACTATTTCTCTTGTCAATTTTCCGACATCCAGGTGAGACAGGCTTAGGGACTTGCCCAGTGTCACTTAAGGAAACTGAAGCAGATTTCCCCAGTAAGCTGACTGTAGCAGTCTGAGGTAGCAATTGCTTTCCCACAAGTTCTTGCAGAGTGCATCAGCATTATCCATTAAGATGAGAATGTAGTGTAGAGTCACAAAGGCCTTTGGATGTCACTAAGACCTGCAGAAAATACAGATGTTCTTGTGACTTAAAAACTCTCTATCACCAGCCACAATATCTAATGCTTGTATAATGTTTCACATGACCAAGACATTGAAAAACATGAGTTATTTCACTTACAGTCACCACAGAGGTCTCTAGCCGATCTCAACTGTGCATCCAGAAGCACTTTATGGAGTACCTAGTAATCAGAGGACTAATTCTATTTAGTTAGAACTAATTTTGAAGCCATATGATTCATAAGAAATAGTGCGATAATAGAATAGACTGCTAAAAACAGAGGAGATACTGGATTTATCTAGTGGTAAAAGTGGCTTAATGCTCTACCTTTAAGTGATCCTAGATATATCAGAAACCATCTTTCATAAGGTGGTGAAATTAAATAGAGCTTTTTTCCTTCTGAGCTTTTTGTGTATATATGGGTTCTTCAAAAGCGAATGGTCAGACCAGTGTTTGTGTACTAGTCTTCTGCCTCAGCTTCCTTTCTAGCTGTTCAGGGAGCATTGGAAAATTTTCATTAAAACCAGAAGGGGTAGAAATGTATTTTTTAGATTTGACAGAAGCATATAGCAATTTCTCAGGAAAACATCCTGCTTTCAACAGATTTTCAAACTCTATATATGGCTAGATAAACATCTAAGCATTGGTTATCTTACTGTTGTGTTCTAAAGCAAAACAAAAAAATTGCTTCAAAAAGTTGCAGGTAAGACCACTAAGTGGCATGTTTCACAACAAGGCTGTTTATCTAAAATAACAGAATCAATTAGTTTGAAAGAGACCTCTGGGATCGTCAAGTCCAGCCTGTGACTGAACACCACCACATCATCCAGACCATGGCACTGAGTGCCACGTCCAGTCTTTCCTTAAACACTTCTAGGGATGGTGGCTCTACCACCTCCTGGGCAGTCCATTCCAATATTTAATCACCCTTTCCATGAAGAATTTCTTCCTAATGTCCCCTTGCTACGTCTTCTCACTGCCAGTTGCCTAGGAGAAGAGGCTGATGTCTGCCTGGCTGCAACCTCCCTTCAGGCAGTTGTAGAGAGCCATAAGGTCTTCTCCTTTTCTCCAGGCTAAATAACAGCTCCCTCAGCCACCCCTCCCAGGGCTTGTACCCCAGACCCTTACCAGCTCCACTGCCCTTCCATGGATCTGCTCCAGCCCCTCAGTGTCCTTTCTGAATTGAGGAGCCCAGAACTGAATACGGCACTCGAGGTGTGGCCTCACCAGTGCCCAGCACAGGGGAATAATCACTGCCCTGGTCCTGCTGGACACACTATTCTGGTACAAGCCAGGTGCCACTGGCCTTCCTGACCACCTGGGCACACTCTGCCTCACCTTCAGCTGCTGTTGACCAACAACCCCAGGTCCTTTTGCTCTTGGCCACTTTCCAGCCACTCTTGCCCAGCCTGTAGCACTGCAGGGGTTGTTGTGATCTAAGTCTGTGACTTTGCACTTGGCCTGTTTGAACCTCGTGCCATGTGTCTTGGCCCATCAGTCCAGCCTGTTCAGGTCTCTCTGCAGAACTTTTGTACCCTCCAGCAGATCAACACTCCCACCCAACTTGGTATCCACAATTTTTTTAATGGCAGACTAGGTATTCTCTAACCCCACTCTTCTTAATCATGGGAAAATCTTCCAACATTCCCTTTACCTGGTCTCATGGATATGACAGCAATGATAAACTTTGTTTTTTGGTGAAATAAATTAACTTCTGAAAAAAGTAAACAAAAGTAGTGTATTACAGTTGTTGCTTTTCCTTTTTTTCTTTTCTTCTTTTTTTCTTTTTTTTTTTTTTATGTTATGGTGAATGTAATATGTGTTCAGCACACTGAAACACTGATCTGTAGTACCATGGTGCAAATAAACAGTTGATGGCCATCTACCAATAATTCTGAGGGTATCAGTCATGTAAATTTTTACTTTAGCCTTCAGCCACAGCAAATATGTCAGATCTGGTGCAGGATCAGATGCCTTTATAAATAATTTCACCACAGATCTTCAGGGTTTTTTTTGAAAGTCAAGGGTTTGAGCCTCTTCAGTCAATATCTACTTCACTGCCTGTTAAAGCCAGGGAAGAACTCTTTGAAAAATTAATTTGTAAAGCCTAGGAGACTGATATTTTGCAGTTTATTGGCATGGAGAGAACTACACTGAAGGGCAGTTTCCTGCTGCTCTTGACCTGCTGCAGGTAATAGGCAGGTGGGCAGAGGACTGGTGAGGTCTCACAGCTTCATCAAGTAAGATTTTTCTCCTCACAGTGGTCCATGGAAAAGCCACAATGCCACTTCATCAGGAAGACTTGTTGTCAATTAATTTAATTCTCTGAAAAGCTTAGTTTAGCTAACATCTTTTTAATGCCACAGCAGGAAAAGTTGTTCTGTGAACACTGAAAAGGTCTTGGGACTTGTTCACATGGCTTGTAAAATGGTTACTTATATAGTTTGTTCCTCATTCTTACCCCATTTCTTTTCTACCTGTATCCCTCTGCTTTGACATCATATATTCAATCATTCAGTTGCTTGAAACATTTTATGTTTATATGTGCTTAAATATTGTATCTTTTTTGGAGCAGTTAGGCAATTGTGCATTTTTATGCAAGCTCACTTTCCAGAATGTTATTGAAACTTTAACTCAAAATGTTTCTCTGGTTCTAAAGCTTTTTAAACTATTCATGATAATGAAATATTTTGCCAGATAATTCACTGAGACAAATGTGCAGTTGGGAAGGTAAAATTATAACCAGTCATATAAACCTGTCCTCATTAGCTCCTTTCAAACATCTCCAAATGTTGCCAATAGAGAAAGACATCCTTGAAGAGTGGCTTGAAATGTGAATTCTTTAGTTTTCAATTGGAATCTGCTTTATGTTTGAGAGGAAGGCTTTAATTTCCTACATCTGAGAATAATTTTCAAATGCAAGCTAACAGGGACTATTAGTGACTGGCCAGAATGGTGTTGGTGACTAGAACATAAAAAGGCAAAAAAGAAAAATATGGACTTAAGAGTGAATGAGGGGATGCATCAAACTATACTCTCAGCTGGTGTCAATTGAGTTGGCTTCCTTCCACTGGGACTGTGCCACATGAGACCAGTAACAGATCTGTCCTTTGTGATTCCAGCTTTAGTCCTGGGCCACAACTTAAAAGTAGTTTTCTGGATTGTTTAGTTGGTTCTTATTTTATATGCAACGTACAGAGCCTTTACTGATAACCTGTGGGACAGTCTTCAAAGCTTTGCTGTAAAAACTGTTAACAGCAAAGGAAACACTCAACACTTATTGCAGTAATGAAAATATCTTCAGACACATTAAAGGCCTTTATGGAGTTTTGATGGTTTTATTATTATTACCATCCCTGCTTTAGTAAATCATCAGGTCAAAGTTTTGTTTATTTATGTCAGAAATTATTGATGTATCTCTGGCTGTAAGCAGACATGTATGAAGGGCTGTGCCATGATCTTTGGATGTCTTACCATTTCCTCCTTTTCTGCATGTCTTTCATATCTCCCATGAGAGAGCTGGCTGTGTCCTTTATTTCACTTTTGCTAATTTCCATTGGCTTCTGTGAAACTTTCCTGCTGTTTCCTTGACAAATCATGGATACCCCAGCCTTGATAAAGGTGATTGCCTTCTGGTAAAACAAATGATTGTTAAAGATGAGAAACCAGACTCAACAGAGTCAGGTTCACATTTGTTTCAGCAACTTTTGTGATCTATTTATATGTTTGCTATATTTATATTTTTTCCAGGCAAATGTAAGGGGTTTTATATGAACCACAGCTTGTAAGTCAGAAAATTGCTTTGAAGTGAGCCATGATCACTGAAAGAAGAGGCTGAAAGAAGTATCTTGTTCTGATCATTGTACATAACTGTTGTAAAATGATTTGACAGGTTACAGAATGTATGTGACAAACTAAGGTGAATTTGAAAAAAATCTGCAAGGCAGAAGACAGGACGGCATGTTAGTCTTGTAGCTACCCCAAAGAGGGTTTGACTGAGAGAAGAAAAGGTTACATGGAGTTTTGGAGAATGATATTATAAAGCATCATTTAAATAATCCTTTAAAACTGCTCACTCGTTTTGCCTTTGCTTTTAACGAAATTAGTTATTTTATTACATGCTTTCAATTTAGGTAATTTGATATGTCAATGCAGAAGAAGCAATTAAAGTCAGAATGTCCTAGCACCCTTTAAGTAAAAGAGTTTAAAAACATTACTGTTTGACTTACAGCTGAGAAAACAAAAAAACCCATGTATTTAGTGCTGTTTCCGCTGTTATACCTTTTGGATGCTAATTTCTCTTTTGATCATTGTATAGGAGAGTTCTTCCTTGTTTTACTGTTAACTGAAACATCCAAAACTGTAATCCTGCTTTGGTATTGCAAAGCTATGTTCATGTGATCAGACATCACATATTAAATGTTTCTTCATCTGTAATCTAATATTTATGAGCTATTATGGTATTGAAGCTTTCTGGTAATGAAGGCATTTGTTTTCCAGTGACATAATTTCCCTGCTAAAAACAATTTCTATTTAACAGAACTGAAGTGTTCTTGATATCCGCAAATGTAATTCTATGTAATATCAAAGCTTAGAATAGATGGGCCACATTAGCAGTGGAATACAGAAATGTACATTATTTTAAAAAAGATTAAATTTATATTGAAGGATGAAAATAATTGTGAAAACTTGTGATGTTTTGTTTCTATTCTGAAATTACCCAAGTCTTCTAACAACAGTTTTCAGTGCATCACTTCTAGAGTGCTAAATACATTACATTTTGGCAAGATCATTGTCTCAAACATACTAGCATTATGCTGGCATTCCTGCTCCTTTGACTTGTATTCCGGGTGCAGGCAGCTAGATCGGCATTAATCAGTGCAGAAAATCACATTTGTGTGCCAGGGTTTCAGACTGCTGGTAAAGACTTGTTCTTGGCAGGCCAGCAGGACAGATACAAGGTTGGAAGGCAGCATACTTGCAGTGTGTCATGGTGTTGAGAACTCTGTTTTTGACACCTCTGGAAAAAATACTACTGAAATGTTTCATTTCTAAGCAATTAAAAAAAGACCACACTTGGGTAGTTTAATATCCTTCCAAGAAGTAGCAGCAAAGTGAATATAGGTAAACATCAGTGGGAGGAGAGTGCTGAATCTATGCAGAAGCACGTCTGTGTTTGCGTTGAAGCACACATATGTGTGTGCATGCATACACAAGTGTGGTATTATACTCCAATTTACCCTATAGTAAATTTTGAAACTGTTTGTCTTTTTCAGAAATCAAAAAAAGAAAGTCAAATCCTTGTCTATAATATTTTTCTATTTTAAAGGATGATGTCAGTATTATATTACTTATCTGCATCTACAGAGGATTTAGGATATGTCTACATGGGGCAACAGATCCCAAAGACCATCCCCAGTTCACCTAGATTGAACTAGGGTGATAAATTTACAAAGCACATCTCATTGTTGATAGCTCAAAGGTATATAAGCCGTATCTGCTTGACCCACTGCTCAGTACAGTAAGTTTTTCCCCTTCACAAGTCTAATAACCTGGGCTCAGCATAATTTTGAAACTTCTGTAGTGTATCATTCTGACACTTAACCAATGCCATCCAGGCAACTGCGTCATGTTCAAGCATGCTGTGTGGCTACACCATGTGTAAACAGGGAGAGTTATTTCTAAGACAAAACTTATTTGTCTTAAGCTGTTAAAAGAAGTATTTAATATCATTTACTGTCTATTTTATTTTTCTTATTTATACTCACCTTTCAGATTTATGACTTTGTTGAATAGCGTGCAGTAAAGTTGGACTCATGGCAGATGATCATAATGCGAAGATAGGATGAAATGCAGGATGAAAGAGTGTGTCCTGGGGTTTTGATTCTACTTTTAGTTTTAACCTTTGGAGCTGTAGCAGATCATGCTCAAGCTCATGTAAACTTGCATGCTGGTAACTAAGCCAGTGAAAAATTACTAGATTTTTGTTTTTTAGTATGTTTCTACTAATATGATGGGGGAACAATACTCTGCAGTGAAGGTGGAATTGCTCTGTGATGTAGAAAGTAAAGATAAATTTTGGAATGAGACAGGAATTCGTTTCACCTAAGGGATGGCTGCAGTGCAAAGATCTATGGTAGTCATTATAGGCTGCTTTTCTAGTCAGTGGAGAGAACTTGACACAATCCATTTGACTTTCTTTAGATGTCTGCTTGAGGGTTTGATGAATAATGCCTTATGAATAATGCTCATTATATAATTTAATTTTACATCCTACTATAGAGGTATCTCCAGCTGGTCTGTATTGGTGTTGTTTTGTTTGTGACTAAAGCACCACATTCATTAGCTTTCCTTAAGACTAATTTGTACAAGTAACCTAATATTTGTAGTGATGATACTACCTTTTTCCCTTTCCTTCCTACATATATATTGCATTAACCTTCAAAAGTGGTTAATGAAGCATATAAAGAGCAGTTGAAGCTGCTTCTCATAGAATATCATCATGTTTGACAGTAGGTGCTGAGCATTGGTCAGCGACTGCTGTAAAAATTGAAAGTAACCTTTGGTATGTACAGTGAAACACTGAGGTGGTGATCAGTATTTTGACAAAGAGCTGAGTCTGGCTTGGCCAGCTACCGGGATGGTTGCATTTTGGCATACACATTTTGCCATATTATTTTTATTGCATTACTTTTGGTTTTGAACTGAGGTCAGGATAGAGATGTGTCACTGCTAAACAAGGCTATAAAAATGTCTACTCAGTTTCTGCAGCTCCTTCTTAGGTGCAATGACATTTCTACTCGGTCTGTGAATTGTGTCATTGCAGATATTTGCTTGATGGTTGTAATATGAATACAAGGCTTTTCAATATATCTACAAAATACATGTTTCATCCTCTTTGGAACTGGGATATTATTATATGCAGAGAGTAACTACATATTTAGACTGTGTTATTTGTGCAAGCTTGTTCTCATGAAATTAACATAAAGAGAGTTCTCATATGCACATAAGTGCTGGCATTTTTTCCTGGAGCTGGCTTAGGAATCTGAGTTAAAAGCAAAGGTGAATAATGAAACGTGATGTATGTGTACATTCCATGTCCCATTATGCTGATAGCCCTGTATCTGTCATTTTGGAGATGACATGAAAAGATAATGAGTAAGCCTTTGTGCATATCCTGTGGCTCAGAGAAGCCTCTTCTGAGGCTTGCATGTCGTTAGCAGTTAGTATTGGAAAACCCCCTAATGCTTGTCTTGCCTTGTGAGATGTGGGACTTGAAAGAACTTTCGCTTCTTTTACTGGTTTGAAAACATATTTAACCTCGGAGAAAGGAAGCCAGGGAAAGCGTGGAATAACTCGATTTACTATCTCTTGAAATACCTCCTTTACTAGTTCTGTGCCAGAATCTGAAGTGGTGTAGTGACAGCAGCCAAAAGGGAGTGAGGATTTGGATAGAGATAAAGGGAAAGATTAAAAAAAGAAGTCTAAACCTATATTTAATCCAATGGTCTCGTTATCTGAAGCTGGCCACTTCCAGGAGCTCTGCAAACCTTTCCTTTAGTGAATGAATTGAGTCCTGTGCTATAATGACAAATACTTCTGGGAAGTACTTGTGGTATGTTAATGTTACAGCGAAAAAGTACAACTGAATTAGATAGAAAAGGTATGACTTTTTGCATCTGTGGTGCATGTGGTTTATGGAGACAAAGATGACCCAAGAGAGTGTCTGAGTTGTTGAAAAGCAGGTTTTGGAATGACATCCCAGGAGCAGCTGCTGTTGAGACTGGGGGGCAGGGGAATGGTGCAAAGTTCTTATCAGTGAAATGTCCTATTAAAGTTCTTGGACTAAATTTCTTTAATCCAAGAAAAAAATGGGATTTATTAATGTTTCTGATGGATTTATTATAAAACCTTGCTACTTGAACATGATTTTTAGCTGGTTGAGTTTGGTAAACTTCTGCTTGTTAGAACTAAGAAACTTTTTCACAATCATCACAATATTATTTACTTGAAGTATCTCCTGAACTGTAAGCTGTCTGGGACAGAGAGCTGCAAAGCTCTAAGAAAAATGGTTTCAGGTCTCTTTGGAAGTAATGTTTGTCTCTATGTGAAAGTGTTCAGCAGCATACATCCTAATTTGAGGATGCCTAGTAGTTAGGCATTGCAGAACTGAATCTAGCAGTACCTAGGTCACCCCTGTGATTACGTGTCGCCTTTGGAGATTTTGGCACTGGGTGAGCTGTATGCTCCCTGTAATTCTACTTGAATTTCACATCCTCCTTTTCTCCCTTCACAGAAATGTCTGCTTGATGATTAAAGGCTCATAAGGCAAACATGTAAATCTATATTAAAATTTCACTTTTCCCAGACATGGCGTTTTTATTTTTGCCGTTAGAGCCTTGTGCAGGGTAAAAAGAGAGTACATCCTCACATCTAGCTGTTTTCTGGAGTCACTTCAAAGCTGCAGACAAACCAAGAGGACAAAGATGAAAAGAGAATCCTAAACATTGTCATCAAGTTTTGAACAGTCCACAGGACTGTGCATAATGACAATTTTGGAGAAAAGTGCCACACATAACATCATGGCAGTCACAGCAAGAGTCCCCAACTGGTTTGGTTTTTTTAATCAAGGTGGGAAGTGAGGCGTGGCAAAACTGAAGACTTTGGAATGTTGTTAGGTTTCGAGAATCTTAGGAAGGCTGAAGGAAGAGAGGCTTGGAGTAAGAGGCTTTTCAGCGGCTGACTTGCTTTAATTAGGAGCAATGGATTTAAAGTTCAGCATGCTGGTGGAAAATAATTCTCTTACAAAGCCATTAGTGAGAATCTGAGTCCCTTACTTTTGTTGTTATTTAATTCCACTGCTGTATGAGGTTGTCATCAGAAGAATGTTTGTTGCTTGTTTATTCAGGTCAGGAAAGTTGATAATGAAATATGTAGTCACATAGTAATTATGTCATCAGATACACTGCTGCAAAACTCTCCTTAGTGAAGAGGAATTTCCTTTGCACCTGATGATAATATTTTTCAACATAAAATATGTCAAAGCTTAGAAGATTATCTTGGCAGAGCATCATACCATTAAAGTAAGATTGAATATATCCTGTCCAAATCTCTTGCTTCTTGTAATGGTGCCTAAGGCTGCAGTCCTCCAGATGTTGATACTACCAGCATTTACATTTTGAATTAAAACCCCCTCTTGTTACCACAGACAATTCACAACAGAAATTCTACACTTTTTTTTTCCAGAACAGTTTATATGATGTCATTCAAAATATTGTGATGGGAAAAATACCTCAGATTTTTCCCCCCCTTCAAAATAATTTGCCTTTATCAATCATAATAGAAAGGATGGGAAAGCAGCTATTTCATGCTTCTTGCGTCCCAGTCTAGGTTAAGGTTGCACTGTTTGCCCAAACATAGCTCAAAATTGCCTTAGTCTCAGGAAGGAAACAGAAGGTGCTGTAGTAGAAATAGAAGTGAAAGGGCAAGCAAAACCTTCCTTGGCACTAACACTGTCCAGACATCATCAGCATTAAACTTAATGAACCTTATTAACACTGAGTCAGCTCACACTGCTAAAACAAGTAAGAATGGGAATAATTTCCTCCAAGTTTTGGTAACTGACACAACTCTTCCTACAGGGGCTCAAGAGATGGTGGTAAGAGAGTTATATTTCCTTAGGTTTTTGGATACCACAGGCAGTTTGCAGCCTTCTTGCTGTGGTGCTACAGTTTCATACAATTTTGTGAATGAAAGGTGGGACTAAGGATGACAAAGGGATGAGCTAATAGGACTCTGAAAAGAGAAACACGTCTTTCTTGGTGTATATTATAAGTAATAATATAGTATATTAGTAATAATAAAGTTGAGCGAGATTGGGCAGGCTTCCATTGGAATTCTATTATTTTTTCAAGAAAAAATTTATCACCACATGCATATCCAAAGAGCTTTGTCCTGCTCTTGTTTATGAGCTCAGCTAGCTTATGTGCTCAGTGTTGCTCTGACTTAGTAGCTGAGCCTTGAATCTGGTAAAAAGATTCATGGTGCAGATGCACAGACTAATTTTCCAGCCTGTTGATACTATTTCTGTGTTGTACACCCTAAATTGGAGTTTACAACTGTCAGCCTAAAGAAGAAATGTGTGGCTTGGAGGACTGCTGATACTTTCAGGATCTGATGTTCAGCCCACCACCCTCCAACAAACAGATCTTGGTCAGACTATTCGTAACAGTTCCAAGGAAAGTCATGAAAACCCTGCTGAACAGAACGTGTGCACATTACCTTTGTCCCGTGTGTGTGGTTTTGTGGTAGTGAGATATATGTGAGAAGAAACAACAGTGAGAAGTAACACACTGAGTCTTCCACTTAAGTGACTTACAAAGGCAGATTGTTTTGCCCACTGCTGTTTTCCCCTACACAGCAACTTTGCATGGAAACACCTTATTAGAAAAAATATTGAGCTTGTGATGTGTGTGGGATTAATTTATAGGTTATACTTATTTAAAATGAGAGGGATCTATCTTCTAAAACTCACTTTACATCATGCCTTCATTTTGTGGCAGAAATACCATTGCATGTATTATATTCAGCAAATGCACACAAATACATGTGCTTCAGAATGTCATGTGCTCTTTGTTTTGTGCTTGCACTTCAAATAATTTCTGTTCAACCATGATATCCTTTGGCATGGATGGATGCTTGTTTGTAGAACAAGTAAAATAATTCCTGAGTTAGAAAGGTCATAGATGGGGCAATGAGACTGGGGACCCAAAGCTGGAAAATGTATTAACATAGTTTAATCAGTCATACTAAATTCCACTGTGGCATATTTCCTCAACAAATTAGTTAAAAGGATTCTGGGTTCTGTCACTGGAGAAGAAAACACTTATCTTTATTCTAAAAAGATGGGTTTTTTCTTTAATTATTGTGTCTGAAAGTTTTTGAGGCTTTTTGTTTGTTGGGATTAGGGTGGGTTTTTTTTGCATTTTTACGAGTGTCAGTTAAAGTTCATGCTCTAATGTTCCTTAAATTAGGATATTTGGCCTTTCCTGTAAATTTTGCCCAAACTTTGTTGTATAGCCTTGATCAAATTACTCATTCCTTCTGTGTCTCACTCACTGTATTCAGGTGACTCTCCAGCACTGTCCTAAACTTCAGTGTGTCTGTAAAATGCGTAGTGGAATGTACTGTTAATAACAGATGGAATTTCTAAAAATTACTGCCATTCAAAGAAGTAGTAATTATTTGGAGGTTGGCTAATTTGTATTATCCAGCATGTTCACCATCACCATCTCTGATGAAGAGCCATTACTTCAAATACTGAAAGAATGTGCATGGAAACCATTGGTGAGGCAGTGTGGGTTTTGGCAGAACAATATGCTTAGGTGAGCAATTCCAAGCAAAGGAGTGCAGATGCAAAAGGTTATCAGTGAGATTCAGCTGAAGAATGTGGCTGTTTCATTTCTAAAATGACCACATGAGTTATGCAACATTAACTACCCCTTGAATAGTTTGAAGCTAAAGTTGGAAACCAATTTAGAACTGCTTTATTGTGGCCATTCTTATGCATCCTATACAAGTGGTACCCTGCCTCCTTCATCCCTTGAGAGGAAGGGTAAGAAAGGCACTTCAGGAGGGAATCAGTTCCTTTACTCTGGGGTGACTCTGCAATCATTAACAACAGCACTCTTGTTGAGTTGCACTCTCAGTACATTCAAATTGAAATTCCTCCTCGATTAGAGGACTTCTATCTTCCTCTTCTATTAGAGGAGGACTCTTTCTCACAAGTACCTGGTAGATCTTTATAGCTTATGTGATTCATAAGGGTGGCACCCCACCCTGAAATACAACTGCAGTATGATACACTCTGCTGAAGAACTCATCTATGCTTACTTTTTTCTTAAATAGATATGCCTAATGGAGTTTTTAAAAGTACAGAAGTAATTCACAAAGTTCAGTAATTAGTGATACGGTAAAAATAGAATTCCTCTAAATCACTTTAAAAGTTGGACTGTTTCCATCTACACCATTTAAATAGGTATTAATTTAAAGCCAGCTGCTTCTTGCCTTTTGCATTTTGGTATTGCTCTGTTAGCTTTTTGTTCTTCCTCCTGAGGATTAAATCTGTGTCCTGCAGGCTTATCAGCCCTGACTTTTTGAATGTGACAACGCTCACTGTGATCTCCTAACTCATCAATCAAGTGAGACCATAGCCTTCCAAAGGGTTTTACAGAGCCTCTTGCTTGAATAGTGCACAGTATTTCCATACTAAGGGCATACTATGCCATAAAATAATGTTTATGTTGCTTTAGGCTTAATACCATACCATTTATGAGCACAAGTGCTGAAGCAATTTGGAAAGAGATGTTAACTTTATATCCTACTAGGGAAGTAGTTTTATTACTATGTATGCAAAGCAACAGGAAAGCAAAGCTTTGCTTTTATGTTTTATTAGATATCATTATCATGTTTTGGAGCCTTTTTTTGAATCAGTATTTGCAGACATATAGAAGTCTTTCTTTATGAGCATACTAAGCAGTTGGGAAATTAATAATGTAGTTTCTGAATCTTTAGAAAAAACACTTGCTTTAGAAAACAAAGAATTGCTTCAGCAATGAGGCTTAAAAATGCCAGATATAGAAAAGTAACATTGTACTTTGGCATTGGAAAGTGAGATGGAGATGAAAGCAGCTAAGCTAACTGCAAAGGAATATCACTGTTGGTAGTGCCAGCCATTTAAATATGAATCAAGTCCCAACATAGTCCTGAGATATCCTAAAATCATTAAAATATAATTTAGGTTACTTTTTGTTTGCCCAGTGATTTCATTTTTTGGGGTCACTTTCTGAGGTTGTTTTTTTTTTTCATAATTGGGAGATTGAGAAACCAATATAAGATTTTTCAAGTAGGGACATGTAGTCAGAAACATGAATTTTAATCAGATTACAAAGTATACTGTGAAATTCCATAAACCTGTGAAAGTTTGTAATACTGTCATAAGCAAAGTTCTGAGATACAATTTTTTCAGTCTTTTTAAGTGGTTTATTTATATACCATAGGAGACCTCAAAAAACACTAATAAGAATACTGAGAAATTACTGAAGGAGCTTGATCATGTTCAGTGCATTTTCCATGGAAAGTCTAACAGAATAAAATTTCCTATGGAAATAAGCATTGTTTTTGTGAGAATTTACTGTGTAAAAGTATATTTGCTAACCCCATTCTGAATCCAAAGTATTAATTACACCCAGGAAATGGAATCTGCAAATACAGATTTCCTTGTATTAAAAAAAAAAAAAAAAAATCTATGACTTTATAAGGTATTCTGTGGGAATGAGAAGATTATTATGTAGGAGCTGGTCTGGAAAGCCATGCAGATTCCTTGCTCATTGCAAATGAGTTTTGGAAGTGAAGTCTAAATTAAAGTAGCTAACAATGATACAGATGTGGCCCAAACATTGCCACATCACAATTGCTGCTTCTAAACTTTTAGATGCCCGTGATCTTTAAAAAAATAAGAAGAAAAGGAAAACCAACTCAAAAAAATACACAAACCAGCCAACCAACCAACCAAACCACAATACACCTTCTAAGATAACTGGTTTTATGACAAGAAATTAAATGAGTGAGATAGCTCAGAATAATCTGAAAAAATATTATTTTGTCTAATCTGAAATGTTAGCAAGCATTGCTCATCCTGCAGGTCTAATGGTTAACTGAATGTGCAAATTATCATTAAAGCCCCTCTTATCTTAGCTACAAACTTTTGAAATGTTTTCCACTGAAATGAAATGCTTTTTATCATTATACCACTTGTCTTCCTGAGGTTCAGTCTTCTTTACCTAGCAACGGATTTTATGGAAGTGCTCATAATAATGAGGAAGTCAAACGTTAATAGAAGAAAGGTTACAGCTGTTCTTTATCCACTTATTGCTGACACAGAATTTGTCCAATTGATATTGTATGAAAAATTCTGGGACAAGCAGAAAAAGATGTGATTCTAACATTTAGGGATTTCCATACCATTATGGTTGGGGATGTCATTCCAGAGGAGATCAGAAGCCCCTTGCACATGGAGCATACCATTTTTTCTCAATAATATTTTATGTTTGGCCAAGTTAAGCTGAAAAGAGATACAAAATAAGAACTATCTTCTTCCTGTGCATCTGTAGTAGACCATTAAGGTATGGATCTGGATCTTGGTATGAATCCAGGAAATGCCAGGTGTGCTTTCCTAGCCTCATGTAGATGAACATTCGTGGGATTTGGCAAGCTTCTGAATGAGCTTGTTCAGGAAGGAGGGATTTGCTATGCTTTTTGGTTGGTTTGAAATCATGAAGTGTTGCGAGCAGTCAACCTTCTTTGTTGCTAGTCAAACTAGTTTTGGCTTGAAAGACAACACAAGTTTCTTTCTTGGAAATACATATTTGTAATTTCTGTAGAAAAGGCCTTCTGTTCATTATCTTTCACAAATCATTCATAACAACTAAATACAGATGGTTTGGGTTGATATCTAAGTTTAATTTGCAAAAGCAAGTAACCTCACCATGAAGTGTGAACTGAAGTGGGGGCATGTGGAATTACCTTTCCTGGAATTACCTGCTGGACCCAGTTGGTCCAGAATTTATTATTCTGCTGGCATGCACATCTTCTATTTGTAGTTATTTCAGTTCCTCCAAGTAATAAACTATGTTCGTGTCAGTGTTGAATTATAATTGAGAATTTGATCTCTTGTTATACCCTAAAATCCATTTTAAACAAGCATCAAATGTACAAGGAAACTTAATAACTATGCATTCTGAGTTCAGCTGTTGGCTGTGTATGTCATGGTCTATCTTGATGGCAACACATCCAGTTTTTACTCTAGATTTCTAGGTTTACCCAGAGCAAAGGATGTCCTCCTCCAAAACCATTTTGAATAACATTTTACATATTATAAAATGATTAGACAATCGAAAGAGGCAGAATATTGCTGGAAGAAAAAGAAAGATTTCAAGATGAAGTAAATAAGAAAATGCCATAAAAGATAATTTTATACCAGTCTTCCTTCTGCTTGGCAAGTCACTTTTAAACAGATTTTCAAAGTTAAAGAGGGATTTCATGTTCTTTCTTTTCAAGTAGCCCCAGTGTTTTTGGGCCTAGACTTAAAAAAAAAATTCTAAGCACTACAGATCTAACTGGGGTGTGTACTTGTACTATGTAAATTATTATGAAAAAGAGAGTGCATAGGTAACAAATTGGACATCCAGAATTAATGCTGTTTTATTGTTTTAGCATTCTTCCATAGAAAGAGGGAATGATAATTCTTGTTCACAGAAGAGGTGCAAGATAAATTCAGCACCATTTATAAAGTCCCGAGATGCTGTTATGGTATTGAAAAACTTAGGAGGACCCCTTAATAACCCAGTGTTTAAATGGCCTGCATATTAAATATGGGTCTGGGAAACACATTTGTGTGCCATGTGGGAGAGAGCAGAGGAGTAAATACTCAGTTACCTATGGGAATGTAATCAGTGCCTTGAGTGGTTTTGGTCATATCCTAAAGTATTTGCTGCAAGACCAGTGCATACACCAAAACATGCTGTCTGTGTCTTTTGCCTGTGTTTTGATTTTACAGATGCTTAGCTGAGCATGTTTAAGCTTATTATTAAGCATAATATAACTTTAAATACAAATTTATCCATACCAAAATCGACCAATGAACAGATTCATGATCTTCAATAAATACTGCATCACTGGATCATTGGATTGAAGGTAAATGTCTAAACTGCTTTCTATTTCTAGCTATCTGTAAGCATTTTGTAGTGCTTGTTGATCACCATGTTGCCAGGAGATGAGCAGAGAAGCAACTGGTTAACAGCTGGTTGCATCTGGTCACAGCCAGGAAAGCACAGCAATAGAATAAACAATTCAGTTTCCAACAGCTGCATTTGCAGTTACAGCCTACTGAATCAAATAAGTGCAGTTCCCAAGTATAATTCGTGAGTGAGAAACATAAATTATCTTTAGAAACATTTAGTAGTAATGAGGAAAAAAACTATCCTTATTTTATCTTTTTTTCCCCCTCTTTTACTATTGTTATTTTTAATTCCTGTCTTTGTTTTAAACATTGCAAACATCTCCTAATAAACAACAGGCTTAAGAATTTTAATTTTCTTCTGCATTTTGCACCCTGATGTACATTTCTTTGTTTCAATCTCCAGAGATTCTATGCTCTCCTCTTTCACTTCTGGGAGTACTTGAGTACTGTTAGATATTCCCTGATAAGCACTAAGGACCTTGCTAACAGTTTTTATTGTCCCTGGGAAGTCACCAGATACAATATTCATAGGTAAGTGTAGAACTTGTTATTGAAGAACTGACTGGATTTGGAATGCTGTCAAGAAATGGAGTGCCTGAATATTCTACTGAAAGCTGTCTAGAGAATGGAAGATGGTCATACTGTTTGAAGACATCATGCCTGGGGCCAAAAATACGTATATTATTTCTCCATCAAGACGTCAGCATTCTCAAATGCCATGTTAGTCTGTGTTGTCTGCCTGTCTTGGAAAGTAGAAGACTGTGAACAAGAAAAAGAACCATAAGATCACAGGTATAGCAGATTATTAAATCAGGGCATATCAAGTTTAGGTGAGATTTTGGCAGATCAAAAAACCTTTCAAGGTACCTTTTGATCCACATACCACTGCAGCTGGAGTTGTTGCATAGCCCCTATCCCGACATAAAAAGCTATTTCCAAAGTAGCAGGTAGTATAATAAACAAAAAAGTTTATCTAAGTTACCAAAAAGCCTTAAGAATTTCTTCAACTTGTTCTTATCTCCTGAGGTAATAAAAAATGCCTAATTTATATATTTAGTTGGGAGACTGAAAGGCCTTTTTCAAAATCATTAGTACTACTTGCATATCTAGTCCATATTTTGTGGGCTCAAGACTTTTTATTCACTTTTTCTTATTAAATGAAGCAATGTTTGGGGTCTGATTTCATGATTTTTTTTAAGGTATTTTGATTGCAGTCTGAATAAGGACAAGAGGAGTGGGTCCAAGGCTGTATTGTAAAACATACGTGATGCCAAAATCTTTTCTTTTAACAATTTTTTCTGTTCTAAATTGATGTGAATCAATACAGCAATTAAAAAATCATGGCACTAGCAAACAAATAATCATACTGAGTGTTAGCATATTTGTCATATTAGTGCATCTTATTTAATAGAGCATGAAGAATTTTAAGATGTTTTGGTTACTTATACATCTGAACTTTGGTACGCAAAAGGTGTCATGCCAGAAAAGCCAGAAGAGAAGATGATTTCCTAACTATAATTGTCACATAGATAGATGCACACCTACATGTATTTTTAAAAGGAGAAATATTAAAGATGTTAATTAAGCCATTTAACTTTATGTAACTGCTTGTATGTCTTTGATTCATAAAGGTCATTGATCAGATACCTGAAAACATCCCTTGGTGAGTCCAAGTGTTAAAATAGTGCATTTTTCATCCATCACATCTTCACTCAGCCTAAAGAAATGCTACAGTTTAAGTTAATGACCTCATAAGCACAATTATCAGGATTTTTTTTTTACTTTATGCATAATCACAGTATCAGCAAATGTAACACCCTCTGGACACAAGCTGGCTTGTACCAATGGAATAAATGTCTTATGCTAGAACCAAGGCTGTAGGTAGATTGAGCTGGTCTGTACTTATGTAAAATTCTTGTTTCATTTGAAATGTATTGCAGCCTTAGAACTTGGCTTTAGGTTAATTGTCTGAAGCTTGAAATCTCAAAACAGTCCATACAGAGTTCAGTTCACCCTAGAATAGAAGAATGAGGGGACACAAGAAACAAAACCAGAAGAAAATAAAAAGAAAAAGAGTCAAAATAAATATCTCTATTGCTCCCAGTAGAGTAATAAGCAGCCATTATAGAAAATGTGTACAATATTAGGGGTTCTTCAGTCTACCACCTCTGCAGAGGGACAAGAGAAAGTGTCTTGTCTGATCTCTGTGGCTCCTCAATATACCTGACAATTGCTAGAGAAAGGAATGGTCCCCACATCTTTGGTACCAGCCCATCGTTGCTGTCCAAAGGGATGGCAAAAGTAGCTGCATACTTTGGAATAAATGTAGTTTTCCTGAATTGTTACAGCATTCTCCAAAGGACAAACTGAGGTGTGAATGGAGCATTTTGATCCAGGAGATCCCTATGCCAGTACTCCCCTGTGAGTGTGGACTTCAGCTCAGCTGGATTAAAAGAGAAAAGTGGGGACAGTGGTCATGTCTTGAACCAGCATTTAAATGTGTAATTTTAGCCAAGCTGAATGTGTGTGTCCCCACACTCTTTTCACTGATTACAATGTCACTGATAAATCATACATGTTTTTTATGACATACAAGTGCTATTTCTTGGTGTCAGTAACCAGGTGCACAGGTATGATGAATTAATGGCAGTGTTTTGCCCTGTGAGTAAAAGTAGGTACACTGGATTAGTTTCATATGTGAGTTTAGCATGGCATACTCTCATTCATTTTTTTTGGATCTTCCAAGAAAGCAACACTAATATAAGGGACATTTCCCAGAGCCATGCCACTGAAATGATAACAAAACCTAAGCTTATTATCATCACATAGCAACTTCTGGTGTCAAACACTGACTGCTTAAGAACAGTCAAAAAGACTGAGAAGTGGTATTATTAGAAAGCATTGCTTCTGTTTCTCTTATCCAGTTGACCATTGTATTCCTTCCACTCAGTGTACAACTCATGGTGTCATCACTGAACCTGGTCCTGATCCAAACACAGAAGGGGGGAGATTTTTAAATGCCAGCCATCTGTTTGCTCCTTAAAGGAATGCTGGTCAGCTACTAAAGCCACTGTCAGCAACAGGTAGAGGAATGTGAAGAATGCTTAGAAAAAATGCATAAAATGTATGTCTTGTTTTCTTATCTCTTCTCTCACACAACAAGAAGACACTTACCATCAGCCCTGTAATTGTCTCTTGGCATATTGTTTCATTACTATTTCCTGCCACAGACAGAACAAATTGTCATTATTCTTCTAATCTAAATTTCTGCTTGTCTGTATAAATAAATGTGGTGTGGCCAAGAAAGATACCTTTACAAAGTATGAACTACCATACGCTGTACTGTTGTACTATTGTGCTTCTGAGCCTAACAGGCAGGTTTTTGCTAATGTCAAGAAAATTTGAAAATTATTTTTCAATGCTATAGTTGCTCATAAAATGATTTGTTAGCTTTTTTTCTCCATTGCTCTGGAATTTTTGGGAGCAGCAATAGAAGAAAACAGCAGACAAATGAAGGTGTAAAATGCATCTGAGCAGAATATTGGAAGGCAATAGAAATCACATAAAACTTTTGTATCCTTACTCCAGGAGAAAACCAAATCACAGGTTTGCATATGATCTTACTGTATTATTTGTGCCACTTTCTCTGGCTTATTTAACCTGTGGTGACCTTGAGCAGTAATATCCATTTTAACTATAATACTTCACCTTTTTTGAACATAAAATTAGAAGAAGTTCGAGGCCATTCAGAAAAAAGGTTTAGTTGCCCAATATGTGGTTGAGTTTGAGATTAGAAGCACTAGTTCCTGAATGGTTGTTCCCTCAGAGAGTGGTGAAGCACTGCAGCACAGTGAAAGCCAATATTTCAGTGTGGAGAAGGCGGGTGATCCCACTGGGAATGCTCTGGAACACGTACGGCCGCTCTGCTTATGGAAGAGGAGTGCGCCCATCAAGCTGATGGACACTGCATATGCTTTTTGGAAGGCAGCAGACATGAAAAAGAGAGCTAGCACTGAAAAAAATGGCTATGTGGGCTTTCAGCTAATGTATCTCGGCACAGTGCCATGGAGCTATGCGGGTTTATTAAATGTAAGAGCTGTTGCTTATGTGTAAATTAGGACTGCCACCTGGCTGGTTTCCAGCTGTCTTGCCTGGTTTTGTTCTGAACTTGCTGGCTGCTGTCGTAGCTACCGTACAGTTTGGTCTGGACATCCTCAGCACACATTTCTTTGGAAGGTGGATGGCCTTTTCTGTGTTGCAGATGACAGAATTTTACCTGTGTTTTAGCAATAAAAGCCACTGAAGTCAGAGATGATATTCTGAAATGTTAATGGTGGTGACCAACCTGACAAGTTAGAAAAAAAGGATCACTTAAAATGTAGTAAAAACAGGATAGCTTCATCCAAATGAAATAATGGTGAAAAGGCATACAGTCTTTTTGACTGGGTTGTCATGTAAATGTATGTAGACAATAAGTTACAATAGAAACATACTTTGACACTGCATTCTAGGACAACAGAAGCTAGTAGATAGAAGTTTTACTTCCTAAGAATTTTAAAAATGTCTTTGTTATTTCTTTCTTGGCTTTTGTTTTCTGTCTGACTCTAGAGATATTTCAACTGATAGACTTTCAGTGATTAATTCAGTTACTAATAAGGACCATTTTCTCAGTTTCTTAAGAGTTCAGTGTCCTTGATCACTCAACAACCTTTCTTTCACAGTGGCCAGTACAAGCTACATCAGACAAGACTGAGAGTGCAAGTGCTGGATGTTTTAGTAAATTTTGTGTTCACAGTGTCTGAAGAATTATTTTATGATCTCACTCAACCTCTATTTTTAAGACAGAGGGGATCCTTCCAAAGTTCCAATGGGTGTCCAAATTTGTCCACACATTTCAGAGGCAACACTTGCATTCTGACCATGCATAGGAATGTATGTCTGTGCTTCACAATCCAAAGGCTAACTCAGGTGTGTTTGGCCAATGGACCTTCTTGGCTGCCTCTTCTTGCTTTTGTGAAGTTGTATTATCTTTCTTATGACTTTGAAACCATCTCAGCAACCTGTACCAGGCTACAGAAGATTTGCATTCTCTTGTATAGATGAGAAGAAAGGATGAACATTAATTCCAAGTGAACCATCAACCCTTTTTCCCCCCACATATAATAGTATCCGGATGTTTTACTTCTGCTAGAAACAACTCACTAGCACCTAATACTTACGATATGTGTATAAACAGAGAGGTCTTGTTTACATGCCAAATGCTTGCACTCACCCTGCTGTCCAGTGCTGGGAATAGAACTGTGTGGCTGTGAGTCATTCTAGTCCTTTGCAGAAATTTTTGTGCTGCAAAATCACTATTCAGATCATCGTGGGTATTCCTAAGATGCGGGGGAAGGGAAATGGAGGTGGATAGCATGGCTATAATTAAAAAGAAAGATGAATACCCTTTTCCAAATCTGATTCATTCTTGCCCCTAAGTGCAATACAAGTGTTGAAAAGCCCCCAAAACAGAAAAAAAAAATACCATTTTCTGCTTCTGTTAGCATTAGGTAATCTTCTATGATCAGATGTTCAACACATAATACTGCTCTCATTTCAAGAACTTTGGAACAAAAAGCAAAGGAAATTGGATGAGACATCCACCTAGCTTTTGGGATCAAGATATTGTGTTCAGATTAGATTTTAAATTAGTAAGTGCTTATTATCATCTTATATTCCTAACAATTCATACAAAAATAAAGCAATGTAAAGATGAGACAGCTGCATCTTGTAAAGATTTGTACATTCTTTACACAATTTTCGAGCAATTCAGATAACATCACATCTGTCACCTTTACAATATCTTGCTTTGATATCCCTGGCATTTGGGGGAGCGGGGGATGGAAGTCCTTAAGATGCTAAAGTTTATGAAACAACTTTGCCTTCAGGGACACTTGACAGCACACAATCTGCAGTGTATCAGCACCCTTCCCCCCAACAATTACAGTTTTTTAAAATATTGTAACATTAAGACAGCTTGAAAGCACAAATTCTCTTAAAAGTATGTGGTCACTGTTTATGCCTGTTGAAATTATCTGGATTTTACCTAATGAATTTTAGCTAATGGATTTTAAGTGTTCTATGACTTTTGAACACTATTAATATATATGTTGAGTTTTACTCTTCCTTCACTTAAAGTCATGCAATCTTGCTGACCTTCGTCAATTATAATCACTTAATGGCCAGCAGAGCCAGTTTTACTGGCACCTCATATCACATTCCTGAAAACATTTTCAGGACATTTTCTGATACTGGGGATGTCACATCAGCTTAGCATGTTCAGCAGCTATCTCCCTTCTTTTCTTCTGCTGGAGAAATGCTTCTTTACAATTTTCTCACAGCTGCAAGAAGCTGAATGAGCTTGGTGATAGCAATAACACTTTGACCCCAGAGGAGAACCATGCATCAGGATATAACCCTGCTTCATTTCCCATTTAGGACAATGACAAAATTTCTAGTAACCAAAATGAAGGCAGAAAAGGAGGCAGTGTCTTCTGCTTACCTGGCATAAAGCTTAAGCATGAAAAAGCAATGTAGTTCTGGTGTGTCCCAATTAGAGTACACATATTTCTGTTCAGATGCTCTGCATGCAATCTAACTGTGTAATGAATATGAGATAGAGCCCCTATTTAAATATTTACATTTGAGGCTCAGCTAGTCCTGCCTTTTGCTTCAACCATTACTTGCCTTTCTAATAATTCTACACTTTAAATGTGGTTTTGACAGTGGATTATGTCAAGCTTTTTAATCTACAGAAAGTAAAATGATGACTGCTGGGACTTTGGAAAGTGAGCAAGGACAGGGAGAAGGCAGAAAACGTTGCTCAGTAGATGTTTTATTTCAGCAAAGCATTGGGCTATTTTCCAATGAGAGAGCTGTAAAAATAGGATGCTATGTGTCACAGCTAGGGGATCAAATCTCCTCACTAGTATGCAAATACACTGTACAATCAAAGTGAAGGAGATGTGAACAGACTAAATTGATATTTGATAAGGAAAACGAGGAGTCAAAGATCTGCATACTAATGCTAGGAACCCAGATAAAAAGCAGAAAGAATTGGAATTTCTAATGGTGAAGCACTTGGACATGATCCAGGCATTAATTATAAGGGAAATACAGAATTGCTGAGTACATATATTGGGGGGGGGTGTGGAGATGGTTCTGCATTTGGGATGATGATCTCTGAGTTTGTATCATAATCCATCCACCAGCCAACTGAATATAAAAAGGATTTGATTAAACATCTAAATACAGTATTTTAAAAATAATTTTCTAACATCTGATTTCTAACAATCTGAGGTTATTTGTTTGTAATTTCCAGAGAAAATATGGCAACTTCATGAAACTGCTAAAGTGTTTGTGCAGTAACCCTATACATTTAAAGGGAAAGAGGAATGCTGGAGTAGTCACAGGCTGGATCATGTGGTGCAAGTCCTAGGAGGGAGGGCGAGAAAAGGCTCACACAATTCAGTTAGAAAGGAGTAAAGAATGAGGAGCATAATTGATCAAGATCTTTTTCTGAAAATTTCATTTTCTCAAAGAATTTGGTGTGATATTTTGACAAAATTATGATTGTTTGAGAAAACTGTCATGTAGTTCAATTTGGACTCCCATAGGGTGAATGACTTCATATTACCTCACAGTATTATTCAAAATTCAGCACAGTACACAAACAATAAAGCGTAATAAGGAATTAAGAGATGGCTGGCAGATCAGAAAAATAGTTGTCAATAGAGAATCCTCATGAAGGTGTTTGTATTTCTGCATTAGATAATTTTGTTTTCAGCATTTTCATCAATGTCTTGAAAATTGGTAAACTCATATCTGGTGAGGTCTCTAAAAAATATAACAAAAGTGCCCTGCAAACTACTGAAGAGAGCAGTACAGTCAGAAAAAAACAACTTCCAAGGAAGCTGGCTTGTGTCATACTGTTTCTAGTGCTTGGCACTGTACTTCAGTTTGAAGATCTCCAAAGATTTTTTCATCTTTTTTCTTCAGTTTCTCTGTTCCCTCTGTATTTTATCTTTGGGCTCTCTCATTGACACAGTGATTCTGTTGTCTGCTACAAGTCTTATGAGTTCTCTGTATTCAAAAACATACCAGCCTACTCCATACATGATTACTTGGCAACATCAGTACAAAAAAAACCCAAAAAACCTAGACACTCTCTTATTTTGAGGGCAACTATCATGGTCTGGCCATTTACATACTGTTACATTTTCCTAACCTTCACTTCAAGATGGTTTCCTCTAATTTGCCCTCTGGGAGTGGTCCCCGACCTTTGCCAGTTCCCAGGCTTTTTTCTGGAGTAGTGACAAGGTCAAAACTCTGGCAGGGACTGCTGAGTGTTCTGACAGTGTGGGTGGATGGTTTCCAGGAATTAAACCTGTGCCTGGGTCTGCATTATATTTGTGCACATACAACCCTCTGTGCAAATCACTCCTCTCTCTGACATCTTTTAATGTCTACTCATCTGACAATCAACTTCAGTGCACATGAAGTGAAACACGTATTTCCCTGCCTGTGATCACCACTTCTAACAAATACATCCTCACAGCTACTGTTTTTCCTGATCTCTGCTGCATTCACTCTTCATGTAGAATGATAATCTGAACATTGCTTTCAACCCTAGCCTCTCCTCAAGCCTCCTATCCTGCCTGGGTCCATCAATTGTCCTCTGCAGTTTACACTCATAGTACAAAAAAGAAAAAAAAATAATAATCATAAGGATAAAATTATATGGGGCAGGGGATTTGAAGTGCACCTTCAAAGTGGGGAAGGATATGGAGCACAGGGAGAGTCATGTAACAGAAAGAAGGTTATGGATTTATAAACCATAACTAACATACAGTTAAACATGAAATTCTAGAAAGATATGTGGATAGACAGGATTGATCTTTCCTCTGCAAATGACCCTGCTCACTGGATTTAACTACCCAACCATTTCTTTCCTGCTCAAGAAAAAAAAAAAAATTTAGACATGCTTTTGATGTTCACATTTTCAAAAGAGATAGTGAAAAATTTGAAGTAGTATAGAAAAGACTCATAATAATATTCAAGGACTGAAGAAAATACTGTAAAACAGTCTGTTTATCAAAGCTGACCATTAAAAACCATGAAAATACCTTCTTGCTACCTGATACTGAATGGAAAGTGCTCTCACCCTTGACAACAGCTGAGATGTGCATAGGAAGAACCTGTTTCAACCTGAAAAAAATGTTAGAATGGAAAAGAATGTTATGCTATTTGCTTCTTTTCTATTTAAGTGTTACTGCTTTTATATACTAGAATATATTTTCACATAAAGTACTTAGTGTCACATAGGTTGTTTGTGTAGGCAACCAGAAAAGCAATGGTACTTTTATCACTGAAACAGTAATGCAAAATTAGTTCATAAACACAGAACAGCTTTTGTTTCTGACTATTGATGAGTTACTGTAAGTAGTGCCTAAATAACAAATGTAACTTTAATGTGGTACATTGCCTGTACCTGCAACTTCTTTGTACTATTTGTTTATCCTTCCAGGTCTCCAAAAATGGGTGTAAAACACATGGAAAGCATATGCTATGTGGAAAGATTGTTGAAGATCTGAAGATCAAGCCCCTAAGCCAATTCCTGAACAAAATTTAACTCCATTTAATGCAACTGAACAAAATTTTTCCAGTGATGAATCTGGCACAAGCTGTTAATTTATTAAACAATATAAAGAAGGAACCAAAATAGTGCTTTTTTCTAAAGATTTTCCTGAAGCTATATCTTAAATATCAATGCACACCATAAAGAAAATTGCCTCACTGATTCATTAAGACTTTATTGAACAGTGCACTGTGAGCAGAGACAGCAAAATGAAGGATTTTTAGATGTTTCATTTAGCTATTTCTCTGTGGGATTTTTTTTCCTTTGAGAAAGACCCTGCAGTATGCTGATGAGTGCAATATTAAAGACAACTGTATAATACCACAGTCATCACACCATCAAGTGTATTGCATTCCTCAATAAATTTCACAACTAGGCTGCTTTCCCCTCTTTTGGGAAAAAAAAAATAAATCTGCCTAGGTTTTACCCTTTAGTTGTGCCCTTTGTGCCATGTGCCCAAGTCTTTGAGGGACAAATGTCCCCTGCTTTTACTGAGAATCTGTGAAGGGCAGGCAGGGTCTTGACAACATCTCTGTTAAGTGCCTGGCAATATGGAGGATGAAGCCTGGCTTTCATTTGCTGTCCAGTAAGTGTATGTAATACACATTAAGACTGGTGGAATTAAAAAGGAAATGTGAACTTGGATTCAGTTTATTGAAGTCAATAAATTCAGTGGGTCCAGTAGAGCCCTTTTAAAAGTGTGGCTCCATTGACTCAAAGCATGGGAAGGATCTCTCATTTCATATTGTCCTGGGGATTGAATAGTCTTCAGCTCTAGAAGAACTGAATATTAGAACTCTAATTTACAATCAGCACTGTAAAAAGCTTTGTCCTGTTCAGATTGTCTGGCAGCAGCAGCAAGCACAAATGTGTTTATTGAAATCCATTCCAGGGCATTGTAATTGTCCTTATTTAGTCAGTCTTAAAAAGAGAGAAATATATAATTCATGGCAATCTTTAAAAACTGGCTGACCAAAGCTCATGACAAATGCTTACAAATGGGGATTAAAACCTGAGCTGTCAGTGAGATAATTAGTTTATTCCAGCACGCTGAAAGGCTGTGGTTGTGATGATGATGGGTGCCATCTGATGAGTAAGGAGTCATGTTACAACACAAGCACATGCTCCCTCTTCCCCTCCCCTCTTCTCCAGTATAGACCTTATTTAGCCAGCTATGATACTGCTTTTCACAAGAGAAAAAAGGAATTGTTTTAGCTCCTCTGTTTTCTGTGATTGACAGCTCCCATTTGGCTAGAGTAGGATCTGAGACCAGAGAGAAATATTTGCAAATTCTGTCCTCACTCTTAAAGTAATTATTTTTAGTTTCCATCAAGCAGGCAACTATACCCAGATATTCATAAACAGATTCCTAATGCAAAAATTGTCAGTAAATTGGCCATATTACAAAACAAGTTGTTCCCTCTCCCAAGGTCCCATGTTCTGGATTTTCTTTCTTACCAGCATTGCTGGTCACAGAATGTGAAGACTGCAAATGGGTCATAATTTTTATATAGATAGGACAGCTTTGAAGGGAAAGAAGAAGGGGAAAATAGGTATCACTTCTGCTTTAGTATAACTGCAGAGCACAGAATAATGTTCAGATAGGAATGAATTCAGACAGGCAGTGATCTTCACACTAGATAAACTGTAGGGTGGTCTATGGACATTATTAAAGTCAAGAACTGTCTGCAAATTCTTATCCTTCAATCTGTGGGAATGCAATATGTCATATATCTGATCACTAGAAGACTTCTTACCATGTGTTTTACCCTCAACTAACAGAATGAAAAAAATATGATTTAAAAAAAAAGAAGTATTTTTTTGTTCTTTTTGATTCTGGTCAGAACAGCAATATTGCTTTATAAAATGCCAGCTTGCTTCAAGTATGTCAAATAATCTTTTGCCCTCTTTTTTCTCGTATTACCTTCAATTTATTTAGTTTCCTAAATTTACTTTTTGTTACAAAATACATGGTTTCCAAGTATTTTGTACTCAAATGGTGCCACAAAGAAATATTACTGGCTTTTTTATGTCAGACCAGGAGGTGTACAGTCCATTCTAGGGAGAGTAAAAGTAGAAAGAGGAACCAAATATAGGAAAAAAATTCTTAAGCTGTTGGCCTGCAAATGACAACTCCTTTTAGGAAAAGAAATAATAAAGCTGGATCTTGAGAACTAAAGCACTGGTATCTCCATAGTTAAAGATTGGACTCTTCAAACTAAATGAAGCCAAAGAAACCTTATTGTGACTGCTAGACCTGTCTCTGTAAAGGACAAGTCTAGTGAAAACAGTTTTCTCCAATGAAGTTGTTAACAAGTAGCAGAGGAACTGAAATGCATTTATTCCAAAATATATGCCAAGCCATAGAGGAAGAATCCAAGTGTGAATAATGCTGCAGATGAGATTTCTTTGCACTACCCAGGTTAACATAATGTGATACCAAAGTGTCCATTGGAAAGACTGAGGTGTTATTCGTGACATAAAGCTTGCCACTTCAAAATAGGTAAAAATGCAAAGAGCATGCATTTTATTGCTTTTCTTACTTAAGATTTGCTCAAAAGAAGTGAACTTTTTCCAATTTGAAGCTCATGTCATGGTTAAGTTGTATTCATGGGATTCCTGCTGATGTCACTAGGACGTGAAAAGGCAAAGCATCTCCACATCATACAAACATTGTGACGACTTTTACCACAGATAAGAGATCTGCCTTGGAGCCGAGTGAAGGAAACTTTGTTCTTCTTTAATAAACTTCCTGTCACATCTATCACTCCTGGGTCTCAATAATTTCAAGCTTAGTTAATTTTCTTCTTTCATGATTAGTGAAGTGCCTGTAGCTGGCTAACAAAGATCAGTTATTTTTTTAAATGTCTGTTTTAGCAGAGTGTAAATGACTGGAGAAGACAAGGAGTGCAATGCATGCATGTAATACTTTGATGTGTGGAGATTAAATATTTTATGAGGCAAATCATTTCCTGGTGTCTCAAATGTGCACTGTGTGGTTTTGTTGTTTGCTTTTTTTTTCTATATTAAAAAAGTGGATGATTGTGTTATAACATTAGTAATTTTGAAAGCAAAGGCATTTCTCTTCTGAACTGAGTCATATCTCTGTAACTCCTTTCATTTAAGTCAATGGTTAAGCACATGAGCTGTGTTTCTGTAGCATGATGTACTTTTGATATGGTAAAATCTTACATGGAAATGTGCACCATGGTCTGGGGAGACATGATCAATGTCCTTTCCATGTGAGCAGGTTTTGTGAAATGAATCCATCAAGAGGTTTTCCTTGCAGCTTAATTTGTAGAAACTGCTATAACCATTAAGATTTTGTTTCAGGAAAAACGTTACTTATGTAGTAACTGCCACTACATACTGCTTTTGGATGCAGGCTAATATAACACTGTTGTGTGAATCACTCTCTTAAAAGAGTCTGACAGCATTTTATAGTGACCCCTGTGCCAGTGCTAAACTCTGTGGATGGTGTTCTGAAAATGTGTGAGCAAGCTGGGGTCACACTGGGCCAGGATTAAAACAAGAGGTTTCTAAGCAAAATAATTGTATTGATGGATTTAATAATTTATGATTTCTCCTATGAAAGACAGTACCTTTTAAATTTAGAAGTTAAGTAAGTTCAGGTGAAGCCTGTGTCATTAACTGCTGAAATTTAAATCTGGAAATTCTACATTTTAGCAAATTCCATGACAGTGTTTGTGGAATTGCAAATATAGACAGCTTGGTTACAAATGGCTGTCAGACATGGCTTGCACCATCAAGAGTTAAACAGAGATGGATGATTGGCATGAGCTGCAAATTTTTAGTTAAGAAATTAAATATCCAATTTTATTATAAAATCCTTTTTAATTGTAAAATTATGTTTTAATTTTTCTTGCATTTTTGTTGCATTAATTAATAAATTCCTTTTTAATTTGTTTATTAATAAGAAAATTAATCTGCTTTGTTGACTTTTTCCCTTTCCTTCTTCAGATTTGCCCCCAGGGAAAACATCTCTTCAGCTACACACCTGGTCTAGAAGAAACCTCACATTTCAAACTCTGCTTGTTATGACAGTGCCTGGTATGATGATCCTATTGCAAAGCTGGAGGTGTGACAGAGTGAGATGCAGTGGATGAAGCAGCTGACCCATCCAGTCATACTGCTGCTTCAAAGCAGTTTTGTGTCAAATCTAGGGGGAAAGGGTGTAGTTTGGCCAGGAAAATCAGTCCAGTGTAATTCCTTGTGAAGGACTAAATGATTTCATTATTGTCTACAATAAGGTGTGCTAGCAGTGTTATTTTGTGTTTCTACACTCTAATGGAGTACTGATGGTAAAAGGGATTACTGAAACTGGCTTTGTGGATGGGGAAAAGGCATTCCACAGAAGCACCTGGGTGCAGGAGAGTGTTCATGAAGGGTTAACACATCCCTCTGTCACTGGCTTTTCCTGTCTTCACTGGTTCTTCTTCTCCTGGACAGAAAAAATAAATAAATTCTTATACTCTAGTCTAATCTGATGTTGGTAAAGAACAACACTGCCTGTCCCTGGAATTGCTTTCACATTTATGCTTGTGTTCAGGATAAGGCTGTTTCTGCTCATTGTCCTTATTTCACACTTTGACCTTAGAGTACACTTGAATATTTTATAAATAAGATGGATCCTGTTTATTCCAGTTTTGATGTTCACCACAGTTTGAACAGTGGCTCCATAGTGCAAAAGAGATATAAGAACATAGCTATGGACCCTGCATTTTCCAATGCATCACTCCAGTGTCTTTTTCGTGTCTCTGAACAGCAGCAGGAATCTGCCTTGCTCATCCTACTCCATGGGTCAGGCAGGTTGCAGCAATGGGAAGCTACTATCTACAAACATATCATTTCAACATATTGTTTCACTAGTTTCTTACCAAAAAACAAAAATGAAAAACCTGCCCAAAGGACATAAAATGCAACAGAGAGCCAAGCTCTGCTTGTGTTTGGCAGCGGGTGTTGGGGGTGGTGAGTGTTTACTTTTAGACTCTGGCATGAAAACAAACTAAACCAACTACTGTTGTTAGAGCAAGAAATTTCTTTGTGCTTTGTGTATTACTTTAAATTTGTTTGCTTGTTTGTTTATTTTTTAAAGACTTAGCTTAACTAATATTTGAAGCTAGCATGGTCTGCTCAAACTCATTTGGGTGACAGCAATATAAATGCGAATCTATCTAGGTTTAGGTAGGACCTATCTAGGTCCTAAACTAGTAAAACCAAAAAAATCAAACCAAAACAAACAAACAAACAAAAAAACCTCACAATGAAACAAACAAAAAAACCCCAAAACAACAACAAAAAAACCAGCCAAAACAAAAAAGCAGAAAAAACCCAACAATAAACAAAAACAAAACACAAAACCAAAAACAGACAAGCAAAAAAAACCACAAAACCCCCCCAAAAAACCAAAAAGCCTCCAACAAAACAAAGCAAGTAAACAAACAAAAAACCAAAAACCCAGGATTAAAGCACTGTATTCTTAACTGGAAATCAACCCTGATTTTCTAGTGTTAATTATTTTAAGTGTGTCAGTCTTGCATTTCATTTCCATAAAAAGGGCACAAGAAAGGTTACAAATCCGTGTCATCTACTGTGAATGAATTCTCTTTTTGAAGTTCTACAGCCTACAGTATTTAAATTATGCCATCACTGAATATTTTTCCCCAGTCAGGAACTAAGCCTAATGAGCCAAGAAGAGAATATTTATGCACAAATATACCTATGGAGCTCAGAAAATATACAATCATCACTTAAAAGTCTTCAGAGCTGGCTCAAAGCAACAATTTGCACAAGTGATGCACATAGTTGGAGCTACTTCGAAAGCAGCTCCTGTAAGACAAATACCACTCTTCTGTTCTTTGTTTTCTCCCTGTGCATTTCTATTACACCCTGAACCTTTCATTAGTGCACAAAAAAGCAACTATATAATCGATATTTTGGGCTAGAAAGCAATTTCTATGGTTTGTTGTTTTGTTGTTTTTTTAAATAACATTACTTATGTACAAAAATTTTGGGCTCAGTTGTACCTCCATAAACTCTGCACATTACCATGGTTTTGCATGCACAAAGACATAGTTTGGCAGGCTATGTGGCAAACATCAAGAGAGTTAAGTACAAAATCCTAAAGCTGAAAATTAACGTGAGTTTTAGCTACTTTAGCTATTGGGTAAATTGATGCTCTACATAGTAATACTCTACTGGTTTCCAGCTCAGTTTTATGCCATCTGAATGCCAAAAAAATCTACATAATGGTTTGAGCAGTGTATGCAGTGCTCTTGTAGGCTTGCTGATATCCTTAGAGGGCATTAAAAGCATCTGGATGTTTCCAGGATGCAGGAAGGTTGATTTTCCTGGAGGAAAAGGTGATGACTCTCTCTCTCCTAGCAGTGCCACCTACTCTTTCTCTCTGCTGGGCTCCTACGTGCAGAGATTGCACTTGGCCATGGAAGTGGTGTTCCCTTGCCTTGCACTGGACACGGCCCAAAAACCATTTCTCTTATGGGAACCCAACAACTGATACATATTGGGAGAATATGTATCTTTGTTTTTCTCTGAGAAACCGATGTCCAAACACATTGCAAGATTTTATATGTGGTTTTCTCAGTCTGAAAGTTTCAGACTGCCAGTTCTGAATACTTAGGGGTATTTTTAGACACAAGATGTATTTTTCTTCCGGTGAAAGAAGTGAAAAGAAAATAATAGCAGAAGATTTTAATCTGAAAAAAACATAAGCACAAGTTAAACAAATTAATACTTTTCTTTTGATTAGCTCTCATTTGCTACTGAACTGTGAATTTGCTTCTTCATTAGGTTGCAGCATGAGATGAACAAAGGGATATCTAATTAGAGGTTGTTACCTCTCCACACCATTGGTGCCAAAATTCCATCATATCTCTATTCCCTGATAGTCCATTATAAAGAAATGATCACTGGTTTTGATTCAAGGCCCAAAATATGGCATGCCAGGTCATAAGCTAAGAAAAAGTTTGTCACAGATATGAAAATTAAAGTTGCTTTATTCTTATTTTAATCTTAGCACAGGACTGAAACTAGAATCCAAGCTTTTTGAAATTAATGAAAGCTTCTTATCAATGAAAGCAGAAGCAGATCTATGAATGAGAATTCTTCTGAGATACAATACAATGTATATGTTGAAAACCCAGTCTTGGAGTGAATGTAGCTGTTTGTGAAATCCCAGCTGATGAAATTGTCTTGAATTAACCAAAAATGCCTTTCCTTTCCTTTTCACAGGACAAGGAATCCACTCAAGGACATATTTCTTCTATGGCATCAAGGTTGAACAGTCTGCACATTAGCAGGATAGCACTGTCAGAGAAAAGACCTTTTGGAGAAGTACGGTACACATTGAATTAAGCAGCCATTGAATTACTCATTGAATTAGTTATTAAATTAACCATTAATTAGCCATTGAATTAACACACATTGAGTTATTCAGCCAGCTCCAAGCCAAACTACAGGAGCCAGGTTCATCTGGTAGTTACCAGCCATATTCACACACACATTTATGTAGACATATATATATAAAGATTATGAGGTATAGGATGTGTATGAACACATATCTTTACAGCTAGGCACTGTTTGTGTTTCAATTTCCAATCTTTGTCACATGCAGATAAACTGTGGTCTCGAATACATTTTAATTTATGAATTCAAATGGCTGCTAGGCTTGAGTGAAGAGAAATAAAAATGTTTCCATCTTTAATGTTTGGAATATTTTCAGTGGTCCACTTCTCTTACAAAAGTTGTACCCCCTAACAGAGGTGTCAAAGCAAAGCCAGAGGTGAGCTGTCAGCAATTAAATAGGTTTGCAGGAGGCAGAAAACAATCAGTAGCTATTCCTTGCCGGTCTGTCAGGGAGACCTATGGTTAACTGCTACACAGTGCCCTGCCACTTGCAGAACAAATGGGGAAAAATAGGTACTACCTTGAGAAGTTATCAAAGAGAAAGAAATGAGGAGTTAATGCTACTAGGATACAAAAGAATTCTCAATTGTTTATGGAACTTTTTTCACCACTTCAGAGATCTGTACCTCAGTATTCATGGGTGTGTGCCACATAGTTTTATTCCAGCACAAAGGAGATGCAGTTTGCTGGTGAATCTGGTCAAAAAATTGGTTTTTATGCTTATATTTTCATTAGGATTAGGTTCTTCCCCTAGTGGGCTGGGCACTGGAACAGGCTCCCCAGGTAAGCAGTCACAGAACCAATCCTGACAGAGTTCAAGAAGCATTTGGACAATTCTCTCAGGCACATGGTGTGATAACTGGGGTGTCCTGTGCAGGGCCAGGAGCTGGACTTGATGATCCTTTTGGATCCCTTCTTACTCAGGACATTCTATGCCTCTATGATTTACACTTGAGTGAAGTAAGAATGCAGAGTGAACAGAAGTCAGAGCTGATATATTTCACTCAATTATCCAAAATTCCCAGCATCCGACAAGCAGCTCTTTGCAGCATGATTTACAGCACTAGCTACTTCGAAAGCATCAGGTCTGTTGTATTTGATGCTGGGCTTACTTGATGCATTTGAGCATAGAAGTCAGAACCATCCCTGTGGGAACTGAATCAGATGGGATGTATCATTCCTTGGACCGGGCCCCTGACACTGAGGGAATAAACCTGAGGCTTTGGGAGGCGGGGTGCTGGAGGGATTCTAATGAAGTCATCCCAAAATAGGTTCTAGTTCTAATTCTCCTCTGGTTCAGGACCTTAGACTTACAAGGTTAAAGCCTCTGTCCTGTGGTCACGACTGAATACCTGCCCCCAGGTACCCTATGTTAGGTTAACCACACCCCCTGGTCTTTGGATGCAGCCCCTTGGACCTTGCAGCCCAAGTGATCATTAAAATCTGTCTTTGGGGACTCCATCGTACCCATCCCAATTTACTTTGCCTGAACCCAGCTGAACTGGACGAGAGGTCTCAGAACCCCACTGAAACACATCCCCTCTTCACTGAGCTCAGATCAGGTACTGTACCTGTATGCAGTGGCTTTTTGTCCATGAGTTCTACTTGGCCATTGTCCAAAGAGCTGTAGCTATATATTACTGCTAGACATCAGAAACTTCTCCCATAACTGATGGAGTTGTCTGGTCTGATGATGTTCCTTTACAATTAAAGGTATTTTAGATATGTCTACATATTATACTGTGAAGAGCATTCATCCATTGTGTCTACTCTGAGTGGAATAATAAAAAGTCATATCTGCTTCCACACTTAGAACAAATTAAGACCTGGGCCCCAACAAGGTTTGTTACCTTGGGCTAAACATCACATAATAAGGTCAAATAGTTTCTCCTCAGTCTGGAAGTGGACAAAGGCAAGCTTATACTTGCCCAAAGAATGTGGTATAAGCTTACACAGTTTCAATCAAAAGAACTTCAGATATGGTCTGGTCTATATGCAAAAGGTTTTGAGAGTAAGATACAAATAAACTTCAAACTGATCAGTCCTAATCCAATATCAGAGCAGATTTTTTTGGTCTGTTTATACCTCTTAGGAAGAGGTTTAAGTTAAATTGAAAAGCTATGCTTAAAGCAGAGAAAAACTGTTTATGCTGGGGATTATACCAGCATGACTTTTCCTAGACAGCTATATCAGCACAAAGGATAAAATGTAGAAAAGTCTGCAGATGTACCGTGATAAAAATGTAATAAGATATAGGATGGAGAGGAAGAAGGACAAGAATAACAATAATTTGTTGTTTGCATTTCACAGGCTTTGAAAAACTTTTTAAAAAGAAATATTCCCTTTCCTGTTTCTGTGTGAAAGACTCAAACAGACAATAGGGTAAAATATTTCTGCCAGGATTTAGGAAACTACTCTGCTGACTATAGGGAAAATGCTGCCAAAATAAGGAAGTAAACAGGCTGAAATAAACAGAAAAACAACATTTTCTTTTCTCAAATCTCTTAAAGTAAATCTTCTCTCCTAGCAACCATATGGCAAAACAGTTCAGACACAAATGTTACTGGTAACTCCAAGTTTCTTCAATGAAAATATATTGTGTGTGACCTCTTGCATCCATGGCACACTTCCCTGGAAAGAGTTTGCCCTTTACTCACCAGCACAGTTAAGTATGCTGCATGTTGTTACACATGCTGTCATAGTCTGGGCAAGGGTGCAGGAGTTGTAAGCCTTCAGATAGGGGCTTAAATGTTTGAGACAGCGACATTTTTAGGTTTTGGCAAAGAGGGTGCCAGCTGTCTGTCTCTCAGGGTTTCTCCTGTCAAGTGGTCCATGAAGCAGCATTGGCACTGGCCCCAGCTGCACAGGAAATAGAGTATACCTGGACCCTCAAAGGGAGGCCAGGCACCTCATTGAAAGCCTCCAGTGGACAACAAAGAAAGAGTGGGAAGGCAAAAAGAAACAGCCAGCAATTGGGTTCAGAAAGAAACTGAGAAAAAAGGGATGTGTGCTGGGTTCAACACAGCATGTCCATCACCTCCACACCCATGGGCTGGCCCTGTGAAAATGGAAACAGCACTGCTAAAACTGGAAATCCTCCTTTCACTTCAGTCTTTGAATACAATTAGTATGTCTGAAAAGTGGAGTGTTATTGTTTATTGTCTATGTTGTACTGTCTACTGCTGAAATGAATTGCTTCCTAAATTTATTCTAATATATGCAAACCACATATAATGGAGGGACATGGCTTACAGACTCCTAGAATAATGATTTCCCACCGGTGACACTCATGGCAATAACACGGAGTCAGTACTTCCCAGCTGAGGCCTTTTCCAGAGCGCTCCCGGCTGGAGCAGCGCCCGCTCATGAGGAAAGGAACAAAACAACTGCTTTTGGGTGCTGTGCACAGCAAAGGCTGTGAATTCCTAGGACTTCATCAGCTGAGATGCTGGACGACCTTGACTCCCCCTGAACTCAACGGGGCCCTTGGCAGCTCTTTGGCTCTGTCCCCTGGCAATGGGAGCACCTGTTCTCGGCCCTGCTGGTCCCTGCTCCCCTTCCCCAGCACAAGGCACCAGCCTCCAGCCACCCGGTGTAGCTGTGGGTGACAGGGCTTACAAGGGATCCAGGTGGAGCCTGTGCCTTGGCATTTTCACAGACAAGCTCAAGAATTCTAAGGTTTGAAAAATAGCACAGAAACTATTTTTTCAGTGAGCACTGCTTCTGGCAGTGAATCTGATAGATGTTCTGAAGCAGAATAAGCAGCATTCAGCCTGTCCCCACCATCTGCCCAAACCCTGTTTTCTTTTCCTCATTCAGCTCCATTGGAAAATATCAACAGAAAGTGGGGTTTTCTTTACCAAGGAAAATCATGTGTTGGTTCGTACTATAACTCATGAGTCCTTTGTATTCTGTGAGAATACAGATGCAGTGCAATTCTTGGCAACTGTTTGAACTTTCTGAGATAATCTGCTCCAAAACTTGATAAGAGCTCTTGAACCATGTTCATGCTACACACAGGGCTAATCTGGAAGCTGAATAAATCTCATTTTCTGGCCAACTGCAAAATAAAGGTGACAAAGGACATATATTCAAGATATAAACCGGTGATTTGGGAACAGATAGAAATCTGAGCAAGTACTGAGTTACAAACTCACTTTTTTTTCCTCCATGTGTCTTGCATGATTACAGAAAATCCTGATAAAAAAATCCAAGTTAAGGAGTGAATACATCGTTAGCTGGGCAAAACAGAAGGAGAAAGACACAGGTTATTATTTATTTGTTACCATCTATGGAGGTACCTTGAGGAAGAACTGACCACAGAGACACGATTGCACTGTTCACTTGTCAACATAGACAGATTCCTTACTGTAAATAAGTAATGCTTGAAAGAATGAAGCAAAGTATAGAAGGATACAAATGCAAACTTTTTATGCAGACTACTGACAAACAGTCAAAATTCAAATTCATTGTTTCTCAATCTTTTATATGTTTATCTTTCATTGCTATGGAGATAAAACTTTACAGTTTTTACCTTAATTCAAAGCAAGCTATGGGGCAAATCACTCTAGCATTGATGACTTTGCCTTCCTAAATAGCCTGTTCTGTTTCAGTTATTCATTTCCTTTCTGAAAATCTTTTTCATTATTTTTGTTTGAAATGTATGGTATATGATTGAAATATATTTCACCTGAAAATTTAGTCTCATGTCTCTTTATGACCACAAGAAACGTCTGTAAACCCTCTCTGGAGAAATTCTGCATCTCTCAAATATCTGTTTTTTCTGGGAGGAATCACCCTCTGGAGGAGGCTGTCATGGTCCATAAGTAAAGCAAAAGCCTGTATCACTAGCCTAGTCTGTAACATTTATTTCTAGAGACCTGAAATCAAACCAAATTAATTTTCATAAAAGCAATACTGACTTTCCAGGTACACCTTTCAACTCCTAAATACCATTAAATAAATGCCTAATAAAACTCATTAAAAGGAAAAAAAATGCCTAATGAAAACACTATGCCAAAGTGTTTTCCTAGAGACCATAGGTATTAGGAAATATTCTGATTCTATAGTGACAGGTGACAGGATAAAATTTAGTGACACCTTTTAATACAGAGGACAGACAGTTTGTATCTGACCACATTTAAGTCTCTACTGCATCAACTAAAATATATGAGTAAAACAAATGGTATCATGTTTATTCTCTTGCAGTGAGGCCAAAGTGGCTTATTTTGACTGAGTGTCTGCCTGCAGTTTCTCTCACCCTCCTAAACAGAGAGGCCATGCAGAAAAGTTATATTGGGAATGGCTCCTCACATGTGCTGAACTCTGAGCTGTGCCCAGCAGTTATTTCATAAAGCTTTAGCAATTTTTTGATAGAGATGCTTGAATTCCAGTGCCCAGCACAGCTTCTTGGCCATGTTTAATCTCTTAATGTACAGATAGCCTTAAGGTGCAATTCTTCTTCTCCCAATACAGATATCAAATGTAGATTAATATTTCTCAGACTGTGGTCTGTGAAGCCTTTGGTGATCACAAGGTGATTTTTTCTTGAAAAATCTTCTGTTTTAAATATAAATTTAAATTGTTTAAATATAAACAAGATGTAAATATAATTATGTGTATCATATATACATATACACATACATACATATATACATACACATATACATACACATACACATACACATACACATACACATACACATACACATATACATATACATATACATATATATATATGTCTTCAGGCATGTGAGCAGGAAAACAAAATGGAAGAAAATAAATGTCACTGTATTTTTTTTCCCAGGGCAGCTGAGTTTTATTCAGATATAAATGAAAACCATCATGGCAACACTGTACTAGATGATCCTTGGCATCATTTCCAAAAGGTTGTCTGGAAGTAAGTTTTAAAAGAGTTGAGGAGCAGGTGAGATGACCCCTGGCTGTCCAAGCAGCCCTATGACTGTTCTTTTTGAAAGGATTTGCAGCTGCATCACCTTGGGTGGGAGGAGGTTTCCATGAAATCCAGGTGTTCCTCTCCTGTGCTTAGGTGTAGAATGAGGCAGAAGCAAGAGGTAGATGGAAATGAGTCTCATTAGAAGGTTGAGCTGGCAGTGAACAGTGCACTGAAACCACGGTAGTTTTGCTGTTCTGAGTGTGTATTCCATCACTCCCCACAATGATTTTTAGTTCCTGTTTCAGTTGTGCTGCTCTTGATGCTAATCACATTCCTCCTGTGCTACCAGAGCACCCTTGAGTTTCTGAAGCACATCTCTGTCCCCCCCCACACTGCTACCTCTGTGAGGTCTCTGCTGCCCTTCTTCCCCTCCCCAGTCAAGTTCTGCTGTGGAACAGAACCTGCACTGGAGATCTTCAGCCCAAAGGCAGGAGTGAGAAAGGAAGATAGTTCTCATATAATACTGAAAATTAAGAGCAGAACATCCTGGGACAGCAGCTGGTGGTCAAAGACATTTTCAGGGGATGGAGGGATCATAGCTGGAAGCTTAGAGCCTTTCTACTGTTTCCATCACAGAGCACCGTATGCAAGTTCTCTGGCAAGATCCATCTGGTAGAGGGAACTAGTGAGGGGAAAATGATTCCTGTTGTCCTCCTGCTGCATCTCTGTTAAGCAAATGTCTTGGTTTGATAGTGCCTCAATACTTTTTAAGTTCACTGACGAGAAATATGTGAATGAGGTCACCTCAGGCTGGATTTGGATTCCATAGACATATTTCATGTGAGATGTCCCTGGTATACCCATGCACCACATTTCTCCCCTCTGCTTCACTAAGTTTGAGAGACACACTTAAACATCATATGAATTCATCCTTTTGTGGTCTGTTCCAATGTCATCTGAAATTTCTGTTAACTAATTTGGCCATCACCCAGTTTGTCTATGCCACATAATAGGGTTTTGTGCAAAATGGTTTTTTTGGTGTGTTGGGAATGTCATGTTTTAATCAATGTCTCTCTGAATGTTAAATCTAATGAAGGCTGTAAGTGAGAGACTATAAATGCACAGAGGGAGTTACCATGGAAACCAGAGCAGTGTCTGTCAGGTATCCCACACTGGCAGCACCGTGCAGCATTTCTCCAGTACAAGGCAGAAACTTTCCAAAACGTCTTCAGTAGTCACATCAAAGATTTTCAGGGCTTGGAGTAGAGAGCTGGGTGCTTGTGGCAGCTTGTAGACTGGCCAGTGTCATGATGGTAGGGTGGCAGCTGGTACAGTCACCTGCTGAGCTGGCACACACTGTGTGATTTGCTATCTACTTCTGTACAGCTTCTTTAGCAGAGCTTGTGCACCATCAGGAGCCAAATTTCCTGAAACCTTTGGCCACAAGCTGCGAATTTGCACTCAGATAGGAAGAACTTTTACATAGTCAAGTACACCAAGGAACCCCAGAGCTCATTCGAGCCAGAAGATAAGGAAGAAGCATTCATAAACAAGCTGCACCCTCAGAGATGGGAAAGGAAACAACTTCCCAGAGGCAATGAAGGTACCCAGTGAGGCATGGGAAGACCCCAGACCCAAATACTACCAAAGGTCCCATCTGTCACATGAAGGGTGGGGAATTTGGAGTGCAAGGAAATTGTTGTCTAGTGATTTCTCTGTTCGAGGCCCCTCTTCAGAGGCATCCAGCTTTAGCTGTAGCACTACTGATACAAGAGCTGTTACAGAGTCTACCTTTTGGCTTATCAATTGACACATAGAGTGGCCATGGTGGCTGGCCACCTGGCCATGGTGGCTGGCTTGCATAATTTCCATACCACAGAGGAGAACCCTTACTACTGAAAGGCAGATACAGCTGTCCTCTTGGCCACAGGCTGGATAATCCTGACTGCAGTTAGGAGAGATGGGGCTCCAGAAAAAAAATTCAGAGATTCAACACAGTAGTTCTGACTTGCAACTGGAGCTGCAACTTCTGAGTATTCTGGCCTGACACTCCTTTAAGATGAAGGGTTTAGGACCTGCAGAATAGAGAAGAGAAGCCTTGTTATCCAGAGGATCCTCATGACGTGAGAAAAGCCCTTCTGGCAACCTGGAGGGTACTTCTGCTGAGGAACCAGTTGCTGTCTGCCATCACTGTGCATTTCAGTACTCATTCAGCGATGAGGACTGCAGAATATTTGCTCCTCAGAACTATGCCTTGTCCTGGTCCCACCCATCCATGGGGTGTCCACAGAAAAAGTGTGCAATTACTCAGAAGAACTGTGGAGTAAAGCCAAATTGCTGCTAAGAAAATGATAATATTACATTTTTTCTCCCTATTCTGAGTGACAGAGTGCTAGGACACTTTCTGGTTATTAAAACTAAAGAAGTTTTCTAAGTGCCATTTATTTATTGTCCTTTCTGTTTAATTTCCTTCTTGCAGCTTCTCACAGCTCAGAAAATAAAACTACATGGAAAGCTCTTTGGAGCAAGGATCGTTATTATAGTTATTTTCAGTGCTGCATGATCTCAGTTCCTGCATAAATCTTGTAGTCAATGTTGTTCTATACATGCAGTAATAATAGCCAGGACTGTCTACTAAGTGTTGCTTATTACATGTGTTCATTCCCCTCTTGATGCTCCTGGGCTTGCACTAAGCTCCTTTATTCAGTCTTTGGTAGTAAATCCAATCTCAATTTTAAAAAAGAAAATTATATATATGCTTTTATTATAACTTCCACAAATACTGGACACATTACTTTCTTTAAGACGTGGAGTATTTAATGCATTTCAGCTCACAGGGAAATGAGCCTTCCACTTCCAAGCGTGTAAAGCAGCAGAGTGAAAGTGGGCATATTTCAAACAGACGTGAATGCTCTCTCAAGCTCACTCTCCCTTGGCTCTCAGCCACAATTTTAGAGCAATTTGCCCTAATCTGCCATATGGTTTTCTTTCTTTGCATTTTATAAAACTGCAGGGCTAAGTGAATGTGCCTCTTCGATAGTACTGACACAAGCCTGATTTAATTTAAGCTTCCATATTAACATACCAAGTAAATCAGTGCTGCAGCCTATGAGGGATACTTCAGTGCACACTGTAGAGCTGTCATTAGTTTCCAAGTGGTTCTAGCCTACCACCCTTGAACTGCTTCTCCCTTATGATTATTATTTCTAGAGGTCACTCCAAAAGGACATCAGGCCTACTCCAGCAGCATGTGACCCCCTTTCCCTTCCCCAGATCAAACCAGGCCTCCAGTAAGACATTATTCAAGCCTGAAATCACTTCCGAACAGCAGGCGTTCTGAGTGAGTCTGATTCATCATGTGGAAGATCTATGTGCCTGCTGTATGAGAAGCATCCCTGACTGAGGTTTCCAGCAAGCCCTGCCAGTGAATCTTTTTATTCAAGGAGTCCGTGCAGTGTACTTTTATATCACAGATGGCTCCAGGACTCAGAGACAATTTCCTTAAATAGGCTCTCACACCAGGCTTGTCTACACATTTTACTTTGGAATTTTTAGCCCGTAACAAGAATGTGACATGGTTCACTAAACATACGCTCCATGTGTGTTTTAAGAACTCAAGTTTTCCCCATAAGCTGCAGCAGAACTGCTGCCCAGCCTGGTGCCCACATCCACTCATCTGCACGTCGATTTATTCTCTTTGCTGGATCAGTTGGGATGTGGAAGGCAGGGTACCGTGCTGGGGTGGGCTCCTGGCTCACAGAGGCATGTTTGGCCTTTGTCATGGGCAGCACTCAGGTCAGCTGCTCCAGTGAAGCTGAATACAAACCACTGTCCAAGAGGGAGGCTTTTACATGAAAAAATAATATCATTTTGCAAGAAAACCATTATCATTCTGAAGTTAACTGTAGTTAAAGTTTAGTATTCATATATAAAGAAACAAATAGTCACAGAACCAGGGAACAGAAGATACCAAGCTCCTGCCAGACTGGTGTAATATGTTAACCATTAATGAGAACCAACCTACGACTTAACCAATATTATAAATATTAAAACATGGAACCTTAGAATCCTGTACTGAAGAAATTAATTCCTGTAACACATATCTTATCAATAATAATAGTATTGATGCTGTTGTCTGCATATGAACAAGTAAGAGCAGCAAAGAAAATTCTGCCCTGTCCAATGTCATTGCTAAACTATTTCAGATTAAACAGGTTTTTTGGGTTTTTTTTGTCCAATTAAGGAAATTTAAAACCCCAATAAATGACAAGGTAATGCACCAAAGCACTGCAAATGGGCTATAATTTTTCAGCCTAAGGCCAAATTTGGTCATTTTTAGTCAGTATATTGTATGAATTTCATGTCCAAGACTATACAGGTAATTTTCAGTCTATCCTTTGGTAGACATGGGCTGCTGACTAATCAGTAAAATCACTTATCATATAAGAGTTAAGTCATAACTATTCCTATATGCTGCAGAAAATGTTCTCAAATTAGATTAATGAGCAATAAACAATCTTGGAATAATCTGGTATACAGCAGAATTATTGAACTGGATTTTGTCAATTAATTACTCCAGAAAAGCTAGAAAATGCCAGAGATTGAAGTCTCAGAACTGCCACAGAAGGTTTTATGGAATGGTCCTGAGGTAGACAAGCAGGAAACAATCCTTTCCTCATTGAGAAATCTTGACCTCACATTTCCTCCTTCAATATGGAGCTTTCTACCACCTGGCTGTACTTATTTTGATCTGGGTCTTCCTCAGTCCCACCTGTTGGATTAGATTAATTTTCCATTAAGTGTTTAAATATGCTCAGAGCACAGACACATTGTGCACAAGAGTGGGTCTGGGGATGCACCTGAGACACTGCTCCAGAGTGCAGGGTGATAATTAATTAAGGAAATACTTAAAGCCTTCTGCTGAGATTTACATTCAGCATCCCTCTAAGAGAGGGAATTCAGAGAAATAAAGTTGAGAAAGCTTCAAAACCTATAGATGAAAGGTCGCTGATTCCTTATCCAGAAGTTTTGCTAATGTAACATCTCAAAGTTGTAATTTTTCCAGACAAAACTATTTCATAAATTTGACCTACATTTGTTAATAGTTTTGGGACAACCAGAATTGCATTTTTCCTCAAATAAACTATTCATCAGAAAGAAAATTACTGCTCTTGTCACAGAACACCAGCTGCCTACCCATTCAAATAATAATAAAAAAAGCTTTAAAATCAAAAGAAGCAAAATTTAAAATCTTAGAATATCTCTTAACATTCACAGAAGGCATGTAAAAAGGAAAAAGTAAAAAAAAAAAAAAAAAAAGAAAATAAGGAGGAAAGCTAAAGAACATGGAACAGTATGGGATAATTGTAAAACTTGAGAGGTTATTCAACCAAACAGATATCTTTCAGAAAATGGAAATCCAGCCCAAATGAAGCCACCAAAAAAAAAAGCATAAAAAATAGCTTGTAAAGTGGTGGTTGAGATTATGAAATACATGTGCTTATGTTGGTCCTATTATTTTGCACATATCCTACACAGTGGAATTGTAAAGGGCAAGAAGGGAATGTGAACAGCAAGCAGAAAACTGAAGAACAAAAGATGAATTATGCAAATAGATCAGATTTGGGAAGCTGAATTTGTTGCCTCCCCAACAACTTGAATAACAGTGTTTAAATACAACTTTCTTTTTGTAGAAAGCACCACTTTCTAAGCAGCCCTTCCAAATGTTTTCCCATCTGTTTCGACAAATGTGATAATGAGGAGGTTATGCTGCAAGCTCTAAAAAAATCAAGTTATTTGTCCATACTAGGAAACACAAGACAGGTAAAAGGTTGTGCCAGTCACAATGCTCCAAGTGATCATAATCCCAAATACCTTTTCTTTTCTTAACTTGGATTTGGATCCTAAGATATGAGCGCTACCAATTTAGGTTTGATCAGTTTAGGTTTGAAGGAAGAGCAGACCAAAATAGACCCTTTACAACTCTGCTCTGCATTAATGTCTTAAGCATCTAGAAAAATGAACTATGCCTGGAAAAGGATCCAGCAGGTAGAAGGTTTCATTCCCCTGAATGTGAGCTGCTAATGCAAAACATGCCTGAAAACCTTGATATTATATTTAGCTGTGGATTCAGAATCGAGGGAGGCTTTTTGTCTGTGCAAGAGCAAAGGATCTTTCTTTTCAGGGATACTCTCCAGAGGAGTGTTAGGAGCATGCAAATTGTGCTGTAGAAACCTGACAGAAGCAACCCTCAGCAATGCCACCTTCCATGTCCTCTTACTGCAAACAGAACATTGTCTCAGCTGCTGGAGTGGGAGCTGAGCTTTAAACTTCTGGCCTTTGTATCCTGAGTCTGTTCCAGTACAATTTTGAAGTAATTCCACCAGAAGTGACTAGATTTATCAGTGTGTGAATCTGGGATGTGTAGTCAGAATCTGGCCAGGACGGATTCTCTGTTTTGGCACTTAGTATTCTCAATGTAGCTGAGATTAAAAAAAGGAGAATGATCAGAACAGAAGCTGAGAGCATTTCCAAAGTAAGGAAACCTTATAAACTATAGTGGGATCAAAATAATAAAGTATGTGGAAGAAGTCACATAAATATAGTGGTGCAGCTTTAGGGCTAAGCTCTATCATTTCAGACCTTTGAAACAGCATCCAACACCAGAGGCACAATGTGGCCTTTTTGAAACTGGGTGAGGTAGGAAGTCTAAGCTATCCAAATTTCCCTCAGCCTTTTCAGCATCACTGTCATTTTCACAGGTAGAAGATCATGGGGTTTATGAATCACTGATGTCTATTTCCTAGACAAACTGAAAGAAGTCAAGAGGAAGGAGATGAGGTTCGATGGGTAAAGAGATACCATGTACCAGAATATTAAGTATATTCTCCCCAGAAGTTTTCTGTTTGTGGAGTTTAACTTTGCCCATCCATCCCAAATCTCCAGATGTGCAGTAGTTTCACTGGAGCAGAAGATCTAACCTGGTTTCCTTCTGAGCAGCCTCCAAATTCCAAGGAAACTGTGACTCTGGATGGACCAGCTATATGTGTGTATCTGGGACACAATGCACATACAATGTGTGCACTGAGCAGACAGCTTTCTCCTCACAGTAAATCTGGAGTCCCTCTGATACATCAGATTTACTACCCACGTGCAGAGAAGCTCTGCAGAGCACAGCTGCTGGGGTCAGTGCTTCTGGGGTGATCAGTGCTTGTGAGACATGCCACCACCTCTGCAATCCCTGCCAAAAATCCAGCTGATTCCCTTCTCTTCATTCAGGTAATGGAGGGTAGACAGCAATTTGTTAAATATTTATCCTGTGGAGGCAGATGACGAGAGTGGTTTAAACAGCGGAGGAGGTGGTAACGCTGCTTGCGCGGCTCCTGGCTCCACCTTGGCCCTGCAGATGGGAGCAGGCTGGGTGCTCACCCAGCCTCACTGCCCTCCAACCACCTCTTCCCAAAACCTTCCCTGTCCTCTGGCACCCTGAGTGGGGAGAGGTTGGGCCAGGGAATCCCTTGAAGGCACATGGCTCCAGATCTTCTGCACAGGTTCCTCCTTACAGCTGGCTCTGCCCCACCATCAACAGCCTGAGGAGCACATTGTCATCACAGTCATTCCATGCTCAGCTCCTGCTCTCAGCATGGAAAAGAGAGATGCAGCAAAATCACAGAATTGTAGAATTGTTTGTGTTGGAAGGGACCTTTAAAGATCCTCTAGTTCCAACCCCTGCTTCTATGGGAATGTGCTGCTTAAAGGCTCAGGGGGACTGCCTCCCTTCCCTAGTCTGGTATAGTCTGTCTAGATAAACAAGCTGCTGGAGATGCCTTTGTGACTCACTTCTGATGGAAGAGAAATGTGTGCTTCCCAGGAAGAGGGAGACTTAGATGGAACAGGAGACACAGTAGCCCCATTCCTGTTTGGAGAAATATTAATTGCATTTCTTGCTGGGATATTATGGTTATATGAACTGAGAATTAAAATCTTATTTTAGCTGGAGTATGCCTCCATTTTAATTCAACTCTGCAGAATAGAGACAAAATTCACTCTTTGGTATTTCTTTCCTACCATGGTGGCAAGAGAACCTCTAGGACAGTTTGTTTACTGTTTGTTTCAGCTATTGCTGAATTTAATGAGTCAATACATCTCATTTTCAGATATGTGCACTTCAGTAGAAAAACCTCCACTTAAGAGCTGAAAGGCATGTATCATGTCAATAAAGACAATATTATCACATTAGATATTGTGATGAAACATGAACATACTTAATGATTTCTTCCTGGTTCTGAATTTCTATCAGGCATTCATCTCGCTTCTCATGCTCACTTGTCTCTTTGCTTCTGCTGCTATCAAGCAACACCATGCTTAATAGAAATCTGCCTCTCTGTTAGCAAGTAATGGCTCTGTGCAATCTGGCTTGCATTGGGTATAGAGAATTTGAGGGAATATTTTTTCATTGTTTAGGTAAATGTTTCCTCTTTGATCCAACATTTTCCCTTTCTGCTGCTCACTGCAGATCTAGCAGAGGGATGGGAGACGTTTGTAGGGCTTCCTGTTATGGAGTAATTTGGAGAGCATCATTTTCCCCTGCTCACTTTTTGCCTCCAGCAACAACAATGCAATTCTTTGTGTTTTCTAGGGGAAGACAATTCTTTGTCTCGCCCTTTCCTTCTAGTTCTCCCTGAAGGCTATAGAAAGAAAGAGCACGAATAACCAAGCAATGAAATCATAAAATAGTCCCGTTTACTGTTATCTTTCCAAGAACAGTGAAGGCATTAAAGTTCTAAAACCTTTTTTCTTGAAGCAAAGATTGCAGCTAGAACAGGAAATGACACAACATAAATTCAATTCCTGACAATTATTATAACATGAAAGGGAAATAGTATAAATCACTGTTGTTAAACACCCTGTTCATTGGCTAGATCTGGCCCATTTGAGCTATTTATCTAGTTCATGCGACAGATTCAGATTTTGCGCCACACATGCTTTCATTTTTTTAAAATACGTGTTTCAAGTTTTTATGCTTCTGAAAAAGCTTCTGCATATGCACTGAGTAGAAGCTGGTGAAAGCTCATGCAGGCTTTTTTAAACTACAGAACACAAAGTATGCTATATTTTAAAAGGCAAAGTCTAGCCCTTTTCATTTAGTTAGTGTTAACACATGAACTAAATGATAGTTTATGTGGTTGACATTGAAATATTTCTCAGAAGTTAACATTAAGGAAAGATAAAGATGCAAACTGGAGGGTTTTGTATAAAAGATAATTAAAAGTGCATACATTTGGGGGGAAAAGAAATCAGAAATATCATGCATTTCTGTAAAGCATACCTAAGTCTGGCAAAAAATTTTTTAAACTCCTATGCAATGAAGGTGTGAAGTTTAAACAACTGAAGAAAAATAGACCCATCTGGGAAAGTGTTAAGAATAGAGCTGTGTTGAATTCTCCATCCCAGCTGCATACAAGGCTGACCCAAAATCTCCTGGGGGTCTCCCAGTTTTAGACACTTCAAAACCATAGTGTAGTATTTTAGAATAAGTAAGAGTTTCATAAAATTAATTCTTTGCTTTTAATATTAATGCAAACATTGATTTGCATTGTTATAAATAAAAAATAGTACCAGTTAGATATTCTTCACATATGAGATTTACTTCACAGCAATAACCATTTGGTCAGATATTTTATTGGCTTCTCACTTGAATTGCAGTGCTGCCTACGGCAGTTGCTGTTGGAAACAGAATACTGCCCTGACAGACTTTTGAATCAAAAACTATGGCCATGCTTATTTTATACTCCAATGCATTAAAATTTACTGCTTGCTTTCCATGCTTTAAGTAAAGTTACTTCATTAGGAACGGGACATATATTTTTATGGTGTACTCAGAAATGCAGTATTTTGAAACAAATCATTCTTTCAGCAGAGTAATTCAAGAAGTGTGAAGCCATAAAATCTAAGAAAAAGATGGATTTTAAGAAGAAGAAAACTATTCTGGGGAATGGGATAGTCTATTATAGAAAAAAAATTAAAGATTCTAAGAGTCATATCTTCACATACTATTCCTAATTTAGCTTTGAAATACTTTCCTTTCATTCTTAATCCTGTCTTAAAAAAGGCTATGATAGATTGTGAATATTGCTATTTTTATACTATAACTTACTGCACATTATATGTAATATGGACACCAGAGAAAATATTCAAGATCTTAAAAGTTTTGTGTCTATCTGGAATTTTGTATTGCACAGGCAGAGAGCTTCAACAGAACCAAGACCTTCAACATAAAAGGAATTTTTATCAGCATTTTTTTATAATTATCATCGCTTTTCTTTCTGGTTTTCTTTGTGCATAATAAATTACATCAAAAAATGTGACATTGATTTATTTCTCTCTTGAATGTGTCACTCAAAATTATAATAATTTTTTCACACAGAAATTTGAAAACTAGGACTTTAAATTTTGTTTATTGTTCAACAGAGATATGTATGGTTTACAGGTTGGTTACAAATCAGTAATTCTTACTTGTTCATATATGTAACCCAATTGTCTGGTAGTTAACAGCAACTAAAGGGGAAATAGTCAATGTACACACTGCCCCTCATGAGGGAAAATTTTATTTGTCTCAGACATCAGCTAGAAACTGGGAAAACTAAAACATAAAGTCACTAGGTTCCCTTAAAAGTGGAGCTTCCTCCAGTCACCAACTGTCTGAGACTGCACTAGAACACAGAAATCTTTCTTCAGGAGAAGGAGCATTTATGAGCCCAGGAAAGCAGACCAGCACACGGTGTATGAATAAAGACCCAAACGGTGCCATTGCAAAATGCAGCAGTGCATTTAATGCTGATGCTCTTCACCATCAGCTGCACTGCTCTGTCCCTGCTGCACTGCAGATCTGCCTTTGGCTCCCTCAGACAGCTGCTCACATGGATGGTTTCCAGTTCCCAGCTCCAGTCCTGCCCTTGGAGCCCTGCAAACCTCACTGGTGTCTTTGGGTCATTGCCACTGGAGCAGACTGGGACCACTGGGGACCCTCCAACAGGGCTGGAAGCAAGTCCTTACTGTAGATTGATCTGTGTCTTCTCAAAGTCTTTTGCATGGCCAGATCCTCCCAAAATCTCAAACTGGATCCCAAACAGTTGCAGCTTTTTTGCTTTGTGGATGGATTGCTCAAATGAAACTCACTATGGGAATAATAAGCAGTTCTTTTCAGTAATTGAGAATTTTCTACTTCCCTGGAACTTCAGGACATTACTTTATATTGCAATAATTTCAAGCAAGAAATTAGTATAATTATAAATAATAATAAGTGTATTACAGGCATTAGTATCATTCATTATGCCTTCTCCAAAATTATAATTAAGCATCTCCTTCTTTTAACCGGTCCTGCTTAAGGAATTATCTTCAAGTATGATAATTTTGATGGATCGTTTTTGCTCTGTCTTTATTCAGGAAGACAGCCAAGACAAGACCCAAACCATTCATTTATAATGAGGGAATAGCTTCAATACCCATATCCAACTGCATTTAAAGCTACAGCTAAGATTCCCTCCTTTCCATACAGTGTATTTAACATGTATTTAACATGATATCGCCACAAAAGAAGTTGTTTATCTTGGAAATGTTGGGTACTGCCCTTAAAACCTGTTGTAATACACTACTGCAATTCAAAGCCACAGACCTGCCTCTGAAATGACCCACCTTGGTGGCAAATCAATCTCAGAATTGTGCAAATGTTTGCTGCCCTGACTACCTTCTGAGAATAGCACGAAGGTGCTGAGAAGAAAGTCTGAAATAAATCCCTTTGTGGTGAAATTCAGGCCTGGCTGATGTCAAGGAAAAGCCTGGCAAGAGCTGTAAAAGGCCAGGATTTCGCCCTTTATCACACCACCCCCATCCCTGAGGAGAAGAGGTCGTTATTTATTTATGTGGTGCCATTAGTGTGAGAGGCACATCGGATGTGCTCCTTGGTTGGTGCAAAGCCACACTGCTCCATTAATTCCTGTCCTGCCCTCATTCTCCAGGGTGCAGTTCTCACTGCCTGGAACAGCTGGAGCTGCCATGGGAATGACCACAGAATTAAGACCACAGTGCTAAATTTTCACACCTCTTTATGATCCCCCTTTCTAAGCCAGAGCTTTTAAGGAACACAAAGCAGCTCTCAAGAGACACCTTGTTTATTTATTTTAATTTTTATAAAACAAAAATATGTGTTGGGATGCTGCGCCAGCACTTATAACCATCCACTGAATAGAGTTCACAGTAAAACATTCTGGTCATTAGCAAATCTTGATAAAATTCCTGTTACAAGCATGCAGTTGAAAAGCAGATCAATATCCTAGTCTGTCTGAGACCTAATTGCATTACTTCCATTCTTCTCTCCTTTTTTATCAGCAGAAATTTTGTCCACTCAGGAGCAGAGGAATGAATTTCAGAGGTGATGTCCATGGAATTCCTCTGAGAGTCCTTCTTGGGCACAGGGTTGGGCTGGAAGAAGATGGTGAGTTCCATCTCTCAGTCTTGGATGATAATCTATTATGAACAAATTACATTATTTCTTGTCTCTCCACCTGCTCGGACTTTAGTTTGTCTATTTGGGTATAAAGCGATATCGGGGTAGAATTTCTTGCTGAGTTTTTGTTCTGGACTTTGCACTGCTGAACTGTTATTTCAGGCTCTTTATTATTAATATTAAACAAACAAACAAACGAAAAATTTAACCTCTGTGGCATTCGCAAAAGAAGTGGATTTTTCAGTGTGAAAGTAAACCCCCAGTAATAAAAAGTCTAATAAAATCAATATGTAAACTTTTAGATAGAAATACAGCAAGTGTTGCAGAGGCTTTAGTCATCACACTTGCATCAAGTGGCCCAAAGTTAGATTTTTCTGCTGTTTATACATGAAATATGGTTTCAAAATCAAATTCCTTTTATTCTGATGTTATGGAACATCATCTATCTCCATCCTGATACAAGGCTGAAAGCTTGCTCTCACATCTACTTGGCTTTGCTTGGTCTGGTGAATAGATATAGTAAATGGCCAAGGAAGTATGTTTGGGGGTTTTGGTGGCTAGTTTTGAGCTTTCTGGTGGTTTTTTGTTTTTTTGGTTGTTTGGGGTTATTTTTTCCTTTAAGGTAGTGAATGGGTTGTCCAGAAAATTGTGGAAACTGCAGTCTTGGAAATACTAGAAGATTGAGTGAACAAGATCCTAAGTAAATCTGTTCTGCTTGCTGTTGCTTTGATTGGAGCATTTTACTCAGTGACCTTCAGGAGACCATTCTAACAAATTATGCTGTAATTCTACGACCTTAACAGTAAATCACAAAATCAGATGAGCAACCACAGCTTCCTTGTCCAAAGAAAGCCAGACCATCTTACTTGCTGAGATATATTTCACTCAATTTGCACAGGGCAAAACTAAGCCTTTATAGTTTGTGAAAATAGGGGTCTTCTCCTCAGCTGGACTCCCAATGTACTGAAGTATACAATTAAACCTAAATATAGGGTAGAATATTTAGTAATATGTAGTTGTAGTTATACACTGGATCAATCAAGCAGTGGCTGAAAATGAAAACCCAAATCTGAAATGCAGAGAAGGGATTAATTTTCTCTGAAAGCAGGACACATCCAACAGTTTCATAGAATCATAAAATGGGTCAGGTTGTGTTATGGTTTAGGATTCTCCAATTTAGTGTTCCCATGCTGCTACTTCCCCTCCCCCTCCAAGTGAAGGCACAAAAGACCCATGTGAAAGGAGAGTTTCTACTCTGAGTCTAGTGAGTTCTGTGTCTTACTGGTGAGCTTTTTAGGGATAACTTCTTTCTATCTAAGGACCCAGATCAAATTTACTCAGGTCATTTTCTATAGTCATTGAATCCCCACCAGATCTACAGAAAATCTCAATTTTTACTTTGTAAGCAGGAGTTCAGATAACTCAAAACAAAAAGCATGTTTTGGTTATTTACTTCTCTAGTTCTCACTTAACTAATAATTATTTGCATCTTCTTGAGCCAAAATATTGCTGAATGTCAGATTAAATGTGCTACCAAGGATACCACTTCAGAGAGCATTCAAAAGAGGCCATGAACATCACCTGGTGTAATCCTCCCCATAATGGAATCCACAGGACCTCTTTACTAATTTCTAGCTCAAACCCAATAGAGCATTGTCTTTGGAATGATTCCCATTTTCAAATTTCTAATGGTATAGAACCCATTATTTCTCTGCAATTCCTTTTCTGTACCTTCAAAGTGAGAAGTGAGCATTTCATTTTAGTAATTTTTTTCAAGCTTTGGCTTTCAGCCTTTAGATCTTTTAGGCTGGAGAACTCTATGAACAAATTTTTATCCTTGAAGCAGGTACTTCAGGTCCCCTTCCATCTTCTACCAAATATATGAAAGCAGATTAAGCTCCTTATTATGTGCCATTTTTTCTAATCTTTTCATTATTCTTCGAATGCTCCCTTAAGCTATTCAACAGGGAAAATCCTGAATCTCTGTATTATTCATAAACTAGAGCTGAACACAGTATTTCAGCAGCCATCGTATCAGTGCCAGATACAAAATATTACCTACATACTCCATGTACCCCTTTTTAAAGATCAAAGCAATCACATTTCTTTAGTGGAAGAATGAAAAATTATTCTTAACACTGTCAGTTGAGATAAGCCAAGGTATTACATTCTGTTCTAAATATTTCATATAAAATGGCAGGGAGGAATCAGCCAAAGTGCCATCTTTCTCTCAGAATATCCTAAAGCCCAGGAAAAAAGTATCAACATAGCCACCATAGTGGGTTTTAATTCCTTCTCCATAGGTTTATTAGGAGGTCCTTCACAGATGAACTCAGAATCAGAAGCTGATGGATGTCTGGACTTCTCATGAGGACTGAGTTGTCTTCATCTGTCTGTTCCCCAGTGAATGAAGTGCTGAATTCTCTTGTGCTGAGACTCAGACTCTCTATATTCATGGTGTTTCCCATGCTCAGCATGCTGCCTTCTGAGGAGTGAATACATGTTGTGCCTCAAGTGTCCCCCTGGGTGCCCAGATTCACTTCACTTCAAGCTGTTTGAAGATGTGGGTTTAAGACAAGCTCCAAACACCTTACATTGGAACCAAGCCTGGCCCTGGTTCTTCTGAGACAGACAGGGATATCCCAGTGCATACACCACACAGACAATATCCACCAGGGTCCCTCACAGGAGTCCTGATTGCATGTCCAGCGAGACACTGCAGGCTGTGTAGACAGATGAGTTACAGGCAGCTTTTTGCCAGAATCATGTCATGTTGGAAAGGTGAAAAGTTGTCTTTGTCCCTCTGTACTTTAGACTGCAGAGCCTATGAGCTCCATCCTTCACACATCTGCATCATCACCTTATGCAGTAGGTTGGGCAGCCCCACAAATCCAGAGGCATAAATTCCAGCAGACAGCAGGCATTGCAAACTGGAACCCTGCAGGTCTGAGGTCTATTCATAAATCTGGCCATAAACCATGGTCCCTAGTGCTCAGCCACACTAAACAGAGGTTTTGAGGAACATCCTCTAACAATGCCTTGCAGAGGACGGGAAGGGCAGGAATGCAATTGTGACTCCCAGACTCTCTTGAGCCAGTTGTAAATTACATGTGGGTAATAAGAACTACAGCTTACATGAAAGTGACTTCCTCTGTCTGACTTTAATTGCTTTATGGAGACAGATGGCCTAGGAACCTTGCTGCTTCTTCAGTAATAACCATTGGATTTATGATAGATCCCAAGATTTCCTACTTTAAAGGAAGTTCATGAGTGTCTGAGCAGATTTTGGGTCCTCTGCCAGGAGAGTCATGCAGACACAGGTTTTAAGCCACCCAACCCATCATCAAGTGAGCAACTGCAGACACTCAGGATGTTGTCTGGGTGCATGGCACTGACATTTCCACAACTACTTTTCCCTCCAAACAGGGAGCTACTGCAGCTGCCCTGCCTGCTGCACCCACAATGATGCAGTTCAGGTATTACACCCTGTGCCACAAGCATAGTAATGCCTTCAGTGTGGAATCCTCTCAGTGTTGGTGAGGGGGTTTCGGTTTGTTTTGTTGGTTTTTTGTAAAGCAAGAGAAAAGATTGATGACCTGATTTATTTGTTGTTATCATTTATAACAAATCATCAACTGAGATATATAAATATTGCTCTATTTAATTCAAGGGAACAAATCTTCAGTAGGAGGATTTGAGAGGTAGTTGGGGATTTCTTTTGAAGATAGTGATAGAGCCAAGGATAAAGAACATGAAATACCCTTCTGAAAGCTGTTAATCTCTCCTCTGCCACTGAATCATTACTCTACTGTAAATACATGAATGTGCCTACCTCACTTTAGTTAAAAAAATAATTCATAGGTTTAATTGAATAAAAATAAAAACATCCTCACATCCCTTAATCTGCTGAGAAGCAGTAGAAAGGAACATCTTTGCTGATTGGTGAGAAAAGTCTGTAAAATCATGGAAGGAGGGTCAGGAGCAGGACAAGAGGTCTAAAATTCCTTTACAAATAACGAGTCACTTACTTTAAGTGTCATGCTCATGGTGGCTGTGCTACATCCAGTAAGAGTCACTGTAGGTTGTTTTGGCTGTGAAATGAATCAGAGGTGTTTCATAACTGCACAGTTGGCTTCCTCTCTGCTGGTGAGTATGACATTCCTCCTATTGCTCCACAGTAGAAGCAATCCACTGCAAAACACAAGGTGAAAACTCCTAGATTAAAACAATAAAAGAACTTCAGTGACAAAGTAGTCTTGAATCATGTTTTTAAAAAACAGACTTTCAGTGGTAGAGTGGGACTTATGAGATTTGAGGTGTTTTCTGCTGTGGCACCAGCTGCTGCTCTGGTTTTGGGTAAGTAGTTTCAGATGCATTTTGTACCAGATGTCAAATCAAAATTGGAGCTATGGGCTTTATCCTGTTTCCCATGAAAATTTTTAAAACCCTTATACTCCAATTTGAGCAATTGTGTGAACTGAGCTGTGAAAACTTCTAATACCACTTGGAATAGCTCAGTTAGGAGTTGTACCTGAAGTCTACAGGCATCCTTCATCTCTCACAGGGGATAATACTGCTCCACAAGTGTGTATTCCTAGTCTGTACACTGTTGTGTGTTATATCAGCACAATTAGCTCAGAATCTGGCTTGGAGCCTTTGGAATACTTTGGCACTGAGAGTAGTCTTAGTTCTAAATTTCATTTGCAAAATGAATTATCTGGTTGCAAAAGGAAGACATAAAGTGCATATTTTTTGACAAGGGGAGAGCTATTTTGGCATTACTAATTTTAGTTTTAGTTTTATGTTATTTACTTTTGCTGTTTTTAATGATTTTTCTTCCTTTTTTGCAGAAGGACTAATACTGTATGCATTAGGTTATAATATATAGCTATAAAAAACTGAAGATACTGTCTAGAAATACTTATTTAAAAAACTGAGCTCAGTTTCCTAAGTAAAAAATGTAAAAAAGAAAAAAAATAAAATTCTTTGCATCTTTCCTCCACTTTCTAAGCAATTAATTTCTCCCCCTCATTCAAGGAAATACACTCCTCATTTCCCCTCTATAGGAAGGGAATGGCCAAGCTGGAGAAGGGAAGTGTGAGAGAGATCTCAGGACATAAGAATGAGACATGAAATTGTCTATATTAACTTAATTACTCATGTTTAACTTAGTATGTCTTCATATTTCCATTATATATATATGTAGAATTCAGTAAGGTACCTCCTTAAGCATTATTTTGATAGGTTTTTTTATTTCTGTGAAGTAAATAGGAATTACAGATACTGCATTTGATGGAGCAGTAATCCAAGAGAAAGAAAGAAATTTTTAAAAATGCCAGATGAAATTAAGAACTTTACAGATGACCTTCCTTAGTTTTGGTGAGGCTTGTGTTTCACTCTATCAGCTCTAAGCTTTTTACTGCCTTCACTCCAACTGAAAAGGCCTAAATCAGACTGCAGAATGAAGACACTCATGGAATCTGGAGATATTAAATTATGTCCTTAAGTATGCATGGTGGGATACAGAAAGCTGCCAGCTCTAAAGAGCACTACGATCATAATGAAATTTTCTGAAAGAGAGAAAAGATCAGCAAGTTTCAAAGGGACAATTTCTGTAAGGCTGAACGCACTCAATACTCCTACTGAATTAAAAAATTCGAGTTAGAGAGAGTGTGGGGGCTACTTGGAGCAAGTGGAGAGGGACAGGGGTAACACTGAGAGTTATTGAACCATTGGAGGCCTAAGATTGTGGCATATTCTTTGTCTTGCAGTACTTCAGGCAGTCAAAAAAGATAATGTGAATCAGGCTGAAATTGTGCTGCTAACAGAGGTGTCATTGGTTGAGGATGGTTGCAATTAGTCATGCAGGAGGCCAGAGCAGGCCTTTCAAATCATCCTTTACAATCATGTGCTCTGCATCTTACAGGCAAGGAACAAAATGTGCAACTGATCTCATCTAAATTTAGCTGCATGCAATTTGGTTATCCAGAGTCAATTAGTCATCCTCATTCCTAAAGAGTCAATGGAGGCAGGTAGTACAATGAGGTGCCTTCAGGAGGTGTCTGTTTCTCTCCACTCCACAGGAAGATCAGGATGGCTGAATTACATTAATTAACTTGTAGCTGGCAAAATTAATTCAATCATCTCTGCTTATGTCAAAGTAACCCTTTGGTCCTTTTCAGTTACTGAATGATGATTTATCTTCTGGGTTCCTCTTGCCTGGCCCTGTTGAGACTCTCTGGGCTTACTCATGATTTATATTGCATTAGGAAAAACAGAAGCTCTCCTCCTGCATTCACTGAAGAGGCTAATGGTTTTAATCCATTCGTTCAACATGCAGTGACTTTGTACAAACTGAACAAGAGAAAAACTACTAACATATTTGGTATATCTGAATAGAATTCTTTTTATTGTTTACAATGTTATATTATTTATAACATAAAATAGGAAGGTTGGACCTCAGGAGTATGCATTGACTCTGACCGAGGATCTGGTTTGTGTTAATTTAGTACATGTCGGAAAAAGGAAAATAGCTTTCTTTGTTAGGATGGACACATCCTTTAATAAAACTCTGTTTTTTCCTTGTACAAACATTTCACTGTAAACCTAATCTACATCACTTTCATGAAAGGATTATTCATTTTGCAATACCTGTCCTGCACTAGCAAATAGCCATCTCTTGCAACTAACTTTAACAAATTCAGAAATACATGAGGAAGTGCAAAACATGCATTACATGATGTGTTACAGGTCACAGACAAACTGTTGGTTTTTGTCCTTAGGTGTTTCATTTGTAGAAGAATATACAATACTGTGAAGCAGCTACAGATCTTAAAATTCCTGCATTTTAATGATCTTATTTTGTTCTTAATGGCAGTACTCTAGTACACGATGTAACTCACATGAGCAAGTTGTCACAGTAGTATATTTTTCTTTGAGCACTGGAGAACACAACCTTGTGCACAGCCAGTTCCAGTTATCCACAGATCACTCACCAGAATAAGTAATATCTGGTCCTGCTATTGTGCCTATAAAGTGTCTGAGAAAAATAAAGCTAAATCTTGAAATGAAGGAAGACAAATTTCACTCTTCCAACTTTGAACCTACACTGTAAACTGATCTCTGAAAAGCTCCCCACACAATCTGAGTGGTGAATTTCTGCTTTTCACAAGTGTTTTCTTCCGGAGGTGGATTCCTCTGGTGGTGGATTTACCTTCACATCCAGCATTTCTCCATGGGGAATAGCCCATAAGCACTGAAATCAGTAATGCAAATTGCAAACCACCCAAGGTGCTGATCTAATTTAACTGGGGCTTGTTTTCAATTAAGAACAGGCGGGGTTTTGTTGCTTTATTTTGCCTGTCATCTAGACACTTTCCTCTTCCCTCCTAAGGATATTTTTATTTATTTTAGACAATTTAAGTGAAAGAATTGTTCCTTCAGTTGCAGTAGTTTTGCACAAGGGGTAAAGCTGGTTCTAAAAATACAAAGAAATCAAATTCAGATACTGGTTTTTTATTGATTATGCAAAATAAATGAGGAGAGTGCTAAGTAAATGTTCATCTAGTATAAGGATGAATGAAGTGGGTCTTCTCTAAATAGCTTTTTCTAGTTCTGTGCTTAGGGTTGGAATAAAAAATGCCCTGTTGCCAGGGGATAGCTGAAAAACCCCATTCTACTACCTCAGCCTGAGATCTGTGCAAAATTCAATGTTAATGTTTCCTGTCTTCTCAGAATGATTTTATTTATCTGATTTTGCAAATCTTTGCCTAAAGGAGGAATGTAGTCATATTATGATGTAGCCTATATCAAAATCTGTTCTGATAATTTCAAGAATATTTGCTGTGATGTGAATGCAGGTAAATTCAATCTATCCATAAATATTTTAAATGTGGAAGCTTGTTCAGTCTGGGGGTGGACTGATTAAATGAAAACATGGCCTGAAGGCCAATACAGCTGAATAAATTTTTCCACCAAAAGCCTTTGGTTCAAAATAAATCACTTAAAAACAAGCTTGAGGAGTTTACACTGGTTTAGTAAAACTGATTGTATATATAGGCAATAGTTAATTGTAGTAGAACTGCAGGAAATTTTAAACATTAGATCTAACATGTCAAAAGCATGCATTTCTTTAGCCTGATATCTGTGAGCAAACTTATCTGGATTCAGTGGATCCAATGAAAAGGAAAAGACCAGAGAGTTAGGAGGAGCAAGAGTGTGTTCTGTTCATCAATATTGCATTGATTTTGTCAACAACTTGAACAAATTACTCATTAAAGAGAATATACTCTATCAGCACAGGCCCAGTAAATTCAAGTGCCATGAAGAGATCCCGAATTATCAACAACTGAATCTGTTGTAAAGCACCAACTGTGAAAATTGCATTCAAAACCAAGACTTGCTCCTTGGGGTTGGGACTCAGCTGTTTGGTACTATTTCAATACAATTATAAGCTTGTAAAATAGACCAGGTGTCAGACAAGTATGTAGTCAGGCCTAGAGCTCTTCAGCAACCATCAGCCCAAAAATGTATTTTTACTTACATACTCAATTTCAAATAGCTATTTTTTTTTAATGAAAGAGCAACTAAAAAAGTTGAAACACTAAATCTTTATTTTTGAGTACTGCTAGGAAGATATTTAAAAATTAATAATATAGCAAAACAAAAGAGTTTGGATCAAACAAGGTACTTCAAATTGAGGTTTTTTTTTCATTTTGCCACAGGAAAAGACAGTGTTCTATTTTAGTCTGAACTATCTCTTCCTCTTTTTTATCTCAGAAAATGAACCAAACCTTTATGTCAGATTTTTTTTTTTTCTTTTTTTGTGACCACCATGAACCAAGACAAACTTTCACTGGCAGCATAGAAGGTCAGATAGGGGGTGAGTGTTGATTTTTAGGGGGTAGTGGTAAAGGTATGTCACCAAAGAACTTTGAAAGAAATAATGGCATAGATCTACATCTCCTTTCTTTATTTGTTCATTGACATTTTCCAAGTATCCTTTGACATGGGAAGAATTTATTTGTGTTGCATGAACCTGCTGCCTGGACCCATGCCACTTTCCTCTCTGCTGTAGGAATAACATCAGGATTAAAACTGGATATCAATTCCTGAAACAACACAAATTTTCTGCTACAAAACTACAGAAAAAGTCTCAAATGCCTAAAAAGAAAAATTCTCAGATGCCTATGGAGATCTGCTTTCCAGCCTGAGGAAGAGAAGTATGAGCAGTGTCTGACCAGCTTGTTCACACTTGGAAGCCTCCACCCAGTTTATCAGGGATTTTCACTGTATTGGTTCAGTTCTGCTTTCACTGGCTGTATTATATTAGTAAACAGAACAGCACTGGCACATTATTATCCATGCTGTTAAATAGTTGGCACATTCCCTGAAGCAATTTTGCCCTGGTGTTTTCCCAGAAATTGCCCAGATATGGCACTGGACACAAGACATTCACATCAGGCAGTATGTGTTCAATAAGCCTCTTTTGGGGGCATTAATCCATGCAGATGTGCTTGTGTTATACCCATTGTCTCTATCAGATATTAGTGCTTGGTACTTTTTTTTATTATATAGTCCCTGAGAGCAATAGGAATTGTTATAAATGCAACGGCAAATTAAAGATTAACAAAGATTAATTTATTATAAATTAATAAAGCAACAAACAGTGAGGAAAAAAACCACAATAAATGGACAGCGCAGCGCTGGGTGGACAGGGTCTATACGCAAGGTATAGGTGTTCCCAAATCCACGTCTGAGGGTCCCATGGCCTGGGTTTTTTATAGGGATTTTATGTCCCCAGGCTAGAATTCCAACCAGTTTCCATTCACCAAATGTCCCTGATTGTCGGGTGAATGGATTTCCTGGCCTAGAACATTGAGTCAGTAAGTATCCGGGCAGAGTCTCCTCAAATGTAAAGTGAGTCTGTATGTATTTTAACATATTTCATCACAGCGGGATTGAGAGATCCGGGCTGGTGCCGATGGATATCTCAGAGGAGTAGTCTCTTCTTTGTCTTTCTTGATTGAGTTTCTGTAGTATGGGTTTGGCAGGTGTGGTGTTCGATTCTGGCAACGACCATCTTCCTGGGGCTCGTCCCCTTTTGTCTTGCTTGATGGTCTCCGGCCGAAATCGGCCGGGCGTTGCCTTTCTCTGGAGGTAGACTTTTAGGCTGGTTCTTTTGTTTCTGTGATGGCCTGTGTCCTGTCTTTTCCTCCGAGTTGATGAGTCTGCTGAAACCTGTTATCTGGGGGGGTTCTTTTGCAATTCGTGGTTTTTGGAAAAGGAATTCTATCTCGACCGGGAGGAGAATTCCTTATTCCATACTTACATTTAGTTATAATTATACATACTTTATTTAAACTTCTTATTCCGAATTTTTATTTACCCAATTCTTTATTACAGTCCCCCACCTAATAATTTGAACACATTAAAAATTCGTGTTTTCATACTTTTTCAGAGGAATATCAGGTTAAATAATGTCGTTTTCCCCTTGGTCTAATTCTTCTATATTTTCTGTGGACAACATATGTTTATTTTCAAATTCCCTCAATGCCTTAACCGCATTTCTATTCTCTTTTTCTTCCTCTAACTTCATGATTTTTGAAAGAAGGGTAGTGTTTCCCTGTGCCTTTTCTGGGTCTATTGGGAGAGAGGCAATCTGCATTCCTTGAACGACAGAATGTATCAGTCTGATCAGACAAGGAATCAGGCAGGGTAGGAAGATGACTCCGGCAATAGAACATCCTATAAAGAATACTAGCTTTTTCCACCATGCCCCTTGCCCAAAAATTTGATCCCACCAAGAGGCTTGGAGAATCGAATTCCACTTCTGGACGGGTACATGGGCTACTTTCTTTATTTCAGCGGCTAGACCCTTTATAGTTTCTCCGAAGTCATCTATCTCCATGCAACACTCTGACTCGTTATATCTGCCACACACTCCTCCCTCCTCAGCTAGCAAATAGTCGAGAGCGAGTCTGTTTTGGTAGACAAAAGCTCTCATCTGAGAATGTTGTTTTGCTAGGAGTTCCAGGGCTTCTGAAGTGTGATTTGAAACAACTTCTACCACAGCCTGTAACCGAATGAGCCGATTAAGGAGGTAGATTGGGGTCCTGTATCCCCAGCTGCCATCATTTGCCCATGTTGCCGGTCCATAATATTGTATGATTCTTTCGGCGGGCCATTCCTCCCCCTTCCACTGGTGGTTACCTCCGGCTATTGGTAGTTCTCGTTTCAATTCCCTCTTTTGTCGGGCTAGGGTTTCAAAGAGGGGAGCACCTAAAGACCTGCTTTCATCTTTAGGTAGTGTAAAGAAGAAAGGCCGAATTATTCCGAGTGTGCATGACCCTTTCCAATTTCTGGGCAATTCACTGTATGCTTTTTTCCCGCATATCCAGTAAATCCCATCCGGTGCCTTCCAATCTCTGTTAAGTTTTGCCGGGTCCTCCCAATATTCCCTCAGGCCAAGAAAGGCATGGAAGGGATTTGCCCCGTCCTGTTTGTTCCAACATAGACCAATTAGATCTATCCATTCGCAATTATTTTCCCGAGATTGGCTCCAATAGCCCTCGGGTGATTCCGGCTGCCAAATTTTTGTCTTTTTATCTGAATTTACCGAGAGAGTTTTTACACACGGGGTGTAACCAACTAGCTCGGTGAATTCCCTTCCTTCCCGACTGACACAAAAAGTTCCAATGATCCTCTTGTCAATTACCCACCCCTCTGGTCGCCGGGTTGTTTTGGATAATTTTAATCCTGTCCACTTAAGTAATTGTTCTGGGGTTAATCCTTCTCCCTTCCATGGCCATCTTTCGGCTGATTTCAGGCCACCACATATCCAACAGTTAGTCAATCCCAATTCGGTAGCTATTTCCTGCATCAGATCTATGAATAGATTCTGATTAGGGCTAGGTAGCTTCCAATTATCGTATTGTTTTTCTAGTTGTTCGTATTGTTCACTGAGAGAGTTTAACCTCTCCTGTTCGAGTCTTTTTTTCTTATTTTCCATTTCCTGCCTTTTTAGTTCAAGAGTTAATTGTTTTATTTTATTTTCGGGGTCTGAACCATCCTCGTCTTTTGCGAAACAGATCACCTGATCAAACTGCAGACACACTCTATCATCGTCATTTTTCAGTAAATCTAAAACTATCGGTTCATTACTGAATGACACTTTTGTTTCATGTTTCAGGTTCTTCCCTTCCCAGTACAATTTCCCCCCCATGGCACAATATTTTAAGTTTGCTTTATTGTAACACAAGGGGTTGACTCTGTGGTACGCAATGAACGTTGACTGTTTCTTTCCTCCAATCCAGACAGTTTTATTACACTGCCCGCAGACCGAGATTGGGGAAACCCCTCCTATATCTCTCTTATTTCGTAGGTGGGTCGCTTGGACCTCTTTTTCCCCTGTGTTATGGGGTTGCCTTTTTCCAGTACCTATCCCCGGGGTGGAGCACCAAATTTTTCCTTCCAGCTTACACAGGTCCATTTGGGTACCGTTTGCCCAACATTCTCCTGCGTGCAACTCCGGAGGGCAGGCAATCCATGGCTCGGTTCGCGAGACAGTTGGGCACTGCTCACACTTCCCCAGGGAGGTCGTCCCCGGAGGCGCCTCGGGGCCCGTTCTCTCGGTCCAGCACATGGCTAGGTTCAGGATCGTCAGGATTCCCCACAATCGCATCCCTCTGCCATTCCCTCCGCCCGTATAGGAACATACGGCGGGGATAACCATCTTCTCGGCAGCAAGGACTGTCTTCAGGGGCCCTTGACGTTCTGATGGCAAACCTCCTTTTAAAGGTTGCCCACCGAGATGCCTTGATCGTGCCGCTCCTGCACGGTACTTTTACGTTCCGGCGGCACTCTATTATTAGAGGTTCCGCCTTACAGTCCAAATGGCCTCGTAATCCTTTTTGAAAAAATCGGAACCACTCAGGAGAGTCGAGTTCCAAGATACCCACCCGGGTAGCAAGTGCTAGAAAAAGGTTGGTCTGTTCTAATTCCTCTTTGTAACACGCGGCACACAACCCTTTCGGTTTTTGCCCTCCCAAACAATGAGTCACCCACGTTTGTTTACAATATGCACACTTAAAATGTACAAAAGGAAAACAATAACATTCAAAATTGGTGCAACTTATCCTGTCTTCGTTGCTCATTGGTTGTTCCGCTGAAGCCTGATTTTCAAATCTCCCGGAGGGGTTACAATTTTCCACTCGGGGGAGTCGCGAACCGAAACTTTCTTCACTCGGGAAGAGTGTGTCCAGCCCTTTTCAGCTGTGCGAACCGTGGTGTCTGTAGTCAGGAGGACGAGGAATGGTCCTTCCCAGTGGGGACTGAGGGGTTGCTCTTTCCACACTTTGATCAGTACCTTGTCCCCTGGTTGAATTTGGTGGATCGGAAATCCCAACGTGCTGCTTTGAGGAATCAATCCTCTTCTCCTTAACTCCTGTAAGTTTTTATTTATAGAAATGAGATAAGGTTGGAGTTGAACATCCTCTGTTTGAGGATGTTCAACCGGCATACCATGCTTGTACGGCATTCCATACAACATTTCAAAGGGGGATAGTCCTGTTTCTGAGTTCGGCATGGTTCTTATATTCAACAATGCCAAGGGGAGACATTTGACCCAGGACATTTTTGTTTCAATTGTCAATTTGGATATTTGTGACTTCAATGTCTGATTCATTCTTTCCACTTGCCCCGAGCTCTGAGGGTGCCAAGGAGTATGATATTGCCATCTGATCCCTAACGCATCGGACAACTGTTTGATAATTTTCGAGGTGAAATGTGTACCCTGATCCGAATCAATATGGTCTACAATACCATACCTAGGAATTATTTCCTCCAGTAGAATTTTAGACACTGTTTGAGCCGTGGCCTTAGCTCTGGGAAAGGCCTCTACCCAATGTGTCAATTTATCTACTATAACCAATAAATATTTATTTCTGCCAATTTTCGGTAATTCCGTGAAATCCACTTGGATTCTTTCGAATGGTCGATATGAGATTGGCCGACCTCCCCAATTGGTTTGCCGAAAATTCGCTCTGTTTACCTTTTGGCATATCACACATCCCTGTACCTCTTGTTTTGCAAGCTCGAAGATTCCCTTACACCCGAAGAATTTTAAAAATTGTTCAGCCAATGCCCTGGTTCCCCAATGGGTTTGTGCATGTAGTCTTTTGAGTATCCCTTTTGCTATTCCCTTCGGGACCAACTCCCTCCCGTCAGGTAACCACCATTTACCCTCTTTGAAATGTCCCCCTACCTTTTTGAAGTCTTCCTGCTCCTTTTCTGAAGGAAGCACTGAAACCTCTGGGGGTTCCCTTGGGACTAGCTCAGAAATACTTACGGTTAACAATGCCGCTCTTTTCGCCTCTTTATCTGCTAAATTGTTTCCCCTTGTATGGAATTGTCGTCCGGTCTGGTGTCCTTTTACATGAACCACAGATATCTCCAGTGGCTCCCTGACTGCTTCTAAAATTTGTCTAATTATTTCCTCATGTACCAATCCTTTTCCTTTAGTGTTGATCAGACCCCTTTCTTCCCAAATTTTCCCGAAGGTATGTACTATCCCAAATGCATATCTTGAATCGGTATAGATGGTTCCCCTTTTTCCCTTCAAGCCTTTGAGGGCTTTTAGGAGAGCAAAAAGTTCACAAGCCTGTGCTGACCAATTTGCTTTTAGGGGACCCGATTCTACAGTCTGTCCTGTTATACCATTTATGATGGCATAACCCGATTTACGTTTTCCCTCCATCATTCTCAAGGAACCATCGATAAACCATTTTTCTCCTCCTTCCAATTCCTGATCCTCCAGATCGGGTCTTACTTTAGTTTGTAATTCCACTGTTTCAATACAATTATGTAGTAGCTTTCCCGTTGGTTCCCCTTACAAAAATTGCGCAGGGTTTTGTGCAGAGGTTGTCCTTAATTCCAATCCTGGCGAACTGACTAACATGGCTTCATATTTCAGAAGCCTTGAATCGGTCAACCATTTCTCCGCTTTTTGTTGTAAGATATTTCTTACATCATGTGGAGTATAAACTATCAGGGGAGCTCCAAACGTTACCTTTTTGGCTTCCCCAACCAACAGTGCTACTGCCACAATTGCTTGCAGACACGTGGGCCAGCCCCGACTGACTGGATCTAGGATTTTGGACAAAAACCCTATAGGTTTCTTCTTTTCTGCCCATTCCTGGGTTAAAACTCCTTGTGCTGTTTGTCCACTTATGTCGACAAACAGTTGAAACTCTTTTCTGATGTCTGGTAATGTTAAAACTGGAGCAGTGACAAGGGCATTCTTTAGTTCTTGAAATTTAATTTCGTCTTGCCCTGTCCATTTTAATCGATCTGTATTTAACCTTTCATACAGAAATTTCACCTTTTCACTGTATCCCTCAATCCACTGTCTGCAATATCCCATGAGCCCTAAAACTTGCCTAATTTGTCTCTTGGTTTGTGGGGCAGGAAGTTCAAGGATTCCCATCACCCTCTCGGGATCTAATTTCTTTTTCCCTTGTGATATCCAATGTCCAAGATATTTTACTTCGGGCTCAGTGAATTGCAGCTTGGATTTAGACACTTTCAACCCCTTTTGTCCCAGAAAATTCAGCAGGGAAATGGTACATTTCTTCACCTGCTCTTCCGTGATCCCGGCGATTAGCAAATCGTCTACATATTGTAACAGTTTTGTCCCTTCCTCTGGAGTGAATTGGGTGAGTAGCTGCTCTAAGGCTTGTCCGAACAAGTTCGGAGATTCAACGAATCCTTGTGGAAGGACCGTCCACCGCAATTGCTGATTTCGATTGGTATCTGGGTCCTCCCACTGGAAAGCGAAAAAATCCCTACTCCCTTCATCTAGAGGACATGTCCAGAAAGCATCTTTTAAATCAATTACACTATACCATACATCCTCTGGTGAGAGTCTGTTTAGTAAAGTGTAAGGATTTGCTACTACCGGAAACCTGGTTCGGGTTCTAGCATTTACAGCTCTCAAGTCCTGAACCAATCGGAAGTTCCCATCGGCTTTCTTTACTGCCAGGATGGGGGTGTTATGTGGGGACATGCAGGGCTCGAGCGTGCCTCCTTTAAGCAGCTCGTCAATTATTAATTTCAAACCCTTCCTCCCTTCGGCGGGGATGGGGTATTGTCGGATCCTTATCGGATTCTCTGGATTCTCAATTTCAATTTTGATGGGAGCAATATCTAATTTTCCCACTTCCCCCTTTGAGTGCCATACTCGGGGGTCAATTTCCTTTTCATCTTTTGAAGTTAAATGCAACACCTTCACTACTAATTCTGAATTTTTCACAATGATATTTATTCCTAAAGCTATAATCATATCTCTTCCCAATAGGTTGTAGTCGGCTTCTTCTACAAGCAACAAATTTCCTAAACATATCTTATTTTCTGACTCGATTTCCACCTCCTTGATTACCGAGACTTTGAATGGATCTCCTTTTGCGCCAATTACAATTACTTTTTCTTTACTCGTTTCACACCCTATAGGCAATTTCTGCAGGGTGCTTCTCTCAGCCCCGGTATCAACCAGGAAACTCATTTCCTGGCGGTGGGGACCTACCTTCAATTTTATCAAGGGCTCCTTTGCTGTTACTGTCCCCATTTGGAAGAGCCCAAGACCCCCCTAATCTTCTTTAAATATTTGTTCATCTTTTATTCGTTTCCTGCAATCCTTTTTTATGTGTCCTACTTTCTTACAGTAGAAGCACTCAGGAGGATCCTTTCGAGGAGGAGTTTCCTCCTTTTGGGATCCTTTTTGTTTTTTAGGTATCGGCTTTCCCTGTTTCTGTTCGTGTTTTTGAACTTCTTTTACTGCAGCCACTAATATTTTGGCTTGAAGTTTCTGTTTTTCGTCTTCTCTCCTCATATAAACCTTCTGAGCTTCCCTTAGAAGCTCTTGGAGACTCTTCTCCTGCCATCCATCAATTTTCTCCAATTTCTTCCTAATGTCCTCCCATGATTTAGCCACAAACTGCGTTTTCAGCAGGACCTCCCCCACCGGAGAACTGGGATCAGTCCCGGAATAAATTTGCAGACTTCTCCGCAGCCTTTCTACCCATTCGGTAGGGGATTCCTCTTTTCCCTGACATTCCCCAAATACTTTGCTAATGTTCTGTCCTCTGGGGACCGCCTCTCTTATTCCTTGCACGATGATATTCCTCAAATCCATCATGCTTCTTCTCCCTTCTTCGGTCTGGGCGCTCCAACTCGGGCTTACGCTCGGCCACTTTTGGTCACCGGGTGTTCCCTGCGGGTGCCGCCTTTCCCAATCCCTGATGCCCGCCTGTTTAATCATCTCTCTCTCTTCCTGGCTAAACAGGGATCTCAGGATGGCCATGAGATCTTCGTAGGTGTAAATACTACTCCCTAGAAAATCGTCTAATCTTTCGGCCACTCCAAATGGGTCATCTAGCAGTCGCCCCATTTCTTTTTTGAACGCTCGTACATCCCCTGAGTTAAGGGGCACGTTTACAAATCCAATTACTCCGGGGGCGGTTGGCACTTCCCTGAGAGGGAACATTCGATGCCCATTTTCTGTCTCTCCCCATTCTCCATTCCCTATTTTTGATTTCCACCGAGTCCTGCTTGCAGGAGGGGAACTGGAGTTTGCGGGAGGGTTTCCCCTCATTGCTGGCGGGATGTCTGCCGCAGCTAAGTGACTCAGAGGGTTCCCTTCGGATACTTTCGGTGGTCCCAGCTGTGGTGGCCGGACCGGGATTTGTGGAGGGGGTAAGCCCCATCCTTGCGTCAACACCGACTCCAAAGAGGGTGCGGTGGCTGGGTTTTCTGCAGGTGGGGGGGTAGTGAGGGTTTCTGGCACTACTCCCGGTGGTTGAGGGGAGCGTGCCTCTGCTAGTTGCCCCATGGAACCCTCGGGTGCTGATGGTACTACTTGGTCCATCACCGGAGGCTCTACTGGCCCGCGGTACGGAGGGGGTAAGTGATCCAGGGGTTCCCAGGTCTCTGTCTTATGTTCATTTTTCTGTTTCACTGGAAACAGCCGCACTCTGGTATTTAACCAGAGTTTGGCATACTCTTTCTCCTCGCCGTCTGGCGAGACCTTTTTCTCTACGTGTGCGAGTAATTCCCTGCACGTCCATTTATCAAATGTTCCCAATACTGGCCAAGTGAGACATTTTCTCAATTCTTGTCCTCCCCAGATCTCGGCACAGTAGTAAATCATTTTTGCCTTTGATTTTTCTCGTCTCTCGGGACAAATTTCCCAATTTCTCAACATCCACCCTAAAGGACTCTCTGGTGGGATGTCTAGCATTTGCTTTGATTCTTCTGATGGACTTTTCTCGTTATCTAGTTTCTGCGTTTTACTTTTTCTCTGTCCCATTTTCTTACGATTCTTACCTGCTCTGCGTTGTGTTCGTCTTTTTCTTCGTCTGAAAGTCCTAGATCGCACCAATACTTACCTCTCGGTTAGCTGTACCGGGGTTTTCTCGATGTTCCGACTTTCTAAATCTTTTGGCTGAGAGAGTTTACCAGTTCCAGAGCTCGACTGGACGTCCCTTCCTCTCTCAGCCCCCTTTGATCGGTCCCCTGAGACTCCCTTTAGCCTCAGGCTTTACGAGTAAGGAAAGAGAGACACTTTCACACAGAATCGCTTCCTTCGCGGCCGGCCAATTCCCTCGCGGGAGGATGGAAACGCGGCCTTGAAGTCCACACTCGCTTCGTGACCAGGTCACGTCTCTCACAAACTCGCCCGATCACCCGCTCAACCTCACAGTACTTACAGCAATTTTCCTGCGAGGGCGTCTTCGTGCACGTATGACTTTTTATGAGCTACCAAGCCGCGGCTTTCCCGAAGGCTCCTGCCTTCCCGAGCTTTCTGGATCCGTTCCTCTTTATTATGGTTTTTCCTCAGCCTAAATTTGGTTCGGCAATCGGAGCGAACTGCGGAGGGTCTCTGCTCCCCAGGCCGCTGAAATCAGCGGGGGTACCCCCCTGGACAGCGAGATTCTCCCACAGTTTCTTCCGATCCGAGTCACGGCACCAATCTGTTATAAATGCAACGGCAAATTAAAGATTAACAAAGATTAATTTATTATAAATTAATAAAGCAACAAACAGTGAGGAAAAAAACCACAATAAATGGACAGCGCAGCGCTGGGTGGACAGGGTCTATACGCAAGGTATAGGTGTTCCCAAATCCACGTCTGAGGGTCCCATGGCCTGGGTTTTTTATAGGGATTTTATGTCCCCAGGCTAGAATTCCAACCAGTTTCCATTCACCAAATGTCCCTGATTGTCGGGTGAATGGATTTCCTGGCCTAGAACATTGAGTCAGTAAGTATCCGGGCAGAGTCTCCTCAAATGTAAAGTGAGTCTGTATGTATTTTAACATATTTCATCACAGCGGGATTGAGAGATCCGGGCTGGTGCCGATGGATATCTCAGAGGAGTAGTCTCTTCTTTGTCTTTCTTGATTGAGTTTCTGTAGTATGGGTTTGGCAGGTGTGGTGTTCGATTCTGGCAACGACCATCTTCCTGGGGCTCGTCCCCTTTTGTCTTGCTTGATGGTCTCCGGCCGAAATCGGCCGGGCGTTGCCTTTCTCTGGAGGTAGACTTTTAGGCTGGTTCTTTTGTTTCTGTGATGGCCTGTGTCCTGTCTTTTCCTCCGAGTTGATGAGTCTGCTGAAACCTGTTATCTGGGGGGGTTCTTTTGCAATTCGTGGTTTTTGGAAAAGGAATTCTATCTCGACCGGGAGGAGAATTCCTTATTCCATACTTACATTTAGTTATAATTATACATACTTTATTTAAACTTCTTATTCCGAATTTTTATTTACCCAATTCTTTATTACAGAATGAACTTAGGATATTTTTCCAAGCATAAGATAGTTTCAAAGCATTTAAACAGTATTAATTATCAAAAGACACCCTTACCAAAAGGCTTTTACTAGAAATCTTTTCTAAAATGTAGTCTAAATGATTCATGCTGATTCTGAAATTTAGTATTAATGATTGCATTGTCAAAACAAAATCAGACTTAGGACTTCCCCTTTCTCTATTCCTCCTCCTGTGAAATGAACAGTGCCATGGACCTCCTGAGCATTTTTCTGGTGCATGGAGAGTGTCTTCCCATTCACCTTTTCTGTGATGGAGAAAAGTACAACACCACCTATGTGAAGCTATTAAAGAAACTTGCACCAGACTGAACTTGAGAAACTCAATCCACTGAGGAATTACATTTGTCTGAAGAGCATGGGGACATGCAGAGGACATGAGGACAAGAGAGAAGGAGAAGTGGAAAAGTAACTGCACAAATAGGTGTTGAAATGGAGGTTACTATGTAATATCACTGAATCCTTGCCAGGGCTTAGCTGTTTAAGTGCTCTGTAAACCTGTGCTAAGTGGTGACCTGACTGTAGTGGGATGAGATATTTACTTTAAGGCAAAAAACCATAAGACTGGGGCAGGGCAAGAACCTGCCAGTGATTATAAAGTGTTGGGCAGGTAAAGAACAGAAACTAAAAGGATCCTAAAACCGTGGCAAACCAAGCCTGGGTTTTCTGAGGGGACCTGCAGCAGCAGCAGGCAGGTGTGTGTGTGGTGCCTGGTGCTGCTGCATGCTCTGAGCCATACCTGGCAGCAGCAGCAGCCCAGCTGGGCAGCCCTGCAGCTCCTTCTCCAGGCTGTAGCTGCTCTGCTCCACAGCAAAGCACATCTTCCAATGGAACAAGGGACACGAGCAGTGACTTAAGGAAAAATGTAAGAGGAATAGCCATAAGTTTTCTGTTATTGGGTAGTTTGAGGGGTTTTTCAATTCTGTTCTCTGGTGAAACTTGTATGATAGACTGATATTAAATGTGAACAGAAGCTCTTACAAGTAGAAACAAGACTTTCAAACTGTAGGTCTACCAGTAAAAAATCAGTACCAGGACCTGAACCTCTTCCCCTGAGGGCATGGGACATGGTCTGCCCAGATTCACCCTGTTAAACTACCCTAGGTCTTAAAGCATCCTGGTTTCACCCAGACTGGCTGCTGGGCAGGTCCACAGCCTCAGCTCTCTCCTAAAGTGCTTGCAGAGAGCTACTGGCAATACTGAATCAGGTCTGGTCCTATTTAGTTCAGGAGAACTAATGGAACCTTAAAATATACATCAAGTCATCTGTTGCCTTAATTCCAGAGATTTCAAAGGATTTAGGCCAGAAGGAAACTTGCCCTAAGCTGTGCATTCTTGCAGCATGCTCATTATCACATTTGCCTTTGACTTGCACAGCTGTAAATCCATGGAAACCAGAGTAATTCAGGGATGAATCAGGTCCATTATCTCCTCGTGTTTGTACAGCACTTAGCACAATGGTTCCCTGATCCTGATGGGAATTCATGTTATTTTAGGACAATCAGAGCTTTCATTCGTTAAAATAAAGTATATTTTTAGCCAGAGCCAGTTTCAGTGGCAATGTATGGGGAGTGGGGGTGGAGTGTGTGAATGAAGGGGAAGGCACAACTGATTTCCCACCACATGACTCTGAGCACACCTATCATATGCCTGAGAGATTATCTCCCTCCTGGCCAGGATGGCTGTGAAAATAGGACCAATGGGGGGACTCAGAAACTGGGGTCAAAAACAAAGAACAAAACCTATGAATATTATTTCCTCTTTTTAAATAAATTGCATCATTTTTAGGGCTCAGGAAGTGAAGCCAAATTTCTGATTCTGGAATATTTGGGGTTAATATTGGTATGTTTAGTGCTTTTGCTTTTCAGCAAAATCAGGTGCAGTGCCATTGCTTTCCATGGAAAGTTACATCTTGAAGATGTAATTTACTCAACGCTATTTTCACCCCCCATGCAAATAAAAGGACCCAGGAACACCTGAGAAAGCAAGAACTGTGCTGTGCTCCATGTTCAGAGGTGTTTGTTTCAGAAATCTTGTTAAGACCAGTAGGTCTTATAAATTCTAATGAGATACATATGTGGAACATATATAAAGACATTACATATGTCTTACTAAATATTTGCTATATAATGAACCCAACTGTGTGTAACTATTTTTCAAAGCAGAGGTGAGCCCTAGGAAAAGACAGAAAAAAACACCAGTTGAAAATCATAATTCCACCCGGATTTATCCCTAGCTCCTCTTAGTTTAAAACTGAAGTGTTTGTTTCACCTTCAAGTTATTTTCACAGACATAGATGGGGAAGACTGAATATATCAGCTGTCATTAATCTAGTGTCCTGACATGACAGAATCACCATTACTCCCAGTAAATGTAAGCTGATACTTACAGCTTAGAAACATTAGAAACACATATTTTTACAACCAAAAATTACCAGCAATTATTGCCAGAGTTGTAACAACAAGATTTAAAAACTGACATGTGAAACTAGAGAGCTGTCTTTCCAGTCCTAACCTACCCACTAGGAAAAACAGAAGTGTAAAGATTAAGCTCTTTCAAAGCTGCTAGCTTGTTTTTCCTCAAGCCACCTTATTATCTCACTGAAGCATAATCTTAAAAATTCTTGCAGTGAAAAACCATGTCCTGAAAAGACTGTTAATTTAATTTAACATTTGAAAGTTCTCTTCTGATACTGTTCTTAATTTTACAGGTAGGCTCATTAATATTCCTTTACTTACCACTTAACAGAAAACATTTTTTTTGATGTGGAGGATAAGCTATTTTGGGTGTGACTATTAGGGAAAGGTCTGCCACTTCCATAATTCCGTAGCTCTAAGAAACACCAGTTTCCTTCCAGATGAGAGTTGTCTATGTCCCTTCAGTGTGAATGCAAACCAACAAAGGAGCACGGTGACACGCTCCTGGTGTGTGTTTGCCCTTGCTGTGCTGTTGTGCATTTGCTCTAGCACATTTGGAGTGCTGAAGGCTGCCAGACTGGCTTTAATGTTCCCATGGCTGTGTCAGAATCCACAAGTTGTTGAAGACCTTTGCAATTTAAGAGTTATTATGTTACAGTTTAGTGCATGTACAAAAATGGTGATAGCAGTGCCTTTTCCCAAGAGTGACTGCAAGGCAGAGTGTCCCACTAACATCCCCAGGAGTTAGTCTCTGTTTATTTGGATGAAACCCTGTTAGTTCAGACCTTTGACAGCCAAAGGGAGAGGATTTTAGTTGTAACAAATTAATAGTCATGGAATATCTTTCTAATTCTATTTGAAAACTAATCCTTCAGATCACAGTAGGTAGGTAGCTCACAGTTAAAAAATAACCATTATTTTTGCTGGCAATGTAAATTGCTGCAAGGCTGCTTCTCAGCCCAGGGAAGTAGTTAGACATCTGTGTGCTATTTATGTTGTAAAAGTACGAGATTCATCTACCCTAACTGAAGTAATTAAAAGGAATTTTTCTAGATTTGGACTCATCACCATAGGCTTTTTTTATGTAAAAGGGAGTGAGGTTCATCTCAAAACCTTGTGCAACAATTTAGTCTATGAAGATGCCACACTTTTACCCTCCACCTGATGTGTTCATTGAGGAGGGAAAACAACTATTCCTGAAAAGTGTCTAAATTCCCATGGCATACTATTGATGCCACAAAAAGTGTAGTGAATTTGTGTAAGCCATCAAGCAGAAGACAGAGAAATCTCACTCAGAAACTTCACATTTACACAGATGGAAGATACAGTTCCATCCCAGTCACCATCAAACCCATGGAATCACAGAATTGTTTGGGTTGGAATTATAATTTTAAAGATAATCTAGTTTCAATCCCCCTGCTATGGACAGGGACACCATTCAATAGACCAGGATGCTCAAAGCCCTATCCAACTTGGATTTCAACACTTCTAGGGAGGAGGCATCAACAATTTCTCTGGGTGACCTCTTTCAGTATCTCACCATCTTCACAGTGAAGAATTTCTTCCTAATATCTGTTTTAAACTTGCCCCCCTTCAGCTTAAAGCCATTCCCCCTTGTCCTATCACTGCACCTTTCATAAATTGTCCCTCTTCAGCTCTCTTTCAGCAGCTTTCAGGTGCTGGAAGGATATTCTAAGGTCTTCCTGGAGCCTTTCCTTCTGCAGGCTGAACAGACCTAACTCTCTCAGCCTGCCACAGGCTGGATAAGGATGACAGGGCAATACCATCAGCACCAGCAATCTGCTTCCTGAGGTTCATGCAAGCAGTGCTGCTGGAGACCAGAGCACATCACCACAGGCCTCAGCAGGAAGAGCAAGCTGGGAGAGACATTCTGTCTCTGGAAATTCAAAGGATATCATACCAAGACCATACCACCACAGCTCAGAAGTTAAGCATAGGTTTTCTACCCTCCACATAGAGCTGGATCACACCAGGGCAGAATCCCCAGTGGACTAAAGAGCAGACAGTCAACAAATTTTTTATATGGTCTAGGACACACAAAGGAAATAATAGGCTAAAGCATCAGAATTTCTCCAAAATGTGCTGTCAGTAAAAAGCTTCGTAAAGCTGAAAATTAAGTTAGTGAACATCAAATGAAGCTAATCAACAACTTCCTTTTTTTTAAAAAAAGCCCATCACATAAATGCTCCTAAATGTTTTTTTAAAAGTCAGTGAAATCTAAAGAATACGAAATGTATTTAAGCTTCTTATGATACTAAATATAAATAATTTAATCTAATAAATTCTGAAGAGCAAATGTTAAAGAGTACTGAGGAATAATCTCCTAATCCATTTATGGCCCCAGCAATGATGCTCATAAATATGTGCTATGTTACAGCAATGAATTTTCAAGAAGGCAGACAGAGGTCTAGGTTATTTTAGGTCTGAATAAACCTACTTGCAGCTAATTCAGCATTTAACCTTGCCTGTTGGGCTACACCCCTGGATTACCCCAGTAACAGTACTGCTCTTAATAACACAGCAAATTATTCCAGTTTGCATCATCTATGAGGGTGATGGAGTATGACACAATATATTATGGAACAAGGAGGACAAGAAGTATTTGAATGAGCTGCAGGCCTTTCTGTCATAAGCAGACCTAAGTTCTCCACCAGCACTGTATCTCAGCAGTGCTATGCTTTAAATTGCATTATTTATCTTTCAGTTTCTTGACTTAATTAAGGACTACATAAGTCTGAGGGAAGCAAGTTGAAAGCCTGAAAAAGGGGACCTTCAGTCAGAAACATCATCAAATCTATATTATCTAAAAATTTGCCTCATTCATGGGTCTGAATTTGTAAATGCAACCCTGAGCTGTTCCCTACCAAACTGATATTTGAAGAGTGAAATAACCGGTCACTGTGCACCTCATCTGGCTAATTAGATATGCAGACTACATAGAACTCTGTTCCTCATGGAGTTGCTGAAAGTTACAAAAGACTGAAAGACTGACATCAGAATGGAAGATTCAGATTCTTCCTCAGTCTGAATGGATTCAAAGTCATATTCTTCCCTTAATAGAAAAACTCCAGTTATGTAAGTTACAGCCCAGTTCTGCTGGAACATCAACCTCCATATTTATGAGGCTGGGTAACCTTCTCACAAAAATGAACCTGGTATAAGCAAGAGAACAGTCTCAGTCTTTGTGAAGGTCTTACTGTCATCCAAGAAGCAAAGTCTAGCACTGGGCACTGTATTGTGTACTGCTTATGAATTTTGTGTCACATAAAAATAGAAAACAATCCTGAAAATAAAGCCAGGCTGGAGGACCAAGTCCAGTTAGAGGTTAGAATTCATTTTTCAAGGCTCATAGGGTAAAAGTTCAGCACTGGTGACAGAGCCTTCTCTTACTTTTCAGTCTTCATATGGAGATCCTTATTTCTAGATGTTTCTAAATTATTCTAGATTTTTTTTTACTGCTTTCTAGTGTTAGCTGCAGCTTTAAGTGTTAAAGCCAAGAAATTCTGTATTGGCACATGTGCCTGCCTGGGCAGGTGTTGTGTAAGTATTCACTTGTTTTATCTGTTGATGTCTTGCAATGTGCTACATTTCTTTCCTTTTTTTCCCCCCCTTTTTTTTTCCTATTTGACTGCTGTGCAAGGAATATTTCTGCAGAACTGAACTGGGAACTTTGGTCCACTTTGAAGAAATCTCCTTTTAGTGACCTGCATGCATGGTTTAGTTTTACCGTCTGGTTTCTCCTATGCTCCACCTCTCTTGTTTCTTTATTGAAAAAATTGACTTCTGTTGTACAAGCAATCAAATGTGTTCTGGGTAAGTCTAGACAAACACACAGCTGAAGTGAACAGTGAAGGGAAATGTATCACTGTTTCATGTAAAAGCATATGAAGGCAGATCACTTAATTGAAGATCTCTTTCTGAATGATTATTCCATGTAATGGTGTTATGCCAATAAAGCCAAGAGCTCACCAAGGAAATGCGAGATGCTTGTCCTGACAAAAGGTAAAGGAGACACCTTTTTTAACTTCATAATGTTCACAGTTAAAGGAAGAAAAATAAAATAGCCCATTAACATTTTGCATTAGGAAACTAGTTCTATCCTTGGTTGCACATAGCTCCCATTGACCTCTGAGTCATTTCCACAGATCTGCTATGAAAATGTTGCCCTAAATATATAACTGGTAGGAAAAGAATTCTTAATTTTCCCACATGAGGAAACTGCAATTTTATACTGGAGTTAAATCAAAGAGGTTGATGCCCTCTGTAAAGATTGCTTTTCAAGATGAAAATTAAATCCTGCCCAATATTTCCAGGAATAAGAATCCCTACTGAATTCAGCCTCAGTGGAGGCATGTGCAGAGGCACATGGTTTGTAAGTGTGATCCTGTCACTGTGGGCTTTTCTTGGGAACCTGACATTTTTGAGCAACAAGAAGCCTGTAAAAGAAAAGAGGCTGCAGTGTCATATAAGAAAAGGACCAAGCAGGAAATATGAAATTCTATTAGTTACAGTGTGATTACAATGAGAACTTTTCATTCTGACAGGTCAAAAGCCACTATTATTGAAGCTAGAGAGAATGTTTATGGTCATGCTGGCAGAATCACAACCTGTTTCCTTACCCTTGGGCACAGAAGATGAAAAACTTGTTATTTTTCCCCCTCAAATGAGTCCTCTTTACTGAAGATGCCACTGAAATTTCAGAAACAGTCACACTGGAGTTCATGCTCACTCCAAGTCAGCAAAATGGCATTGACCTTCTCAGAGGCACTGCAGAACCACAAGTTTGCATGAGAAGCCCGTGGTGTAGGTTTTCCTTGCACGTGGCACAGTGAAGGCAGAGAGGTGACACGCCTTGCTCCTGCCCAGAGTCAGTGTGTCCTTGTGTCCAGCATTCAATAACTCCATTGCTCCCACACTACTGGCAATAGCAATATTCAAATAGCTTTCTTTACTTGCATCTTTAATTATGAATGGACTTCTATTAGTTCTGAGAAGACCATAGCATTAATTCAGTAATTATCCCATTAAATTGATTAATTTAATCTCTGAGTTTGACTTCAGTATGATTATTTGACATCTCAAGTGGAGGCAGAATAGTCATGATGTCACAGCATGGGTCCCACCACAGCCCACAGCTGATGCAGAAATAGTAGATTGAACACATTTTGGAGGGAGTACACGGGCTCACACACAGGTGTATTTATGCACATCACTACCAGAGCATGCAAATGTTTGCATGTTAAGCTAGAGTTAAACAGGAAGCACTTTCTAAAAGAAAGTGTTTCCATCTACAGAGGTGGCCTTCACCAAAGCCACAGAACAAAATGGCATAAGGCTGTTGCTGCCCACGTATCTCATAAGTATATTTTTACTTCAATCTGACAAAAATGCTTTCCTTGACTTGGTTTTCACAGTAGTGAAGCCCAGTTTTTCTCTTTATTTGTTTCAAGGCAGAATTGACTGTCTTAAAATTTAGAACTTAGAGCAGAAGATTTCTGTTAATATATTCAATTGATCCTCTGATGCTTGCTGCCAAAACCAGTCGTAAACTAACACACTATTGTTTTCATGGTTTTAGGAACTTGAGTAGCTGCTGTGTTTTCAGCAGACATCTGCCTCTCAGAGACAGACAAAATGAGGTTTTTTTACAGCAAATGTGGTAATTCAGGAATTTGTTTGCACCGACATAAAACAAAATTAAAGATTTTACACAAAGAAAAACTTCAAAATATTTTGATTTGCATATTTGGTTTCAATTTTCAGTATTCATTTGGATATTTAGGTGTAGCTTTATCTTTATGTGCAATACTTCTATATCATATGTAAATCTAATAAATATCTTAATTAAAAATTGTCCTAAATGAAAAGTCACAATATTATTGGCAGAAAGTGGGAACATAATATTTCAATATCAGTACATTTTGTCCTTAGAGGAGTCCTTTTGTGAAAAAATATAGGGCAAAATAAGCACCTTCCTTCCCTAAGTGATTTTGTTGAAAAGACAATTTGTGATGGAATTTCAATTGTCCACTAATTCTTGATTAAATTTTCATTAGAATTAAGAGATGAAACTGTGTTGGGAATTCTGTTTCTTACACTTGAATTTGTGTGTTTAAAAGAAAGGGAAGAACACAGACAATGTCTTTCTCATAATTAATTAATTAATTTCCCTCTAGATCATCTACAAGTGCTGTGCACTTTTATACTGTTGACTTTTCTCAAACTGAGATGAAAAAACAAATAAATAAACAGACAAATTTACCTAGAAATCAATAGGTTCACCAAGGCACCTTTCCAAACCACAATAAAATATAATTTATATTTCAGTGTCATAGGTAAACAAAGTTATCAAAATTTTATCTTAATTGTCACTAATTATATTAATCCAGCTGAATAGCTAAATTAAAATGATACACCAGAATTTGTAAATAAAACTGAGCTAGATTTGTGTGCAATTCATGCAATTTTAAGAGTAATTTTATGTATAAATGAACAGTTTCTAATTCTATTTGACTTAGGCTTTTATAATTTTCCATTTTAAACTCTGTCTTCTCTAACTGCAAACTGCAAATGGAGTTGAAATAGTGTGGAACACAGAGAAACCCCCTCTGACACATTCAAACACAAGTCCATATATTTAGGGCGTCCAAGAGGCAGAATAGTACAGCACCTCCCCTTCTTTACTTACATGCAGCCATTGTGTCTGATATGGGCTTGCAGTAGAAAATATCTGAGAAAATGTTTCTTTTATTATTTGAGAGGCATCACTTTGGTGATTAGGTGTCTAATAAGGAGTTTATCATTTATGCACAATGAATGCAGTGAATGACAGAAACAGGCACTTTATTGGGGAATTGTTCACTCCACATTAATGGTGCATTTAATTTTGAACCAGTCTGGTTCTTTGAACAATTTGTTCCAGCTAAGAACAGATTGAGCTGTTCTTTGAATCATTTTTTCAGCAGGCAGTACAGTGTGAGTTTATGACAGCTTTTTTTTGTACTGTAGCTGAGTTCATTTGAGGTAAATCTTGCTGAAGTGCAGAGGGCTTACAAAGGTGCTGAGTGCTGCCTGTGATCCAGTGGGTTTGACATGAAGACAGCTATGTGGACTGTTTGTCTCATATTTATGCATTGACACATAGTTTTCTGGCAATTTAATAGTTTGTTTTCAGTTGTGTATCCCAGCACGTATGTTTGACATTTAATGTTAATTTTGCTCTGTATATAGATTTCTCTGGATGAGCATCACTGTAGAAAGTATGCAGGAAACTGGAGGTGAAGCCAGCCATCAGAGGTTTCCCCCTTGCTGGATGGATGTGAGACTTGGAACTGGCTTTGCCAGCTTTGGTGGAGGGGAAGTGGCACAGCAGTGAAACACAGGACACAGCTGCTTTAGTTGTTTTGGATAAGCAGTGGAGTCTGGAGGTAGAAACCCTTACACCAAGGGATATGTTTGGGAACAAGGCAGCACAGGAAAGGGCTCTGGATTGCTCATGTGACTTAAAACATTTTTGTGCACACAAACATGATTATTTCTATGAATTTTCTACAGATTCCTGCAGTCTGAGATTCTTGCTGTGGATTGATTTATAAGGACTAAGTAAAATTTGTAAGACCTGATGCAAATTCAGGGCTGTATAACTACAAGATTTTACCTTTTACCAGTTTAAGGTACCTTTTTGGTTTGGGGTTTGTTGTTTTTTTTTTTTGGCAGTGGGTGGTTGAATGTGGGTGCTACAAAGGTCTCACTGAAGCTACTGGGAACCAGAAGGCATAATTGCAGTTTAATGAAACCAATTTTAAATATTCCTTTCATCTCTGCTGGGATGTTTATTGTCACTGTTCAAGTTTTCTCTTTTAGACAAATTCAAGCCATTTTCTAACCTGTTCATGCTAAATGTCACCCTGTAAAATAAGTAGTTTTGACAAATCTGCCTCCAGTCTACTACCCCAGCATGTTAAAATTATCACAGTCACATTCCTGTTTTTTGATATTAAAAAGGTGACTGTCATTTGTCATTTCTGCCAAAAATACCATTATGTTTCTCATAGGAACTCTGGAGAAGATCTGGGTTTTAGTTTATACATTAAATAAAATAAAACCCCTTGTGGAGTAAGTATTCATAGAATATCTGAGAATTGGGTTCAGGTAGCAACCCCAGCCCAGTTCCTAAATCTGTATAAATCTGATGTGAGATCCCAGTAGCAATCTCTTGTCTACTGTTAAGCTTTTCCAGAAAAAGGCTGAACTCCAAACCCCACATACCTGCTGACAGACTAGGTGTTCCAAAAGAGTTAGACCATTAAAAACTAGTGCTACGTTTTATTAAATGCAACAGGGATGGCAATATTTGTTCAATATTTAGGTACCTAGTAGTTATCTAAAGCAATTTGTGGCGTACAGATAAGGACACCCAAGTCTTCAAGCAATCCAGTCTGAGATGCAACTACTAAAACCCAAAAAGGTAGGGTCACCAAAAAATAAAGACTACAATGGCCACTTCTGCACAACAAACTACCACTGGCGGAAAAGAACATACATATTTTGCTTTTTAACCTGATGTTGGATTATTCATCTGGAAACAGGAGTGGAATCCTCACCTGCAGCTCCCTCACCTGGGGAGGTCCAAATCTATCTCACAGTCTTCAAGAAGGAAAGCTAGGACAGGAGACATGGCATGAATTGTCTAGAGGAGTTCACCATCCTTTAGACTGCTGAAGCACATGAAGAAGCCAAGAGGTTCAATGTCAAAGAAAGAGAGAGAGAGAGAGAGAGAGAGAGGGAGAGTGCAACCATTTGAGTTTAGAGGGTTTGGAGGAGGCATTTTGTTCTGGACCAGGGTAACAGACCTGTTTAACTTGCTCTGGTCAATGTCTGGAGCTGATTTTGTGATGCAGGTAATTGATGCTAGCTAAAATTACTAATTCTTAAAGAAAAAATAAATACAGAAATAAAGTAAGAGCTGTCCAGAGTGTAACACTGGTTTATGAGTGAATAACACAATGATTATTTCTCCATAATATGAAATTATAATGAGACAATGACATGGCCTCCAGCACAACAGAATTCAAACATTTCATGATTTTTAATACTTTTATGTTCACAAAACTCCTAGAAAGTAGGAAAATGGATGATCTACAATTCCCAGTTGTAAAATGTTTGCCCAGTTATTATGCAGCCTTTAAAATACCCCAAACACATATGCATTCACATACAGCATAAAATTATTAGCACAAGTACAAAATTACAATGAGGTTTCAATAGGCTTCTTTTTGGCCTTCTTGATTTCAGTTTCTTGTTTAAGTCTGTTCTTCAGTCCTCAACTTATTTTACAGCTCAGCTCTGTGCCCTGAACACTGCATTATCCATACAATGGGTGCTGGGTTTATTTCCAGGCTTACAGCTGAGCTGGCAGACAATCTGTGTGTGTCCTGTGCCGCTGTTTGCAACGAGCTGCAGCCTGTGGCTCCTCCAAGTAGATTCAGTCAATTTAAGTGTGAAAAATTACAAGCAATGAGCTCTGTCTTCTGAAGTACTGAGGCAAAAGGTAGCAATATTGCATGACCCTAGGGATGGTTGGATGGCTGCTTTGTACTGCAAAAGAGCTGAAAGAAATAGTTTTGCTTTTGGGAGTTTTATGTCTCTGAGGTTGAATATGAAGTACCTGATGAGGAAGTTATGGTTCAAAGGAAGGTTACAAAAATAACAGCAGCCTTCCTAAATTTATCTAAAAGATTTACAAGAAGTCTGCTACAATGTATGGGGTTTGACCTCCAAGAACACTAAATTTTATTCATCTTGTGCTGGGGAACAAAAATCTTTTGGTGCACTAAATCAGCTTCATTTTTGTGTTTGTGCTTATGGGATTTGGAGCAGAGGTTTAGATTATAAGGAAATAGTTGTCAAGTGTAAAGTATAATTAAGACAATTTTGGTGCCAAAACCAAGATTTTATTTTTCCTGTGGAACAGGGATTTTATTTTTCAACTCTTAACAAAGAATGAAGAAGGGGATGTTTTTTCTCTTTTGTCTGAACAGTCAAAAATCCACCAATATGATATTTGTGTTGCATAAGGAGATAGTTTCAAGATGTAAAGTACCATAAATTTACATCCTGTACAGGACTTAATTTCATACTTCAAAATCTTGGATACATATGAAAGTATTCATTAGTATCACTGCAGATTTAACTAACCTCCCTGTGTTATACTTTGTAGAGTAAAGCCCACTAAATATTTAGGTTTCCTGGCAAAATTTTTAACCATTGCAGCTTTAGAAGGAGTTTTATAACAGATCTCATCTCTTTCCATCTACCAAATCTATGACTGTGATAATCACATTGTTATTTTGCTAGGTTGCTATGAAAATACACACAAGAGTGGCTCTGGCCAAGGCCTTGGACTTCATGTACTCTGACTTTAGCATCCATGTTCTAATAGCTGTGGTGTCCATACAAAACCAGTGACCAGTAGATGAAAGTGGAGGGGATGGCAGAGTCAATGATGATGAACCTGTGAATAAGGAGACACATAACACTCTTTTGCAGTTCAGTGACCTACACAGTCATGCAGTCTGTTGCATATAGGTAAAGCCTTACAAAAGGAAGGCCTGGTAAAATCATAAGTTAAAAAGGACTTTGGGAAAGTGACTCAGCTGTATTGGAGGTAGAAAAACAAGTTATATAACCATTATGTGCTCACATCATGTTTATGGTGGTTGTTTGAATTACATTTGTTGTGCTTAAATGGAATGTACCTGCTAACAAGCTAACTGCTTAGAAAGGCCTGGTTTTGCAATAAAGCATTGTCCTTTGCACCTGCCTGGGGACCCTCTGACACTTTGGACCCTTCGTCCCAGCAGTCAAGTAGCAGGCCTAGAATTTTAGACTCACCGGTAGAAATCAATAGGCGACAACATTTACATTATATGATTGAGCTCAAAAAATTCCTCAGATTATTGCATCAGGACTGAGCATTGAAATAACAAAACAGCAACTTTAGGTCTCAGATGTTCACCTCTCCAGATGACTTCTATCTTAGACAAACCCTCTGAACAAACTCTATGTCAGACAGACAAATACCTGAGAGTGTCTGTGGGGTGGCCTGGTGCATGTAGAGGAATATGACTTTTTTCTGTCCCTTCTTAGCAATTAGCAGACATAATTACTCAGCAGCACTTGAAAAACTCCTGAAATCCCTGACAGATGGATCATGCTCATCTCACACCCTCAGAAGATCTATTGGTGGGACCACAGCCTTGATGACAAGCTTAGACTAAGCATATAGGGCTTAGGCAATTGAAGCTAGGGTGATGTGAATCCAGCCTAGGATTGGAATATATCCAATATCCAAAATATATTAAAAATAGATAGCCTATATTAGAATGTAGCTAATATCCAAACATTGGATAATACTTTAAGTGAATCTGGCCTTAGCTTACCTTCCAAGAGGGCTCCTTTTTCTTTCACAAGCAGTATAAGATACCAAAGAAAATCTTTAGACTTTCTCTCTACTGCAAAATAAATGGGTGCTTTATTTGAAAATCACTTCGATACAGGGGTGCAAGATAAACACTTGAACTAACAGCAAAAAAAATCTCTACTGATTTGAAAAATAACTGGAATTTGGTAGCTCAGCTCCAGGCCTTATTTGCTGCCTTCCAGTGTCCTTGTCAGTCTGTTGCACGTGACATATCTGTGCTGAGGAGGAGACCAAAATACTGGAATGATGAAATATTGAGAAAATGGGTACTGTTAAACTAGGTGTTGGAAGTCTGTTCTGAATATACCGAAACCAAAATGTTGCAATTGATATTTATTTATTTTTATTTATATTTATATTTAATTCATGTAATGATGTAATTGAGCTTGTATTGTTTGGTGGAACAGAAGGACTGTGGGCAACTGTGGGAGGAAATTTATTTCCTGTAGGAACTGCAGTAGGTGAGGAAAAAAATATATAAGACAAGGAGGCACAATGTAAAAAAAGAAATTTATGGTATCACTTCTCTATTTATATCAGTGCATATACAGAGAAATATTTAAAATGTGCTTCTTAAACCAAAAGAAAAAAATCAACTTTTTCCTATATAACCAGGAAAAAAATATGTGTTGCCTGGTACATGCATTTGGGAAATGAGGTAATTATTGTATGATGATTTACTCACTAAATCACTAGCTCTGCCATTGTCACTAAGAGAACAGTCTTCAAAAGCTTGAAGTCAGAAGAGCAGGAACATTTTGATACCAAAATATTTTGAAAGGTGTTTGGAGGCTTAGAAAAGGCAACCACCCTGAGATTCAGATTTAAGGCATCTGATTTCCCTTGATTTAGCTAAGAATTTTTGAATAACCCTTTAACTTTAGGAAATAAATAACCTCAGGTGAAAATTAAGTGTATAACCTACTAAGACATGTTTCAAAATTTTAGAGGGACTAAATTCTCAGCAAGACTGAAGTATTGCAGAACCACCTGGGCTTATGCTCAAGAGCACCTTCCCAGTTCATCCTGGGAGACAATCTGCAAACTGGTATCTACCCCACAAATGCCCCAAAGCAATACAGCCTGTTGTGCTGAGGGCTCACTGAGGCTAACCTGCTTCATCTAGACAAGAGTTCCAGCTTTAGGAGAGAAGGTACAAATAAACCATCCCTCTACTTACACCTTTATATACTCAAACTGCACCGTGAGCAGGTATTTACTGCTAGAGCCTGGTCTGGCACATGAACCTGTGTGGTGCAGCCATGGTTAAGATTCAGAGTTGTTGCCACCCCTGAGCAAACCAACTAAAAGTCTGGTTTAACTGAAAAACTCAGAGCTTTTGAACTAGGTGCATAGGCTACCTATGGAAAGAGAAAAGCATCTAAAGAGGAGGAGCATCTCACTATACTGAACCCCAATACGAAAAAGAGAAAGAGACAAGAAGAAAGGAGAGTGATGGCTGTGTACCAGTTCTCTGAGTCAAGAGTAATACAACAAATGAGTTGGATTTTAATAAGCTCTTTTTTCTTTAGAGGGGATATAGCATAATAAGAGAATCTTCCTGCCCAGATTGTTGGTGTTGAAATAGGAAGCCTAGAAACCAAAATTTGAAGATTTAAAAAATAAAATAAAAATGTAAGTTCACTGAGGTTGCATAGGCTAAAGAAAACAAAACTGAGAATATACCCCATAAAGGCAAAAAGAGAGTTATCACTCTTGACACTCATTAGAGACAGAAATAACAGATCACAGAATCACATAATCAGCTAGGTTGGAAAAGACCTTTGAGATCAAGTCCAACCTATGACTTAACACATGGGTGATAGATCCTGTAGCAAGGGAAATAAAGAATGGCATTAGGAAACTATTTTGCAATAGGCAGAACATTTAAGGAACAGCCTGCCTCTGGAGTCCACAGTTTCCACAGGCAAGATATATGCACTTTAGAGTGTTTTTCAGGTTTAGGACAGTTTTAGTTTACATTGTCCTGAGGTCTCTGCCATCCCTGTGGTTTATAACTTGTTTTCCTGAAATTTCAGGTGGGTAGCATCTCCTTAACTTTTTTCCTTTTTCTACTATCTTTAAATTTTCTTTCTAGTTCTACTGTAATATCATTGTATTGCTGGGATAATTCAGGCCAATCAGTTAAAGGTTGAATTAAGAGTGCCCCTTTTTTTTAGTTATATATTGATTTACAAAACTTTTTTTTTTTTTTTAGGTTGGATGTAGTTGATTGGAAGGCTGGAGAAACTTCTATGAGGCAAGATTCTTTTGAGATCAAATAATTTCTGTTGCAGTGGAGACAGCCCAAAGAATTTAAGTCACTAACCTATGAAATTATTCTTTAAATGCTTCCAGGGATGGGGCATCCACAATTTCTCTGGGCAGCCTGATCCATGTTTCACCACCCTCACATTAAATTTCTTCCTAATATCTAATCTAAACCCTCTTTTGGTTTTAAGGCATTCCCTCTTGTTCTGTCCTTATCTGCCCTTGTAGAAGTCCCTCCCCAGCTCTCTTGTAGCCCCTCCAGGCACTGGAAGGTGCGATGCTATGTTCAGCCTGGAGCCTTCTCTTCTCCAGGCTGGCCAGCCCCAGCTCTCAGCCTGTCTGCACCCTGGGCACCCTGGTCTAGTGTAAGGTGTCTCTGCCCGTGGCAGGAGGGCTGGAACAGGACAGTCCTTAAGGTCCCTTCCTGCTTAATACCATTCAGTGAATCTGATAATCCTGTGTTACAAAATGTTTTCTTTTACTTGACATTATTTGAATCCCAGGATAAACCTCAGGTCACTGTTCCTGTTTCTTTGCACCAAGAGAGATCTGTGTCTGCAGAACAGGATATATGCTTTTTTTAAAAAAAAGAATTCTGCTGAGTAACTTCATCCTGTAAGATGATGCAATTCTAGAACATCTAAGAAATATGTCAGTATTACTTTATCAGTAACATATAATGACAATTTTCTTAAGATCTCACAGGAAAAGACTTAGCTAAATAGATTCTGCAAAATCTTCAGGTTCTGAGACTAAGAAAGTGAAAGACTTGTCTCTTAAACAAGTAAGACTGATTGCATATATAGTGTATCTTAGTAACTAAGCAACAAATTTTGTACCAGACTTAAACATTTATCTCCTATTGAAATTAAATAAAATTAGTTGATTAGGCATCCAAAAGCCTCATCCCCACTCATTTAATTCTATTTCTTTTCTGTCTATGAATCTGTTACCCGTCTTTTATCTAAAGCTAATATCCATGTGAGAAATGATGTAACTGTATGAATAAAATATAGCTACAGAAACAAAAAAAGTGTACCTGTGGTGATATCACACCGTTCATATAAATATGAATTTACACTTCATATTTTTCATTGCAGAATTGTCATTGATGGAAGTTGCAAAGAAATGGAAAATCTGTGGCAAAGGAAAGAATTCCTTCCAGAACACATCAGTATAGGCCTAGAAAATCCTACAGTAATGGACTCTTAGGGTATGAGGTGATATTATTGTAGAAAACCTACTCATTTTAAAGATTTATCAGTATCTTTAAATAAATGAATAAAGTGAAAAAAAACCCACTTTTATGCATGTTTAATTGCGTGAATAGCCAGAATTTATTTTATGGTTATTCTGTTTCTTTATATGATGACTTCAGAAATAGTTGATATTTTATTGCTACTTCAATACTAAAATTTTGCAAACTTCAAATGGAAATGGAGAAATAGCTGTTGGATTCTGCCCTATTCAGTCCCTCCACAGAAGTGGAAGTATCTTGATGAAAAGTGCAGAAATGCCTGAGACTGCTGTCAAAGGAAAAGCTTTGGTTATTGCCCACATAAAATTTACCTCATCTCAGTCCATCATGCAAGGAAAATTACTTTGGTTACAGATTTCTTCTAGCTGTAAAATAACTTTCTGAATAGCAATAGAGACCTTTTCTACATCTTTTATAAATATTTCCTTATATTATTCCACAAAAGTTTGTCAACCAAGGATGGTGCCATGGATCTCTGGGGATAATTCTGTGTTCTTGACTGCCAGAGCACATTTGAAAAGATCCTGAGCCAAGAGATGAAAGTAGGCTCAGAGTGATAGAACTCTTAAAAGAATCTTACCTAGTGAAATTACTGTCTCAGGGAAGTGTCTCTGACTAGTGAGATAAGCATCTCAAAATAAATCAGTGCAATTAATTTATGGCTATAAGCAATATTAAGCATGTTACACATCCAATAACCAGCATTCACAGTTTCACTTTGATACTTGATGCCTTCTTCATCTTATCCCTGTTAAAGTAGTAAATTGTTTATACATTTTATTGATATTTTCATTTGTATCCCCAGGGAAGTTTAGAGAGAACAGACCTGCACTAAAGAAAAATGTATAGAACAAAGCCATGATTTCCTTCAGTCACTGCACATCCACAGGGAAGAATAATTTGTGGAAACATGGAGATGGAGGAGTAATGGATTCCTCTGTCAAAATGATGAGTGAAAGAAAGACGTAATTACCATTAATGCACTTCAATTATGGCTCAACGGTTTTTTAGCTGTATGTTCCCATTTAATTTTCACTTAAAACAAAACAGTTGCCACAGACCCAGAGCTAAAAACAGAAATCCCTTTCAGCTACTGGCAAATTAGCAACTAATGTTCTTATTATATAAGCACAGGGAAGATTGGCTTCTTCCAGGAAAACACGGGAAGTGCTTGTTTGTTTCAGGCACTACTCTTTCTCCCCCCAAACTCACAGTTGAACTTTATTTCCAATCTTATAGCCAGTTACGCATGATAATACTTTTTTTCTGGTTCCTATTTAACTTTCAAAGCCCTCACAGGATTTCTGTCATGGATCAGTGGCACCTTCCAGGAGGGAGTGAGGTCAGTGGATATCCTTGGTATACAGGAAGGCATGTTCTATTAGAAAAGGGAAATGTTTTCAAAACCCTCAGATCTTAAGCTACTAAAAATAAACTAATGAGCCTTAAATTAACTTTTTTTTTTCCACAGCTTTTCAAAGCCTAAAGAAAAGTATTTATTATCTGGGAGTGACATGCAGGAAATTAGTCTTATAAGTTGTGATTAAATGATTATAGTTTCCAAATTTCTTAATTCTAATCTTAGTGTGTTGGAGAGTTCATGTTTCAACTTCAGTGTTTTGGGGTTTTTTTGTTTTGTTTTGTTTTAATTTGTTGTCATTTTATCATGTAAAATTTTTATAGTGAATAAGCTAAAAAAACATGATGTGAGAATTACCTGGATATCACTATTTGACTGTGCCTAGAACTGTTTTGAACTGGTGTCCACAATCAGCTCTACCTCTCTACATGGCTCCAGTAGCCAAAGTGAACTTGATAAATTTCCTGTATATTTTAAATTCTCCAGAGTCAGAGTTGGGTTAACAGCAAGGAAATTTTTGTGTAAGAGTGTGAGTGGATGTGAATTTATTTAGTGAACTTATCCTTACTGGGTCTCCACTGAAACCAGTGGAGGCATTTCTGGGGGAAAAGCAACCTTGAGAGTGGGCTAATTCACACTGGTGCCTCAGACCCAGTGAATTCCTTCCCAAGTTTGAGGCTGAAGGGCAGCCTTAGGACAATGCCAGTGCACCCACAAGAGCTGCACCAGCTGCTGCCTGTTAGGGCTGAGGCTGATGGAAGCTTGTCCATGTTTGACCAACTCACACCAAACAGAGAACTTCTGGCTGAGTTTGGAGTAAACCAGCAAGGATGCCTTGGTTTGTGCTTTGCCTATGCCAACAGACACTTTGGATGTGGCTCCTTGTTGTGGAGAGGATGAAATAATTTGTGTTATGCCATGTCAGTTGGCACCACATGCCAACATTCCCATTTTATGTAGCACTATGAAGAGCCTGAGCACAGAAGAGGTTAAGGAACATCAGACAGTTTTTCAACATGCTCCCCTATGACACATGCTGTAAAATCTCATTGGGACCCTTTTTCCTTTGCTGTTACCCACAGAGAGTGGCACTGCAGCCAGGGCTGCTGCTGGCCTGAGCACTCAGAACTGGGAGTTCACAAACAGGCTTTGTGTCAGTAAGTTCATCACCAGCACAAAATTCTACATGGGGTGATGTTTTGGGCTGGCTGTTACCAAGTTATATATCTTTAACCAGCCTGCCAGACCAAAAGGCAGTCAGAGATGTGAGCCACAGGCACAGGAGGACTACAGAGCAAGATCATCCAGTCCTAGGGAAAAGTTACAAATTTAAGCAAGTTGCAGACTACTACATCCAAAAGAATTAACACTACTGGCTATAGCTACCAGCCACAAAGCTCACTGTGTATTCAGGCAAGATTAAAAAAATCAGAATTTTTACACTTGCAGAACTTACAGTTTCTTCCAGAAGTTGAGATAGGTCAGTGTGAGTATGGCAGCCACAAGATGTCAGAGAGCATTTGGAACACCTGGTAAATCTGGACCAAATCATGGTGAATAGCAACAATTCATGCCTTGGGGTAAGGACCCAGCCCCCTTGAAAAGTCTTTGCCTTTAAAATGCAGTCACTAATGAGAGCATCCCAGTCTCATCACAGGGACATTCAGATGAAAAACAGTGTCTGCAGAACTACACGTGCTGTCCTTCAAAATCATTTTAATTGCAAGCACAGAAGAGAGTCTGTAGCTCTGAAATGCCAGAATATAGAGCTGAGCCATTTGCAATGACCTGAGCTTGACAGAGTGGGTGAGGCAATCCCATTGTTTCCCTATGGAGACTTTCCTTTTCCCACTTCCCCACAGAAGATCTGCAAGTTTCTTCCTCCACCTGCAGAGTTCCTAGAGGAAATTGTCTATATTTCATACAAAGTTCAAACATACTATGTTTTTATCCTAAAGTTTATTTACATTTCTTGATTACACTTGTTCTGGCTCATTTCCTTTGTTTCATTCTTGCCAGAAAACCTTGCTAGAGTGCTTGTCAGTTATTAATAAATTGCGCCAAACAGTAGCAAGTGTGGTTCAACAATTTGGCAAATATTAATGAAAGACATTTTCATTGTTAGGAGAAATTTTGGCCCCTTTTCAGGTCAAACACAAATTCCACCCCTTAAACATCTGTTTTTGCTATATTCAGATTGTTAGGGAAAAAAAAAAGTAAAGGAGACTTAAAGAACACTCTCAGGAAAAGATGCAGGTACTACATCACTGAATGGACTTTTAGAACTTTAAAAAATGAGATGAATGAGTTTTGTTTGGCTGTTAAATGATTCTTCATAAAGTTATGAATTATGAAATCAGAAAAAAAACACAGTATAAGGCACTCTTAAATAGATTTTGTGAGAAACTTCAGAAAAAATAGTTGAATGTTTACTGAAGAAATTCTAGTGATGGGCGCTCCACTTCTGCCATTGGTGAATTGGTGAATTACTCCATGTAATTAAAGCATTCTTCTTTATTGTTAAAAATATATATTTCTACTCTGAATAGATCCTGCATGAACTGCAAACCTCTGTGCTGTTTTTAGATTCTGTATATAGCTCTCATTATCAGCTGGGTGCCTCCCATGACTTGAAGCGTTCAAACAAGGCATCACTTAACCTTTGGCATTAATAAAGGTTTTCAACAATAATACATAGCTCTCAGTCTCAGGTTTTCTTTTAATTCTACATAGTTCATCAACATCCATTTTGAACTCTAAGTTTGAGAGAAGTGGAAGGAGCAGGTTTGCACAGGCAGCCAGCACTGCAGAACCTCTCTGTTCCTGTGCAGGCTCTCCAGGGCTCCCTTTTGCCCACACCTTTTGCCTTCATCTGTTACAGCATGATGAATTCTGCCTTTTATGAGAATAACATGACAAATTAAGGAAGCCAATCACTTTCCTGAGACTTAAAGAGATTTTTTTTCCTAAGACACTATGGTACTAATATATCTTTGCATAGGTAGATTTTTCTAAGGATCCATCTCCTATCTTCAAAGAAAATAAGGGAAAGAAGTAGAACATTTTTCATTGGTAATTTAACTGCTTTTAGAAGCTTTTACTGAAATGCTCATAACCTTTTTCGTATATTTAGCAGAGTCAAAACTCCCTTTTATTATATCTCTATGGCCTTCATTTTCTTTGGAAGATGTTATCCATTACTGAAACACTGTGAATATGTTGGGCCTTGATTTATTCAGTGTACTCATAGTCTTGTTAAATCCACAGATTATTCCTGCTAGAAAGGAAGATTTCAAACCTCCTTTTAGCTATGAAACTGCAGCTAGCAAATAAGGTCAGGTTGTTCCTAGCTCTTCCCAAGAAGGATCTCTGGTAATGTCTTTTAGCAGCAAGTTAAAAATTTAAGGGTGTGTTTGTGGACCCTGAAATGTGTTGTAGTCCATCTAAGAACAATCAGAGGTTTCTCCTGGGCAGACTAGGCATGTTCTGAGAGTTAGAATAGGCCCAAAGAAGGTATGCAGAAGGTATGACAGGCCTCACACCAGTATTTAAAAGGGCAGGAGGTGTCAATCCTCTGGGCGTAGACCATTCAGTGTCATTTGGCCTCAGGACCAGAGAGAATGGTACCAGGCACTCAGTTTGCTTCCCTACATGTACTTTCAGCCCCTTTGAAGGCTGAACCTTTGCATTGTTTTAGGAGATTCTGAAATTCATAGACCTACTCAAGTGAGTATTCCTTAGGAATTGCTAAATGCTCTCAATTGCCAGTGTTATGTCAGGAATGCATTTGAACATCCAGACTGTGCTTTGGGCCCACTGACACAGCCTAAATACACATTCGAGTATCCTTTCAATGAAAAACTTCTCAAATTACATTTCTAATTTTTTCAGTGTCAGCTATACACTTAGAGAAAAGACTGCTCAGTGCCTCCTTGAGTAATCTATTAAACCTTCAAGTGCTCTTAAGCAGCATTAGCTGACAGTTCCAAATGCACTTTCTAGACCTGAACCAGATGACTTATTACAGTAGTATTTAGTTACAAAAATACTTTTATTTTGTGTTTTGTGTACACATTTAGTTTGTGTAAGTTTCCAAAGCTAATCTCCATAGCTGGTCTTTGACTTCATATATTCATAAGATGGAATAGGTTGCAATTTAACACATGATGCTTTGGGGGATTAAAATAAAGTCTAGTAAATACATTAAAGGACAGGTTGTTTCTTCAGATGCTTTTTGCAATCAATGGGTTTAATCTAATGAATCTTGTATGCATAAACCCCAAAATCTCAGGTGTTCCTGTTCAAAGAGAGTGAATTTAAGAAAATGGGCTGAGTCTTTTCCAAGGTGAGTGAAAACATTTTCTGTTATTAGTAACATCTACTAGGATCTCCTTAGACCCTCATATCCTCAGCAGTTTGGCTGATAAATCTGCTCAGGCAGTGTCTCTGAAAGCTGTGACTGATATAGGATCATCCTTCCTGACTACACATCAAGTCTGATGGAATTTAATATACCCACAGGAGACACCATCTTCTTAAAGTAGGAGACATCATAGTTCCATCACAACCTTTGTGGAAAGGAGGGAAACAATGACATCCTGCCTAGCCCTACATTAAGAAACATTAAAGAGTAATTTCTCCTTTGTCCTCAGGAGTCCTTATATCCACAGAGAACTTCCACAGATGCCACAGAGAAGAGGTGGATCAGCAAGGCTGTGAGACAGCTGCTCCTAATTTTCATGTTTGTAAGACTGAGCCCAACACTTACTCAGATGTGAGTCTTGAGAGGTCACTTGTTTGCTTAAATGTAAAACTGCCTGGTGTATTCACATCTGAGAAGATCATCTAGCTTCTCTTAGTAATTGGTAAGACACAGACTCAATTTCTATTGAATTTAAAATCTATTCACAGATTTTAATCACAGATTGAAATCTATCAAATAATAGATTTTAACAAAGACCTAGTTTCTAAATTAGAAATATGAATCACACCACATGCTTCTTTTTCTTAGTGTCAAAATGTTGATCTTGCATATATAGGGATGCCTGTACAGGAGGTGCCTACAAATAGGTGAGGTGAAATGGAATCCCACCATTTGCACAGAGATTATGGAATTAGATAATTTTTTTAATTATCTTTTTCCCTCAGAAAACTCTTGAAGTAGTAGTGCTTTGCAGTTTTTGCACAAATTGGAATATTGAGAATGCAACTTATCACATGTTTTCATCATAGTTTTGATCACAGTTTATTCTGATAAATAGTTCCAAAACAAAACAGTTTCCTGAATACTGAAAATAATGAAGTTTGGGTTCTAGTTCTTTTATGCCACATGATGAAGTGATTTTGAAAGGACTGTAGTAAAGCTTTAGTGTGACTTTACCCTTAAGTAAGGAGAAATGAAATTAGCTCAAGGATAATCAAGAAATGAGGGATGACAAAGGAGAATGTTTTTCCTGACAGCAGGAAAGGCATTATGTGGAGCTCACACCTTGTTATGTGCCTGAGGAAAGAAATCTTCACTCAGGAATGACAATTGTGATGTGTGATAAGGGACAAACTCAAAATGGAAATTTTCTTAGAGTTAAATCTTTCACCAACCACAAATTCTTTCCCTCCAGGTGGAATTAGTTGGATGTCTGTCCAGGTACACATTTTCATTATTTTTATGGGAACTTGAGAATTTTTAAATCTTTTCTTAGTTGATAGGATTGCTTCAAATCACCTTCGAGTTTGCTTAGAGGAATAATGGGAGATAAAGAAAACAATAGACAAGCAGGCACACATAGCCCATGGCATTATCTAAGGCTTGTTCCACGGGTACACAGATTCAAATACCTAAAGAAAAAGGAGTAAAATATGTAGGATTGACTACTGTCTAAGAAATGTAAGAAATGTAAGAAACATATCTATTTTATGTGTCTCAGAAATCAAAAGAAAAATCGATTCTGTACAGGGCTGTGCTTTTAACATTGTAGATTAAATGCTACATAAATCTTGTAGAAAAGAAAAAAGCTACATGGCTTTTCTATAAGAGCATCTCCATGGTCTGGACTTTGCCATTGATTCCCAATGGCACAGATCAATCCAAAATCCAGGATACAAATATTCAAGGTCTTACAAAAAGTTTCCATCAGCTGCTATTCTCTTATCAATATTTTAAAGCTATGGGACATCTTTCAAGATTACATTAAAAACAGACTGCTCACTTTGTCCCATGTGTGGGGTCCATTGCACAGAAGGCTTTGCTGTTTAGGGATTGAACAAGCCTGAGGCAGTGCAGTCTGCTCTAGAGAAGAGAGGGGATGTTCTCCCTTTCCTCTTATTTTTCTGACTTCCTAATTCCCCCTACAAAAAATAAGGAAGTCAGGCAAAATATCAAAACTATGATGAATATTTGTTTCTTCTAGAAACATGGGCCCAGTGAAAATTCAAATCCTTGACTAAATCAAGGAGTTTCCCTTTAATCTTCCTTGACATCACACTCCAGAATCCTGCACCAATTTGCTAGGCTGTAGCCCTTATCACTGAAAAGAAGATTAAAGAGAAAAATATTTTGCCTATTTTCAAAATAATCCATAGAAGGATAAATGCAGAAGTGAATACGTTCAACATATACATATTCACTAAATATTTTTTGCACAGTTGGAGCTCAGCATTTTTTTGGTCCACATTTACTTGCAGACATGCAAATGTTAATATCAATTAGAGCCATAGAATCCTGAAACCCCAGTTACTATAGTGCAAACATAGGAATGGAACACTGAACAAGTATTCTTGGAGAGGAAAAAGCATAACAAATATTTGGATAAAAGTTTATTTCCACTGAGGATATAGAAGGAACAGAATAAACTACTTCCCTTTCCTTTCAGCTGGACAAGAGAATCTTTTCTGCAAATGTGTCATTTCTCTGATGTGGACCTTTGTTTACCTTTTCTCACCTGACCATGTTCCAGTTAGGTTAAATGAAGGAAAATATTTGTGCTTCTTTAATATTCTGCAGTCCTGCCTGGATTTATTACAATGCTATTGTAAGGAAGTAAAAGTACTTTGCAATGAGACAGTAATTTAAAATATAAAACAGAAAAATCAAATCCAATCTGGTGCTTTATCCCATCAAATTAATTGTCATTGAGCTGTTTTGGAAGGTAACTCTTTAATCATTCTGATACCATGCTACACTTGTATGCATGCTCTTGAACACAATGTGATGATATTCCATGTGTCATGGAGATGCCAAAATGTCGCTGGATTTTGTTCCCCCGTGAGTAATCTGTCCAAACGCTGATGGACAGCTGTCTCACACCGTGCTGTCAGCACAGCTACCACTACTGCTGAGCCTCCTCAGGATCACCCATCTTAAAGGAGTTAGATGGTAGAGTTCCTGGGAATGGGGAATGCATGTTTTGTAAGGTAACACTTTGTTTTGCAAACTTACCCAGATGGTCTCTGTAGATTGCAGTCTGTGGGCTTAGAGCTGAATCAACAGGATGTCCAGCTCCCTCACCTTCTCTTGCTCTGTAGGAATAGGTGCTCATCCTACCCCAGGGAAATAAGGAAGGACTAAGTTCTATAGGAAAAGCAGATAAAGGAAAGAAAAGAGATATTTCCCCTCCCTAAAAAAATACCAAACCAAGTCAAAACAACAGAAAGCAAAATCCCAACCCAAAACTGTAGCAGTCATACAGGTTAGAAAGTATTTGAGTGTATTTGGGCCATGTGTAGCAGTAGAAAAGGCTGGAATGAAATTAAGTATTACAACAGTCTCATTTTCTCCTGTTTAAATCTCTGCATGAGTCCTTTAAGGTCATTATTCTCACACTGGTTAAATTAGGCACCTGTAAAGTTTCATTAGCAGAAATATTACCTTTAATTTAGCTTGGAAGAAAGTGATTTGTTATAATGTGTGCAAAGATAACATTTTATTAATTGCCAATTCAGTGGCAAGCATAAAAGAATGGAACTCCTGGGCTCTAAGTGTGTGTCTAGTTTCTTTCCTGGGAGGCATTAACTCCTTTTTAGGATGAACATATTTTAAATTTTGCCATTTATCTGGTAACTGGAGTCAGAGGTAGTGGTAGTCATGCACAAGTCTTCCTCTTGGCTGTCTAAAGACTCTGAGATGTTCTGGGACCTCTTTTCTTGCTACATAGATCTTTCATCCCTCTGGATGAAAGTGAGGTGTCAAGATAAAAATTGTCTTCCAGCATCTTTTTCCATGGTGAGCTCTGCAGAGCTTGCTCTTGGAATATTTTTCTCTCATACTCAGTTCTCTTGTCTGTCTTAAAACAGAGAGTAACTCAGCTTTTCCCTCTGCTTTTGTGACTTATATTTCTACCACAAATATGTTCCAGTGTATATCTCCTGGGGTCACTGCAGTCTCCTTTCTGCTAAGGGGAATCCACCAGTATTGCAGCAAAAGGTATTTAAAGACTTGTTTCAGGTCCCAGTTATTTTTGGTGTATGATAAGCTTTCATTCTGGTTATCCCTAATGTGCAACACAGGCACAATCTGAGTCAGTGTTACTAGTTTAGAAATAGAAAAAACAGGATTATTTTTAAATACATTACTTCATTAGTGATTCCCAAAGATAAATACTGCTCCACCATACTAAAAGGCTTGGCTCAGATCAAGGCAGATGTAGACATTAAAAAGAAGCTTGTGTTGTACACAGTACCAAGATTTAATTTCTGTTGACTTTTTCTTCCTCTGTGCTTAAGAAATTTGTGTTATTCTTTGCATGCTTTTCCCAAAAAGAAATGATTCAGAGCTTCCTCCTTCTACAAAACAAAAACAGTGTCAACCCACAGCCCCAGCATGTGATCAGCCCAACAATAATAATGTAAAATGTGCATGTGATGGAGCAAAACTGTTGATAAGAAAAATATTTTCAGTGTCTAGTTTGAAAGTATGAAGTCAATCCTGTTTCCATTAAAGTCAGTATTGACATACCCATTATTAAAAAGAAGACTAAGTTGTGGTTTGATCACAATGGAAAGCCAAAAAACTAAGCTTGAAAGGCTGTTTGTCCCTAGGGGAGAAACCACAATGGCCTTTCTGGAAGTTAACAGCTGGAAGTTGAATGTTGTTAAATTCAAATGAAGACCATTTTCCTAGCAGTGAGAACAGTTAGAAGCCAGGACAGACTTCTGGGGGATGAATTACTTTCTGTAACTTTTGAAGCTTTTAGCCTGAGCCTGGATAGTCTTCTCAATGCTGCGATTTAGCCAGGATAGGTAACTTGTGACCAAATTTATGGTTTAAGCTATCTTAGACTTATTACATAGTGCTGAGATATTTTGTGGTTTAGAAGGAAGATTAAATAGAAGGTATGTGGACTCCTCTGGCTCAGATAAGTTATTCCTGTCTGTGGAAAGAGGGAAAGAGTCTATTCCTGCCTTCTGCTCCTCAGTTCTAGTCTCTGTTTTATGCAGGAGATAAAACCAGGGGAGATAAAGGTTCCTTTTGAAATTCATGCCTGCGATTGAGCAAAGTGGAGATAAGGACCATCTGTATTAATTACTACAGTAACACTTGAATAACGCTCTTTTAACCATATACCAGGTGTTTATGCGTGTGTCACACCACCGAGTGAAGGGCAGGCATTGTCTGTGCTGGCCCCCAGCTGCAGGCACAGCTGGCAGCCAGGATTTGCTGATGTTGGGCCATTAGAGAGTTTCTATGCGCTGGCAAGTGGGGAATCCGGCGAGCAGGGAGCCTTGCCCCGAAGGCAAGGTACCCCATACCTCTCACATTCCAATCTTAGAGTCTGCAGCATCAGTCTGTGAACGTGCCTGGTCTTCACCAAAGACCATGGGAGACGCTTAAACAACTGTGAAAACTGCCTAAGTTTCAAATTTTAAATTTCTAATGTTCGGTGAGACATATCTTGCTGTGGGAATAATTTCTTTAGGTGCACACAGCTGATTCTGCCAAATGCTGGCAGTGCCTCCAAAGTCAAGATAAGAGCAGCGGAAATCCTTAGGAAATAGTTTGGGATCTAAGACTGTATTTAAACAAATAATATAAATACTGTGCTGAAGTAAAGATAACTATATGTATGAGGAAGGAAGACACATTTTTTTCCTCGAATTAGTAGTATCCCACCCCAAGTGTCTCAGAGGCATAAAAGAAATATAATTATATTATATACTACTGCAAGCAAAATATTCCTTCTTGAATCTATTAACAATCAGTTAAAACCACAAGAACAATATTACTTTATCTTCATTATTATCTTTCAGTGTATATGAAAATAAAAATAATGCAATTGATAATTGAATTCTGGAGATATTTCTATTAAATATGAATATTTCAGCAGCAGTATTTGTTTTGATTAACAAGGGCAAACAAGAAACTACTTGCCTAAATGTTTCATTAAAAAAAAAGTAAAAATTTGAAATTAATTTTGATGTTGTTTGCGATTTTTCAAATTACATTGCTCAGGTTATGTTTTCAAGCCTTACACGTTAGAAAAGCTATCTGCTTTGAAAGTTTTTGACATAAAATAAAACCCTTTTACTTAATCATAGTAATTTAATCATATTAATAATCATATATTGATATAATCATATCTACAAGTAATTGTCATCTCTTTTTTGAATACCATCACATTTCCATTTCCTTCTTGATCTTCTATTACTTCTTATAGTACAATTGTTTTCTTTTCTAATAAAATGTAATTTGAGTTAGCAAAAGTATGTGAAGTCGCTTCAGAAGTCATGCTAATACTTACTTGTGTATTTCTATATTTTGAAAAAGATAATTTTGTGATGTTAGCTACATACTTATGAACCTGCATCCTATCTCAAAAGGCCACACGGCTTTTAAATACTTGCCAGAACAGAGAAAATGTTGTTTTAATTGTAATAGCTTCAATAATAGCAGTTGCAACAGATAAATCATGATCAACAGCTTGCTAATTATTTCTTGGTTGTTACAAGTCAGATTTTTCTGTAAGTTCTGTTCTAAGGTACTGTATTTGTTTAAATATTATATATTGATAAATAACTAAATCTGACTTTCTTGATCAACAGAAATATCTCATGTTGGAGAAGCTAGTTTTCACCAACTTTAAATTAACCTGGAATACTATTGTTATGTTCCTGGAACTATTTCCAAAATTTGTCTAAATTAAAACAACAATTTTTTTTTTTGGTTGATAATCCCCCTCTGGGTAAAGAGCCAGAGAAAGACCATTTTCCTAAAAGTCAGGAGAAGCATGTTCAGCTGTGTCTTTTTTGAAAAGGATTTGACCCCTCATCTTCTGTCCCACTGAAGGTTGATTTAGCCTTTAGGCTGGGAGTTTTTCAGGTGAGCTCTCATTCCTTCTTGGTTAGAATTCTTGTTCATATAGCTGAAGATTTTTTGGACAAGACTGGCTTTCATCCTTGACAGGAATTTGAACAAGCACCAACCTGTTTTGTGGGAAGTCAGTCAGGCTGTGGAGTCATTATTATCTCTTTGATGCCTGGCACAATAATGTTTTGCTGTTCCATGCAAAAAGCAGCATGTCCAACAAAAGGAACTGAAGCTGTAAGGCTTGTAGTCTGAATGATGGAAGGATGTCACACAGCCCAGCAAGTGCTCTAACTGCTCATCCATGGGATAAGAGGGATAAGCAGGCTGTCTCAGAAATCCATCCCCTTTCCTTAAATTTTTTTCTCACAAATATTTCACTGGATGAGAATGAAGCATTCTAAATGACATGAAAGAATGTGTGTTTAGTGTTTCCTTTTAGTAAAAATATTTTTTTTAATCTCTTTGTTTTAATCTGAATTGTTTCATTTTTTTCAGAATAATTAAAAACATAAAAGTTGGGTTGTTTTTTTTACAGATGGGTTCACCTTAAAATATGCTGCTTAGAGACTTGACCACTTATCCTCCCAATTCCTTTTATAGATCTGACATACAAATTAAACAAAAGCTTAATCTCTGAAATGTCAAAGGTTTGGGATTTTTTCTTTGCTTCTGAAAATAACCAATGTTTAATAAACATTTTCTTCAAGCACAATTTTATTGCAAGTTGTCTGTAGGAAATGGTCCACTTTGGAATCATGCACATGTGCACAGTCTCTTGGAGAACATTTTCAAGTTGGTGAGATGATGTCCTTACACAAGCAAGGGGAATATCTCTGATTTTGATAAGCGCGGGTTTCATATAATAAATACTATTCAGTTCACAGCATTCCAGATCAAGATTATAAAATCAAAATATGGTCAGGATCCAAATGGCTGGGCACAACAAAAAGCCCTACAAGTTCAGCCTAAATTCTTCTTATTAAGTTTCCTGAGTATTCAATGTGATCATGGAGTAAATTACTGTTTTTATAAACCTCCAAAGAGCCTGTCCACAAGTTTAGCATGGCAGTGTAAGTTTGTATATCAGCATGATGATCATGATATGAAACCAAGAACAGTGCTCTGTGTTTGACCAGATGAATTTTGTTGCTCCAGAAAACTGAGAAGTACCCATTATCTACTCCAAGAAGGCACAGTTTGAGTGATTTTGGCTCCTTTGTCCTTTGTTATGAATGTTCAGAATAGTGTTTCTATTCTGAAAAAGAGAAATAATTATCACTACTGTCCTCTAAAAGAAAAAAAAAATCCAAATCAAATGATCCACTTGTTTTTCTCAGGTGCTGTAGAAAATCCAGTTTTTCCAAAACTATGCTGGAAATATTTTGCAAAAAGACAGTTTCAGTCTGAAGGTTCTATTCCAGATTGCACTCCCACAATCTGGTTTGAGCAGCCTACCTGACTTGCTTTATTATTAATAAAGGCAGGCTTTGGATAGGAGCTCTCAAACCCCAAAATACCCAGGAAACAAAAGCATATCCATAACATTCTTCATGAGCAATGTACATACTGGTTTATAAATTGTTTACAATCCTTACATTTAGATGAATGAACATCAGAGTTAGTATTGAGGAGAATGGCAAAACTGACTTCAATTCCAATTGGTCATTTTAGAGTAAGATGTAAAGGAAAAGGAGAGGAGGCTAGGAGAGAACAGAAATGTCAGGCTGATAAAATACAGTTATCTTAATCTGAAAATACAAAACCTCTTTCCCATCCATCTTGTCTGTCTTTCTGTTTTAACTACTGAAGCTATGTGGAATTATTAAACACTTCTAGGATCAGGAAATAACACATACAGTGTATCAGACATCCATAGAAGTCACTAAAAGCATTTATGCTGACCTCCAAAAACATTGGAATAAGCCTAGAATACTTAAGGAAAAGTAATATTAATGAAAAAGATTCAGTAAATATTTGTTATCATGGTAAAAGAGGGAAAGGAAAGAGGAAAGGAAAAAAAAAAGGTTGTACAGAGCTTAATGCTGGTTTTCTTTTACAAATAGTCCCACACAATAGAAATACTTCATGAAGCACTAGGGTACTTCAACATCTGCTGACATTCAAATAGAGTAGAAGAGGAGAAGGCTTCTGCATGCATTATTCGTGCTGACCATTTAAAGCTTCAGACCAGAAGACATAAATATTTCAGTAAATGACAGGATCAGAGTAAAGAAAATCAACAGATCAAAGAGAGACCATATGGTCAAAGACACCCTTTTGTGTAAAGTTGTGTCATGGAGAGATATTTTAATGTTCAAGGAGGTGTTGAATGCTGTGCTTCAGGCAACAATGTGATACAGAAGCTGTTTCTATTTATATGGAACTATTTCAGTGCCTCCAGGACTGGAATAGTCATCCTGGGTTACCAAGGGCTGCTGACCCGGAAATTTATGAAAGACATTTCTGTTTGGAGAGTCCTTTGGAGAGGTTGCTCAAATTAGTTGACATCTTTCTGAAACAAGCAGCAGTTGTGTGTGCAAGTCGGGAGAAAATGCCACGTTTCAATCAATGCTTACTTTCTCATGGGAAGAAAGTGTGTGAACAGCTCAGAAAGGCAGCAGAGCCTTTGCATCTGTGTCAAGGCAAACCAAAGCTGGCAGTCAGGTGGTTCCCCTTCTCATAAAAGGAACGACTTGAGTAAGGTAATTACTATTTAATATTTCCACCAGGATGTTTGAAGGGAGCATTTAATTATCCTGCCAACATCTATTCAAATAAACATGAGGGGTTTAGAACTTCTTTTTTTTTTTTTTTGAGTTGCAGGCTTAAAAGGAATGCCAAACATTCTGGGGCACTAAACCTCTTAGATCTCCTCTGCAATGTGTAACATGTTTCTATTGACATTTTGCCTTTTACATGAAATGATGCCTACCCTAGAGAACAAGCAGTGGTGTATCCTGCCTCCTCTCTCACCTTGTTAAATCCTGTCTTGGAGCTTTACCAAATAAACAATACTTTCAGTAGAGCACACTAGGACAGTAGCTGAGTGCATATATTTTTTTTCAGAGAAAGTTATTTTAGAGCAAAGTCATTGTTGAGAAATAGTCTGAGCATTCCTCTCATGGGTAAAATCATGCTGTTAAATTCCATAATGTTGAAATTGCCAACTGAGAGTGGCCAAATGGGCACCTGTTGGAAAAAAGTTAATACTCGACTCCCTTTCACATGTAGAAACATACACCAGCATATCTATGTAGAGATAGTATTTTTTTCTAGTTAGTAAACCCCAAACACATAATGAATCTGTGACTGACCTTGTTCTATTTGCCCATATGTAATATTTATTTTCTAAAAATCTTTGGTAAGGCCTTTTTTCTGTTCCTTTAACAGTTACATGTCCAGGGTTTAGAAGGCTGTCCAACAAGCAAAGTGGTACAAAACCTGACCAGTTTATCCTTCCTAAATCAGCTAAAGGCTGCTGCAGAAAGAGTCCCATGAAACATCTCAACCCTAAAATGCAGACATCAGTCACAATCCAGTGAACATACATTGGGTGAACAAGCTCTGCAAGAAGAAAATGTTTAGAATAGAGTTGAGAGTTTGTCAGACAAAAGAAGTCAATACAGAAAAAGTTGCAAAGCCAGACTGTGTGAGTAGGTGATGAGGAAAGCTGGCTGAGGGACACTTGGAAAAGAGTATTAACTCCAAGGAGTGGGAACAGTGGTGGAGGATATGATCAGCTGGGCACTATTTTGCTTTCTACACTTTTAAACAAAAGAATTGTTTCACATATAACTTTAACTTCTTTTCATAAGTGCAACAACTATGAGACATCTTATTTTTTTCTCTAACTGCCGAGAAGAAATAAATTAAAAGATTTATTTTTGTTACACTTAAAATTATTTAGGAAGTGCAATAATCTAGGTCTTGATAGTAAAAATCAGTGTACCAAAAATCAGTGTGATCCTTTTTCACCCCCAGATGAAACATGAACTCATCTAGAGCTAGTCTTTTTATTTAGTAGTTTATATTAAAATACTAACACTTTATAGTGTCTAAATTAAAAAAAAAAAATAGATATTACAATGATTCACATGTCACTTATATCTGATATCTCTTGGGCTCTGATTTGTCAGATCTTTTTATGCATGAGAAATAGCTTTACAAGTTAGGCATGTTCAAAGAAACCTTGCCTAATAGTTAATGGAGATCTAAAAGAAAATTTCACCTCCTCAAGAAATTAACTGAGTATAAAAGTTGAGAGGATGGTTAATCTCACTGCAAGAGTAGAAGAAGGAGAACAGAACACTGAAGATCAGGAAAATACTTGGAAATGTGACAATTCCAGTGTCTTCTGCTGTTGTGTTTTCCTCTCTGTAGGTAAGCAAATAGAACCTGGATCTACATCTGGTGGTGCCCAAATATCCCCTCTCTGATATCAGCTCTCAGACAGGAAGCATTCAGGATTATTTCCTAGTAACTGGGTAGCCTCAAGATGCCTTATGGTTGTTCATTACAGTTCCATAAAAAAAGAGATGTGAAAAATAAAAGACAACCAAGGAAAAATGCATTGAAGGAACTGCAAGGCAGTGAAGACCTCTGTAAAATTGCATGACTTAGGCATGCCTCAAATCTGAGCACTCATTTAAATGTTCCTCTGAATTTTGTACATTTTTGCCTGGGTATGCAGTTTAAGATGTGGTGTTCTTGAGTTGTCTGTATATTTCTGTAAGAACAAAATTTATTCATACCTCATTTTGGTGAGTCTTGCATGTCCCCATAATCTAAGACTTAGCTCTCTAAACTTTTAAAATTGGTTTTATGCCTGTCTACCCACCTATTTACCTATGTAGGATGAATGATATGTGGTTTTGTTTATTGTGGAAAGTCACTGTAGGATTTATATTAATTTCAAAAGATTACAAGTAGCAGAAACTCATTATTAGTGAAATGGAAGTCCTTGTAAGGCAAGAATTCACTTGTGCAGTGTCCTTGAAAACTCCCATTATGTGTGGGTTAATAGGAACCATAACCTTGAAATCATATGCATTTTCCCACTTGAAAAGGGTATTTCTAACACCTTTTTAACTCCTTTATTACTGAGATAGCATACAATGTTGAAACTAATGACACAGTCTGTAATTTTTCTTCTTGTTGTTTTTTGTTCTTTATATGTGGCATGTGGTTTGAGTTTTAAAGCTTATTTCCTTTTGGTCTAATGAGCCTCTGAAAGTGATTAAATAGAAGAAAGACGGGTTAAACCAATGACATTTTATCAGAGGAAACACTATCAAGTCTACTGCATGAAAAGCTTTCTGTAGGTTCCCAAGTTTTCTTGCAATAAATACTTTCTTACAACTGGAGTAGTAATTAGAAACTTAAGGCATTAAATGTTTGTCAGACAAAATGCAAGCAATAATCTGAAAAAATGTTTGTATGTGCTATACTCAGTTATCCTTTTTTACATCTGGCACTCCATTCCAGCTGCCTGATCTTTTTTTTTTAATGCTGAATTTAATGAACCTTCTTCATGCATGAGGAAATGCTAATTAAATTAAACTCTCAAGCTGTAGTTTTGAAGAACCTTTGGAGAGATATGGATTAAGTTTAGGATTTTTTAGCATTAGATTCAGGATTAGGTCCACAGATTAAATTTATTTTACAATCAATTCACATGTTATGGAGATGTAGAGATAATGATGGGTGAACAGCAAGAGACTGAGTAAATCACCTCTGCCCATGCCACATACATCTTGGTAGGTAGACAGTGGTTACCAGAGTTGAATAGAAAATTACTGAAATGATGGATAACATACATTTACCAGTACATTTACCACTGTTTTGTACAGAGACCATGGTCATCACCAGAGGCACTTTGCATGGCTCTGTCAGAGGGTGGCTCAATGGAAGCTCCAGATAGGCTGCAGAAGTGAAGGGCAGTGCAATGGCATTGACCAGAACAACAAGCCATCCTTTTAAACACTGTTTACTCCCTGGGTATTTTGAACTTACATTTCTATCCTTGAGTTATGCCCATTGAGTGATTTTTGTTCATTTTGAAGTTTATAGCAAAACCTATTATGCCCTAACACACAGAGACGATAAAATAGTGAGAAATGTAGGCAGTAAGTGAACTAGATAAACAAGCATCTGACATATAAAACAATATTTCCACCCTCCCCGCTCTTCATCACCAAGTGAATATCTTGGAATAAAGATATTCATCACCTTTAAAGTGAATATCTTGGAATAAAGATGTGAGCTTCTAAGACCTTTTTCACTCAAAAAGAGACTTTTTGGAGTCTCTCAGTGGGATGTGTAGCTGACTATCATCTGTCTGAGTTGGAAACTCTGGGGAAAGGTGCACAGCTGTACAGCTGTGCTGTCCTTGAGCTTGCTGGAGACCACCATGCTCTGGTTTAGGGACTGGCAGTAATGTTCATCTCATTTATCTTTGCCATCTAATAGACATTGGGTCTAAGAGGTCATTTGGAAGTTTTCAGTGGAGAAAGACAGATACCTTCTGTGGAAGTTTTACCCTATTCCAAGAGAGCTGTTTAAAAAACAAGGCCTAAATTGCCCTTTATAGGTCGATCTCTCTCTAATCCGGGTGCAGAATACATTTCAATAATCTCTATTTTGCTTCACATGCCAAAAATTAAGGAAGACGAATCTCACCCTTGCTGAAAAATTTATCTTTATTTTTAATGTTTCAAATAATATATTAATATATAAATATTAAAGTTTTAAATTAGAATAAGCACATTTAAATTTTCACAGTTTCATGTCATGTACCATTTATACACAGTAATGTAGCTTTTACAATCTTTTTCTCTTAAATTATCCTATAATGATAAATATTTTTTTGCATAACTACAGCAAGTTGCAGAAAATGAAAAGCATGGCAAGTAAATCACTTATGTAACAACCAAATAAGCACAGACTCTTGCACAATGCTGAGTGTTTGCCAAGGCCATGGATATCGAGGTGTATTGCTTTAAAGTGATTTCATTCTCATTGTATGTGTTTGGTCATTCATACTGGATCTGCCAGTTGCCATATATTGTTCATAATATACATGAACACAGGAAAAATTATCTGAAATGATAAAGACATGGGCCACTGCAGAGGTGTTCCCCACCTGCCACTCAGATTTTCCTTTTTTTAATCAAAGACATTCAAATAATCTCTAAAGTTACAAGCTTTTCAAAAATAAGCTTGAAAATTGTCTTTTAAAAAAAATCTCTCAGCATTAAATGTAATAAAATAAATCTTATTTTTTGATTCTTATTTCTAATTTACTTGAGGAGGAAATTTTGAGGTACATTGTTTTTCTTTAATTTAAAATCATCTCAAAATTAAATAATTAATAGGTCTGTTGCCATTTCCTTATGTCAAACAAAATTAATACTTAGCTGAATTCTCTCCTTACAAGGACCTGGTAATATCCCAATCTAAGGTTTATCTACAACTTGAATAAGACGCTCGTTCTTCATCAACATTTCTCTGTGAACTGAGAGATGCATAAAAATATTGACAGTCACGTGTCAGTAATGAAACCTGTGTTCTGCTATTAACAAACCTGTCCTTATGCATTAAATTGTGGCTTTTATTATCTACATTAATTTTCAAAGTATAATTCTTTCCCTTGCTAAATTAATTCTTTTAGCAGTTACTTCTCTGGCTACAGAAAGAAAGAAAAAAATGACCTTGAGGGGAAAATTGCCTCTAAGACAGATTAAATATGATAAAGAAAAAATCAGCCTTAAACCAATGGTGACTTGACAAATTATGTCAAATGTCAATTTGTTGGTGCTTGGACAAGGCAATGTAATCAAAGATGATTTGCTTTAAATGTTTGCCAAAAACAATCATAAAAACCATTGGCAAATAAATGTCAAAGAGTAAATAAATCTAAAGCTAATTAGTACGAGACTTGAAACAAACTGACTACATTTTATTTTAAGCTTTGATTAGACAAAAAATTTGGAAATAATGAAAGGCAATCCTTCATTTATGCGACGTGTCAGAAGTCTGGACAGCTTATAGATCTAAAATACATTTGAAATCTGGACTGAAGAAAGGGTTAAATTATTCAGAAAATTCAATAATAGATAAGGATTATTAGGATTCTGGCAAGGCTGGAAGCCCTGAAGTTTATACAAGAAACTAAAATCCATATGTTAAGTATTGGGGAAAAAAGAGAAAATTTGTAGACACCTTATTCAATGACTGCTGTTGAAGAAGTTTTGATACCTTCCTCTGAGGCAGCAGTTTATGTCACTGTCATCTGAAGAATGAATCAAGACAACCAAGATGAACTATTGATCTACCAGAAGTGAATGCTTCTCTGATGATCTTTCTGAGGAGGACTGTAAGGGTTTACCACAGATGGAGAAGCTGTAGTGCATTTCTAGCCTGTTGCTCAAGCTGTGCTTTTGTGAATAGGGAAGAGTTAACCCTTTGTGGTGTGTGATGACACCCAGCAAATGAGGATGAAATGTTGGCCTGGTCATGCTCAGGTCAGTCTATGGGATAACATTTACTGCCTTTAGTGCAGTTGTGATATCACATGTGGGGTTAATGATTGTGTACACCTGCTAGCATGGATGCACATGGATATCCAAGACAGCCTTGCACAATTGCTATCTCAACAGTCAAAAAGTTGTAAAATTTCATGGCTGTATTACTTTTTTTATCAAAATAAAATTCTCTCCAGATAGCTCAAAGGGGTTTGTCCACCTTTCCCTCTCCCTCCTTCTTGCAAGAGAAGACAAATTGCCCAAATATCTCCTGATCACATTCCACATACTTCTGTCAGCAGGAAAAGTAGAATTTAACAGAGAGCCTGGATAGCCAGGGTGGCCAACCCCTCCATTTCCAGGATTCAGGGATGATGGAAAAGAACTCCCTGCTTGTCCTCTGGAGTGACCTTCCATCTGAGCTGTCGGGTTATCACAGATCCATCTGTAAACAAAGGATAGCAGGTTCCCTGGGCAGTGTCAGGATCACACTCAGTGTGACACTGTGTTTGGATGTTCAAAGAATCCCCCTCTCCTTGCTTTCTTTTCCAGGCTTAATAAAGGAACTGCTAAAACCTATGTAGCCTGATAAGATGACAAGACAGTCTTTTAGTGTTATTGATTGTATACAAGAGGTGGAATGATTAATTATTTCCTATAATGCGTCCTGAGTGGGTTTCATCTTTTTGAGAGATGTTCTTGAAATTCCACATATGAATTCAGTTCTTAAACTTCCTGCTGGAAAGTAAAGGGTCTTTATTAGGCCAAAGGGCTGGGGTAAGACAAATATCTTCTACCTGATAAGAGAAGAGGGAGAACTTTCAGAGTGCGTGATCTGAGAGGAGTAAAGATGTATAGCACATAAAATAAACTCTGGGATGCTATCCTGAGAATGCTGTCAAAATGAACCAGGGGGACAAACTGTATGCCCCAAAGGCATTCCACATATAATAAACTTCAATATTTCACCACCTTCCTTTATGTGTGGTGGCACAGCTGATTGGCTGCGGATTTTATTTCTTCACTGCAATGAAAAAGAGTTTTATTATTCAACAAAAGAAGTTCCTCTAGCAGGCCACAAGTATTAGTACCAATCACATGCCTTTCCCATTCTGTGATTCAGTGACATGCAGTCATGTGTAATACACAGGATATTGTGTGTGTCAGCCAATGAAAGCTGCCTTTCCTATGCCTACTCTTATATGTCATATTCAGTCTTAGCTAAATGACTTAGAACTCTAAAGTTCTTTATGAAGATAATATCTTCTGTATTTTTCTGTGAGATATAAACTAAGTTTAAGCCTAGAACACAAACCTCAGGTTTTGCATCAAAATATTTGAGAATGGAATCCAAAGAGAATGTCACTTTTATGCTATCCTTCCCTGCTCTTTATCACCCAAAGATTGTTGCTAGTTTGGCTGTTGTGCAAAGCATCAGAGATCAGTGGTGACCTTGAAGAGCTACAAATAATTCTACAAACTACAGATAATTCTACAATTCAAGTTTAAATAAATGTAAGGCTTGGAACTTGGAACGGTTTTGTTGGTGTAGGTGATTTCTGTACAGGCACTGCAAAGGGAATTTTCTTTCAAGGAAACTTGTGCTCTTGCCATTACTATCACACTCATTCTCCAACCAGTTTTGAACTTTCTAGATTGACTGAAAATCTCTGAGGGTCAGATATGGTGCAAACAAAAGCAACTAGTTGTCCCCTCCTTGGCTGTTGCTATGATTTTGGATTTTATAGGATATTTTTTAATATTCCCTCTTTTAAAACAACTTTAAGGGAGATTTTAGAAAGTTTGGAAGAGAGCAGCAAGAGAGACTGAAAAGTTATTGATATTCCCAATGAGCAGAAAGGATCCCAGGGAACAGGGAAGGCTGCAGATGAGTCCAGCTTGAAATGTCATCAAAGCTTAGGCTCACTGAAGAGGTGTCAGAAACATATTTGGGAATACAGCTATAAAACATTTTTTTTGATGTTAGAAACAAGCACCAGCACTGCAAATGTCAATTTTCTCGAGGGCTTCCTCTCTTCTATATCCACAGGCTATTTTTCCTAACAAAGCAATACAAGGAAGTCTTGGTGCAAATGTGGGCCATCTTTTCACAGATGTAAAGAGGGTGCCAGTTATGTCCAGAGGTGTCTTCAGGAAATATTTTGGTGAGTGGCGCTCACTAACATATTTAGCATATATTATTAGATATTTGTCATTAATATATAATCATTGCTTATTCAAATTTCACTGTGATGAAAGCTTTATTTACATATTGTTCTGTTACTCAGATGTCAGGGAAGTTATCTGGGACCTTCAGACACTTGATCAGAGTTAACTGATGAAAGCCTAGCCCTGTTGTCTAAATCTGTCACCTCTCTGACTTTACCACCAGGGTTGAGGCTGCCAGCAATGCTTTGTGCATACTCAGAGTGCTCCGTGCTTCCTTTGTCAGACTTGTTTTTATTGACCCGCCCAATGCAAGGCACCATCTCTCACTGCCAGGTCAGCACAAGGTATTGTATACCAGGGAAAATACCATGACAGAAGAAAATAAACACTGGGGGAGGAGGAAGTTCTCCTTTCACAGCCCAGATGGGAGCCCTGGCTCTTTGTACTCTGAGCATGAAACATGGGCAGTATGAGCAACAGGGATGCAAGCACTGAGCTGTGGGAAGAGCTGTATCCCACCCTTCCAGGAACCCTTTCTCATCCTATACCACTCTTGTGATACAACTCGACTAATGTAGGCATAGACATAGGTCTGTCTGAAATGGAGCTTGGCACAGCTCATTAGCAAAACATAATATGTTTGGTAATTTTTCTATTGTTTTTAGTTTTCTATGTTACTTTAACATTTTTTTATTATTTTGAATTCTGTGTATTTATGTTTATTATCCACTTAATGAAGAAGAAAACTGCAAGACTTTTTGACTAACTGATTAAAACTGTGAGACGTCCTAGACCCTACAGCATGTCTTTCACAATGTAAAACTAAAACCATAAAAAGCATAAAGTTTTCCAGGTATTTGGAAAGTCCAATTCATATCTAGGGCACTGGACTGAAAACCACATTTGGTCACTATGAACTTCCTTTTAATGGAAAATTAAATCTCAAACATTTTTATAATTCTGAAGACATTCTTCACATCTATTTTATCTCTCTCAAGGGAGGGGTCCAGTTATTGCAGTGGCACCAAGTTAAGAGGTGCATTTGACACAACAGGAGGAAGGGATGATATCTGGGTAAAACTAGAAAAGCTTGAGAATGTAAAGACATGCTAGAAGGAAATTCTTTACTCAGAGGGTGGTGAGGCACTGGAATAGGCTGCCCAGATGAGCTGTGGATGCCCCATCTCTGGAAGTATTCATGGTTGGACAGGGCCCTGAGCAACCTGGTGAACTGGGTGGCATCCCTGTCCATGTGGGAAAATTGGAAATAAATGATTTTTGAGATCCCTTCTAATCAGAACCATTCTATAATTCTATTACATGATCACTGCTGCACAAATTATAAGGATGATCCAAAGGAACAGTTGGAATTAACAGAAATTCCAGGAAAATAAAAGAAGATATATTCTCTCCATCATCTTCTAGCACACTTCTATACACTTCTTCCTAGAGACTCACACAGTGAAGTAGAATCAAAAAATATCATTACTATTCTTTAAACAAGTGTTTTTATTTATTGGGGTACCTTTGTGCCAAAGGAAGCAATCATAATGCCCTGTATAAATGTATATAAATATATATAATTTTATGAATGGACTTTTCTGTCCCCTCCCATTTCTGTGTAGGATACACATGCCAATTTCCTGTGGTTGTTTCTGAATGCTCAGTAACTGACTCAAAGTAATCTAATATGTTTTTTTCCAAAAGGGTCTTTAACATTAATATAATAGCATGCATGAGTATCACAATGAAAATATACCAAATTTCAAACCTTATTTGGTTTGCCTTTATTATTGAAGACCAATCCAAACAGATAATTGGTTGGTTTGGTTTTTTTTTCATTTATATATTTTAAGAACAGAATATTTCTGCAAAAGTAACCTGAGTTGTACTTGCACTGGAATGAAAGCATGATAGCACTTATATCAGCCACAGAATTGTATATCTCTTCTTACATCTCAAAATATTTAAAGTATCTTGGTAAAGCAGAAAAATCCCTTTAGAGTTTTAGGGTCTTTTTTAAATACAGACATGTGCCAATTTGTTTTTCACTAAATGTTTCACAACTGAGGTGAACTAGAACAGATCATCAGAGGTTTACATCACTAATGAAATAGTGTATGGGAAAATTAGTGAGGTATAGACAAAACAATTTTTAATAACATTGAAAAAACAATTCTGCATTCATTTACCTGACAACACATAGGGCTCACAGCAGACACTCCACTAAGCCCTCCAGCACTGTATTGAGGTCAGTTTTGAGGGTGAAGTACTGAGGTATACTTTTAGTGGAGAACTTGTTTCTACACAGAGAGTAATGCTACATTTCCAAGTGTAATGCATATATTTTCATGGAAATTTTTTACCTTACTTTCTTTGAGTAAGGAAGGAAAATATTAAACATTTATCTGTGTGATCTGTATCAAATTCATGTGCAAAATGGAATTTTTATAATAATGCATACCTTTTTTTTTTCTTGTCAAAAGCTATTTCACTTAGCTCCAAACAATATCACATTTGAGTAAAGGACTTTAGTAAATACTGCCAGATCACCCAATAGGAATCATATTAGCCTAAAATTGGAAATCTTTCTTCATTAGTGAAAAAACCAGACATTTTATGGGTAAATTCTAAAATAATACCCATTTAATTTTTGTTTCTGAGAGAAGAATGGTGTAATGGCCTGTTTTAGAAGAGTTGAGGAGAGTCATGGTTTTGATAAGATCTGTACTCAGGACCTAAACTATTAAAATTTTTTTTTTTTAATCAGGGTGACTCATCTTCACAGCCTGGAAGTGGAGGTACTGAGTCAGCTGCTGGCTGGGAGTGCTGCTGTTGACCAGAAAGAGCCGGACAGGATTCCTCCCTTGAATGCCAAATCCAAAGCATTTAGACACAGCCTGAGCAACACCCCACAGACAATGGAGCGGCTTCAGTGACAAACTGACATTTCGAGCTGTGCACACAGAACACAGTTGACCCTGGAAATGATCAGAGAAAGAAAAGTATATATGGGAGTGCAAGGAAATGGAAAGAGGAGGATGTTATTGCCCTCACTCAAAGTGTTGCAGGGGAGTCACAACTCATATGGAGGAGTAAGCCTGAGCAACAAGGGTGGCATTCTGTGCAGTGATGATATATTTGTGGTTTGTGTATAAATAAGACAGCACCCATATGTCCCAGAACCTCACTTTGGATACTGATCCCTGTTGTGAGCTGTGCAAGGCATGTCTTTTTCACTCGTGACAAAGGGGAGATGAGAAACTATACCAGTGCGTGGAAAACACCGAGACATGTTTGGTCCCTGAGAGGCTTTAAAAAACTGTCTATCAGAGAGGAATATTCACATTCACATGTAGTTTTCTGGCTTTATAGGGCACAGCTGATTTCTTCTGGCTGCATTCCATAATCTTTGAACTTACCCTGTCTCCTGTCATCCATCTTTACCACAAGTTGTTTCTTGCCATGTTCTGTGTTGAGTACTGAGCTAGTAACCAGTGCCTTCCAGCCCATCAGAGAAGCTCCTTGTAGGTGTTGCAATAGAAACCAACACATCAAATGTGTTACTAGCTTCCCATCACATAACATTTCCCTGCTAAAAAGAAATCAATATGAAATGGCTTAATCAAGAAAGTTGAAACTTTATGTTATGTAAGGTTTCATTGATAATTTTCAACTAAAAGTTTGGATTTCATGCTTGTGTTTGCAACTTCAGCCGGAAGCACGTTAATTATTTTCAGTGAAGGAAAGGAAGACTTGGAGTATAATTAAAAATGTTTCATTCAACTAGTCTGCTTTTATTTCCAAGGGCATTAACAGCCCTTCTTCTATCCCTTGCAGCATCAGTATTGCTGAAAACATTGATGAATCAGCATTTGGGTGGCTGTTGATGGGTGGTGGGAAATACAACATAACATAATTCAACAGGTGCAGAAAAGTAGTATGACTGGAAGACAGAAAAATAATCAGATTTTTAGTATTACCTCTATATCTTGCATGTCCTAGCTTTTTTTCTGCTGTCAATAATAATCTTTATACACAGAATGAGACACCAGAAAGTGATTGTCTACTTACATACTCTTCCCCTTTGTACAATTATATGATATCAGGGGCTTCTCAGAAATGTATATTTTGATCAATGGACCAACTCATCTTCTCTCAGATTCCTTGTCTTATTCTGTAGAACAAAAAGACATCCAATACCAAAACCACATATGGGAAAATATATATATAGTCTATTTTCCCAGTTACTCCTAAACTAGTAATTAAAATATCACAAAAATGCACAGAATATATTCTGTGAAATATATATATTTTCTCTGAAGAAAATTATTGCTTGCATTAATTATATACATTTTCTGATGTTATGGAGCTGAAACCTCTACTTTCAAAATTTGGTGAATGATTAAGTCATCCATGTGGAGACCACACCTTTCAGAGATATGTCAGATAAAACACAGTTGAAGAATATATGAAGAAAAGGTAAGAAAAAGAAAATTTGAAAAAAGAGGTGTCATTCAGCTTCCCAAAAGAAGTGGGAAATCTGTGTGGCTGCACAATCAGAAAATGTCCCCATTACCCTTAAATTTGTTTTGTCAAGAAAAATACATTCACTTTTTGTTCACAACAATTTTATAATTTATATATGGAATTCTAAGAACCAATATAACAAATAGCTGTATTCACAAGTCCTAATTATTTATTCCAGGCAAGATCCAAAACAAAAAACAGCATCAGGCAAGAACAAACAATCTGCTTTGGAAACTGATCCTGAGTTGCCTGAACATTTTTGCATTTTTCTTTCCTGGAGATCAATCAGAGGAATGACACAACAAGTTAGAACACAGGCATGGCTACGTACCAAGGGCTGGAACAGCCTTGAGAGAAAACAGCATTTTCTACAGCAACAAGGTAATGGAATAACTGTGTTTCATTGAGTGTTGATGGTAATATGCTCCTGGATGTCACTCAGATGCTTTGAAAACTGTGTCTTAAGATCCTGAGTCAGTCATTGTGACCCTGTCAGAGTTTTAGAAGAAATGAAAATCTTCCCTGCATTAAGAATAGACCAGTTTTCAACATAATATTTCTTCTTTCCCATTCTTCAGGCTTACACTGACTTTTAGCTGTGTTGGTATTTTTATTGGTGCCCTTGGGTTATACTCTCAGTGACTCTTATCAATGAATAAAAGCATTCCCATATTTGGTTTTGCCATCTATAAAATGAGAGAAATAACAACTTTTCTATGTAATCATTTTATCTCTAGCATGTGGGATCAAGAAACAGCTATTTAATAGTAGCTGATCACTGTTTGTTTAAATTAATGAAGCTACAAGGTGTCCAGATACCTAAAACTGAAGCAGATTTTTCCTTAAGCATTAATTCTGCATACAAATTTTTGTAGCAGCTCAAGAAGCATGCAGCCATTTCTCAGGCTCAAGACTGTCTCCCAGGATTTCTTAATCCTTATTACTAGTGTAGAACTCCTGTTCAAACTGGAAAAGAGATAGATCAGATCAAGATTTCTCCCATTTTTTCTGTGCTATTTATTCTGAGTTCTCCCTAGTATCATATCTTGCAAAAAAAAAACAGCTGAAACTTTCATGCACTAGAAAAAGAATGCCAAAATATAATGCAAATGTGGCAAGATTGGGTCTTTGTTGGACATTTGTACTTTCCAAAACATTAATTCTGATGTACAGTTTTACCAGGCCCAGTTTTAGAGTGTTTACTGACAAGTTGCCCAGTTCCTGCAGCAATTTATTTCAAATTTATGACTGTGACAGATTTCCAGTGTGAATAATAATCATGGCTCATGTCTTTTCCTCTCCTCCTTGCAAATTTTTTGGAGTGGGAGTGCCCTAATTGGCTTCTGCTGATTTATGTGCTACTTTGTTCTTTATCTGCTTGCACCTCACCAGTAGATCTTGCTATCATTTCTAGGGCTCACAGGACTCTGTCAGCACTTAGCAGTCAAAGGTCAACCAACTTCACAACACGTGGTTAAATAGGTTGAAAATCTCGCCTGGTATTAACCCCCAGTAGCTCAAATGAAGAAGAATGGTGCTGGCATCAGCAGCAAAGCAGCATTTCCAAATAGCAGGGTATTTCTGTGCACTGGCATCACACTTTATGGAGACATGTCTGTCCTTGAGAATCCCTGCTCTAGGAGTGGACAGTGAAACCTGTGTTCCCAGTTGTCACAGATTTATGCTCTGCTTTGTTCTTTATCTGTTTGGAAGTATCCAGGAAAGCCATACACATTGCTATCTTTCTTTCATCTTTCAAGCTGTCTGTGACCTGTTCATCTCTCCCTGATGCTCCCTCTCTGCCCTGGAAGCCCTTCAGCATGTGCTTCCTACACTCATTTGCAAGTTTGCAGAACCCTGGCAATACTTAACACCTAAGCAACAACAAAGTTGCCTGAAAAAAAAAGTAAAAATAAATCCACCTGAATTCCCCTAGTGAGTACTCTTATTTTTGTGTAACAGACCTACACAGAGATGACAAATGCTTGGCTGAATTGAAAACAATAACTTCATCAGGGTTGTCATTTTCAAGCATTTATGATAGTTCTTTTCCAAAGTTTCATGGCTTCTCCAAACAGATTAAAAAATTACTTCAAATATAAAATAATGGATATGGAAGTGTAGATACTATGTTATACGAAGACTTTTTTCCTTTCATTCAGCTCACTGAAAGAATTTTGAAGTTTTTTATGTAAGAAGTACATATCTGAAAATTTTTAGTTTTTACTCTTGCATTTCTCATTATGTGTCTTTTAATCTGGAAAAACTTGGAATGAATGGAACAAAAGAAAAAAGTGGGAAACAATGAAAAAATTACTACATATTCATCTATATAATGAAGTGGGTTTAAATTTTCATTTAGTACATTAAAAGTATTATTAGAAAAAAGATCACAGAAAAAAAAAGTCAGCCATTTTTCAGTGAAAAGTGCATTTGGATAGAAACATTCAAGTCCAGATCAAAAAAACTAGGCTTCATTCAGCTGTGCTGAGAAAGCTGTAATAATCACTATTGACCAAGGGTCTTGTCTCCCACGTGCAGGCATTTTTAACCAGAAGCCTAAAGAGCTGCTCTGAGGGAGGGAAAGGCTGAGCAGAGACCACGCTGGGCACAGCTGACTGCCAGCTTTGGATGTTCCCTGGAATCAATGATCTTCCATAAGTGGTGTCTGTGAACCCGGTGCCTGTAGCTGCAGTGCTGCTGGGAGCTGAAGGCTGTCCTGGGACACCCTGGGATGAGATTCTACAGGACAGGTCACTAGGCCACAATAATCCACTGTGAACAGGGAAGGGTATTTTTCATAAAGGAAAGAAATGTCTGAAGAACTTTCCAACACTAAAATTACTTGTTAATTCAAGATTAAATGTAGCAAAGCAAGCAGCTTTATCTGCTCTTTCTAAGACTGCTTAAAAATTATAGAATAAAAATCTCAGTCAAGTAACTCACAACTATAAAATCATACTTGATACTTTAAAATGTCTTAGTTTCCAGAATGGGACACTTTGCTCTGAATGATTTATTTATTCTGTGCTGCCTTGTAACACACTGGACTACAATGACCTATCTTGTAAGTTCTGTTTTGATTGTGCCCCCAGTCCTTCCCCACACTCTTGCATTTGTATGCTCACCAACATAGGAGCAATACTTGAATCCTAAGGCTTTGGAATACTAAGGATATGCAAAAATGTAGTGAATCTGTCTCTTTGGATTTGCATGCATGGGCTGAGTAGGCCAATAAGCCAATAAGTCATTCTTTAAAACTCCCACAGTGTGGGAAATTCATTGGTGACAAACGTCAGCATAATATTTGAGACACATTCAGACTCTGTTATGAAACTCCCATTCCTCTAAGGACTGTTTGAGGCTTCTTAGCATTGCTAATGCTCTATAGCCTTCACTATCTGCCCAATCATTCCCTGTGTGAATATCTATTGCTGCTGTCTTTTCCTACATAAAATTAAATACAGTCACTACCAAATAAAAGCATTGCCAGTCAGCCTGGCACAGCACAGTTTATCTGTAAGACACAGCAGCAGGTATTTATAATAATTCAGTCTGTGATGCCCTTCACCTTTCAGTGCATTTGTACACTCCTACTTGCATGATATTTTCCATGAACCAACTGGGTTATTTTGCCAGTGGGACAGGGAATAGCTATGTACATAGAACATAGAAGGAATTCTGGGCACCTACTTCAGCTACTTACGATGGAGTAAATCCTTTGGTTTGACACTGTTATAAATGGTTTTGATTTCAGCAGCAAATGCTAAGCAGCTACTCAAGCAGTGTCATAAGTATTTTACATAGATTTAGACAATACTTGAATTGTCTGTTGTCACTTCTTCTTCCCACCTGAATGAGCAATCAAGGCTTAAATTTTAACATTCAATACGTGTCCTAGACCTATAAATCTTGCCCTTATTGCAACTTAAGCTTATATTCCCTTTGTCCAACAGGTCAAGATTTCAGCTGGGGAATTTTCCTCATGTAACTGTGAATCTCATGACTTGTTGCAGTCAATAACCATACAAAATGGTGAGACCCAAACAATAACAGGACCAAAAGTAGGCATGAAGTATATTACACTGCCCATTCTGAGAACAGGTAAAGTCTGCTCAGGGAGGCAGGTCAACACTGCACTGATGGTAAATATATGGAGTCCTCATTAAATAAAAAAGAAGCATTATTAGTACCCTATAGATCTGCATTTCAATTACATTTAAAATCCAATCTTAAAGCAGGAAATCTATGTTTAATATTAATATTGTTCATTAATATTAATGAATATTTAGAACTTGTTGCAGTGATTTGTTTATATATAAATCTTTACTTAGCAGTGAAATCATAAAACATCACTCGATATTTAAGTAGAACTACTTTCTGCAGCCTAAATCTCCTAACCAAGGATCAAAGCTGTGCCACATGCTTTATATAGCCAGCCATGTAGGATGAAGATTCAGTACTTACACTGATATCTTGCAAACAATGTGTATAGCAGATTTGTTTGCATAACAGAATCGTTAAACAATTCTCAACTTTGAGTGAATTTACATGAATCAATCTGTTCATAAACAAGATTGTAGCCTTTAGATAATTTTTTTGTTCTCAGACTGACCTCCTCCCTCTGCACTGTTTATGCAACTATGCCATTATACAACTATGTCATTAATTGGTGGCCAAGCACACATATGGTGTGCTTGGGTATTTGCTTTGTTCTCTGAAAAAAATGGAGGTAACTTTTGCTTGAATACTGTCAAAAATAATAACTAAAAACTAGTATGAGAATTTTCCAAAAAGTGGGAACAGGATGACAGTGCTCAGTAAAAGCCCCACAGTTGCCTTTTGAACTACAATCCTTAACCCCTCAGAGGCTCTGAAATTGAGAATGACCTAGGATATGAAATCATATGTGATTCAAGGTCCCATGCAATGCACCTTAGAGGCAGTTAAGTGTTCATGTTTGCCACAGGCATTTTCTGTTCTCTACTTCTACCAAGGCAAAAGTGGCAAATGACTATTTAAAAAGGCACTAAAATTAAATTACATTAATCATTAAAAAGTGGACATCTATCATTCCTGAAACAAGTTTGTCTGTTTTGGACATTTTATCTGTATTCCTTGCTACAAAACCATAGGACAGCTCCTACTTACTGCCAATACTTATAAATACCTCTGTGACCTTTGCCTGAGTCTAGTTTTATGATTTTCAGCATCCTAAGCCTAATGGTGGCCACACATACTTTTTTTTATTGTTCCACAGTGTTAAGCTGCAGATTACATTTGGCCAAATGCACATATGAAACTTTCTTATAGATACAGATGCCCAGACCAGAAAAAGACCTTTAACTAATCTGAGTTTTGCCAGGCTTGCATATGACAGTTAATATTTTTTTAAAAGACTGTTGATTATTTCCTAAGTTTTCAGAAAAGAGGAAGATCTTGACACAAATGTATATATCACTTTAATGTGCAGAACTTGCATTGTAGAGCTATAATTCCTGTTCCTTATGGAGAACAGACAAATGTCCTATAGGGACATTGGCTGCAAAATTACTTAAGTAGTTTCCTGGTGGGCAATATATATTCCTGATAGTTCAATATTGCTTAAAAAGAGCTAGAACAATGTCCATTACACAGATAAAAGCAATCATGACTAAGAAATTTATGATGAGGCCTGAGTAAATTTGTGGGAAATGCTATATAGCTGCATTGCATGAAACAGAAGGAGCAACAAAACCTTAGAGAGCGCTGGGTCCCATGATATGGAAATTATGTAGTGCAACCTCATGAAGAGCTCATTGTGCAGTGTAACTGCAGTGCTGACAGAGGAAATTGAAATTAGACAAGTACATCAAGACTTGTTGATCAACAAGGAGTGCAAACAAAGCTCTGCTGGAATCACAACTAAGTTGGATCTTAAGTCAGATGCAAGAAACTGAGTAATTTTGAAATATCCTTTCAAGCATATTTAGAAATTGACCTTCCAGTTAAAATAATCTCCCTCTTTATTTTTTTCTTCTAGAATTCCTTTGACATGTATAAGAATTCAATAATTCATAAAATTAAGAATTTGTTTAAAGATTTTTTTAAAAAAGTCTTAGCTTTCAGACAGAAGCATGTACTCTCCATTAGTAGGAAAATCCTTTAAATTTTTGCTACCTGAAGGGCTGCAGATGATAAAATGAGCTTTCCTGAAATGAAAGCTTCCTTGGTAGTCTAGCAGAACAGAAATATTCTAGGAAGTATATCTCTATATATCTAGAAAAGAAGAAAAATAGTCCAAACAAGGCAAAAACCACAACTGGTATTTCATTAAGGAAAGAAAATGAAAACTAAATAATTCACTTCTATTTATTCAATTATAGAAAGCTATGAAAGCTCTCAGTAAATAAATTTATCAGAGAAGTGTAATATCAATTTTAATCAGAATGTCTTAATTTCAAAACCTCCCTAGGTGCAGCACACCAAATTTGCAGAGTATTAGACACTGATATTTTAATACCATTTATTTCAAAATCAAAACAAATGCTCAGCTCCAATTTTTGATGTGGAAAAAAAAAACCCAAAGAAACCAACCTAGAAAATTATTAACACAGTGAAAGCTTCTGTTGCCACTCAGAGGAGCAGTGGTACATGTGGTTTGGTGCACAGCACCCACTTCAGCCACCAGCAGCTTCATCTGGAACAAAGCCGTTGTCAGCCCCTTGACGTCAGATCAGGAGTTTTGTGGTTCATTTTGCCAAAAGAAATGTCAGCTGTTTGCTGAAGCAAGGAAGTTGATAAAATTTATTTTGGTGGCATTAAGAGTGAGGCTGTAAGTGAGCATCGCTTCAGCGTCGTGCGCTTTTGCAAAGCATGGCTTTGATCCACAATAGGACAATCAAGACTGAACTGGAGTATGATTTGACATGTACACAAGGACAAAACAGATGCCTAACAGCTTACATATGGTGCAGAATTCTTTCAAGAAAATCAGAGTGTGGATGTTGTTTGCAGCTTTTCAGATTTAGAAAGCGAATGTTTTAAATCAATTAGGAAAAAAAACCACTTTCAGAATATTTTGTGACTGAGATTTAATTTTCCACTTCAAAAAGAAGACAAATGAAAGAGGCATTTGTTCATTTGATAGTTTCATGGCTCGTGCTTTGAGAAGGAGGGAACAAAAACTGATAAATTCTATAGTTTATTCTTATATTTTCTCCCCTATAATAAAAGGTACTTACATGATCCTATAGCTGCCACATCAGAAAACAGAACATTTCAGTAATAAAATTATTTTTAGAAAATCTCACATGAATTAAGCTGTCCCATCTCTATTTGATATCTGGAGCTGCATAATGTAAGTTTAAGAGCTTACTTTCAGACAAGTAATGCTGCCCACAGATGGAGCAGGAACTGAACATAAATTTTGCTTGCTGCAGTTCTGTTCATGCCACAAGACCAAAGCCTCTCTAGTCCTTAGCCTTCAAATTCCTTATTCTTCAGTATTTTACTGACTTGCAAAGATGCCAGCTGAGCTCCACTGTGTGATTTTCCATGGTGTCTATCAGGGATACATCCTGATCTCAGATTTATTGCAGATGTCACTCCTGTGGGGTAGCTGTTGTGGTCTCCCAGCAGCAGGACCATCTCCCACACCTACACAGCCCTTCCTACATGTGTGCCTTTTGCATGATCCAAAAGTAATTTTGTTCACTGTCCAGCCTTGGCCACAGGCATCATTGGAGTTCCATGCAGTATCAATCTTCTTATGGAAACAGATACTTCATTTTGTGGTTTTCTTTTTTTGGGAGATATTCATTTCAAAGCTGTGTACAAACTGGGGTTAGTAAGGTGACTGGCCACGTTGCCTTCTGAAAACCACAGTGTAAAGACTCTCAGATGGAAGAGAGCCCATGTGAAGTTAAAACAAACTTGCAACAAAGGCACACATTGAGATTGAATGCTTGAGAAGAAGAAATCAGAAATTATAACAGTAGATGAATAATGGCTTTACTAACAGAAAACAGACTTCCTAGGCCTGATTTAAGTTTGGCATTATTGAGCCACTGTTACTAGGAATAATCCCTTTTCCTAAACAATCTTTACATGACACCAACTAACAAATCACTTACTCATCAATACTGAAAGCTCTGTTTCCTTAGAAGTAAAGTGATTTGCATAGATACATCTTACACACATTTTTGTTTGTTTAACTAAATCTGGGTGGCCTGAGGATTCCCAACATATGATTTGCCTCTTCACTTATCACTGATTTATTACAATACAGAGATGTCTATAGTGCCATTAAGGCAGGACAGTCATGGCAAACCTCCTTCTGGACACATCAGGGTAACCAAGATTATATCTATTATTACAGCCACGTGAGCAGCCTTTCTCAAGGCACACATCACACTGATGTACCTCCCAGCAAACTGCAGGGAGAAGTTAATTTATGACATGTTTAGAAGATGTTCACTGGTTTACATATGGGACTTGGGTCTTTATTTATAAGAAGTTAGAAGATTTTTTATAAATATAGCTACATAATCTTAATATTCTACACTATAGTTCCCAGAATATGTGAAAGTATGAATTAGATGGAGACAGGAACTGGGTAGGCTAGACAACATCTTTAGTTTAGATGCATATTCCAGTTAAAATCAGTGAATCATTTTTTAAGTAACAGCTATTGATACTATGCATTATTTATTACTGACCCCTTTGAAATCATGTCTCCAGAGTTTTATGCCATGTTAAATTATTTCCCTTTTTCAGAATCATCCAATAAGACATTAAAGATATCTGGCTGGAAGCAAGGGCAAGGAAAAGAGAACAGAAAATATTTTATATGTTTTATGCAAAAACCAAGGCTCATTTTCTTTTCAGTGCTTATCAGAAGCACAAAGTACATCTAGTTTCCCTGCATTTGATCATAATTTAGCCCTTAAGGACTATTTGCCTTATAAATTCATGTTTCTACAAATGCTTGTGGGAAAAGTCCTTATTCTTTCCATCTGCAGGCAAACTTTCTGCCATTTATATTAAGTTATTCCCCTCAGGAAATTCTCATTTTGTACTACACAATCCATGTGAAGGCAAGCCAATGTAAAATAAGAGAACATAGCAATAGCACCTTTTCTTTCAATGATGGAGAAAACCCCTCAGATCACTTTTCACAGTATACTGATGTATTTACCTGTTGTCTTTCTAGTTGATTTTTACTGACAATTGCTCAGCTATCAGGCTACACCACTGCATCTGTTCACTTGCATTTAATTTTAACAGAATGTTCTTTATTTCCCTAAATGTTTTAATTTGAAGTCTGTTGTTTAAATTAATAGACTTTAAGAGCAGCAATCACTGGAATTTTCACTAATAAGGTGTTCTAGCCAAGTGAGAATTTTAACACGTTTCTTAGTAAATATCCTAATCATTAATTATTCTCATGGTTTAAAGGCTTGTTGCTTGTCTTGTCAGATTTTATCAGATTTTCCTAGTTCTGTACAGTGTTCTTGTCACCACTGCCTTTAGCTGCCATTTCCCTCTCACTCTTATAACAGAGGTAACTACTGAATTAATTTGTTATGTGTATGTCACAAGGTAAGACCTTCCAAATGTGGGCTTCTACATGCATTCATGAATTTGTGCACATAAATACATACAGGTAAGCAGGGAAATCTGCACATGTATATTCAAAGTCTCACTGAAGGGAAGAGACCAACCTTATGTCAATGCCAGCAGATCCAGGAGTTACAGACAAAAAGCCAAAGCATTTCCTTCAGGACTAAAAATTAAGGAGGTGGGGATACAATTAAACAAGTACCTCAGTGACTGCAAATTGCATGACTACACGAATATCACATTTTTTCAGTACATAGATATGGAATATGGTATATTCCTGAGTGTCTTGGGCTTTTTTTGGTGCTGACACATAATCTATTGGCACTGGTTTCACACTGTTGAAGCTTTAGTCTTGTTTTGTTCTGGAGAGGCCATGAAGAAAGCTCAATAATGCAGAAAATGTAGAACATATTGTCCTAAAATCTCCCTCATTATTAAAACTACAGAGAGAAATATAGGAAATCAGAGGCTGAAAACACAGCTGAAAGAACTGAGAGTTGAATTCAACCACCAGTGAATTGCACTCCCACACACGTACAGCCCCAGACAATAGGCTGATTCAAGACAATGAATGCAGAAGAAAAAAGTCACTATTCTCCCTTTTCTCTTTGCAATGCTAATTCTTTTCCTCAAATTGAATGCCTTAGAAACAGATCCAGTGTTTAAATCCTTTCTTTCATAGTTGATAACATGAAATATGGTATGATATCACTCTGATTCCATCTTGACTCTGAACTGAAACTTTTTCCTAAGAAACATGTATTTGTTGTATTGGTGTCCTGAACATATCACCATATCAAGACAAAACCTGCTGAGAGATAAGGAATGATGATACCACCAGCTTTCTTATGTAACTAATATGTGAAAGATCTGTTACAAAGAAGGACTGTGACAAGACACTAACACTTTTCATTAAAAGTACCTAAAGCCTTTTTATACACAAGAAAAAGCAGCCAGCTGTTAGTCTCTTATTTTTAAAAACTTTATGCATAACAATTGAGGGAATACAGTGCTACATTGGCAGTACAAACAGCACCCAGGTTGGCCATGCCATCTGATCTTTACCCTGCATCCATCAGTGCATGGTGTGCTACATAATACACAGTTTAAGCCATAGGTGTTTTCTCAGTATACCTGCCAGACTGTATCTCTACATTTTCTCGTTATTTCTGACTGGCTGGGATCAAATTTTTATTCTTTCAGCGGCATGGGAGTGTGGCCTATCTAACCATCAAAGCTCCTTGAGGCAACAGGGAGAGATGAGCACCCTGGATGATGGCTCATCTCAGATCACCACATTAGGTGTGTAAAATATGTTGAACAGTTTGCCTTTGGAGATGCTTATCTCTTCCCACTGACTAGAAAAGGAGCTTTGCTTGACAAAGCAGCCCTTTTATCTGACAGAAGTTAGATGAAAGGAATCTCAGGCATATGGGCCTAATTGGCCTCTCCCTGTTTATTATAAAGTGTCACATTGGCCAGGTCTCAGCCGATGTTCCTTGTGTGAGGCTCACCACAAACATAGAGGTCCCTGTCCTCGGAGCTTGCATTAGGAGATTCCATCATGTGTGTGCAGCTCTGGTATGCGGAGAGTGATGTAAGCCTGGCTTGGCAGGATCTTCCTAGTTCTCCCCTTGGGAAGCTTAATTTAGTGTCATTTTACTTGGCTTCCTGACATAAAAGGGGACTCAAGAAAGACAGCAACACCTCTCAAGTAATTAAGAAAGGATTGCCTCCAATCTGATGAAGTGACAGCCTATTCTTCTCTTCAGTTTTTCAGTTTAAGCATAAAACATGGGTACAATCTAGCAGCAGGAAGGCAAACAGCTGTAAATTAGAGAAGTAAATGATAAATATATAAAAATTTATGTAACTGACACATGTTTGTGTGTGTGTTTCCTTACTGTTATTATTTTTGAGATTACGAATGGGAACAGATGCGGTAACTGCTCAAATTAATAATGCAAGAACAAAATGTTAGTCCAGAAAGGGAAAAATGATACAGTTTTAATGGGAAGTGATTATTGAGTGAACAATAATAAAAGCAAATAAAAATCAGCTATAAATTGATGCATTGTTGTGTTCCCCCTCCCCCATCTCAAAGAGCAAATATAACATATGGTCTTTTTATAAATATTTCAGAAGCAAAGTGACTTCTGGAAAGGATTGTAGTCAGAGATATGCACAGTTATCAGCATTTTAGAAGATCCAATTTGAAACATCTGCTAACTCTTGAAAGAGTTATGTTGAAACAAAAACCAGTCCTTATTTAGGAAGGTTGTATGTTCAGAGTTTTATATTCTCCCCTTTTCTGCAAGGATAGCAGGAAGAGAGAGCTGCACCAGCATTTTGCTTCCACCTTTTCCAGGTCCAAGATTTAAAGCTTTATGGTGAAGAAAATCAAGGTGACAGATGCAAAGAGACAGTAAATTACTGACACACTCTTCTTCAGTCATGCTTTGAAGTGCTAAAGAATTCAGACCAAATCTCAGGCATGAAAGCTTTGTGAGAGGCAAGCTGCAATTTACTAGGCCAGTGGAATGTAACAGATATATTTTAAAAGAATGTATTTTTTCAAATCTTGGGATTTGGGACAAGAAAAAAATTTTGAAAACAGTAAATGTTTTTGACCTCTGCAATGTTTATGTTTTGGGTTTTACTGTTGTTATCAGTATGCAGTTGCAATCCCTACAACTTGCACTTCTTCTAACCTTCCAGACAGACTATAAATATTTAACAGTTCTTGCAAGCTGATTTACATAGTACTTACTGGGTAAATAATACCTCACTTTTGAAAAATGCATGCACTAATATAGTGCAGTGTAAATAATTAATCAAATATAATAACAGCAAAATAATAACAAGGAGAAAATACTAGTTTTCAGAAGACATATTATCATCTTTAGATAGATTTTTTTGAAACCCTTGTCTTTTACTTTCCATCATTATTTCTTTCTCTCTTCCTTCATGTATGCTTCCTCTAATAAATTTGAGATTGTTATCATAGCATCAATTCCAATCAGAATTATTTTTTTCTGAAATGCTTTGCACACTATAAGTAAAAATTAGATCAATTCAGAATATTTGCTGATGTTTCATGTGTCAATCTGAGTGGTTAATTCTAGTATGAACTCACATCTTGCAATAGGATCACAGATGGAAGCAACTTCTTTCCTTTTTGGAGTGGCAGAGAAGCCAGGGTACATTGTTGCCAGTTCATGGCTCTGTAAAATTTGATCCAGGTCGTGAAGCCACCAGCAAATTAAGAGAAGTCATCTAGCTCTGAGTTAAGCACAGAAATGCAAAATTAATTACTTACTTTGCCAAAGAATATTAACACTTAGACAGATCTTCAGAAACGTCTGGGGCAGTCCATGTGGCAGGAGCTGCTACATCCCTCTGTCTCCCACTATAAGCAGCATCATAGGAATATCTGTCTTTGTGCATGATGCTTGCAGATCTCTTGTCTGAAAGTCCAGCAAGTGGTGCTTGAGGTCATCTGAACTGCAGAAGAAGCATATAATTTGATAGATAAGAGGAAAGTAGAATAGCCATGGAAAGAAAATAACCAGCAGGGAAGGGAGAGTCACTAGAGCTCTGACAGGGCCCAGGCAATGTTCTCTGTAAAATGCCTTTCTAACAACCTTCTAAATGAATAGATGAGAGAGACAACTGTGTCTATCAAAGAAAGGACAGAGTAGCTCTCAAGACAGTAAAAATAGTCTGAAGTATCTTCAGCCATGTTGCTAGGTAAGAAAGGACACATTTTAGGGAAGTTATACAACTGCTTCTAGAGAGATCACAGAAGGCTAAGTCAACTTAAATAAGAGTTCAGAAGGGAACTTTCACATAGCTCTGCCACTGAGTGTGACTGTCTCTATATTTCAGCTTAGAGTATTTATGCTCATTAGTATTATTTTTTTTCAGCTAGCTAATTCTTTTCTTTTGCTCTTAGAAATCCATTTAGACTCTTTCCTATGAAACTTGTTGAACAACCTGGATGAAAAAATATTTTTAAAATAGGACACTATCCAACATGTCTTGGTAGAAGCTACTCAAGAATTAAGAATTAGTTTTCCAAAATAAATTTCCAGGAATATGTAAAGAAATAGAATTCTCCTTTGTCTAGCACACATCAGAGAATTTACCCTCATCTAAATCAAGTTTCACAGACTTCTCTTGAGTAGATGCATCAATCCTGTGTCATTCTTGGGCAGCTCATAGGATAGAATCACTGAATATCCTGAGTTGGAAGGGACCCATAAGGATCACCAAAGTTCTTCTTCCACTACATTGTTTTCTATTTTCATGAAAAGAAAGAATTAAAAACCCTTTTTTTTTTTTTAGGCTTTTGTTTTCCTTCTGGTGCAAAATTAAGCAATTTGAAAAATCACATAAAACTTTCTCTGTGATACCTTCTTTCCCACCTGATTATTGTGGTACTCCTAATAATGACCAAGCAAAAGTCTTAACCTCCCTGTTACTTGAGTTGGAAGGTGACACCTTCAAGGCAGGACAGATCTATCTGAGATGGTAGCATTAGTCACAACTGCTGTACTATTTCTATTCAGCAACTGACAGAATGAGAGGACACAATCTCAAACTGTGCCAAGGGAAATTTAGGTTGGATATCAGGAAAAGGTTTTTACAGAAAGGGTGGTAATGGACTGGAACTGTCTGCCCAGGGATGTGGTGGAGTCACCATCCCTGGATGTGTTTAAAAACACACTGGATGTGGCACTCAGTGCCATGGTTTAGTTGAGGTGTTAGGGCTGAGTTGCATTCAATGATCCTGAAGGTCTCTTCCAACCTGGTGATTCTGTGATTCTGTGATTCATGTCCCTGTACAATTCTTCTAAATAGTGCCTCTATTCCTTAAAGAATACCCTCTAACAATTGATGAAAAATTGTGAGTTTTATATTTTAAGAGGAAACAGGGTTTGATCAACACTCAAAAGGTATGTGATCTGGATCCACACTTTGCAGTCAGAATTAAAACTCTCCTTCCTTCCTTCTTTCAGGAACTGCTATGGCCACAGAAGAGCTCTCTACCAGCTTCCTAAAAAATATTTTCAATAATGGGACATTGTGCTGAATCTATAGAACCACAAAATTTCTAGGCAGGAAATTTTCTATGGATTGGTGTTGGACAGCAAATATCTTAAGTACCAGTGTTCTAGTAGTAAATTAAATAATGGCAGGTAACATTCCCATGCACTAACATTCAGTCATTCAAACTAGTACACAGATAGAACAATCATTATTTTGGTCCAGGTCAATTAGAAACATCTCAAAAGGTTTCTGAGCTTCGGTAAGGATGTAGTATAGGTAAACACATGCCAGAAATGCATGGAGCTATTTCCAAGATTTCACAGATAGCCCAGAAATCTCTGTATCATATTTTCAAGCTTCCTTGAAATTCTTAGAATTCTTTATTTGGTGGGGGGAGTTGTGTTTTGCTTTACTTTTAATTTTTCTTTTAGGGGGGTTTGGTGGTTTTGTTGTTGTTTTTTGGTTTGGTTTACTTTGGTTTGGTTTGGTTTGTTTTTTTGTGTTTGGTTGATTGGTTTTTTGGTTTTGGTTTTGTTGTTTGTGTTTGTTTGTTTGTTTGTTTTTGAAAGAATAATTTGGTGCAATAACATGCCTTTATAATTTTATACTCTGCAAATTTTAACCTCATCTTCTTGGCTTCCTGGTCTTGTGTTCTCAAAAAACTCTAGATACAGCCATGCCTAAATTTTGTACTTAAAATTTCTTTCCATAACAAGTCTTTCCATTTGCATCTGAACTTACATTAAAATGACCACAGTCATTATCTGTAATGTCAGAAGAATGGAATAAGAAAATGTGTTTACAGTTAGCAAATAAAAAGGAAGCTTTCAAATCTCATTGCATAATGATGTCTTGTGGCAATACCTGCATTCCACCAGCATGTGCTAAAAGCCAAGCCTAAATTTTTTCAGTGTATGGTCAGTGAACATGAATTTTTCTGCTTAGAAAAAGGAAATCCTATGGATACAACCTTAATCTGAAGTCAGGGTATTCATATCTGGGTTTGTATCAAAAACCTTTTCCTTATTTTTCATAGTATTTTTCACTACATTGTTGCTATATAAAAGATCTAAACAAACAATAAGGAAACCAAGCAATAGTTGTAACTATGTACATATTACTCTAATATGAACAAAGTGATGACAGCTGAAATAATGCTTTCCCATGGCTTTGTTTTTCATTTTTAGTAACATGGCACTTGTGCTTTTCACAGAAATATGGCACAGACAAGTATTGTCATGGGGGCCTCCTTTCTAACCAGTGTTTTAAAGCGTACATATTAGGGGGTTTTCGGTTTTAATTAAATGTTTTCCCAAATACTACCTTATATGCTATGTTTTAATTATGCTTTTGTAAAACATTTAGTTGCAAATGACCGTAGTGAAAGTAAAGCATTCCCATAATGCTCAATACCTCAGCACAGACATACCACTTAGTCTTTGAAGACTTGAGATTCAAAATGTACTGCTTTTGAAATACTGATAGTTCAGAGAGAAATGCTTAAGACCTATAGACACACTAACTTTGTGGTGTTTTCACACCTTCAATGTTCTCACATGTCAGAGAAGTCTTACCAAATAAGAAATACTCGAGTGTAGCATGAATTGAGGTGTCTGAGTACAAACTTTATCCCTGTGCTTCCTGGGTGAAATACTAACACTTCTGAACTCGGCTTTTAATCAAGAATTTTGTCCTTGTTTTCAACAGAGTTTGAGCTTGAGTCACCTATTTTTACTCCCTGTGGAAAAAAAAAAGAAGTGGAATAAAATGTTGATGAGGGAGAGGAAATTAGCTTGCTTAGCAAGGCGTGAGGTATTCTCTCCCCACACATGAGGTTATTGCAGGGTAGTGAACTAAGTCTGCGTGGAAGGTTCCAGTGTGGTTTTGTAAGAGCTCCCATAAGGATGGTAATGTAAGCCTGCACTGAATTGCACCATGTTTCAGATGAGCTGTGCTGCAACTCCCAATGGGAAGGACCTCAATTACAAGGTCATGCTGCAAAGCTGAGCCACCAAAACTGACACCAAACTCCATGGCTCCCTGCCAGTCTTTAGAAATCAAAAAGGAAGCAAACTTGTCTGATGTTCCAAAGATCATGGTCCTGACCAATGTCTGAATAAATTTCTAACACATATAATGAATGTGTGAATTTATAATGCTGTTTTAATTCAGCTAGTATATTTCACTTGAGTACCAGAGTCTTAAAATTTAGCATGAGGAGAGCAAAGACAATTCAAGAAAATAGACATATAAATTTAGCCCTGGTAAATAAACAAATTACTGGGCTTTCAGTTACTAATCCGTTTAACTGCAATTCTCTAATTCATTTGGCTGGATCAGCTCTAGGGAATTGCCAAACAAAGACAGAGAGAGGAAAATGTTATTTCACAGAGTGCCTTGTGATGTACCTAATAAATCCAGTACTGCAGCTTGACTGTGCGCTGATGACAACAGGCCGTGCCTTCGATGTCACGACCCCTGATGGGCTAAGGGGCACGACTCTCGAAGGGTTAATCTTTTCCACCTGTTGCTGACCACAGAGCAAGCTCTCCTGGCAGGTCTCCTACCAGGAGAATGTGGCCCCTGACCTTTGTGGGAGTGGGATGCTGCAGTAAAGGCTCTCCCTAACAAGCACTGCAGTCTGGCACACCCACCCCAGCTCTCCGGTGGATGGCTGCTGGTAAAACAAGCTGTGAACCAGCAAGCTGTGAATTGAAAGGCAAGGGGAAAGAAGGGGTACAACCCCCAAAATATCTCAGCTCACTGTGAGGGTTACCATGAGCTGCATGTACTGTGTTGCTGGTTTGGACTCTTCCTTATGAAAATATTAGAAGAACTCAATCTGAAACAGCAAATAACTAGAAAAGTCAGGAATATTGAAATTGAGATGGAATTGCAGTCAAAAGCAAGCTTTGGATGTCAAAGCTGTTTCTCTCCCAAGCCAGTACAACTGTTCTGATCTATTAGATGCAAGCACACGTAAAAAGCAAAGGCATTAGACCATTCTCACAACATAGTCACTACAAATATAGGGGATGTATTCTGAAGATTCAAGGCATATTTATGAAACCTAAATTCTTTTTCTTCCCTTGTGATTAATTTGAATCTGAATCATACCCACCTGGGAAGGGAGTTCCTCAAACACCATAAATCTTTTACTTATAGAGTAACTGATGCCACTGCATCTCTGACATCTGCTAAGTTTTTCTGCTTATGCCCTTTGCTGCTTTTCTACTCAACCACTTCACCTATTTGAGCTTTTTCTTCCTGTTAAGACATTTTTGTCAAGTATTCTTTTTGGCCACAAGAAAGATCTGCAGAGAAACCTCTGCAAAAGTCCTTTCATCAGACTGCCTACCTAGAGAAAGATTCTACCTGTATTTATAGCACAAGTCTAGGACTTCTTAAGTCTTCCAGGCACTGCAGCTTGCAAGTGACCTTGACCAAAACATTGCAGATACAACCTTAAAAGAACTTTAGTGTTCTAATGCCTCCTCAGTGTTACCATGTGGTAGAAGTCTCAGCTTTGAGGTAGAACTCTATGTATATGAATTGTGATACCAATGTAAATACAGCTGGGGAATTTGAAATGGAATTAGGAAGTTGTGAAATAAAAAGGGAAGGATATGTAAAATAACCTGTTTGATCAGATACAGGCCATCCTCTCCATGGTAAGAGGGGCCCAGCTGTTGGATCTTTGTCCATGAATCAGCTTTCAAAGGCAGCTTCTTTATTCCAACATGTAGGAAACAACAGTAATATCACAGGAAAGTATATATCCCCAACAAGCTGGGTCCAAGCTCACAATATTTGAATAAGGATGTGCAGCATTAAGAAACACATATTTGAAGATTAATACTCTCTACAGATCTTTCAACATTTGTGGTAGTGGTGACACTATTTGGGTTTTACCTTTTCTCTTTTATATGTTCTCTGTATTCTTCACACATATATTTATAACTCTGCCACCTATTGCACTAGTAGCTAGTTTTCCAGTACTTTTCCATGGGCTTTCCCTAAGCAGAAAGACAAAACAAATTTCAGAGTTCCAAGCTATGGCCCCTATTCTATCTTGATCCTACTGGGAACCAAGGCTGAGCACAACTCTTCAAGATACATTTCATGTACAAAGTACAGCTTGTGCTGAAGGGGGGCTCCAGAGAAGAGGCTGGACCTGGAGGAGAATTGCATCCCCATTTGTCCTCTTAATTGGCACTTTTAATCAATTATGCTTATTTCCTAAAAGCTATAAAAATGTACTCACCCCTGAGGGGGGTAGGCTTTTGTGGACACATTTCCTTAACTCTTCCTAAAGATCTTCAAATAAAGATCCCTTTCTATATTACCTCCTTACTAAAATTATCTCAAGTTTAATTTCCAGGTTGAGAAAAAGGCAACAGTAGGGGCCTGAATGTCCATCTGCTGGTGAGCCAGAATAGTGATGAGCCATGTACTGCAACACAGATGCTCACTTTCTCTGCAGCCTAAATGTAAAACCCTTCACTGAATGTTATAGCTCAGTCTATATTACCTTTCTGACAGATGCAAAAAAAGGTGAGAGAACAATTCCTAGCCCACACACTTGTTCATCTGCCCTGTCCTTCCCTCTCTCAGTACTTGTCTATATGCATAAATGCTAAATCCACAAATTGCTTAAGGAAATCCTATCACCAAGGGAACTTCAAAAGGAATGTGTGGTTACAAGACAATGAACCATTGGAGTTTTGTCATTTACTGCCCACCTGCTGCCCTCATGCCACGCTCTGCTTCCTTGCATGCACAGGACTGCTCAGATTCTGGCAGCCTGGCTGCTCATGTAGGCAGCACAAGTGTCCCCCAGTGGAGCTTTACCCGGGAATGTGATGGAAGCAAGATCAGGATCAGACATAGAAAAACATGGACACTGACACTCAAGTGAGGAAATTAGTTATTCAATTAATGTGTTAATATGACAAATTCCATATTTCAAAGTATTCTTTAGTCACAATAACATCCTTTGTTTCTTATTCTTCATCCAGGCTTTCAAAGAGAGAATTAGATTTATTTCCTTTTGTATCTTGTGGGGTTTTACTATATGACTCTGATTCAAATTCCAAAATTGACCAATAAGTAGTGACACATTAGGAAAAAAGTTCTTGGAGAATATTAATTGCCATTTATTTTAGCAAAGCAAATAACCTCCTATGAAAAATTCAGTATGCATTCCTTTAGTAGCCTTCAAATATTTCCTACTTCAGACAGCATTTTCTTTACATCTGCTGAGGGCCCCATAAAACTTGCTCGTGTACATATTTCTAAAGAAATCAAGTGACCATTCTTTCCATATGTTTGGTGTTCCAAGAAACAGAGAAAGCTTTATTTCTGGTTAGCTCTGTCAGGTTGAGCTTTTTTTCTTTGGGTTGGTGATCAATTGTGTCAACGTCTCTGTAAGTAGAGGTGGTGTTAAATAAGAGACTGGTCAGCTATAAATTATCTGGAGCCCTACAGGACTTCCTGAAAGGCACATGAAGAAGTAATTTGGCTTCATGTTGTCCTGTGTGGCTTCTGGGCATTCATCACTAATGGACCATGCAAGGGGGTTAAGGCTGTGATTTGCTGAAACCCACCTCAGAATGAACATTGGAGAACTAGAGAGGGAAGAGCAGAATAATGTGGAGAGGGTTTTTTTTCAGTTCTGATAAAGCCTGATTACTCTGCAGGGTACTTATTCTGCAGAGAGAAGAGCAGAACAGCAAAGTGCACTGGTGGGTAGAAGGAGAAGAAAGTAAGGCTTTTCAATGATAAATGTCGTGGCTTTTGCTGTGATGACTATAATCTAATAGAAAACACTAAAGTAAGGAGGAGGCAGAGAAATTTGCTTTCTCCATAGAGGACAAACAATGTCTTACACTTTAAATGTACAAACATTTTCAACCCTTGACATTCAGATTTACGTATTTAAAATCAACACTGGAGCTTTCTCACTCGTGTTATAACCATTTTAGCAAAAAGCTAACTGCACTGATGAATCCAGCTGCAGAGATACACAAGAGAACACTAATGCATGCTGGAAAGACAAGTATCAGGTATAGTCACCAGCTCTCATCTAAAAGCAGTGTAGTCATTTGCCTGCAACAGCTTCTAGCTCTGAAAATAAACAAAGATATACTGCTTCCACATGTGGGATGTTTCATTGGGGAGGGATGGCTCTGTGCTTTATGACCTATACATCACAATTTGGGAGTTGGATGTGTGGAGACTTTTCTGATAATCTCTCAACCCTTAGCCTGTTTGTATCCACCAAAACTTATGAAGTAGCTGCCCACTAAAGATTTGAATACCATGGTGATTAGAATAATTCTAAAACAAGTTTCTGTGACAGAGTTTAAACCCCACCGTAGCATATGGTGACCAAGAACTTTCAGCATGCTATACACAGATGTTTCCAGCTCTTGCAAAGAAAGGGAATTTGGTTTATGAAAAAGAAAGGTTTTTCTGCATCATTTGCAAAATGATTGCAAAATGTAAATGTCAAAAATGTCTCTAAAATATAGAAATTCTATGTCATGTTAAAAAAAAAAAAGAATGTTTCTATGTCTTTCTTTTCAAAAACTTGTAAAATTTTATATTCAAAGGAGAAAAAAATCTGTTATGCCTTGGGGACAGAAATATTTATTTCAAACAATATTTAGAATATTTCTTTGTAGTCAATACTCTCCAACCCATACACACACTAATCTGTCCCAGCTCAAATTTTGCATGGTAGCCTAGGGTGGGGAAATGTGGAATCGGGACACTCATAATACCAAATACAAGACATGGATCAATTGCTAGCTTCACACTCAGGTTTGCAGGTAATTAGCAGTTTGGTATGAAATGATGAAACTTCCCTCTGGAGGTTTCTAGATTATATAGATTTACAACATATGGATCGCTTTTCAGTCCAATGACTTCGAAATGCTCTGTGTGTAGAAAATATGCCTATGATGAAAAGGCAAAGTGTTAAGTAAAAGGATCTTGTTTTCATGGTGAAACTCTGGTATACAGATAATACTTTTTTAAAATTATATACACTTTAAAAATTGCATTATATTATTACAAAAATCAAACAACAACACAACAAAACAAACAAAACAACCATTTTTATAGTTTCCTTCTTAAAAAACCCCAAACAACTACTTGTAATTGAGGCTAATTTGATTTCATGTCAGCCTTCTGACATATTCTAATTCCACTAATTTCATATATTGTAGAGAATAAACAGAATTTACTGTAAATCTCCTTTGCAATAGTGTTTTTTTGTTTGCCTTTTTTTACTTATCTGGCAATAAGACTTTATGGAAGACATTTTATATATTATTGCTTCTGATAGGAAGCATTTTACTGTTACTGCTATCTTCATTTTTATAGTACCATTTAGGTAATGTAATGTGAGATACATTAAAGTAGGCTATGGGGAAAAAAAAACCTAGCTCTGAACTGTGCTGTAATTACATGTTCTCATGCCCTTGGTGTTCTGAGGCCAGCCAGAGGTAATTCTTTTCCTTGCACCCCAGCTCAAAACCTACTGATTTTGGGTGTGCCTTGAGGTGTGAGGCAGTTTGTGGGCTACTGGGTTTGTCCTCACGTTTCTGCTACCTGCAGCCAACATTCATACAGGGTGACAAGGACACAAGGCAAATATTTCATTTTTTTTAATCTTGTGTTCTGTTTCCTTGCATTATTGCACTGGCTGAGAACATCATGTCAACAACTGCTTGTGTTATTTTTCTGCTCTGTCAGTTAATCTCACAAATCTCAGTCTACCTAGGCACCGTCACCTTTTCTTCTCAGTCTCACTGATCTTTGTCATCATATTTTGTACTTCTAAGAGATAGACACATCAAAAGCTGACATACAAGGGATGCTTCAAAGCACCTTGAACAATAGAAAACTATAATACATTTTACTGTGGAAAATGCAACAAGGGGGGCTGTGTCCTATGCCCAGGAGTTTGATGGTGCACCTGAGGAAATCTTCCTTCAGAGGTAAACTGGCTGAGTCTTTTCATTGCCTAATAGAATGAGTCTCTTGTCTTGATTGATATCTCAAAATCTATTCCAACACCAAGAAATGACAAAAAATAAAACTAGTTTAATAATAATAATAATAAAGATTAAAATGTTAAATATTAAGACAAAGATAGACACTGATGTAAAATGGACTGATGGGGCAGGAAGAATTGAGCAGCTGGGTAGACTCATGGCACATGACTGGGAGCATGCAAACACTGCACCATGGTACTCATGGAATGGCACATGTTTTCAATTAAGAAAAACTCATCTTCTGAGAATTTTTTACTCTGATTTTCACGTCCATATAACCAGAGAGATGCCTTTCCTTCCTGCAACACTGATCTTGGTATAACTGATACATCACTGTCTCTGACAGAATGAAAGATTTATAGAGAACATCCTCAGGATATCTGAGGACTGTCTGTCTATGAAAGATGAGATCATAGACATCACCATTTCTCTTTCCCTTCTCTTCAGTTATTTATCTATTTCTGCATACCAACTTACTGAAAATACTACAAATGTAGCCAAGCTGAGAACTGAAATCTGATGCTATTTTGGTGAACTAGTAAAAGAAATGCTCTTAATTTGAGCTATAAGGTAACAAAATAGTATTGGGGTATTATCCTGGATGCAGAATAGAAAGAAAATACTGACAATATGCTTGGTAAGAACAAAACAAGCAAGCAAATAACCTCAAGCAAATATAACTCAAAAACCTTATGAAGTAATAAATCAGTTGGAGGGATTTTGATATATTTATGGTAAGGATATTTCTTTCTAGTAACTCAGAATGCTTTTCAGCTACAGAATGACCAGCATTGCAAGACCTACATGAAAATAAAGTAACATATATCTGGGATTTTTTGCAACAAAGCTGCAGATAGTTCAAAGAAATGAAGACAGGCTTTGTAAATACAATGTACATTTGTGCTTCTTAGGTATGAAATGCCACAGGTACCTGTGGCAGTTCAAATCTTTCTGAATAAAAAAAACCCAGCAAAAACAAAAAAACAAAGTTCTGCTCGCTTCTATCATTTTCTCAGATTATGATAGATTTTGCTACTGTTATCAACTAAATCTGATTCCACATTCTGCTATCCAATATTTATTGAAGCTGCAGGCTGATCCTATCACCCTGTTTGGGTGAGTAATCCTAATACCTCTAAGAACTTCTATTGATATCTTGTAAATAGGATTTGCAAATAAGCCCCAGGGCTTGGTAAGAAGACTGATAACATGGTTGCCTATAAAAGAAGAATTAAAAATATTATCAACAGTAGATCTACGTGTCTTTCTGCTTTACTTGCAATGCAAAACGAATAATCAAACATGTTCTTTTCTTAAGGGGTTATTGTTGCCTCACAAAGTGCAGAACATGGGCATTTAGAAACTGCTTGGAACATCAGTGAGAGAGAACCAAACAGAACCAAACCAGTTCATGCACATATTTCTGTCTAGCATCCACCAAATGTTTTTCATGTGCTACTGTACTAAAATTTCACAGGTGATCATCCATCTTTGCCTTATATTCCTAAAGTGGATACAGACCAGGGTTTCATCACAGATTTGGGAAGATGAAGGCTTAAAGGAGAAGATACCTTTAATAAAATCCATTCTTTAAAGATCTTCCTAATCATATGTAGTTGCAATGAAAACAAAAGCAGATTAATTATATCTCAAATATGACAAAAGAATTTTTCAAAAATTCTAAGTTGGAAATAAAAGAAGCAAATTTTATTTATCTAAGGAAATTTCATATCTATTAGATACCTAATGGCCTAGGTACTTGTTACAAACCTAGAGATCAGTTTTCAAAAATGTGGTAGACATAGTTAATTCCAGTTCTAGTTCTTTACCATGTGGGACTTATATCTAAGAGCCTTTGCCTTAAAGCTGTCTATTTGCTGTGCATTGGAAACAAAAGGAGTTTAGTATGTCAGTCATGCTTAAATTTAGAAGTATCTCAAATCATCCTTCTGAATCCAATTTTCAATCTCTCTGTTCTTTTGTGCCCTGTCAAAATAAAGCTAATACTGTCCCTATCTTCTATCCACATATAACTCTTCAAAGGAATTTTTTTTTCCATCTCCCAGCTCATCTGGGACATCTAGATATGATCAAAACATTCATGTCATGGGGTAAGCTTTTAACAGCTTCCTTATATCCCCATAAAATCATTTCCCTTTTTTTTTTAAGCACTCCTTTCAGTGCCAAAATATATAAATAGGTAAGACAGATTATTCAGTTAAGCAAGTTTATACTACTCTGTGGTATAGGGCATTGAAAAAAGGGGAAGGGGAAGGGGAAGGGGAAGGGGAAGGGGAAGGGGAAGGGGAAGGGGAAGGGGAAGGGGAAGGGGAAGGGGAAGGGGAAGGGGAAGGGGAAGGGGAAGGGGAAGGGGAAGGGGAAGGGGAAGGGGAAGGGGTTCTCAAGCCTATCACCCCTTTTTTAATGTTGATTTTCCATGTAACAGAAGGACAAGAAGAGTAACCACTTTGCATATATTACCATCTACAAAATGCTTTGGAAAAACATTACTGTCATCTGTAAACAAGGTGAATGAGCTATATTAGTAATGTAATTGAGACAAAAGAAGACTGTACAACAGTTTTCTAATTAATGAAACATGAAACTCCAGAGCATTAGCAGCTGGTCCAATTACAAAATATTAGCTGCTCTGGAAGGGACTCATGAACAGCAAGGTCACTGCACAAACTCCTTGCAGATGTTAGATAAGCTGACACCTGCAAATCATTTGGAAGCAAGTATTTATTTAAATATCTTATTGTGCTACCAGTTTCTCTGTTTTCTTTCATGCTAAAGCTTTGCTGCTCTGGGAATTAGAAAGAGTTAGAAGAAAGTCAGTGTAACTTTTTTTTTTTTTTCTGCTATTTACTGTTCTAATTAGCATAATTTTCATTTTATGTTCTTGTCTCAGCAGACAGGTAAATAAACAAATCCAAAAATATTAGCAGTGGATTTATTCCCCAGTCTGATTATAATTTCTTCAGCAAAAGAACTTTCTCTAGTGTCTCCCACATTTCAATTTTATATTACAGCATGGTGTGTAAAATACTGATAAGCCCTTGAAAAATTCATGATTTGTCTACATTCATGCCAACCTCCTGTCCATATATTCATCTGCTTGTTGATATATTTTCAGAATTCCTAAGAGGCAGGAATAGTGAACAGAGACACAGAGGACAAGGTGTCTTCAGACAAATATCACAAAACTCACAGGAGCCCTGGGAGTTTCATCATTCCTAGGTAGGAATTGACATACTAGGGCAACGCTACAAGCAGGATTCCTCTCTGAAGGAGGGTTCATAGCCTGGTCTGGCACTATTCCTGCAAAAAGTCTTGGTTTTCTTGCAGTCACTTCCCACTCTGTTCGGTGCTTTTTTGTGTGATGTGGTCATGCTCAAACATATCCTTTGTTAAAAGGATGTAAACCTAGTTTTCCCATTTTCTACTTCTTACTGACAGAAAGACAAAATCAAGTCTGTTCTTCACCCAGAGGGTGGCTGGGCACTGGAACAGGCTCCCCAGGAAAGTGGGCACAGCACCAGCCTGACAATTCAAACCTGTGTGTGTTCAAGCTCATGGTGTGACTCTTTGGGTGCCCTGTGCAGAGCCAGAAGTTGGACTTGATGATCCTGGTGGGTCTCTTCCAACTCAGAACATTCTGTGTTTCTGTAACTCTATATATGTACCAAGCAGAGTCTTCTTTTTCTGGCAGTAATGTTAATTTTACTTGTCCATTAGCAAGAAGTCTGTTTGAAGAAATATAAGCATGACCCCACAGTACTTGCTGCCATCAGCCTACTTCCTTTTCACCACTCCAAAGTGGCATTATACACACAAAAGAAACGAAAGGCAGCCTGGCAGTCAGTCTGCATAACCAACCAGCAGAGGAGTAAATAGTCCAAAGCAGAACCTAGAGCTCACTGCAGTCAGCTGCTAAGACACTCATACAAAAATATTATTAATCCAAGTACCCTAAGATTATCAGTGACAATGGCTGGTCTACTTGGATTTATTTATTCTGTATGGATAAATAAACAGCAATAAATGAAAAAAAAAGATGCTTCCAGTTTAAAAATTCCCACTATGCTATCTGCTCCAATGCCTAATGCTAATATTGTTAGTAGTCATGATTGTGTTGGATCTGGGCTATAGTCTCACTTTTCTAGATTTTACCAAGTTCTAAGTTTGTTCAAACAGTGCCCAAATAAAAAAGGCTTAACTTTCTATATGTGTTGAGTTTATCTGATATACCATCTTTTCCTAGCTAAAATATTGTGTGCTAACATTTGCACATTTTGAAATGTGTGTTGCCATGACTGCAGCAAACATTCTACTTTTAGATTCTGTTAATCTCTCATCTTAAAATATAGCAAGGCAACTAATAACAGCACAATGTATCCTTCTCTTCTGATGATTCAGCTATATTATTAAAGATTTAGAGTCCACTCAGATGCACAAAAGTGTTTTAAACACATCTTGGTGAAATTTTATGCCAGGGAAAACCCTTTAACATGAAACTAATTTTCTGCACTGTTTACTAACAAGATACAGACCTTAGAGCTAAAATTAAGAGATGATATTAACATTCCATTTGTAAGTATCTCATTATGCAATGATAGATGTTCTAATCTGTTACCTAGGCAATAAATCAGGATTCAACTAAATATGCTAAAAAGTATACATTTAATGAAGAACCAAGATTTGGATATTCCTGTCCACATTAAACATACATACATGAATGTGCATAAACACTCTGCCACAGAAGTTTTTGCAAACAACCATCACAATTCACTTCATCAAAATGAAGACAAATGTTCAGAGAGAGCTTTGCTGTTCTTTGAAGCATTCTGCTCTAATACTTTGTAATCTCAAAGCACAGTGATTCACAAAACACAACAAAATTTACATGGAATTAACATGGAAACAGGCTATTATATATTTGGAATGCAGACATTTGACTGTGATGCAGTATTCACATCACATTTCCATTATAGTTCCAGCGTGGCATACTTAGGGTTTTACCATTTTTGTAGGTTTTGGATAGAAGTCCAAATCTTTATCCCATGACAACATCAGAAAACACCAAAACAACCACATAATTTAAATACTGAATACAACTTGCATTTTCCACAGTCATCTGTTTAAAATCTTCTGATTTGTATAAAGTTACACGTATAAACAAATGTCTGCTTTCAGATGAACCTGTACTAACATTTTAGTCAGAATAAGTTGAGTACATTTGATGTGAATCCCTTGGTTGTCTTCTTGTACATTACTTTAATTGGCTTCATGGAGCAGTTTCAGAGCCCCTGAATGGGGATCATTTCAGTTGAAAGTGCAGTTTCACTTAGTAATGAAAATTAGATCCACAGGACCAGACCAGAGCTAATCCAATCTACTTTCCTGTGTAACTCGTATTTTGGGACCTTAGCATTGGCTATTTCACGCTGCAAGCTTTCTCCTATGGGTCTAAAATATTTGATAGTATGTATCTTGTAAGGACTATGTGCATGCACATCTTTACACAGTGAAACTCACATAAAAACTACATGCAAACATATTTTAAGTATTGACATGGAAAATAAACTATATTAAAGTGTAGAATTATTTTTCTAGGACATCCCAATCCCTCTACTTTGGAGATGATTGTGATATAACCTTGAATTATGTGTTAACATTCTTTCTCTTTGGGACCCCTACCTCATTACACATGACAGATGATGATTGCTTGTAGAAGAGATCTACTCACTACTTTATTTTATTCCCTCCTTTCAGTGTATGTATGCACATTTATTTTCTGTACATTATTCAAATCCTGCTCTGAAGACAGCTATATTATCTATTAGATTTTCTTACTCACTCATCTTCATAGGTTATATATATCCTAGTAAATAAAAGGAGCCAGGGCTTGTTTTCTGAAACTGAGAGCAAGTAGAATGAAACAACTACATCCAGAAAACTGAACTTTCCTCCTGGCAGAGCGGAATCACCTCATCCTTACAGTCTCCTGGAAACAGACACAATCACATGAAACATTTGCTGTCCTGCAAGGGTGTCCTGGGCATTTGTGACAAGAGATATGTGTTCAGACAAAAGCATGACCAGGAGCATGTTAACAATTAAATGAGAGTGTGGTGGGTGTGCAAACACAAAAGTCTGTGTCTTGATCTTTCTTAATTTACTTGCACAGAAGACACAGTTACTGCACAGTCTGTGGCTTGTGATTCTAGTTCCGAGTGAGCTGAAGGAAGGCTCATGCTGATTTTACTGATGTGATCATTAGACAGGAACATCCACATTTTCCAGTAATGTTTAGTTAGTTCCCAGTCTGATACATCACTTACCAGTTTTCAGAGCTTTTTCTAAAATAAGAAAAAGAATTTCTTATAAATAAGATTCTTATAAATAATTATAATATAATTATAATATAATATATTATATATAATATATTATATATAATATATAATATAATATAATATAATATAATTATAATATTATATATATATATATTATAATATAATTATAATATAATAAATTAAGAAATGGCTAACCAATGGCTTTGGTGTGAGACCAAAAATCCCTTTGGTGCTCAAAATAATATTTAAAATACAAGAATGTGCTCAGATTCAGTCTGTGATGTTGCAGTATTTTTCCTAGTTCTTTTTCTCCCATTTCCTCCCATGTCCTACCTGTCTTTTGACTATCATAGAGAATCAAATTCTTCCAGAGTTTACACTTTTTTAGTGTATTTAGTGTCATCTTACAGAGTTCTTTTCTAAGTAGTGATGATGAATTTACAATTTTTTATGTGCATAATTAGAATACCTGTTTTCTTTTTCTTTTTCCAGTTTGAATTGCTCTCCCACCCATTGACATATCCCCCTGTGGTTTTGCTACCTTGTCATTCATTGTGTGTTGCCTCTGCAACTTGGTGCCAGTTTAGGCTGTGCTGTACTATTTTGCATCAACACTCATTTCACATGTTCAGAATACAATGGCTCAAGCAGCAGCTGTGAATACTCAGCAATTCTGCAAACAAGGCATCAAAGTCTAAAAATGTACATTCTAAAAAAGGAGGGCTGTGTAATTAATGAACAAAAAGGAAAAGTTCAGCTTAGGTAACTTGCTAGCCAAACTCTGTGGCAGGGATAAAAATTAGTAGGAATACTTTAAATAAAGAAGATCTATTGAAAATTACTATTTCATTCAGACATACCCTGTTCAAACCACTTAGGGCAGAGGTATGAGAAACCCCCACCCATATTCCTGACATCTGTAGAAGCTGCATGTTTTGGATGAGATGTAATTTTCTTCATAGGAGGTTTTATGGGGCAATATTTTGGATTTGTGATGTCTTGAAACAGAGGGGTGTTTACATTATTGCTGAGCAGGGCTTACACAGGCTGGGGGTGCCCAAGGTGGGAGGCAGACACAGGCAGGACAGTGACCCCAGCTGGCCATGGGGACACCCCAGGCCATGTGATGTCATGCTCAGCATATAAAGTTGGAAAAAGAAGAAGGATGGGAGGACATTTGCAGTGATGGTGTTTGTCTCCCCAAGTCACTGCCAGGAATGACGCAGCCCTGCTTTCATGGCTGAACACCTGCCTGCTTATGGAAAGTCATCAATTAATTCCTATTTTTGCTTTGATGGTGTGCAAAAATTTTGCTTTAACTGTCTTAATCTAAAGTCATGATTTTTCTCACTTTTACCCTTCAGATTCTCTTCCCCATCTCACTGCAGTGACTGAGTGGCTGCATGGGGCTGAGCTGCTGGCCAGGGTAAAATCATGATGCTGGAGCATACTGGCTTGTTCTAAAATGGTGCAATCTCATTAACACAGGAGCAAAATAATCCAAATTTCTTTAAACTCTAATTCCAATAATCTGTCCCTCAATTCCATGTGAAGTTCTGGGATATCTGGTTTAATATTGATCACAATTACATTATTGCACAACTCATGAAAAACACACCAACTAGCACACTAACAGCACAACACTCCTTATCTCAGAGGAGAAAGTCCAGTCGGTAAATGAAAACAAATAAGGAGTGAGTTGCTATTTGCAATCTACACTAATCTCTAGATTAATTATTTCTACAGAAAAGTTACGCAAGCTGACATTACTGACAATACATCTCTCTTCACTCATGTATCAGGAGAAAGGAAGCATCTTCTGTCTCACCTTAGAGACTGCTCAAAAAAAACCAACATGCACCAAAAAAATATTGAAAATGTATCTTTATTCTTTGCTCCTTAAATTACTGTAGCTGGTAAGGTCCACTGCTTATGTCAACACCACTTTATTTTTCCCTTTCCATGTCTGTACCACATGGAGCAATGTACCAAGAGCTTCCCTCTCTTTTTCCATAAATACTTAAGACACAAATCTCTCCAGGAGTATTTTGGTGTGTGACACTGCATGGAACCTGCAAGAGCTGCCATATTTGTGAAGGTATGAGTCCTTCCTTTAATTTAGCAAAGCCTTTCAAACTATTGGAGACACAGAACAAGAGACTAGCTTAACAAATTTTCTAAGAGCTCAAGCAAGCAATGTTAATGGCAAAAGGTACAAAGTTATAAACACCTATTAATTTGTCTAAACACAAGTGGGATCGAAACAAAGAGAAGGAAATAAAATATTATCAGACATTAGAACTTTAGGAAGGTTCTCATTCAAAATTCTTGATGTGACACTGGCAAGGAGGGAAACTGGTTTAATAAAAATGTCCTATATTATTGGAGGCTTAAGTGGCAATATTTTTTCTTCTTTAATTGAAGAGATTAAATACTTAAAGAATTCAGAAATAATGCCAAATCTCTAAACTTTACGTTTCTTCCCTGAGGATTCCCAAAGTATACAAGGAATAACCACCACTATTCTCAGTTAAACAAATGTCGGGTCTGGGGATAAAGCACTAAGAGCCATATCAAGCAGAACAGACAGGCTTTCTCCAGAAAGTATCAAACAGGGAAAGGAGGAGCAGGCTTCCTCTGAAGTGCAATTCTTCAGGGAAATATCTCTTTAAGATTCTTAAAACAGCCTTTTTATGGGGACTGTCCCAAACATACACTGGAATATGAAATTTACAGATAACTGAACTGTGGATATAATCCACCTCTTTTAATTGTAGTTCTAAGTAATATTAAAGTCATTTAATGTGTTGCTTCTTTAAGGTCAGCATCATAGTTCTCCAGGAGCTGAAAAGATCCAGTGGGATGTTTGGTTCATATCAATTTATGGCTATTCAACTGGATTTGAAAGTCTTCATAATCATAACCTCTAAGAAGATATTTCTTCCAGAAAAATGGTTGTCATTGTCTATGCTTAACTACCATTCTGGATTTGTCTTTACTTATGATAATGGTTGAATGATCCCCTGCAAAACTGGCCCAAATCAGCCCTCAGACGCAGTGTGTATGAGTTAGTGTAGGTGAGAGATCACTCACAACAGACAGCCTGGATATGAACACGTGCTTTCAAAGGCCCAAATTCCTAAGTTAAATGGAAGCTGCTGGACTGGAGCTGTTGACAACAGGTCCAGAGAATGGGTCCAGTAATTATAATTGATTTGCATGAATGTAGTCCAACTGTCTCTGGAGTCATGCAACACTAGGAAGAGTGTGTAAAACCAAATGTTTTCCAGTCCTACAAAATGTCATTTGAAGTCAAGGTTGAAAGGGACAAGGAAGCAAGGAAATAAGGTAAATAGAGAACAGTGGAGTACAGGGAATGGTTTATGGTCACACAGCCTGAGGAATGTTTGTCCTTAAACCCCACTACCAGACTTTCCCCTGCTTGCATATCTCACTGTTCTTACATATGATTTCCTGCAACTTGAGTGTGCTCCAGGTAGGGGCATGTAGCCAAAATGCTCACTGGGCTCTGCTCCTGTGCCTCTTGTGGCCGTGGGGGTCTTCACAGGGACTCCTAGCAGGGCAGCGAGGTACACTGCAACAGCACTTGGGGGTACATGAGAATGCCTTCAGAATCCAAAGACAACATAGCATATCTACATGTCTGCCTCCCTTAAGAGCCTGAGGCTGCAGTCATGGTGAGAAAAAGCAGAGTTTGTGACACAATAGGTTCATCAGTGTTCCCAGTGCTGGTCCAGAGTACGAGGTGTAGGTGTGCAGACTGGACTCACCTGGGTGCACAGAGTCAAATCACACAGTCAGAACTTTTCACCTACCTTCAGGGTACTGAGCACCATGAAGCCCTGATTTTGGACTCAGGAATACAGTTAGAAATGGATGATGAATTTAGTCTCACAGTTGCTCCCACATGTAAGTACTGTCTGGATTTCCTTGAACCCTTCCCAAGCTCGTGTTACTTTGGCCAGCTTTGAAAGGAGATCACCAGGGAAGGGGAGACAATTCCTGCAGTAAAAACTCCTTGTCAAGGACAATGTGGATCTTCCAGGAGGAAGGTATTCAGATATCTGGTCATCAGATATAAAGGAGCCAGAGGAGAGCAGCGTGTCATCCTTCATCTCTAGACAACTGCACTTTTCAAGGCTTCTGACAAGGAATATCAGAGAACATTGCACCATAATGTAAAGAGGGTGCAGGCTCCCATGAACTTTTATTGCCACAGTTTTTTTAAGGTGTTATATATTCTGCAGCCAAGCAAAGGGATAGACACAACACTGAAATGGGAACCATAGACAAATCCTGAGACTGTTTTTGTATTATACTTCCTTTCCTGTTATACAGAATAACAGTTACAAACCAGCAAGACAAAGAGTTGATGTGATTACCATTGTAACAATACACTTCAGAGTGTCTGTGTTTCCCTCATCTTGTCTCTCTGGGATTGTCTTGACTGGTAAGTGCCTCTATTTCTTATAAATCATCAGTTCCTGCTGTCTTTTTCAGTATGGCTATTTATGGATGACTTCTTCCAGATAATCATCCAGTTTATAGGGACTGATTTTGACATAAAAATTCTGTACAGTTTTTCTAAACATACTTTTTCATACTGGGCTTTTTAACTTAACACTTAATAAAGAATTCTGGGCACGAAATCTTGCTTTTCTGTATGATACCCTGTAACATATTTCAGTCTAAGTGTAATTACTCTTTAGAACAAAATGAAAGTGTAGTAACTAAGGAATTTCATTCAGCTGTTGTATTTTGGACACCTAATCTATATGCCTCTGTGTGTAATTTCAAAAGATTCTAGTTTTTGTGCCAAAGACAGCTTAAAAAACTGTTCTGCATTTCATAGCTCCTGGTCTTGGTGACCCAACCCTTTGTGAAACCATGGTTAAAAATAGATCACAGGTCAATCTGTGGAAAAAGGGGCAGTAATTATATTTAACTGGATAATTTCACCTGTTCACTTGCTGCATAACCATATACATTGGAATAGTAAATGTTGGTTCAGCTGGTGCAGGAGTACACCACAAAGGTTAGGAACTTATTATTCCAGACATTTTCCAAAATATGTCTTTTAAAGTGCTACAAAAGACTGTGGCCTCCTTCTCTCAATTCCCACATTTTTCAGATGACCATGATCGATATTATTGGAGGATTCAGAACACAATTAAAATTTGAGTACTTTATAAGGGAAAGTTTACTGGTGGTTTTGGAAGCCTAGGAAGAAAGGGATATTAACAAATCACCTGGCTGAAGCACCTATAACACACCTGAGTTTAAGGCCCCTAATGAACACCCTAATATTTAATGTATTAAAATAGATACATATATTCCTTGTGCTGTCAATTGAGAGAGCCAAACAATATCCATGTTTAGAGGGCTTAAGAAACCTGAGTCTCTTTCCACTGGCTGGTCAGAGAAGTAATATTTTCCCTAAGTTACTCCTTAAGCACCTTAAATTCTCATACAAATGACAGACTCTGTGTCTATAATCTTACTTCATCATCTAAACTGGGTGCTGGCAGTAAAGCTATCTCCTATGAATGCTCTGAGGACATTAACTGGGAATACAGCAGCATCCTGAAATCACTTATGCTTCTCATTTTTTGTCAGCTAAAAGACCACTACTTCAGGAGTCTTTCACTCTTCATTTTGCTGCAGCTTTCTGTTCCCTTTTCCCCCAAAGGAATGGTGCAAAAGGATTTAGCGTGGCAGAGTGCCTGGCCCCAGAGAGCAATATTGTGTATAGTTGATGTGACAGCCACGCTGTGTAAAGGAAAGGTCTAATCATTTTTCCTCTGGTCATCTGAAACATCCACTGAAAATACAGATAAAAGCCTACAGAATTGAGCCCTAATGAGTTCATGCAATGGAACTAAAAAGAATGTTATCACAACATATTTTTAAGCAGTCTAAATATTTTTTTTTTTCTCAAGTGGAACATGCTGTTGAACCTATGTGCAAAATCATCCCTGATCATCTCTGTACACAGTCCATCACAGAAATCTATGAAATGCAATAAAGCTCTTTTTGGGCAATTTCACTGTCAGAGAAGAATGCAGGAAGGGTGGAAGACCAGCTCTCTGATGGAGTAATTTTAGATTTTATTGTAATGCCTGCCAGTGAATATTCCACATGCAGAGATTTCTAAAGCAAACTGTGAAAGGCCGCAGCCTGCCCTGTAACCCTAAAAGGATGTTGAGCTTGGCAGTCTTCCAGGGCAGCAGGATGTGTGGCCTGGATTAGAACAGGAATATTCCTAACATTCATTGCTTTTTAATGATGTCATGCTTGCTAGCTATTGCAAGTCCTTTATGCTTTCCTCTGTAAAAGCTTTTCTAATACTACTGAAACTTCCTGATGAGAAAACATTTCAAAATAAGGCTATATGTTTCACATCCATGCAATGATAAAAGTACAGAGCTGCTAAAATATGTAGTTTATGGAAAGAGTAACTCAGCCTTGATGATTGTATTGTTATTATGTAGTGTGTCAAATACTGTAAATGCAGTCAACAATACGTGTTAAATGGTTATTTTAATGTTCCTGATTTTATCAATATAAAACTTTACATTTGAACGGTCTTGTTTTGCTTTTCTTTATATTTTATCTAAGCATACACACCAATGTTGAAAAAAGGGAAGGTTTCATTTAATATTGCAATTATTTTTTTTCAGGGACTAGGTAATCATCAGATTACAAAATAAAATATGAATACTCACAATTTGTGAATGAAAAACATGATTGATTCTAACAGGATATATGAATTCTGGGAATAAACACATTTATTGCATTATAAATTATAATTGTTTTGATTAATTATAAATTGCTTTTAGTCAGTTACAACCACCAGCTACACAGGAGAACAAAACAAAAGTGGAAACATGTCCCTGTTTCCTGTCTGCTGCCTTCCTAAAATCTGGTCAAGCTTAGTTTCAGCTGAGTGTAATCAGGTAGCTCTTTCTTGGGAAGATGGGAGCCTTTTAATAAAACAATACATAAACTCTGCCTTTATTTCTCTGGAAACTTATTATTATATATAAACAATATATTTATAATATATTATATTATAATCATCTATATTCTATATAATTATATAATATATAACTATACGCAATTATATTAATATGTATATACAATTGTTATATTTCTCTGGAAACATTTATATTGTTAAATAAATCTGATATGTATTTTTAAGTCTAATGTGACAGAAAGACCACATTTATTTTCTTTGCACCAAATTGTCTAAGAAGTTTGACAGCATCAAAAGATTTAAAAAAGTATCCACAAAAATGACATAATAGCAAATACCTATTTTGTGGGGAAAACAGAAAGAGACTAAGGAAATATTCCTTGTTCAGAGCATAGAAATGTGTCAGGACAATCAACAAAGAGCAGGATAACCACCTGCATCAGTACAGGCCAGGAATATGGGCCCTAACTGAGAATTACTTGGGCTATGGCAAGTGGCACACTGGATACAGCCAACAGCGTGTTCTGTCATAAGTCAAACTGCTTATTTGGCTACAACTGGAGGACTGCAGTGGCTAGTTAATAAACTGGAGGTAGTATCCCCACTAGCCAGTGCTGCTGAGGCTGCTCTTGGAATGTGTGTTATGGGACACCTAATTCAAAAATGTTGTTCAGAAATCACACGGTCCAGCAGAAAAATTTCTACTATGCCTCAGGACCTGTGAATAAAATTTTAAGATGCTTGGCTCCTTAAGTCTGTCAAAACTGGAAATTGAGGCAACCTAACCCAAACATACAACATGGAGCTGCAAGTGTGATGAGGCTGAACTTTTCTTGGTGGCAGGAGTTGATAAAACAAAGCACAAGATCTACACGCTGCAGTTTGGGAGGAGTTTCGGGCTGTGCATCAGGAAAGGTTTCCTCACTTGGAGAGTATGGCAAGGGAACAGGTTACTCAGAGAGTGGCTTCTCCGTCTTTAGAGCTTTCCACGACTCAACTGGACAAAACCAGGGCTAACCTGACCCAGTGTAGTGACTAATCCTGCTGAGAGAGAGAGAGAGAGGCTGGAGCAGACCTTCAGCTGCCGCTATTGCCCAGCTGGTTGGCTATCCCGGGACTTGTATCCAGGGTCAGATCTGCAGTCCTTAACAGCATCCCCTTGGGCAATACCCAGGAACAGATGCTTTGGAGGACAACACACAAGCCCCGCTACAGATAATTATAGAACAATTTGCTTCAAGCTAAAAGTTTATTGCAAGCATAATGAATTTCTAAGAATTTATTGTAAAAGCAGTTTGTAAGAGGAATGTTAAGACTTTGAAAATGCTTTTAGCAGCCTCCTTTTATTTTAAACACACAAGCATTCCATACCAAGGGTTTCCAGGAAAAAAGGTCTTTAAACCTGAAATCTTGGTCTTAAACTCCCCACCAGGAGTAAAAGCTCTGATTCAGCTGATTCATGTTAAAAAAAAGGCAAAGGCTTCCATTTCAATCCAGCCCTTAAGGAGCAGTTAGTAGCAATTAGAAAATTATTGCCACATCAGATCCTAGGACTATGCCTTGAGGGAAAAGCTTTTGACAGAAGACCACCGTTCCTCTGATCTTGCTGCCAAAAGGGGTAAGCACTGCTTTCTTAGTCACACGGGAGAAAATTGGTTTGGCCTATGAATGGCAACCCTTTGTACTTAGAGACTAACACTTGCCTGTCCATCTAATCAGATATTTAAACATTTGTTAATGTAATGCCACTGGACTAAGATTTCAGGAAAGTTATTGGAACTACTTGAACTTTCCTCCATTTGTACTTCTCAATGTTTGTGGAGATTTAGGAAATGGTTTAGTAAATATCTCAGCCAAATTATATCACTTGTTATAGATATATACAGTTCTAAGAACTGTACATGAAAGTAGACTTGGCAACTATGAGGAGTAGCATAGACATTACTAATTGTAGCTCAGAAAAACAGATATAAACCAAATTTCTCACATTTCAATATCCCACAGTCACAATTCTCTTAGTCTGGTTCATGACAATCTAATTTTTCTTATTTTAAAGCCTTTGTAAATGGTGTATACCATTCTGGTTTGGTTGAGGGGGGTGGGGAACTGGTTCTTTTATTAACATTTGTGTTGATCGAGTTGCATCTAAAGTGTATTAAATGTTAAACATAAAACGCTTTAATTTAGCTTATTTTAGAACAGAGAACAAAAATATCTCTTCACAGTATGAGATGCTTTCATTTTCCTTATTTGTATATCTGGAAGTATATACGCACTTAAAACACTATTTCAAAACCAGATATGACTGAAATATTATCATTTTGTTCCACACAGTATTTTACCCTATTCACAAGTTGCTCAAGGTCTCACAGCTCAGATTTATAGGGGAACTTCTGACAAGTGCAGTGACACTAATTTTACAATCAGTGAAGCTGTGTCAGGAGTTTCTTTCCAAAATAACATCTGGACATATTTTCATCTGAAAGAAATAGCTGTATTTCTCTTGAGCTGAGCAGTCATTTAGGAAAAACTTTCAATGACCAGTGCTGTCAGTACATTGTTGCAATTAACTTCCATATGCTCACTCCAGGTAACTCCTGCTTTGTGAGCCATACAACTCCACATTGCTGAAGAGGAATGACATCTTTGGCCAAAAACAAGTATTCTTCTGTGGAATATTCCCTGTAAAACCTGAAGTAAATGCATCACAACCAATTGCTTAGTAGGACAGAACACATTATGAAAGCAAAGATTGTGCTTTAGTGCAAGATTTGGCTGGTTTTGGCAACTCTTTGTATTTTGGATGGAGGAAGAAAGGCAGAGCAATTGAGAAATGAAAAATCTATTTTTTGGTAATGCAGAAAAAAAGCTCAATGAAGTTTTTCTGTACTTTAACTCACAAATGTATATCAAAGTTTCAATTATAAATTTGTGTTGGTAAAAGGAAGCTGGCACACATGACAAGTGGAATTAGTATTTTTGTATGTTGTTTTGCTTTCTGGCTGTTTGCAGGGTCAGTAGGATGTATTGTCATGCACTTATATCTAGCATCCATTCAAAGGAGAAAAATAAATGCTGCAAGTGGAAGTGGAGTGCTATTGTCTGTAATCCCAAGGACAAACGTTCACTAAGGTATTCTTCTCTTTAATGTTCTCAAACCCACTAACAATTTAGCACTGGTGACTGGTTCCAGAGCTAGAATATCTTAGGATTAAAGTAGAAAAAGTGGAAAATATAATTTTTAAAAACTGTCAGACCTGCATGGTTGAGTCAGTGTCTGTTTGTATTATGTCTGGCACTAATACATGATATTAATAATTCACCTTCATATCACCAAATTCACATCCTTTGTTTCCTCTCTGCACTTCTAATGGACTCTTTTTCAATTATGCATATTCTTCTTATCCATATGAACAAATGTATTTGAATTTAAATGTATAGACTTATAAATGGAAATAGACTTTTATTCAGATATACATGTTTTTATCAGGAAACAAACTTGACTACAATTGGGATTAGTTTAGGCCAGGCAGCTGGTTTATGCATATATAACAGTGTGAGAACAGCAAAAACAGCTCCAGACTCAGTGGAACCTTAAACCTTTCTATGTCTTTATTTGTGCACCAAACCCCAGGAGTGTTGCTGTACATAAGAGCCTGAGTCAGGCAGTTGTGAACAGTCTGTACAGTTGATATTGCTATAGATTAATGCAAAACAGCTTCTTTCTTGTCATTCGTTCCTCACCTCTGCTCTTCTGCTCTCTCTTCATCCCAGTCTGGGCATCTGGTCCACAAGCTAGTGCTGTGCTGCTTTATAGTTGCTTTCTTTAGCCTGTGGCATTCATGTGCACATCTGGATCTACATCTCTAAATTCTGCACCTTTGTCTTTCTTTGTTATCTATGTGGTTTTTTTGTAGGTAGATGAGAGATGAGAGGTAGAAAACTTGCATGTGGAAATCAGAAATTCATTTAGTAGCAGTGATGTAGCTATCTTCTCCATGGTCACACTGACACAGGATCCAAATACCTGTCCTGTTTCATTTGCATCTGCCACCATGGAAATAAATTATTCAGTCGGGTCTCAGAGTCGGCATTGAGGAAGCAGTAGAAAAATGTTAACAAAGGAAAACAACAGCACAATGTTCCACAGACCCCTTCCAGGATCCCCTTTATTCCACAGCATCTCCAGAACTGTTCAGTCACTGCCATCAGGGGGTACTGCTGACCTGGGATGGATCCTCATGGCAGAGGAATTTCTTTTGCCAAATATTCTGAGAAATGTGACTCTCTTTTGAGTCTCCACAACCATTATCTAGCAGTCTAGATGTGGACACTAGTATCTACATCCAGATCACGAAGCCACTTTTGTTTTGCAATTAAGCAGTTTTTTAAGGGAAATAAATATATAAATAAATAAATAAATAAATAAATGGAAAAAGGACAAATCTTTAAACACAGCTTGGCAATGAACTCATGACCTACAAGAATCTGTAGTCCATTAGCAATCAGTGACCCATCAAGATCTCTGCTCTACAGTCCTCATTATCTCACAGTTAATTGAACTCATGCAACATGACATTTATTTATTAATTTACTTGAAAAGAAAAGGGCATTAGGACTATTTTAAAATGTGACTAAGTCAGTTGTTCTAAGACCCCCATCTTTCAAAGGCTGTCATTTAAACCGAATAATATAATTATTTGTAATTTTCCTTATGATTCAGTGTTCCTTAAAGGAAATATCATTGATTGCCTTTGCATGTTCTGTAAGAAGTTTTTCCACCTGTTGTGACATTTAAAGTCTTTCTCTGGGCACAGAGAAAGCACCTACCCAAGAAGATTCACTTAAAAGGAAAAGTGGGCTACACAGGGATCTGTTCCATGCCCTTATGGTCTCCAGCTCGAAATTCTTCCTGAATGTAGAGATTAACCTCAAAGCAGCAGCTTAGCTCTTTGCCCTCTTCCCTCCCTGGAAAGGAAACTGTCACTTCCAACTATTTCAGAACGTTAATTCTGTAAAACAGCCATGCTGCAATCCTGCAACAATGTGCAGTTTATTCTGGGTGGCTCTGGAATTGCCTCTGACTCCTGCTCATTTCCCAATAATTACTGATAATTACACCACTCAAAACAGAGTGAAACACAACAGACTCTTTCAAAGCTGTAGAAACAAAGTTTGTCCAGAAACTGACCTTCCCGTTTGGAGGTGAGAGGAAGTGTGCATGGAATTATATAGGCAAGATGAGTTGCTTTCTAACTCGTTTTGATAGAAATCAACATGCATAGGCAGGAGGAAAACCAAGGCAGTAGTTTTAAGGAGCCCCAGGCAGCAATTTACGTGCAGGCTTAGGTTTATTCAGTGGCTTTAGGAGCTGTCGATGTTTCGTCTCGCCTGTTATCTTAATATACTGCAACAATGGCAATGATAAACAGCATACATTTAATATAAACCCTTCTTTGCTTGTTTATAGAAAGAGTTTCTTTGGTCAGCATATAAATGTCTTTGAGATCTTTTTAATATCCATTGCCAGAGGAAAAAAGGGGGAAAAAAAGGCTGCTGGGGGAGCTGGGGAAAACCTGCCAAGTCTTACACAGCGAAACATTTTTTATGGCATTTCTCCTTTTACTGAAGACTGGTTTTACAGCATGTTTGAGCAAGACACTCAAAATCACACCCTTCCTAAGTTTCTTCACTCACCCTCAGTGAAATGTCCTTGGCAGAGGCGAGGGCCCTGTGAGCACTTGGAGCCGCAGCGCGGGGCTCCGGCAGGCCGAGGCCTTGGTGCGCGCAGCCGTGAGGGAGCCGGGCCACAGCGCGGCCTTGGGGCGAGCGCGGCGCTGCGGGCCTTGCCCTGGGACACTCGGGCAGCCTCTGACGCGGGGATTCCTTCAGCAGGAGAAGTGACGGGCACAGGGGCCTTGGACTGCAGACAGCGGACACGGAGCGCTCTTTGTGTGCATCACACACACGCACGAGTGCTCCGCGCGGCTCCTGCACAGCCCTCAAACACCGAAAAAGTTAATCAAAACCCCTTTTTGTAGGAAAGCTGTACGGATAGCTTTGAGATACTGCTTTACCACCTTTAAAGGGAATAGAGAGCAACCAACTGAATTCCTTAGCTTTTCAAAAATAGCTCCACAGCTGGTTAGATTCATTTGTTTCTTTTGGCATTCCTCCCCTGGAGGCAGTAAACATGATCAGCTGCTGTCCACTGGAAGCACTACAGAAACAGATCTATTATTATTATTATTATTATTATTATTATTATTATTATTACTAATACTATTACTATTTATCATCTGTAAATACTGACAATGTGTTACACTGCTGTTTGTCATACTGAGAGCAGATGATCTCATTATTATGAGATTATATTCTGGACCTCCAGAGATACTGCATTCAATTTGTCAGTCCCATCATTCCCTCAAATGCTATGGAAGATTTGATGAATACTGGACTCGGGACTGTCAATACACTTACAATTTTATTGTGTCCCACAATGGCTGAGCAATGCTTTAATATTTCTGTGGAAGCCATGCTGCACCTCAAACAGAGGACATGGGCTTCATGAGGAAATGATTGAATGGAGCTTTTTGCTTTGTCTAACACAGAAGCCCAGAGAAGAGACAACCTTCTCCGCTTCTGAATGCACAAACGTGTTTTTTTATGATTCTAAGAATTCTATAAACATGAGTGTAAGTTTTTTAATATAGATATGTCTAGCTATTCCAATTGTAGGTCAAACGTGGAAATAACAACTTCAGTGCCACTGAAGTACCCTCACATGCCTGTGAAATTCTCCCCTCTTCTTACTAACACACACAGACAAAATTAATTTTAATGTAATTATTGTAAAAGCTAAAAATCAGGGAGGGAAGGCTCTCTTCTGCCTGATCACATAATTGTGTAGTAGGGATTAATTCCATTTTAGCCAAAATAATTCAACATCTGAAATATATAAGCCTGATTTTACTTAAGAGATTCAAATGTAATAATTTTTAAAAAAAAAATCTTCTGACAATTAGCAGAGCGGTATCCTTAAGCAGGATCAAGTTGGTGGACCAGCCTAGTAGATTTTAGCTCAAATTTCACATTCAGTTGGTGGTAGAAGACCAAAAGAGTCTGTAATTGATGTTGAGGTGTGGTGCTTTGTGAAGAAAGGGAGAATAACCACCAAGAATCACATTTGATCTGTCAGCACTGTCCACTAAAAAGAACAACAAAACCACTAGAAATTCATCAGTAAATAAAAAAAATCAAGGAAATTTTGTGTTGGTCAAACCATGACAGATATCTTCCCCACAAAGTATATTTACTGATTATGAGATGCATGCCATAGGTTTCCAAAAATACCACTTATGAACCAGGACCAGGAGCTGGTCTTCTCATACCTAATTTGATTGGATTCACACTTATTTCATAGATAATAGCTACCAAAAGGCATCTCAGTCTGTCAGGTATTTGGGCTGAATTTTGTAGTCACACATCCTCCCTGTAAGTTTTCTTGTAAACTCGCATGGTTCAAAATCTGAAATTCTGAAATCTGAAATCCTCTGACACGGCTAAACTTCATTTTAGGTGGCATCTGGTGCTTTCATAGAAGAACTGGAAGATAAGAGTGGCAGAAGCAAGTTTAAGCATTGAAGGACATTGGAGAACAAGTCAGACACAATTCCTGTGAAAGGTCCATGGAAACTTGAGCTGCTGGAGTCACTTGTGACCTGATGTGTTTGGGGACCAGAGTAAAAGGGTGAAGTGATACAAGGTTACACTGAAGGCTGCTTGAGAGGTCTTTGTTCTTGTGCTGGTTTCTTATATCTAATTTTTTTTATTTTTTCAGTCTTTAGGTTGGAAACTTAAATGAGAGGACAACTTACATAACTGCACTCAAGGGGTTCCAAATTCAAGGTGAAGCAGATAAATAATGTGTAAAGAAATAGCTGTGGTTAAAAAATTAAAATAATGAAAAACACACAGCTGTGTGTAGAATATTAGCCATAATTAAATTCAATGTAGAAGTAATGATTTTGACATTCTTGTGAAACAACCTGACATGCTGTGGTTTTATGTTATAATTTTAAAGATTTTTTTTAATTGATTCCTTTAATTGAAAAAATGGATTTTTCAATCTTCATCAATTTTGCTCAAGACTGAGTTGTTACTCACAGTGAAGACTTGACAAAAAAATATTTAAAATTTACAAAAATTACTATTTTAATCTAAGACTGAGTTCTTCTTCTCAGAGCCATAAGAAAAGGACTTCTCACTTTCAAAGTTATCAGAAATGAAGGCCCTGAAAGTAAGACACAAGAGGTCAACCTATTTAGGCAGATTTTAGCAGTGAGCTGGACTGTCCTGTTTAGTAGTAGTACCATGTTCACATGAACATACTTCTGATTAAACTGAAGGATATGGTGTTTTAGGAAGCAATAATTGGATGGGTTTTCCATTGGTTATAATGAAAAAGTAACCACAGTAAAATATCATCATGCATGGATCAATGCTATAGCTCAAATTTTTATTAATGCTGTGCTTTCCCAACATGAATTGACTCCTGGTTTTGATTGCTTGAAACAGATATATAGAAGTGTATAGCTGTGTATAAAGGACACTTTAAGCTGGACTAATAGCAATATAAATATTGTATATAATTATGTAAAATGATGCAAATAGCACTGTGCATTTGATTCCTTAGACAGGAGGTAAGCTGTGTTTCCCACAATGAATTTGGCAGTGGGGAAGTGCAACTCTACAAAAGAGAAAGGGGCAGACACTGAAGTCACTCTGGTGAAAATGGCACAGCAGCAACACTGAAACCTCCTGCACAGCTGCTGAGAGAAATAAATTCCCAGCCAGTGGGTGCCAGGGATGAGGCAAACAGGCAGGATGTTTCTAGAGAAAGGGGGTCTCAGCATGGGGAACCATGTGACAGGAGAACACTTTCATGCAGCAGAGGAGCAGGAAATAGGATGTTTTGAGGGAAACAGAGGAAGGAAACTGACAGGCAGAGAAACAAGTGAAGGGGAAGAAAGGAAAGAAAGCAGATGAGGAAGAGATGAAATGAGGAAACAGTGTTATTAACTATTATAAGATCTGTTTTTTTGACAGCTGAAAAAAGGTGGGTGGTTTTTTGTTTTTCTTGTTCTTACAGTTCCTTTTAAGTCATTGCTAAAATTACCACAGGAATTTAAAAATGGGAGTTTCCCAAGACATTCTTTTTAATAATTAGTAATTGAATTTGAGAAACCATTGTGAAATTCTTTTCTTCAATAATCTGAGGAGGGCTCCTGAAGTAATTTTAGATAAATAAAGTAGGCTTATGCTTGTGCTTCATGCTAAGACATTATTTCCTTGCAATTACTGTTACTGTATACTATACATAGAGACACATAACTTTATGATATTGTCAGATATTCCTGATAACTGAATAGGATGTAAATTTTGGAGTTTGGACATTTTTTGGGTTTTATTTGTTTTGATTTTTTTTTTTTTTTTAATGGAATTTGTCACCAAAGAGTGGTTTAATTAGACCATGACCAAAATAATACACTGGGTTTAACTGGAAGCAGTTTAAAATTTCAAGAACCCCTAAGTCAATAACTTTTATTAAGGAATCTATGGCAAGATGATATGTCTGTGGCATGCACACAGAGAACAATGATGTCAACCAATTCATTTTTCTTTGAAAAAGGAAAGAGTAACATTTTGACATCACTGTCCTATCCAGGGCACAACATCCAGCCCGTCAGTGCTATGCAGTGACTCACAGAGCACGTGCTCCTCTGACCGAAATGCAATGGCTCAGAAGCCGTATCTACTTCACAGCTGCTCTGCCTCCTCCAGGCTGTGTGTTTATGTGTATACGAAAAACACACCAGGAAAAAATATCATACCATCATATTGAATCATTCCTGCTCTTTTCTCACACAGAACATCCTGACACACTGTAAACTCAGTTGAAAGTGTGTCAGGGCACTGCCAAATGCTTCTCCTGCAGCACTGACAATTTGCCATGAACTCTATAACCATTGCAACAGAAACTGGAAAAGGGTTTCCTTGCTGTTTCCTTACTTTTTCTGCTTTTTCTGATCACTTAGGATTACTTAACTCGGTATTCTTATTAGTTTTGGATTATGAAAGGGGAGTCATACTGACTTCACACATACATCAGGCTTAAAAGCTTTGGTCTTTAGTCTTCTAAGTTAGGAGTTTGCTACACATATTTACCCATAAAAAATTAATAAATGTGACAGTGAGGCATAAGATGGGACATATTTCCTCTCAGTGGTACTAGTATCACTTCGATATTGCAAAGACATGGCCAAGAACAAAATTATTCCCCATAGTGCAGATTGGTTATAGTAACCCAAAAACATGCAAAGGGTGAGAGAAATCTTTATGTATCACAAATATCCTTCCTCTGTTCTGTGGTAATAATGCCTCATAAAAATAGTTATGACTTGGGCATCTCAGCTTCCCTCCAGTTTTATTAGCTTTCTTTTTACCATTAAATGTTAATAAAACTTCAAGGTGGAGCTTAGAGCAACAGAGCTCAACTTCGTGCACAGAGCTTTGTATTTCAATTAGTGATGGGCTGTCTCAAAAGGTTCAAGTTTCTGTTTAGGACATAGGAGTAGAAGAAACCTTGCTTGGATCACCACCATCACAGGAAAACATGTTGCTATAGTCTATTCATAAATACTTTATTTCTTAATTTTGAACCAAATTTAGAAATTCTCTCTTACTATTCCACCCTGAAAGACATGCTAGAATTTTGTTCTTCTGCTCATTTAGCAGTTTTCTGCTCTTATCCTACCTAATCATACTTTGTGACCAATGCTGCTCATTTTTTGTAGAATTAACTAAGCCTTGGCTTTGAAAGTCTTCGTTCTTCACAGTTCAATCTATTAAAATATAAAATCCTGGAAATATTCACAATGATTCAAGGAAAAATATATAAAAATATCTTCTTTTCGATGAGATGAAAAAATGATACCCAGAGAGAGGGGATGTAGAGAGACAATATAACAGGCAAGTATAGAATGATCCTGCTTCTCAAATATTTCTGTCTCTGGCAACCAGCATTTTAAGTTTGAATTGGAAGCAACATACAGACCACTGTGATTAATAGCCCCTCTGCTATGGATCCATTTAGTCCTTTATGAATCCAGTGATAATCTTAGCTTCCACAACATCCTGTAGCTGTGATTTCCACAAAGTAATTAGGTACTATAAGGAAAACTACTTATTTTGTTTGTTTTAAAAGTCCTGGTCATCTCTATTCTTTTACAAATTAGAGTGGACAGTAGTTCCCTAGAACACTCTTACATATCTTTTTCTATTTCAAAGATGCCAATCAAATAGACACTAACCTGTAGATAGTAGAGAAAGCCCATGTATAGACAGACTGCAGGATAGACCCCATTACCAAGCATTTCTTTTCCAGGCAGATCAGTTTTAATCTTCCCTCCAACAGATGACAATGTAAGTTCAACCCACTTTGTCATTGTACAGATGGGATCAATATAAATACACATTGGACCCAAGACAGATTATTGTAACCCCCATCAGCATGTAATAGAGATTTATTCAGTTTATTTTTTTGTTCTCAGTATTTTCTTAATAATCCTAACATTTTGTCAGCGTCACATGCTACTAAGCAGCAGTTTTCAGGGAAGTGTGCACATATGCTTATTAAGACTCTTTCCTGCATAGCCAGGAAATTAGGCTACCTTAGATTCCAGTATTTTGCACATATAACTAAATGTCAGGGGAGAGCCACTGTGTGCCTTACTTTGACTTCATTGGCAATTAATTTCATATGCTTTTTATTGTTCAGTCACTTAGCATCATTTGATCATTCTGTAATTCTTCACTGTCAGGAATAATTGTGTTTCATAAGGAATACTTGTCACTTCATTATTTCACATAGTTTTCAGGTAATTTATGAAGATGTTGAACAGTTCATGTCCTAGCAGGGAGCCTGAGAGATTTGAATATCTCTCTCCATTGATTTGTACCTTTTGTTTCCTAATTATTAATCACATCATAATTGTTCAAGAACACTTTTCCTCTGTGTCACTTTTCCCGTGACAGCTTAAATTTTTTAAAAATTCTTCTTATGCATGGTCAATGGCAAAATCTTTCAGTAATTTTAAGAATTCTCTGAATTCGGACTCTTCATATGTTCATTGACTTCCCTCTACAAAAATCCTTGTGAAGTTTTCTGGTTATATAGGAGTGATATCCAGCATTCTCAAACACTATGTTTAAAATGTAAGTCTCAAACGGCAAAGTCAGTTTTTAACTTTCCACCTAATGCTAAAGAATTATTCTGACTTACCAGGCAAATCCCTTGGGTGCTCCACTTGGGCCACATTTGCATGGCCAGAAGGGTATGCCCCAGTTGGGTGTACCCATGCCACAGGGATGGTACTTTTCACATGGACTAGGTGATGATTACTCACCCAGGGTGAAGAGAAGCTGTGTATGAGCCGTCCTGTGGCCTTGGGAGGCACAGAGCCTGTGCTCCAGGTTCGTGCGTCAGCCACTAGATGATTCCATGTCCTGGGCACAACACACATCCGTCCTGTCATCCTTTTAAATCCCCTCTGGATAAACATGTATACAGGAATCTTGGGCTGAAACAAGTCATAAAGGAGAAAAACAGTTAGTGCTAGTGCTAGGTGTTGGATCTTTATTTATCAATAACGGAATGGGGCTATAGATAGGCACTCCGTGAGTTTTTTATTCAACATCAGCCTCATCGGTATAAGGTGAGATACAAAAGATGTTGAAAACTTGTACCATTATAATAACAGCTAAATTCTTTTGGTTACAATGCCTTTTTGAAAACTTTCTAGCCAGTAGCACAATGTTAAAAGCTTACAAGTGTTTGCTTAAGCCAATCATCAAGATTACATGTACACTTTGTTTTTAGCAAAGCTTGTTATAGTTTAAAAACAATGGATAAAGCTTTATTATTAAATTTACATTTTTATATTAACTTGCTTATTATATTTTCTAAGGCCTATCTTTAATTTCACACAGCTTCTGAGAGTTTTCCAATTTTTCAATTTCCTGGAGTAAAGATAAGAGAAAACTTGGGATTCCCAGTGACCTTTTGATGCTCTCAGTCTTCCCTTATTTTTGAAATGAATGCAAGGTCTTTACTGTCTTCTGTAAAATAAGTTTTCTGTCTCCTCAGTCATCATCCTCTTCTCTTTCTGTCTCAAGTATGAAAGATTAATGCATTCTGGATGAAATCATACCAGAGCCTTATGCAAGAGTATTTACAGCTTTCTTATCGGTACTGGAAGTAGCCACCCTCCTATAAGCAAGACAATCCATGTGGCCTGGACATTTGCATTACCATACATTTATGTCAATCAACCATCTTAGTCTAAAAACTGAGAAAGAAATAGAAAAAATTGTGTTTTGATTTGAGCCTCATTTCTTTCCCCACTTCCTAGAAAGTTTGTTTCCTTCTTTTTTCTGCTAATAAGGCTGAGAAGCTTTACATTATTTGGTTTAACTTCCTTTGCAATGACTAGCTGAATTAGAGTTCTGGCAAGAGTTTTGGACTTTATTCTTAAATTTCCTGTTCTCCAAGATGTATCTCTCATGATTTTTCCACTCCTTATAGAGTCTTACTATTCCTAAATGAGTCTTATTATTCCTAAATGAGTTTTATTATTCCTAAATGAGTTTTATTATTCCTATGTGATTTTTCAGTTATAAATCAAGACTGTCCCATTGGTTTTGAGTCTTATTTAAAAAGATTCCCATCCTTACAAATTTCTGGGGCTTAGATAAATCATATTGAAAGAAATTTTGTTCACTTTCACATTTCAGTTTCTAATTTCTGCATGTGTTGACTTCATTCATTAGAACTCTTAATTTCTCATATTTCTCCTTTCATATAGGAACCTTGACCTATTTTCTGTTTATTCCTCAATGTAATTTAATTGGAATGGTCTTGATGTCACTTAAGTTATTTTCTTTAGGTCTTCTACAACATTCTTAATTTAGAAAAGGAGATTCAAAAAGAAATTTTTTCCCTATACAGTCATGAAACCATTAAGATGTAAACCTATCAACTAATATATCCAGATATAACTGAATTCTACCAATATTAGTTACTTAAATTTTTTAGTTAGTTGAACTGTTGGGAAATTGCTAATTTATAACTCATTTTATAGCTGGAAAATTTTTCCATGATGACACAATTCCCAGTAGTATTCATCACTGTAACATGTTCAAGATATTTCTATATCCATATCTAATTTTGATCCTGGGATCTACGTCAGGTTCTCAATACCACCTCTAAAAAAGCTAGTATAATGAAAACAATTTTGGTCCAAACTGAGTGTTTGTGAGTTGTTCTTTAGTTATACTACTTCATTCTGATAGAACACCAATCCATTGCTTTTAACTTTGTTTCTGTTCTTCCTGAAGAAATTACATGTTATTTTTTCTCAGAATCATTTCCTTCTCTGTCAAGGACCCAAGATGAGATTATTCATGAAGTTAAAATGCCATATTTTTGTTGTTAAGACTTTATTTACACTAATTTTCAGAAAGATAAAAAAAAGAAAAATCAATAAAATTGAATGTTAAAATTAAGTTTTAAACCGACTGGCAAAATATTCAGCTTATTTAATAAGAACTGCCGAAATGCAAGCAGTGTAGTCTCAGGTAGTTATATTGGCTCCCTCAGGTGCAGACACTTCTAGAGCACTCATTCCTGATAAGAAAAACATCAAACACAACAAGGTTGAAACTTTCTGGAGATTTTGATTTCTTTCTGCTAAGTGTAGAAGGAACACAAATGATTAGGATTAGATCACATCCACATCTTTTAGAGAGAAACATAGTTCAACGGTTTCTCCCTTTGTGTTTTTATATATTCACCAAAAGAAAGGTATTTTTATATCTTAAATTATGGTTTAATACACAGTGGTTTATCACAGGCTACTGATTGGAATCATATGTATGTTAGTATCATAACTAATTTCTTCATTTTTCAGATAAAATATAACTGTATCAGAATCAGAGAATCAAATGGACTATAACTGCAAAATAAAATATATTTTTGTGAAGGTAAGTCCAAATGTCTTTGTTTCATGAGTGTGTGACAGCCATTGTTTTCTCCATGAAGTACAATGACTGTGTCTATCTTTTTTATTTTGATTCATCAGAAACTAATGGCAGTGAGGAACTTAACTAAGCAGTGATGACTGGTGGAGAGTGAGTGTGTTGCAGGACCTGTGTATTATTACAGAGAGTTTACAAAAAAAAATTCCATTGTTTCAGGTAGTTACATCCTCTCTGTTTTTAACAGTTTGTTATCACATTGCTTCATACAAACAAGATTTTCTGACATAATTTTCTATTCTTTCATGTCCTTCTCCCTTTTTATGCCTTGCATCTTCATCTGCTGTTTTCTAATTGCTAGGGAAGGCAGACAAGATGCTCCATTGGGAACAGATGGCTTTCTGGAAATCTCCCAACAAGGACTACTCCTGGAATAGATTTCATCTGCAAGCCCCACACAGAGGTAATATATGATACCTACAAATAGATAGTGCTCCAAAGGCTTAGGAAGGAAAAAAATATATCCTGCTGGAGTTCTTAAGGCTGTTATGACCACAATTGCCAACAGAGAGCAAGCATAAAAATGAATCCTATATATAGCATTCAATTTTTGAAGTTATTTTTCTTTACTTCTATATAATCTCTACAATAGGGACAGCTATCCTAAAATGGTTTCTAAAGGGCTGTGTTTTACTTCTCAAGGTGGATTAAGTTCAAAGCTTGAAATCAGTTATAATGTTATCCTACTTTAAAAAATGCTGTGAGATGGCACACAATATATGAAATAAATATTAAAGTCTGCACAGGAGTAAGAATAAATAATATAGAAACAAATATGTTGGATTACAGTGTGGGTGAAAAATTGTCATTGTTGTCTTGCTCTTCTATGTTTTGCACCTTTATTTAGTTCCATCATAGAGAGGAGAGATACTATTTGTAGCATATTTTAAAATACATATTTGTTTTTTTTTGTTTTGGTTCCGTTTTCCTTAATCTAAAATAAAATTTATTATAACCATGTTGCATATGGTTGCTCTGTGTGTCTGGAAAATATTATTCTGGGATTATGGATGAGGCTATAAAGCTGGGAGATCAGAGATATACTGTTTATGGTAAAAAAATACAAACTGTGAATAGTAAAGTGACAGCAGTACTCTGTATCCTCAGTATTCTAACCTCAGCCTTGAAATAATGTGTGGGTTACTTATTGTTCCTCTTCACAAAGCAAAATGTATATTAGAGAACACCATTTTTCATTATTTATGAAACAAAAATACTATGTTCTGGTTTTGTTTGGCTATAAATAAAAGTTAGTGAGAAGGAATCCTAAAAATTCAAATAATAGAATGCAAGTGCCAGAAAGAAACTATCAAAGTGTTAGAGGTTTTAAAATTTTGGACAAGCTACTTTTTTATGGAGGAAAAATGCCTTGACTGTCCTTTACCAAGTAAGGACTAACCATGTTATGATGACTTTTGGGTATTTGAAGTGATTCATTTTTATTATAAAGAGAAACGGGATCACAGAGTCCATGACTGACTAGCTTCAGTCTGAATCTGAACTGTGCCATGGTGTTACCATTATTGTTTACCCACTTGTACCATGAAGATTCTGTCATTCTGTTTTTCCTACAAGTGTACAAGTGGAGTCTTTACAGTCTTGGAATAAGTTAATGAGCACTGCAGTGCATAAATGAGGAAAATAAAGGCATTCCCAGTGAGATTTGATCACAATGAGCCATCTAGAGCCATTAAAAGTCACCAGCAGCTTTTACACAGTCACGACTGTTGCTGCAGATATGAGGGAAGGACTTGAAGGCAGATGTTGAAATATTTTTTGCAAAAATGCTGAGTCAGAGAGTGTAAGAATGACTTTTCTATTGATTCCACTAAGTGAAAAAAATAAAATCTGTAAGTGCACTTCCTTTCCTCTACACTTCAGAGAAATGTACAGACTGCACTAATAATTTAACTAAAGGATCTGAAATTCTCTTGAGATCTGAAATCCTCCTGAAAATGTTTTTTTGACAAAATGTACTAGATCAGAGGTAAAGAGGTATATTATAAGCAATATAAATATAATTCCTCATTGATCATTGGATCTCACAAAGCCATCAAAGACATTAGAGATCCCCCACTAAGAGAAGTCTGTCCATGTTCTCAGATGGTCCTTCCACTGCCTTTTCCAATGGTGGTAAAGTCTGGGTGTGAAAAGTGTAAGTAATTTTACTTAACAACTTTCTCTACAAAAGCTGCATCTGCTGAGGCTTTGGTCAGAGAAATGTTCTCCATCAGCTGTGACTCTGTTGACCTTGGCTGTGTTTGAGTTACCAGCCTAGAGGTAAAAATTGCTCTTCCTAGCAATTAATTTCTCCAACAAGATTATAATCTTGAAACTGAAGCAAGACTATATTTCTGCATTTACCAGAAGCTTAACAATCTCTGTCAGGAAAAGTAGATTGATGTTGTTCCATTTCCTCTTATTATAGCTTCTGACATGGTAGGAAGTGGAATCTCTGCTCTTAACTCTTGGCCAGCAATCCTAGCTGTGGGAGGAACAAAGCCTTGAATACAGTCATTAAAATTCAATGCAACAATTACAGTTAATGTGCGTTAATTTGGGCATGTTAAGCTACTTACTATATGCCAGATATATTATTGTAACTGGCAATAACAAGGATATCATTTTTAGCAGTGTCACAGATTCTGTTAAGCAGAGACTCTGGTCTGAGTAGCTTGTTAATAAACATAATTGTCTAGTAATTTTGTCAGTGAGAGTGAATATTTTCTTGCTAATGCCATATTTTTGAAAGTTTTTGCACTTTAAATCTAAGTTATGAATTTTGATTTCCAGCAACTCATAGTTGCTAATTCTGAGTCCAAGCCACTGGCTGCTAAGGAAGTGCTAGAGATAGAAGTGATCAGAAGATCTTAAAAGTTGTCCTGAGTTTCAACTTTTATGTGTCATAAATTTTAAGTTCCTGTTCAGTAATGAAATTTCTATAATTTTGACATCTCAGCTCAGGTTAGCCTAAAATATTTGTCTGAGATTCACACTGAAGAACTCCAGAAGAATTTTTGTTTTCTAATGGTTCAGGCTTTGAATTGTGTGCATTTAATCTACAGTATTTATTTATATTCCTCTGTATTCATTATGAAAAATATCTGATGTATTACAATTGCTGGGATGACATTCCAGGACATACATGCAGTCATTTAGAGCATTTGAAAGTTTTTAGTGACCGCTTTAAGGCACCATAACAGTAAGAAACAATGCACTGTTCAATTAATCACTCAATATTGATGGAATAACTAACAGGTAAATTAACAGGGAAAAATCAACCTTCCTTGAACCTGGTTATCTTCATTTATATGGTAGATTTCATTTATTCCCCATTCTATTACAATCGATAATTCTTGAAAGCTACAGCCTTGAAATTTAAATGGATGCTATAATTTGAAACAACTTGTGAGTGCTACTGTGTAAAATTTAGTAGTGAATATGCATATAGCTAATCAAGCCTATGTTCTGTAGTCAAACTGGTCAAATAGTTCTGTACCTTTCAGAAAAGAAACAAAAAATGAAAACTGCTTTTGTTTCCCACAGAATCATTAAAATGAGGGGGAAAAAATTATCTATTATGTTAAATTGTCTGGTAAGAGTACTTTGACAATTATTTTCAAGAATGTATTTAAGTTAACTGAAGCCAAATTGTTCTTCACATACCTCAGAGGTGCACAGCGGGCTTCCAACAATTCATACAACAAATAGCCTATTCCTTGATTCATGGGGAATTTTTTTTCCCTGTCATGGAACTATTTTCATTTCGTGACAAAAAGTAGGTTTTTCGTATCATATCAGAGACAGAAATCTAGTCACACAAAGGTAGGGTACATTCATATTCATATTAGTATGTTTGACCCAGATATCTGCACACCACAACATATGATTGACAATGTGAGACATGTTATACAAATTTTCTTCAATTTATTAAATTTTATAAATAAAGTGATATTTCTGTCATGGGATAAGAGATAGGTGATATCATGTACTTGAATTACTCTGTAAGAATCTGTCTTAACAAGATACGGTATTGCAGGGTTATCTCATAATTTTATAGAAAATTAATATTTGCTACTAGATGAGCCCTTTTCAAAATTGATCCAAGATTTTCCTTGTTTCCATGTCCACTGGAAGTGTATTCTCTTTGGGTATTCCTGGTAATTAGCATTCTCCAGTATTTACTCCTCATTTAAGTTTGGGGAACTTGCAAATTCCATTCTGGTTGCTCTGTGCCAAACAGCTATATTTCACTTATAAGAGCTTTGCTTCTGAAATAACACTTTCATTTGCACAGTTGTTTATGCTTTTCCTCTTTGATCTACTTTTGTTTGTTTACATCTTTCTCTCATTTTAGAGCTCATATTATATATTCCTTACTACTCTAGAGAAAAAAGTTATCTCCAATTTCGATTACCCATTATTCAAATCATGCTGAATTATTTTGCTGTGAAAAATATTAATATAAATATCCCAATATAATTTAGCAATTTACTGATCTATAGATCTACAAATATAAGCCATATAAATAGCAAAGCCAAATTCAAGTAAAGAACAGGACTCTGTAGTTGGAAGAAGTTTGAGTAAAAGGGAAAGCTTTCAGCTAAAGTTTTTATGCTAAATCATTCTTACACATAATCATTCCTATACATGCTCTACTCTCCAGTCAAATTTGGAAAATATTCAAAAAATTTACCCCTGCAATAAAAATTGTGCAGGCTTCTTCATTTCATCACTGGTCTGCAACAAGCTAACATAAGTCACCATCAAAAAAGATGAGTCTGACTGTTTGAATACCTTAATGTCCTGCAGCAAGGTGATTTTCAGAATTTACAAATGAATTCATGCTTTCTGCAAAAGACAGTTGAAATTGGCATATGTTGTGTTTCTGGTAAGAATTCCACACAATCGTTTATCTCAGTACAGCATTAAATGTTTATTTACAGTGGCTAAAAAATGCAGTATTTCCATATATTTTCTTTCTGATCAAGAAATCCATAGATTGTACTCTCCTATTATTTTGGGTTTCAGTTTTATTCCCTAAGAATTAAAATGTAAACACCCTAATGAACTGTCAGTTTTAAAACATGTCACTACTATTTATCAAACATGATTTAAAAAATAATTTAAAGAAAAACCGTATCAAAAAAATTTTTTAAAATTTAAATAAGATGTTCACAATACCAGAAGATGAAGTTTTACTAGATATTAAATAGCTTTGTTCTCAGTCTCATGTAAACAAGAACATTGTTACTTCATTTGGTACTTTATAGCTATTGTCAACAAGAAGTCATTAGCAGTCTTTCATCTACAGAAGGCTAAACAAGATTGGATGAATGGAATAATATTTTTCATGAAAATATATCAACTCTTTTCTATCTACAAATATAATTTATTGTTTTATAAACTATCTTAATGTCTTAAAAATTCATATCCTTAAATGGAGTAAATCAATCCTTTTTGAAAGGGGAATGTGACAAAAAGAAAATGGGGCTATGAACTATTTAAACATAAACTAGGAAAAATGTCATTTTTAAAACATTGAAGAAACAAATTTATTGCAGTTAAGTTGCAATTATTTATTTTTCTTTTCTGGATCTAAATGTCATCACTTTTTACTGTCTGGGAAATAATATTTTTTGTGCCTTTATGTTTATAATTATAAATGGTTTAAAAAAGAGTAGAAATTTTAAGAATATATATTTTTAAAAAGACCCAAAAAAGTGAAGTTGAGATGAAATAAACAAAACAAAACAACCAACCATGACCAACAAAATAAAACCCAGTCAAAAATACCCTCATGAGAAGCGCAATGTCCTGCTCAATTTTTTGATTCCCTGTGTCAGGAATCCCTGTTGTTAAAAGTATCAGAGAATATTCTGAATTAGAAGTCGCCCACTCTGATCATGAAAGTCCAACTCTGGTCCTGTGCAGGTGTGCCCAAGAGGCACATCATGTTCCTTAGAGCTCTGTCCAAACACTTCTTGAGCTCTGTCAGGCTGGTGCTGTGACCACTGCCCTGGGGAGCCTGTTCAGTGCCCAGCCACCCTCTGGGGGAAGAACCTTTTTCTAATATCCAACCAAAACCTTCCTGACACAACTTCAGGCCATTCCCTCAGGTCCTGTCACTGTCACCCCAGAGCAGAGATCAGTGTCTGCCCCTCCTCTTCCCCTCACGTGGAAGCTGTAACTGCAGTGATGTCTCCCCTCAGTCTCCTCCAGGCTGAACAGACCAAGTGACCTCAGTCACTCCTCACACAGCTTCCCCTCAAGGCCTTTCCTTCACTGGGGAAGACCAGGCAGCTACAGAAGCTGAACTGAGTGGCACTGCAGACCTTTTGGCCCTGGTACAGTGAAAACCATGGGAGAGATAAACTGAAGTCAAGAACAGAAGTGAAGACATCATGTCCGATCACTCTGACCCTCTGATGCTGACCACTCTGATGAGGGAAGGTGTAACGAGGACTTTGCTGGTGAAATAGATAACAAGGATATTACTAGCATAAGAAGGATAATCAAGATTGTGTGTCTAAGGGGACCAGGGCAAAGCGGTCAGAGTGGAAAATTTTGTACAAACGTAGTGACCTACAATACTGGTACACTTGTGTAATAAACGGCTTTGCTTTGCTGGCGTAGCAGAGTCCGTGTTCTCAATGCCCACATTTCACCATCTTTGTTGCCCTCCCTTGGACACTGCAGTAGTTTAATCTCCTTCTTACACTGTGACACCCAAACTGCCCCAGCACTGGAGGTGAGGCTGCCCCAGCCCAGAGCAGAGCAGGACAATCCCCTCCCTGGCCTGGCTGGTGATGCTGGGCCTGATGCCCCCAGGACAGGGTTGGCACTCCTGGCTGCCAGGGCACTGCTGGCTCCTGTTCAACTTTGTATGAGCCAGGACCCACAAGTGCCTTTATACAATGCTGCTCTCCAGCCTCCCATTCCCCAGTCTGTCTGTACATCCAGGGTTGCCTGGATGCCCTGGGGCAATATCTTAGTGTCCCTTCTGGCCCTACCTAGAAGTCATCTATGAAGATGTAGAAGAGCACAGGGCCCTTCTATGAACCCCTCTGGTGACAGTCTGATATCACCCCATTCACTGAAACCCTTTGTGACCGACCCATGAGCTAGTTTCTCACCTGTTTCATGATGTGTTTATCCAGCTGTGGGCTGGACATTTTGTCCAGAAGGATCCTGTGGGAAACAGTATTGAAAGATCTGCTGAAATCCAGAAAGATTGCTTCCTTTGGTCAACTGGATGGGTTACCTTGTCATAAAGGGAAATCAGGTTTGATAAGCAGGACTTTCATAAAGTCTTGCTAGCTGTGAGCAAAAACTGCATTGTCTTTCAGGTGTTTTTCTATACCTTCCAGTATAATATTTACTGTAATTTTACCAGGGAGAAAACTAAGATTGACAGGCCTGTAGTTTCCAGGGTCATCTTTTTTGCCCTTTTTGAAAATTAGGACAAAATGTAGGAGGAACATTTGCAGCTGCAAAAATTCTGCTGAACACTGAAAGAAAACAGTATGTCTTTTTATGTCATTTAAAGAAAAACAAAAAATTCCCCTTTTCAGTGTGAAAAAGAAAGACATTTTAGTCATTAGGGAACCCAACAACATACTTTCTCAGTGAAACCCCTTCAAAGGCTGATAGAAAAGGATAACTCTAAGGAGTCACTCAGAGATACCTTCTCTGCTGACTGACTGTCTTTTAAGGATTTTGAGGCTTTAAGCTGTGCACTGATGGATCAGCAATGCCTAAACACCTGGGACTGAGCTCAGCACTATTTACAGTTTCTCATTCTCTGTGTCTCATTAGAACTAGAGAGAATTTCTCTCTGACTTACCTGTATCTGAAATCAAATCAATTAGCATCTGTAAAGTACTCTGAGAACATCAGCCAATAAATTTCACAGGAAATAAAGTACCCACATTAAAATTGTCAAACATTTCATGTATCTGGAAGTCTCTTTGGAATTTGGTTAAATATGTTGAAAGGAAGAATCTATATGGTAAAAATCTGCAATTGAAATAAACAGAAAGCCTTTGTTACACAGCATTACCTAAATTTGGTTTACAGACGTGTTCTGTTGTACTGATAATACGCCATGAAGTGTGAATGGAAATGGAAATGAAGTGCTAAATGATGAGTTACACTATTCCAATTACACATCAGAAACAACATCCTTTATCTGGGCTGTTAGTGCCAAGAATATTACTTAATACAACAGGAAGGGTTGAAGGGAAATGGGGAAAAAATGCAGTGTAAGTACAGCATTATTCAATAGCAAATGAAATGTGTAGACAGGTAATTCTTTTGTATCAGTTGTTCAGAGTACACATTTGCATTGTTGTCTAGGGTCTTTTAAGATATTTTTGCAGGAAAAGTTTGATGAAAGACTGTGTTTCATTTATTCCATATTTCCCTTTCCATATTCCCTTTAAACCAGATGGAAAGAAGAGGTACCCAATAGTGTCAAACCAAGTAGTCAGATACTGATCTAGTTAAAGACTTAATCACATGTTTAATTTCAGATATGTGTATCACATTTTGAGATTGTGTGTCTAAAGTTCAGCATGTATCCGCATGTTTAGCTTAGCTGAACTAAGCAATACTGAGGCACAATTCACAAGTAAAGGTCACTCAGACCTCTAAACCACTTAGCATATTCCTTACCTACTTTAGGCTAATTAGTAGCAAATTAGCCAAGTAAAGGGGGGAAAATCACTGTCGTGGTTCTGCTGGCCACACAATTGCTGATACAAGCCAGGACACCATCAGCCTTCTTGGCCACCTGGACACTCTTGCCTCACATTCTGTTACTGCTGACCAACACCTCCAGGTTATTTTCCAAAAGATGTTGAGGTGGCCAGGTGTGCCAGCTAACCTGTGGTTATCAGTCCAGCTATTTCAAAGGGCTTTCCATGGTGCTACAAATTACCAGTTTTAAAATAAATCTTGAAAAATTAAAATATAATCTAGTTCTAGGATCAGCGCTTGCTCCATCAAGCTCGCAGGAGCATCATGGAATAAAAAAATTGGTTAGTCACATAAGCCACCAGGTATTAAAGGGAACACAGACAGGGAACAGATCTGGAGAATTGCCTTTGTTAGGCTGCCACAACTGAGGGTTGACCACTTTTCAAACCATCTTGTTTCTTTTGCTTTCCTTTCATCTGCGGCCCATAGCCAAGGCTTTTGAGGAACTCAAACCGGGAACCTGGCCAACTGCTACAAAGGTTGTTACACGGTTTCCGAATTATGTTCTTGGGTAAGGCAGATGTTGTTTAAAATACAGCATGCAAAACACTAAAAAAAGAATGACCAGTAAAGCCAGTAACTACAACAGCACATTCCTCAGAATAGATTTCATACATCATGTATGCTTGGCAGCTGGTCTCTGAGTGTTGCACTGAGTAAAAAAAAAGGAAAGAAGAAAAAAGAAAAGGAGCAGTTAAAAAAGAATCTGAAGATCTGAAAGGCCAAGATAAAATGCTGTTTTTCCTCAAGAAAATGCCAGGAACTATTCTTCTTACTGTCCCATACTTTTCCAATTGCTCATTATTTAATTATAGTAATTTTATGGCATCTATTGTTACATTTCCTTACAGGTAGAAAGAGAACACAAAGTCTTTATCTAAAATTGCATTTATTTTAAACCAAATCACAAAACAAGGAAGAACAAAACTAAGAACTTGCATTATTTAATGTAACATAAACTGGATGAAAGCAGAAAATAATTTATTGTTAATCTAGCTTTTTATAAAAGTGAAAAATTACACATAGGTGGTACTTCTTCAACTGAAGCATTTGTGCAGTGTCACTCTTGCCTTAGGGAGACTTCTCCAAAATCTTCCTTCAGCTAATGCTATTTACCTCAAGCTTTATGAAGACTATCATAGCTGGAGGCAGCATTTGTGAGGATTATGTCCTTTGAATTCCTGTAGTTTGTACTGAGATCAAGGAATCAAATATTTGCCTGACTTTCCACAGACAGAAATTTAATTTTTGGAGTTATTCTGGAGGCATTATGTTAGGCTGTCAAGGTCAATTAGCTTCAAAGCACTTGTATATAATGTTTGTGATGTACACACACATATAAAGCTTTCACACAAGCCCAGCATTCTACCAACTAAAAGGAAAGCCTGAGAAATTACCTGCTTTATTTCCATTAGAACTGTGCTTGGTTAAACACAGTCACCATATTTTTTATGTCTCTAATAGTTTGGCTGACACTCAACCAACCTGCTTCTATCTCATATTCTGCCTTGGGAACAAGAAACCTCCATGTCCACAGACAAAATAGCCAAAATTAGGGCAGAGACAGTGAGGAAACAAAGAGTTCAGAGGTTGAGCAATTTTTCAACTTCTGCTCTGCTGATCCATGGGTTACGGAGAAGAAAAGAAACTCACTGCCCATTATCCCCATCTAGATCTTCTGAAGTTCCTGTAAAAAAGTGATTAGCTACAGAAAGAAAAGGAATGTTGCAGCCAGTTTCCTCTCATTATACTCTCCCATCTAAATAACCTGCCTTGCTGATAACCTGCAGATCTTTTTGCAGATAACCTGTAGGTTAAAAATAGGTAAACACAGTACTCCTGAGTCATGATCCCAACTCCCTGCCAATCCCTAAATTTCTAACAGCTAATAAAAATGTAACTCGAAAAAGAAAAAGCTTATTTTTCTCAAAGAAAACCTTGTTCACAGAGACAAATAAAAATGCTGGAGATCCTCTAGTGACATCTGTTTATGTCATATTAACACCTGGGGTTTAGTGGCTCAGGGCGAAACACTCCATGTGCTACCTTCAACAGAACTGCATTAAATTTTTCAGGGCCAGGAGGCAGACAAGATGTCCATCCAGACCTGGGTGTTGGGCATTATTTCTGTGTCAAACAGTTCCACCATAATATTGAGAATCTATTAGATATTCTTATATTGCTTTAGATTTTATCTGCTAAATGTCTAGAGATGATGGCTCTGGGTATGCAAACATGCATTGTCATCTGAGACAAGTATGCAATATTTGGTTTATAAAGTCATAAAAGCATTTACTAAAATAGAAAGAAAAAAATGCTTCTCTTCTTGCTAGCATTTGGCTTGTTGCTAACAATGAACAGTATAGAAAGATAACCTTGAAATGGACAATACCATCTGCAGACCCTGAAAACAAGTAAGGATAAGAATTTGTTCCCCATAAAAGCAATGACATATCAGTATTTTTCCTTTTTTTCCATCTTCAAAATGTTTTGGCAAATTGCACATTCCCTGCTGTATCTTCTGCTGTCATCTCTTTTTCCTTGAAATTCTGTGCCAAACATGCCTCTGATGTACTGTACTTTTCATTTTTTTTAATGTGCATCATGAAGAGATAATGAAATTATTTCTTCCTGTTCACTTTTCTTCTGAAAAGAGTGTATCAACTCAATAATTTTGTTCTTTTTTCACTCCAATATTATTTGTGCTCAACCTTGTCTTACTTTCATACCAACTACTCTGCAGTGCTGATTTTTAAACTCAACTTCAAAATTATAGTGCAAAAAGATGATGATCCTTGAGACAAAAGGGGTCAGTCTCTACAGCTTAGACAGTGTCTCTCCAGAATATTTTCTTTCAAGTTTTCAGGGCAAGAGAATATCTTCACACCAATTTAGTTGTACAGATGAGAAACCAATAGAGGTTTCTGTAACTCCAATGTCAAAGCCTGATGCTGCAAAATAATTTTGCACGTCACTAAACTGTGTACATGTGAAGAAGCCTTGCAGAGATTGCCTAATTGTGTTTGTAAAATCAGTCTTTTACTCATCTTAAAATCAGATGTAGTAAAGTGAGAAAGAAGTACAAGTCAGAATCACAGAAAAGTTGAGGTCAGAAGGGGCTTCTGGAGATTGCTTTGTCTGATGTCCATGCTCAAAACCAGCTGATCTCCTGCAAGGTTGGTTGTTTAATCTCCCAGATGGAGACTGCACTACCTTGCTGAGCAGTCTCAGCAGTTGCAGTATCTGACCACTTACAGAAAAAAGAGATTAAATAGAATTTTGTATATTTCAAAAGTCTTGAAGTCTGTCTCCAGTCTTTATACCTTTCCATCTGGTATTTTATACACATTGATAACATCCCCCTGAGCATTCTGTTCTCCAGGCTGAACAGTCCCAGCACTGTCTCCTCATATGACAGAGGCTCCATCCCTTCATCAGTTTTGTGGTTCTGCAATGCTGTCTCCAATAAGGCCATGTGTGCTCGTAATCAGGGGCCCAGAACTGCAAGAGCCCAGATGTGTCTCACCAGTTTAGAGCACAGGGGAAAGATTGTCTGCCTTGACTTGCTCCCCTCATTCAGTTCACAGTGCTGTTGGCAGCACAGGATGCTTCAAGAGCACATAATTGGCTCACACTCATCTTCTTGTCCACCAGAACCTCAAGGTCCTTCTTTGCAGACCTGCTTTCCAGCAAGACAGTCCCTAGTCTAACATGGTGCATGGAGTTCTTTGCATTTCCCTCTTTTGAACTCGTTGAGTCTCTTGTCAGCATGTTTCTCAAGCCTGCCTGATGGCAGCCCGCCCTTTTGGATATATCAAGCATTCCTCCAAGTTTTATGTCACCTACAAATGATAAGCTCTGCCCCATCATCCAGCTCCATAATAAAGATGTTTAGCAACATTGTTCCCAGTATCCTGTCTCAGGGCAGTTGTATGCCTGCATGTATTTGTTCATGCATATGCATATTTAAAGTACATATTGAAAGACAAAAAGGTGCAGAAAAGATACAAGTCAACTATATATATCTCATTTTAGAAATCACTTTATGTGGACTGTCCTGATAAGAAGGACAGGATGCTCAGGAAGTCTTCACCTCTGCCTTGGATAGATGTAATAGACAGGCATCATTCCAGGGACAAGCTGCCAATGGATGATTTCCACAAAGTCACAGCTGTGTCACACAGTCATGACTTTGAGCAGAACACAGTGCCTTTGAATTCAAGAACTAGCATCTTTTCCCCTTTTGAAAGCAGCACAACTGATGTTACAGCATGGGACTTTTCCTGGAAGCAGGAGCAACAGTCCTCATGTGGTTTCTCAGTGGGAAGGGAACTTCACTTCCCCAGCAGACAGCCTTGTAGCACCAGTGCAGCTAAGTGTGGTCTTGCTATTTGTAGGTGGAACTAAACAACTGCATTCTAGCTGGAATCCTTCTGTTCTCAAGGTAAGGATGTTTTGATCTTAAGAATACTTACAATCACAGAAGAGATTTTCTCAGAAATCGAATTTAATATTAAAATAATCAGGGTAAAGGAAAAAAAAAATTGAAAAGGGGCTTTAGTTAACTAAATCATCTTTACTTAGAGCCCTTCCAAAATGAGTCAAGTGGAACCTTAAAGCATGAAATAAATGCGTCTGTACATAATTTCAAACACAATAATTTTTAGTTCAACAGAGTAATTTCTGGAAGTCTCTCTAACACATCCATAATCTAAAACATATCTGCTTATAGTATATGTGTTATGTAAAGGGGAAGACAGAAAAGGAAAGGGTTAAACAGAGAGTATTGTGTGCCACAAGCAAATGCAGAATAAAGAGAGAAAGTGTGGAAGGAGGTGCAGAAAGACAAGTCTGTGTCTGTCAAAACATGAGAATCAGAAATGATTAGAGTCCAAATTACAAGTCTGTCTGTCATGAAGCATGATAGATTTAAAATACAGGAGAAGGCAAATGACAGATAAAGAACAAGCTGGAAAAACTGTTGCCAAAAAAGAAATATCACAGAAAAGTAGCCTGACACAGCCAATCAAATTAAGAGAGCTCTTCTTGGTGGAAAATTGCTTATTGTAAATGAAGGTAAATAACTGTCTAGAGGAGCAACAGACAATGGAACTTAATGAACACTCTGAACATCACTATTTACTGTGTGAATCATTAACACTGAATCCATAGCCAACTAGATTGGGAAGAAGTTCAGAAATTGTCTGAAATGTTCTGTGCACCTGGACAAAAATTCATTTGACACAGCATAGTCCATTCATGTCTCTGAAAGACAGATTTTTTTTCTGTTAATGCTCCTGAATATAGCATAATTAGCTAATATTATTTCAATAAAATAAAATATAGGATAAATATTTTATAAGATGGGATATCCTAGAAGTTAATTTTCAATGTGACTGGAAAGGATTCTTTCTACATATTCATATTTTATTTATGGCCTGCCTTATAAAGCACTCAACTTGTCTTTCCTCCAGGTTTATATGTAAAATAATATTGGCTTTACAAATAAGTTTGTGGAACAAATACAGAAAAATGAGGCTGAATGTCAAAACTCTATTTCCAATTTAGACTTCCCAAACTGTCAGAATATTTGTTATTTTCCTTAAAACCTCAGCTGTTAAAAGAAAGTAAAAGAATTAAAACTTTTATTTAAAAAAATGATTAGGCACTTTAGAGTGTGAATTGGTTGGAATTAAGAAATAAGCAACACATATTACTCAGAAAACAAAAAGAGAGGAAAAATGCAATATTCATTTAAAAACAAATGTAAAAAATAAAACCCAACAAAAGAAAAAGCAGAAAACACCAAACAAAATCAACCTTAAATTATTTTTTTTGGGCAACTCTATTATTTTCTAAATGTCAAATTTTAATTTGGCAACACTTGGCATAAAGGGCACTTCTGCAACCAGGGAATAGGTAGAAGTTATTGCTTAAATTTTAAAGAAATATGAGTTACCTCATAAATTTGAATCTTTTCTCCAGCTTAGAATCTGAATTTGGAGGTTTCCAGATCATAGCTCTTGCTTTGCACTCACCTCTAATTTGTGTTGAAGCATAAATAAGACTGAGTGGGAGAGAGGGGTCACAGGGAAGCAAACCCACTGGGTACAATGACAAGTTTTCTATGATCTGTTTTGCTCATCAGTCAACAGCTATCTTGTGTACATATAGATTGTTGAGAAGAGGTAACAAGGTCACTCCTTGGGAACATGATGAAGAAGCTTTTAGGCAATGTGTTTAAGTGTACTTTTTCTTGCAACCCTCCCTTGCCCCTGAATGTGACTGGGTGTCCAGCTCTAAACCCCAAAGGATGTGTTTTTGTTCTACCTGAACTACCTGAAGTGCTGAGTATCCTTCAGAGACAGAGCTTCCAGCATTTATGTCATTTTGCTTAGTCTTTTCTACATTTGTAGCTGACAATCAGTAGATAATAATATTTTTTTGAGGTTATATCATAGAGTAAGCAATAAGTTCCAAATCTGCCCTCAGCTAAACAAAGCTGAATAAGCCAGGCTGCTTTTGCACTTACTGAAAATTAGAACAATTCAAGAGATGCCCTATTTATCTTCATTAGTAAAGGCTTTCCTCTGTCCCTGTAACTAGTTCTCCTCTAAAGCACTGGAAGAGCTGGTATCTCTAGCAGATGACTTTAAAGTTATACAGATAGTTATCTCATATTTACACACAGTATAAAATGCAATACTTGTGCCTAGAATGGCTTCAACATGCCAATCTGTAACACCTTGCACATAAGGAAATCCTTTAACAATGGAATGAAGTCCAAACTAAACAGAGCGGAATTGTTTTGAAGGATGGTTCATTTCCTACTTCTGGCTTTTTACTGTTGATTATTTAGGCACTCATTTCACTTTATAAATGGAAACTGAATCATAGTTTACCACTGGAAAATTATTGGAAATCAGAGTCCATTTGAGTCCCAGACACAGCTATTTCCTCCCTGAACAGGAAGACTATGCTCAAATGGTCCTTTTGGGAGCTCTGAATGATAAAAAACCTGTTTCTAGCCTCCTTCAAAAAGGTCTGCACAGTGTTTTCATACTTCACTTTGGAAAAAAAAGTCAGGATGTTCCTCTTCAAACATGGATGCTAGAGCAGGAAAAAGGAATATACATTCTCTACTTATCTAGACATCATAAAGTCTGTTTGCAAACCTGGAATAAAGAATAAACCTGGAATAAGAGAGACCCCCTAGCTTCTAGCTTCCCTCTTTATAAATCATTAATCTTTACTTATTTTCATATATATATACACAAAAGAATACTGGAAATTGCAAGTCCATGATGGTAGACACCTGTGAGAGTATTTTTGTAAAAAAATTATTGTATATGCAATTCCTTTCAGATTGTTTTAAAATTCTGAATATTTCCAAACAATGAAAGCACTCCACCCTTTCCCTCTGGCATTAGCATCTGTCCTTCTCTAAGAGCTGAATAAAGTAGGAGAATTTTGAAGTTTGTCTTAAAAAAAAGGTGCAGGATATTTGTGATAAATTCTAAAGACTGTGGAGAAATATTTTAAGAGTCATCCAAATCTGGTAATCCCAGTGAGTCTAAGAAAGAGGCAATGGGGTTGGGTTGGGAATGCTGTGGTTCCTGATGGGATGGAGAAGGCAGTTACCAGCCATTTCACAATTGCTGCAGCTCAGACCATTCAAAACCCAGCCATGGGTCATATGCACAGAGAACTTGTTTTCTGTCATGAGGCATGTGATCAAATACCCATCTGTGTGTCCCAGATGCCTACAATTGTCTTGACTCCTTATGAGTGGAGAAACATGGGCACTTCTTATAACACAGTTTAGTTCCTCTTCAATTAGATAACCTGAATGGTCCAACTGAATCACATTTTAAAAATACTTCTTTTTTCTTTTTTTTTCCTATACAGGGAGTATAGGTTGACTGGCTTAGACATAAACATGCACACTGAAGATCACTGAAGTTTTTGTCTACTTTAACGACAAATTCTTGTCACAGTACTCCAGAAACCCTTTCACAAATATTGAATAGGATAAAGTGCTCTCTCAGGTCCTTTCATTCCCCTGGTTCCAGCCTGCACTCTTTCATCTATCCCAGATGCGAGATTTTGCAGTTAGCTTGGTTGAACTTTATGAGGTTCATGTCATCCCATTTCTCCAGCTTCTGAGCTGCAGCACTACTCAGCAGAATACCAACTGCTCCTCCCACACCGCTGATCTTGTCGAGGGTGCACTCCATTCCATCACCCATGTCACCAGGGAGAATGTTAAAATGGTCTCAGGATTGACCCCCGAGGAAACTGAATACCACTAGGGCTTCATGGCACTTAAAAGAACATTTGAGGCTGGCCATCCAGATAGTTTTCTGTGTACTCACAAGTCCAAACACCCCGACTGTATCTTGCTCTCTTAGCAATGGAAAAGTCCCTGTTGGTCTCCCATCACTCACAGAGCCATCTGTCTCTTTAGAGAAACCAGTTCTGGCTGTTTCCAGTCTTCTTCTGCCTCCCATGCCTGGACATGGCTCCCAGGAGTGTATGCTTCATTGTGTCTCATCATCTCCCCTGCCCAGCTCCAGCCTTGGGCACTGGACACCCCCACCCAGGGCTGGGGACAGACTAGGACAGGGGCTTGTGGGTGGACCAGGCTGGAAGGACCTGTGGGCAGGCAGGGCTGGGCCTTGAAGAGCTGGAGACCAGCCCTGCTGTGTCATCGCTGAGCCAGGGGCTGGTGGCCAGAGTAGGCTCCTGGCCTGTGAGCAAGGTGGAAGGAGCCTCTGAGGGGTGGTGGATGAGGGATATCTGCACAGGCATCAAGAAAGGGAGGAAATTATGGCCAGGAAAGAAAACTACAGCTTTATAAGGCCATAGGGGAATGAAGATTACCATTTTCAGTGCTTCACAGGACAGAAGGCTGGGTATACTTTGCAGATCCAAGTATTATCTATGTTAAGCCACCCTGCCACGCAGTACTTGTCCATTCATCTGGTCCTGCTGCAGCAGATCCCTCCACAGTCTGGATGGTCAGAGAGGAGAGCCACAGTGAGAGCTGCTATGCTGCTCATCAGTGCTCACCTGTCCCCAAACAGCTGTCTAGGTTGCCATCACACTTTCCACACTTGCACACACCTTGGGAAGAAAAGCAAATCATTGTAGTTTCCACATCATTTTTCATTCTATTTCCTACTTACAATGCATTTCTGTAGATCAGGTATAAACAAGCCTCTGTCAACAGCTTCCGCAACATTATTCTGATAAGCACCTCAAACTAAGCAATCTGAGCAGCCATTGGTCTGATTTCCTGACCTTTATGCTTCCAAGAAAGGCTTTACATTCCTGTATGGCCAGTAGAATTCACTGCCTGGTGTAGAAATAGTGGCTTTGATGTAAGAGATACCAGAATGCCACAAGAATTAATAAAAAAATGCCTATACCTCATATGCCCTCAAGATAAGGCAAGAAAAATAGCTAGAAAAGAGGTCTTTAACAAGACTGATGAATCCTCTAAAGGGAGCATTGCAGCCATTGATAAAACAGAATCAGACATAATGTATATGCTATTGTCAACACAAGTTTGCTCCTCTGCATTACTGTGCAGGTTTCGTCCCAGAGTTGTTTCTTCTTAGTAGCTGGTGTGGGTTTATGTTTTGGATTTGTCATGAAACCTCTGTTGATAACACAGTTGTTTTTAATTACTGTGCAGGGCTCACATGCATCAAGGCCTTCTCTGCTCCCCACCCCACCAGAGAGGAGGCTGGGGTGCCCAAGGAGTTGGGAAGGGACACAGCCAGGACAAAAACCCCAGCTGACCCAATGGATCTTCCATAACGTGTGGTGTCAAGCTCAGCATGTAGAGCTGGGGCAAGAGGGGGGAAGGGGGTAAGTGCAGAGGGATAAAATTTGTCTTCCCAAGTCACTGTTAAACATGAAGGCTCTTCATTCCAGTGTGCTGTTTTTGCTCTACCTATAACTGTCTTTATGTCTCCCCATGAGTTTTCTCACTTTTACCCTTCAGATTCTCTCTGCCATTCCACCGGGGGAAGAGTGAGCATCTGTGTGGGGCTGATCTATCTACTACTACAGTTAAACCACCACAATTACTAATATCCTGTATTTCCACACCTTCAGCATCATGTTCAGAGATCCTGAGTGACATGGGATACTTGTTATAACATGTGCAGAAGCACTTTTATCATCTCCTTCCTCCACACCTCCAGTGTAGGAATTTGTTGTCAAATATCAAGGGGATTAGTTTCAAACGTCAAAAGCAGATGTGAAGTTATGAGCAAAGCTTTTCTTTTCTTTTTTTTTAGGACATATATAAACCTGCATTTCAAAGACCTTAGATAAAGAAATATGAATCAGTTCAGACCATTCCTGTTTTGCAAAGCTATTTAATATTCCAGACTGCTGGTCTGCAGGCGTCCAAATGGAATGCTAATTATCCACTTTCTTCCCCAGCTAAAAGCTTCACTGAGGCTGACAGAAGGAAAGGCACTAGACTGTTGAACAACAATACCATGCTTTCAGTGAGAAAGACAACTATAAAATGTTTCCTGCAGCCTAATTCTTCCAGCATCAGCTGATCCTTTACTAGTCCCTACTTGACACCAGTTAATCTCTCCTCTACAGCTTACTCTTCCCCAGGGCTTTAGCTGTTATTCCTTTACTTTATGCTGGATTTAAAATGGAGCTTGGGAAGAACACATTGACTCTCAAACGCGGCAGACTAATACATTAAAATTCCTCCTAATCTGATGAGATGTCTTTCATTCCAGTCTTTCCTTGCCCAGCAAAGGTATTTCCAAGATTTCTAGCTACCTGGAAGGTCTCCATCTTCTTTTCCTTAAATAATCCAGCTAAAATGCAGAGGGAAGTTCACCCTGTAATGGCAAAGTTCACACATCTCAAACCAAAGTGACAGCAAGGGAACATAATGCATAATTCTTACTGTGCTTCCCCACCAAGAATATTTAGACTAGATTTTTGGAAGGCCAGAATATTTAGGCAAGGTTTGTCAGGACGGATAATATTACATGATACATTTGGAAATAGTCAAACTTTGAACTTCCCATATCCATAATGTACATGCATGAAAGGTTTCCTTATTCTCTAGAAAAAACATGTTAAATCTTTTGACAATTTCAATTCATTTCCCTTGGACCTTGGTAATCAAAATATATTTTTAGTATGGTTTTTGTTAATAGCTATCAATATCAGCATCCTGAAAGAACACTTTTATTATATATATTATATATTAATGCCCTTGAATAACATACAGGTTAACATATATAACAGCCTATTCATAATGACATTTTTTCTATAAAATGCTGACTTCTTGCAGACATTGAGTACAGATCAGACATTAAATATACATTCCAGGATTTATTAATAAGCTTTGTATTTGATGCTTTTGCAGATCAGTCTGTAATTAAATCAAGCACAAGTTAATAGCTCAGAGATATCTATAATCACTGGAAAGGCAAGTTATCATAGCTCATCCTCTAAGTGATAAGTGCATGAAGTAGACTCCTAGCCAGAGTATGGACCTATTGCCAGTGTTTCCCCTCTCTGGAAATGTTAAGGATTAATTTGAAATTACCCTTTTACATCAGCGTCACTAATAAATACCGAGGCTGCAGCTTCAAGAATTGCAACACTGATACAACAGCTTGTTCTGTGAAAGCTTCTGTATTCCTTCTTCCTCTTCTACCAGGTCCTGGCCACACACTCCTGTTTGGCTCCAATTCTCAGCTGAGAGAAGTCACCAACCTATAATAGCCCAAAACACATCCCAGAAAAAGATGGATAATTTTCTATTGGACTGTGAAATAGAACTGTTTATGTAAGAGTTCAAAAAGTATCTTGGCCTATACAAAGGAGGACATAGGGTTATGATCCCTGGAGCTAGGAAAAAGGTAAAAAAACTTCTGAGATGGAGAAGGGAATGACAGACCTGGTCTTTTGGAAAGTATACTCCATTAAGGCCACACAAGTGCCCGTGAAAACACAGGCTGAGCTTACACAGGGAAAAGTGGTTCCTCTCAGAGATTAAATTAGGCAGTTCTCTGAAGTCCAGTGTCTCTTTTCATGTTTTATTTATGTTTTCTTCTAAATTTGCATCTCTGCTGAATAGGTACAGGAGAAAAGATCTGGAGTGACCCTGTCAGAATCCAGAGCACATCCTCCTTGTCTCCCTCATCCTCACAGTCGCACAGCTCGTTTCAATCTGGAGTATTGTTCTGCTCGAGTGCCTTCACTCTTCTCCTCTGAATCTTTCTGAACTGTCTGGTTCCATCAGCTGTCTGAGTTCCTAAGTACAGCAGAGGCACCCACTGATCAAAGTTTTTAAATAATCTTTCCCATACGCAGTCTACAATGCAACATAAGCATCCATAAGGCTCCTCCTCCTACCAACATTCCCACTTTCTTCCAAGTCTTTGTACTTTCAGACCCAAAGGTCTTTTTCCTCATTTGCACAGATTCAGCTCTGAGATTCTGAAAAATAAAAATATTATTTACACTTCATTTGTATGTGCTCAGTATGAAGAATTGGAACAACAGCTGAAAACCATGTTTTGTTTCGTGGCCAATATGGCACGTGTAAAGCTTGTGGAGCAGCAGCTGAAAGCCTGTGTTTTTGGTTTTGGGACCAATTTGACATCTTTTAGCAATTTTTTTGGGCAGCAATTCAGAAGACTCTGATACTTCCCCCTCCCCAGACACCAATCTGGTATCTTTCTATCTAAGTTTTTTGACACCTTTTGTCTGTGGAAATCAATAAACAAAGTCTGAAAATAATTTTCTTTGCAAAAATAAACTGTTACGGAAATTTCTAGTATCATTTTTGGCCAATGTATGACTTTAAATCCAGGGTTTTGATTTTTCCTTGCCCATGTTATTTTATATAAATTATACTTTATCTTAAAAATTTAATTAATTTTTCTTTTGAAACATGAATCTTAAGATGGATGTGTTCCAGGCACATATTTAAGTGAATAATTAGAAAAATTTTACTATCGAATTCGAAGGTTGCTGGGGCTTTTGAAATTTTTTTATAAGGCCTCAGGTATTTTTTATGTGCCAGTTTTCTTTAATGTAGTTTTTATAAACCTGCTATTCATAAAAGGTGACAAACAACTACCTTATACCAGGAGTTCACTGTGAATTTAAAGCTAGTGCTTCTCAGTATAATTCTCTAAGCATTTTTGGTCTCCCAGCCACATGTAAAGGATTGGTTGTATTGCAGCTTCCATATCTAAAAGCCTTTGTCCAGCAAGGAATCTAATTCTAGGGTAAGAGATATCACATGTACTTTTGCTAGCCAGGGACAGAGCTGAAAATAAGTTTAATTTTACATGGATATCAATCAGTGCTTCATATCATGATAATAATACTTTATTTTATTTGATGTATCCTAGACTAAAACATAACTGAGAAGGTTTCAGGTATGATTTGAAATATTTTGCTTCCCCTAGCTTTTAGTTATTGACATGTCCTCTTCTGCATAGCTGCTCTTTGTTCTGTTTAACTGAATATCCTAAATAAAAAACTGAAAAAGAAAGGAAAATTCTTTCCAGGATTGACACTTTGCTGACAAACTTAATTTACTTCAATATAACATATTTGTGTTAAAGTAGATTTTAGACTTCATTTTTGAAAGATAATGTAAAATCCATCTTCCTGGAAAAAAAGGCCATTCCACCATCTCAAATATCTGGCAGTAGGATACTGCAGGAAGAGCATGGACTATTATTACATTAATTTAGTTCCTACATTCATTATTTGCTATGATTATACAGAATTCTTTATAACATGTAAAGATGTGATTTCCCCAGTCCAAGTACGTTGTCCAGAAGTATCTTTGGTAAGTACAACCATATGAGTCTCTTGTTGTAGCACCATTTTTAGATACTGGTTACACCAATAAGTGAAATCAAATATAAGGGATATCCTGAGATAGTGTTGAATTTTGGCCTTATGAAAAAATAAACAATGCTTGAGAATGTGGTAAATGCAGAAGATACAGAAAAAAATAGCAAACATTTCATTATAGTATAGTTGTTCTCTTTCTGCTTCTTCTGTGGACATGCACAGGGTACACACTGGCACTTGTTCTTTTCCCCTTATAAGTTAAACTTTCTATCAAGTTTGAACAAATTTTACTGTTTCTGGTATGGCTCCTGAGCAAACTCCTGTGAAGCAGTAAACACTATGGCATCCCAGAGTTTGTTACCTCTCTGACAACATCCAAGTTTTCTGTGCTAACTCTGAGATAGATATCAAGATCTACTTTCAAGATAAATTATTTAATTTCCTTTCATAAAACTGTTTTGGAGGCAAGATACACAAGCTGCTTTGAAAAAGGGGTTGTTTTTCTTTCCAGAGAGTTTTCACATCAACAGATCAGCCCCTGACATCTCAGGTTAAGCTATCTCAGCATAATCACTGATACTATAGGTTTGCAGAAAGCAAAAGGAGCACTGTGAAAGTTTCAGGTCAAATATTAATCTATCTGACAGGAGCATGTCTGGAAAGTTTCATCTTTGGCATTCCAGTGATGCCTAAATCCTTCCCACCTGCTGGAATGGCACTGATTTCCAAATTATAAGGTAATTTACAATTTAAAATTTGCATTTAAAAGTCTGTTTGAAGAGGTTTTATTTGTCTCTTGTAACTCTGTAAACTTACTAGTGAGCAAGGGCTGGAAACTGAGATTTTTTTTTGACTGTTTCTTAGTTTCTTTTTCCTGCTTCAGAGAAAAGCTAGGTCTCAGATGCAAACTTCTAAAATCTGTAAAAGATACCATTTCTCTGTTCTGTGACTGGGAATGGATAGCACTCATTTAATTTATGTACATGGCATTTTTTTCTACATTGGAGTAAAAAAAACACAACAGTAGCTTTACTGTTCCAAAAAGCAGTTCCTTTTTAACAAAAAAATCAGCCAGAATTAGGAATATTAATACTGTGTTGCATAACAGATGCATTATGTCAAATGAGTAAAATACTTCTGCCCTGAAAAACTTTCCATGCAAAGAACACTTTAAGAACTTTATCTGTTTTACTTCTGTACAATTCAAGGTAAGATTATATTATTTTTATTGTTATTTTAATTTTTATTATTTAATTGCTTCAGTGCAAAAGGATAGGGTATGGTTAGCTTACAAAGCTGAAATATGTGATGGGAAGAGAAAAGATAATTTTCCTGGAACACAGAAATCCAGAGCAGATGGAGATCTCATGAACACAGTATCAGACATTTCAATAATGGTTCAATAATTCAATTAAAAAATTCAGTAATGGAAAAATGGATCAGCTACAATTGGTTCTTACAAGCATAATGGAACAGGTCTTATTCCCATGCTCCATACTCACAGGTGTATGTGCAGTCCTCTGTATCTCCCTTTCAGTCTGTTTTCTATATTATCTCATCATCTTACAAGAACATGCAAAAATATATCTCCAGAATATTAACCAGTGTAAGTTCTAATATGTGTGAAATCAATATGTAGGAAAGTCTTTGCTCAATTTGATATTTTTGCAAAATTCAGTTTAGAATTATTTCTTATTTAATTCATTTTACAATCTTTGAAATGCCACAGCTTTTTTGTATAAATATCCTCAATTGTTCTTCATAATTCCCAAACTTCCTCTCATTTACTTGTAACTCCATGGTACAAACTGATGATAAATTATTTGATAGTCATCACATAACATGTTATTGTTAACAAAAGAACTATTCTGATCTGCTGCACCCATTTTATGTTAGTGTAAATCTGTAAACTTCAGGAAAGTTACAGAACTCATTTATGCATGAGGCCTGATCTCTTTCATCTAAATTGATTAGGAGACACCTAATTGATTAGGAGCTAATACCCTCTTATTTGATATACTTATGCATATAAACCTATATATTACTAAAAGATCAGTTGAGCAGATATGTCAGCTGTGTTGTGTGCAAGGGCAGTCGATTTTAGTGTTAAACTAAGGATAGAATCAATTGTGGAAATAATTTGTATAAATCACATTGAATTTATCCAAGATTTCTTATTAAACATTGGCTTCAGAAGAACTGTTTCTAAAACAATCTTTTTATGCATTGTTCTGGAGGAAATTATGGGACTCTTCAGAAGACCAAATTGAGTAAACCCTGCCTGTTTAGAAAAATTAGATATCCTAAAAGTGTACAGTAAGAATTTTCTCCACTAGCTTAAAATATAAACTGGAGACTTCACCTATGCCTCAGGTAGTCATTCTCTTTGAGCTTGCCATTAGAGGGATGTAAGGGCAAGACTCATCTGGTCTACTTTATACTGAAATTAAATGCATTAAGTGTGCCAATTTTTTTTCCCAGTAACTATGAAGGGAGTAAGGATTACTAGCTGACACATAAATGTCTACATCCTAGATAACTAAAACTAGTTGCTATGTCTCCCACACTACAGATCTCAAAGAATTACCCTTGTACTCAAGCAACAAAAAGAACCCAATTTTCAGTTATTTCTAAAATTAGGGGGGAAATCATATCTACACATAGTATTTGAAACTATAATAGAAGAACAGTTCTGGACAGACAGAGAAAGATGCACTGGTTAAAAACTTGGGATGAAATGAGATTTGTAACAAAATTTGTCTATTCTATTCCTGATTTTATTCATTTTATATAAAAACAAACTGTGCACATGATTAAGAGACTAACAGGGGCTCTCTGTGAAAACCACACTGTACTGCAGGTGGTTCTTCATGACACAGCAAAGAGGAAATCTGTGTCACATGGGCCAGCTCTGTTATCTAAGGCACTTCCATCACTGAGAACAGGAGTAAAGTCCAGGAGTTGGATTTGATGATCCTTGTCAGTCCCTTCCAGGTCCAGATATTCTGAGTTAATGCCCATCCATCACCACTGTCTTTTCTATTAGTCACCTCAGAAGGACCAGAGAAGAACAAGTAGGGGATGTAATTTAATCATCACAAGTTACATTCTAAATAGAATTTTCTATAAAATAAGTCTTCATCATCTTGAAATAGCAGAAGGCAAGAAAGACCTGAATATCCTTATTCTGTCAAATAGTGTCATGTGACTCTAAGCAGCAAAAATAATCCTAGTATGCTTCAGGCAAAGTGATAGAAATAGAGACATGTTGATGCCATTATATAAGGTGCTAGAAAATTCTCCTCTGAAATACTGGATCCAGTCCATGTTCAAAGACTGTGAATTTAAACTAGAACAAACCTGGAGAATAACCTCAATACAGATCTGTAAAATAAAAGCGGAGATAATATAGATGAAATATCATAAATATCTGTAAGCACACATGGTGAAAACCACCAGAGAGAAAAAAAGAGCTATTAGGTTAATAGATTCTGTTGGCACAGTAGCAAAATGGTGTAAAGCAGTAATGAATCCTTAAACTGCAAGTTAGGAAATTTCTAATACCAGGAACAGCTTTCAACCAGAAGCAGGAGGGTGAGAAATCTTAGCCAATTTTATAATGAGTCTTGCAGCATTTATAAACAGGTTTCAGTTGCCTATAACAACAGGGAGCAGGGCTTTATGACCCACTAAGTTTTTCCAGCCTTATGCCCAAAGATGCAAAAGGCACTGCTAAAAGAAATTCTGCTTGTTCATTTAAATGAGAAGTTTTCACAAAACTTTTATAGGTATGAACACTGGTAATATGTTTAATTTCATGGTGTTAAATGACTACATTCCTTGGTCACTGTTGTTTTGACAACCTCTTATTATACTTTAACATTATTTTTAATTATACCAGTAAAATTAGTTGTTTTCATTTATAGTTGGGCTATATGTGGCTTGGGTGTCAGTGTTCTTCTTATTATTCATATATGTATTCATAATAAGACAAAAGAGAAAGGAGAGAAGATTAGGTTGTTGGTTTAGTTTTTTGGTTTTGTTTTATTTTTGCTTGCCCTTTGGCTCTTCCTATGTTGCTGTTTTTTGAAATATGGTTTTATTCACTGCATGATAATGTTCCACCTTTGTTCCTGAGAAAAGGAACAAAGCCCTCCAAAATTGATAAGCTACATTTGTAAGTATTAAACATCTGTAGTATGCCATGTAATTCATTCTGTGTGTTTTGCTTAAGGCAATTTTTGTCAACATCATTTTGCTTATTTATGTTTAATGAAGAATGAAGTTAATTTTTATTAAAATTGATAATATCAGGAAACTCACGTAGGTTATTTATTACTATAGAAGTCATTTTAACAGCCTCTTCAAAAAAAGATAAGTAAAAATCCTTTCATTGCTACTGTCAGTCAATATGTTTTCCAGGTCTGGTTACAGATGTTAAGAGTAATAGCCATGAAGTGTTGTTAATTTTTTCAATATTAATGAAAATAATATAATAACAACAAATTAGTAATTAGTGATATATGTTAACATAGTCTTATTTTTACCCTACCTTCTACTTTGATTTTCTCTTTCTTTTTCTTTCCAGTTAGCTTTTGTTTCCCCACATGTATTCCAAATTCAGTCTATGCAGACCTGGCTTGAGGTCCCAGAAATTAAATGCTGAAAAAGGGGAAATCAGTGGAACAAACATGAATTTAATTTATATTCATCTCATTGAGGACAAGGTCCTACACAAATAATAAAATTGTTTTAGAACTGATCTAGAAGACTGGGCTAGCAGTATGGCTGGAGTTGGAGTATGGCACTAAGTAAAATCTGGATTTTAGTAAGCAGTGGTGCTTCCGTGTTTGAGCAGAAAAATACCACAAGCAACATCTGCTTTCTCAGATAACTCCTATCATTCTTTCTCTGAAATAATAAAGGGTATTAAAGATTTAAAAGCTGTGGAAAAAGCAAAAAGATGTTAGGTCACTTGGCCCAAATCCCAGATTAAGTCAGCCACTGCCCCTAGAAGAGAACCCAGAATTCCCAGCTCTCAAGGAGCCATACCAGCCTCTGGGAAGCATCATTTCTTCAGAGTTGATTTAAAGGAAAGTAACCAAGAATAAGAACCAAGATTCCAAATTCCAGAAAGAAAAGCTTTTACTTTGTCTTCTAACTCTGAGGAGGTATGCTGCAACTTTTTAATGCATTTCTAATTCCAGTTCTTAGGCAGTGAATGTTATAATACTTTTGTGTTGTTTGATTTTTAGTGAATAAAAAAGGGCCCACTATTGCAAAAGGATGAGTACTTTTTCCATTACAGGATACCAAATTGCTTTGTAGCAGTGTGCTAAAGTGTACATAAAATCTGCAAGCCATCATTAAAAGTGTGTGCAGATGTGGACTACTCAAACAGGTATGCCCATAAAAAAAGTTGCCATTTACTCACATCCAGCTGGTCATTACTGCATCTTTGGCAGAATTTATTACTCACACTTAAATTTGCTTACAGAGATGCTCACACGAGCACTTTGTATCTTCTGAAGTAAGTGAGCTGAAATATTTTGTCTAATGGATCTTGGCAGATTCAGCTCATTAGTACTTAAGCAGAACAGGCACCAGACACATATGAGCAATGACTGTATCCAGATCAGAAAGAAATAACCTGGTTGTTGTTTCCAAGCGATATTTCTTGACAACACATTGTCACAGAATTTAATTCTTCACCAAATCTGCATGACAAGTTTAGAAATTTCAGCTAGGAAGAGGCCTGAAAGAGACCTTAAGAAGCAATCTCATCCCTTTCTATCTCCATATTTCTATGTCATTCCTGACAAGTTCTCGTCCAACTTGTTTTTCAATAACCTCCAGTGATGGAAACTTCACTGCCCAGTCGATGCATTCCAGTGCTGTACTAACCTTTCTGTTAGGAGGTTTTTCCTGTCATCTGATCTAATCTCCTTTGTGCTAATTGGAAGCCCTTGTTGTAATCACAATACATTATTCATCCCTCCTGAGCTGTGCACAAAATCAGACATTAGTGCTCCAGCTGACACCTTACTGGTGCCAAAGACAGCAAATATTTCAGCTGAATTAGAGATAACACTCCTATTTACTTTTTTTTTTTCAGAAAGGCATAACATTCTTGACTCTTGTCCAGTTTGTGAGCCACAGTAACTCTCAGATCTTTTTGTTTAGCCAGACATTTTTCAGTTTTTACTTACAGTGAAGAATTCTCAGTGTGTCCCTTTAGAACTGTGTCTGTTTTCTCTGTGGAAGTTTTGAAAGACTGTGATCAGCTTGACCTAATGATATAGTCTGCAATGAGCCAGAGACTGGACAGGTGACATCCTTGAAACCCTCTCAACCTGAAAAATTCTACAATTCTTTGACTTTCTGAGAAAACTTTGTACTTGAATTCTATTCTGCTATATACTTAAAGGTTGTCCATCTTGTGTCATTTGCAACTTTAATAGAATGATGTTATCCTTGCTTTTTGATTATCACAAAAAACTTTGCATAGTTTTTAATCCAGGACAGACTCTTTATTCCAAAATTGTATATATTCTTACAGATTGACTATGAACCACTGCTAAAATACTCATGAAGTGTGGTAAGTGCCATGTAACAGCAGTGATTCTCCCTGCCCAATACAAGTTAGACGTAAGTGTACGAGGTCTGAAGCCCTCCCAATGACACCCTGTGTTAGCCAGTGGCTTCTTCTTCAGGATAGATCTGAGACTTTTACCCTCTCCCAGAAGATCTAACAGAAATGCCATCCAGGTCCAGGTCTTTCACTGTCCTTCCCAGAGATGTATGATAACTCACCAGTATTATTCCCAGCATTATTACAAGTTCCTACATGGATGAACATCAGCATGGAGCATTAGCCAGTGGTGCAGATGAGCCTCAGCAAATTCCTCATACCATCTTGGGTTAAGAGTGCTGTCAGGGTACACAGCTCACGGAATGACAAGGCCAGTACTCACATGCATCACTTCCACTGTCTTAGGACTCACCTGCTAAATAATTATCTTTTGTAACAAAGTTACAAATTGTCTTTTGTAACTGTAACATCTTGGTTCTTTGCTGCTGGAATGATAAACCACACGCTCTCAGTCCCACCGTGCTGGTATTATGGAGGTAGGCTCTTCCTGAACATCAGACTCTAACGAGCAACCAGCTGTAGTCAACTTCAGAAACTCCTTTCCTCTTTTCCATTTCCCCTGGCTTCCTATGGGGCCATGTTTCTTCTAATTAGACCTGACAGCCAGTGATTGCAATTAAAGCCATCCAGACTGGTGTACTGCACCTCCCGTTCTCTCAATCTCCTTGTGGAAACAATGAATGGAGTCTTGTAGCTTTAAACAGTGGCTTGTTTTTTTCATGACTCAGCTGCTACAGATTGATGCAAGCTCACCAGCTCCTAGGTTTCACATCAAAATGATGGCCTTGCTCCTCAAAGTGGATCAATTCTTTGCTCCTGTACCCCAGCAGCAGAGTTCTGGGAATAAGGAAGATTTCTTTCACATTTCTGGTTTGGGTGGGAGAAGAAGAACTGAAAATACATCCAAGACTTCATTTCTTAACAGCTTTTACTTGAGAGAACAAGTAATTAATGAATTTTCTCTCACCCCAAAGTCCCTTTCTCCAGTTTGAACATGGTCTGTAAAAACTGAAGTAATCATTTCAAGATTTTTATTTGTTTAGGTGTAAGAGTAATGTAAGACAACTCAACTATATGAATATATAGATACACACTTGGTAAGAAATAGGAACAGTCGTGTGATGAAAAAGGGTCAGAGGAAAAAATAAGTAGCTTTGTTACTGTGTGTAAATCCACTCCAAAGCTCCACAGACAAATTAAGAGAAGAAACATGAGTTTTTAACTGTGCCAGTGTGGCTTTGTAGCCACCGCTCAGGTGATGTCAGGGATGCCTGTGATACTGGACTAACAGAAGATGTACCAAAGGTGTATCAAAATGGCAGAATGGGTACCTCCTTGTACATGTAATTTGGTTTTTTTTCTGTTCAGACAGCTTGTATCATTCAGCAAACACTTAATTTCTGTTTCTGCCATCAAAAATATCCCCTAGAAAGATCCCTAAGACACCTAAAAGGACAATCCACTTCTCTCCTTCCTGCACTCTCATTAGACAATTTAATCTGGAAAAGGTGATGTGATGGTTCAGTTGTCTTCTTTTCTTTGCATCTTCTTTCCATTAGCTGAAATGACTTTACAAATTACATGAGATTGTCTTCACTGAGATTTGTTTAAGAACTTGAATGTAGGAAGCAGAATTCAAAGATTATGATCTTTAAAATTTGAAGATTTAAATCTTTTGGGAATTATATAAGTACCTGTTATTACCATAAATTATAATTTGGGACATTTTGAGACAAGTGTTCTTAAGAAAATTTGTAAAACTACTCTGAAACTTAGTAAAATTCAACTATCTGTGCATGCAGAACAATGTGTTTGTTTGCTAGGGAGGAAAAAAACCACAAACAAGTCTTGGCATGAGAAGGTTTTAAATTCTTGTTTTTCCTCCCTCCCTTACTAAATCCTGGATCAGCCAAACCTGTATGTGTTTTTTTTAAGTTGAGTGACAGCATTGGAAACCTAACCTCATCAACATGCTGTAAATGGTTTGAATTAATTAATTTCCTCTGGAAATCTGTTGTATCCTGCATTTCACTTTAACCCCCTATGAAGAAGGCCCAACATGGAAGTATCAGTTAGCAACATAAGCACAGCTCAGTGACAACTTTGTTGTTAATGAAAAATGGTTACTGTTCCACATGGAAACCCATTGATGTCCATAGGGCCAGCACTCCTGTGAGCAAACATCTGGTCTGTGTTAGATGCTAATTCTAATTCTCAGTCAATATTTTTGGACACTGCTATTGTTGGTAATTTATTGGTATTACCTGGGTGTTCTGCAAAGCTGTTTTGATGTACGTAAAGCACATTTATTTTGTAATAATTTATTAATATTACTTCAACTTATATTGTCATGTTGTTTGGGTTTGTAAAGACACGTATCATTAATACCTACATTCTTGTTTAAGCCTCCTTTGGTTCTCTTACATGTTTCCATTTGAAGAACACTATCACTGTTTGGTTGTGTGTTCTGTGCTCAAATCTGCCAAGATGTGGTAATAGAAGTATGTGTAAAGAAGACTTCTCCACATCCAAAATAACATTATGAAACTAAGCCTCAGTAATTATAAGAGTAAAGGGACTGGAGACAAGAAATATCCAGGCTGTTGAAGTTTAAATACTTGCCCACAATGCCCTTATTTGGAAGGTAGTTGCATCAACAGCTGAATGCGAACTGTTGCTGATTGTTCTGATAAATTGTTTTTATAAAATAGCAAAATACATTTTATACTTATTTGATAGTAAGGAAGGAGCTGCCATCTACCAGGTATTTGTAAGTAAGAGTATTTGGAGCCCATGCTAGTAATATTACAAATTATAAAAATTAATAAGAATGTTCTGGCAGTCCAGGCAATAATGAACTTAATCAAATAAACTGAAGAATTGCACAGCTTGAGAAAAAAGGTGTCAGCATGAAGAGCCTGTTAGATCAAACAGGATCCTTAGATAGAGCAACAAGGGAAGGAAGAACTCAGATTAAGAGTAATTACACTAGTACAATTTTCCATCTGGACATTTGGATTTTAGTGGATAAGGAGGCAAAAAAGCTCATGAAGCCAGACAAGTGGAAGCAGAGAATGGGACCAAGAGTCAGGGAGTGGGAGCCAGGGGAAATTAGGAGTGGATATAAGAAGTTAGATGAGGGCAAAGTAAGAAACTGAACTGTGAGTGGAGGAAGGAGTAGGACCTGGCTTGAATCTCGGGTCAGGCTGGAAACCAAGTGAGAGAAGACTTCCAGACTGGGATGAGGTTAAGCAAAACTTCATGAGCAGAAGGCAAGAACCAATGTACTCTGACCCTGAGAATGGCAGGACTAAAGGGATTTTAAAGAGGTGCAATTAGGGAGAAATTCCTTTCCTAATTTTAGAGGGCATTACCTTGCATCTTTAGTGTTTTAATGTGGGGGGATAGTGGTGAGATATGCACTCAGATATAGTTCATCAGAAGGGGGGCTGTGGTTTGAAACACATTGTTAAGCAATGAGGAGATCTTGAACATCCTCTTTTATAAAGAATCCTTGGTTGCTATGGAGGCAGTTTCAAAAGTCCTTTGTTACAATATGTGTTTTCTGCTAATAAAAAAGAAAAAAAAAAAAAGAGGTCACACATTTTTGGCTCAAAGTTGATAACCCAGAAATAAAAAATATAAAATATATCACTGAAGGGGTAGAGAATCAGAAAGTCAGGCAAAAGCATGCTGCTCATAGGGAAAAGACATTTTGTAACTAAGGAAAGAGGAGACAGGTAGGAAACAAAGAGTGTACGGTTTAAGAATAGTTTCTACTTTTTACTGGTTATCTATTTGCAGAATGAGAACAAACTTCATGGGGAGGGGAAGGGCAAGCCTGCTCTTGCAGTCTGAAAACCAGACCTCTGCAAACTAAGGAAAGCTTCAGAAAAATCCATCTATCTGTTCCAGAGGGCATCTTTCTTACACTGCTCAGAAAGGTGTCTGAGCAGTTTTCAAGGAAAAGGAAACAGGCAGTTCATCCCAGAGTGTTTCTCTTTTCTTACTCCACAATACCAAGGGACTGTGTTTAGCATTAGTCTACAGTTCAGGCACTTGTGGCTAACAGAAAAGGAGAGCAGAAGGTGTGGGCTTGCTTTTTAAACTTCTTTTTAATGAGTTAGAAAACCCTGGTCACATGTCACCAGTGAAAAATCTGCCTGGGCAGTTTTATGATGGAGAAGCTGCACTTCTTCTGGGGAGCACTGCTATCAGAGAGGACCCTGCACAGTCAGCATGAGCCAGAGAGCCTCTTGCTGAAGAGCAGGGATACTGGAGCAGGGATGGCATCCTCCAAGCCAGCCAGGGCCATTTAAACTGCCTGCACTGCAGTGAGTGCTACAGCCCCTTTGTGTGTTTGCATCCAAGCTGGGGAGGAGGGGCACACACTGCTGTGAGAGGGGCCCATGTGGGTGGACTGGGGCTGGAAAGCATATGTGAAAAGCAGATGTGGTGTATGTTCCTGAGCAGAGCAAAGTGTGACAGCAGGGGCTTGGGAAAGAAGTCTCTGTAATGACTGTGTTAAGATATTTTAATAAAGAAGTTACCTAGTGTAAATAAATCCATATGTTTTGTAATCCATAGTCCCCTTCTGCTTCAGCATCTGGCAATGTGGGGATTTATCAAGGATAGAATTAATAATATAGCTTCCTATGATATTTAATGGGGAGTGGAAAACAGTTAATGGCTTATTTTAAATGACAGTTTCAAGAATAGTCTTCATTAAGGAAGGCTCACAATTAAAGGAGATTATGGTTGCCAAAAGTCAGGAAGAATTAAACTAAACAAGAACAACTTGGAAGAGGGATCCACATGCATAAGTAGTTTGTCTTTATGTACTGTTATAACTAGGAAGGCTCAAAACTTGTCATAGAAGCTATTTGGGGAAGAAAATATTTTGGCTAGATTTTGTTTTCCGTTCTAGAAGTACCCATTTTATCTGACTTTTATTTAGTTTTGCCGATCTTTTTCTACTCTCTTAATTCCCTTTCCCACAACCAAGAAGCAACTTTGTCAGAAAAGAGCAAGGAATGGACATGGAACAGGTGGTGTGGGGGCTTTTTGCTAGAAAATACTGACAAAAAGTGTTTCTAATTTGCTTGGTTTGCCAGTGAACTTTTTCAGGAGAAATAAATAACCAGCTATGTCCTCAGTCTCTGGATATACTAGGTCAAGTAGCTTGTACACAGAGTTCCTGTTTGCCTCTAGTTCTAACCCTGTAAAACCACAGAATCATAAAATGTTAAGGGGTTGGAATGGATCTGAAAGATCAGCTGAATTTTTATTTCAAGGAAACAGGGCACGCTCCTAGGGGAGCATTATCAAGTGACTGTTTCTTTTTTTTTTTTTTTTTCTTTTTTTAAGTAGATAGTTCCTTAAAACACTTACTGAAGAGACCACTGGAAAGAAAACTGAAAATTACCTCATTTAATCATTAGGAGTCTGGCCATGAATATTCAACTCTGTTCTTTTCCCCTGACTTTTTTCTTTCTCTGGAATTGTGGTCAGTACTAGTCATCATTTTCTTAAGGTTGACCATGACTTAGATTATGTGGGATTGAAAATATGTGGTTTTGAAAATATGCAAGTTCATAAGGAGAGTGATAGTTGCAGTAATACTTCAGCACACTCAAGGAAGCCTGTGACCCCCCTTCAAAAGGGGTGGGACAATGCCAAAGGGAATTAAATAATGCTGTCCAGAAAGCTGTTTATTATTTCTGTAGTTATCTGAATGTCCTTGGTGATGAAAGTGTTCTGCAACTTTCAGTGTTTGCTCAGAATTTCACACATCTCTGACTTTCCTAAGGGAAGAAAATATCTACAAATTCAATGCAAAGTAAAAATGGGAAATAGGAGCATTCATTGCTTGCTAATCATCACTATAATAACCAGGTGTGTTCTGGGGAATTACAGTTGCCTAAGGGCTGCAAAGTTGCTCAGCTATTTCCTACTGGTTTTGCCCCTTCAGGAAAAGGAGTGTCAGGACCTTCCTCTCCCCACTGGCTGGTTTGTAGGAGGGTGGGTTTATGGAAATGACAAAAGAGAGTGAAATGTTACTCTGTTTTCGTAGGTTTGCTGCCAGTAGCTATCCCTAGGGGAGACCAGCATATCGGTAGTTAGGGCTTTACCGCCGCAGAGACTTCTGAATTTAAAGAAAAGCGCTTGTTCTTCCCTCGGCCAGGCACCCCGGAGGCTTCGGCGGACACGAAACAAACGTGCTACATGCTGCTACAAATTTTTACATTCACGCTGGCTTGAACTTCCCCTGAAAAAAATGCGGTCCTACAAGATTTCTTAAAAAAACCACCTTAGTCCTTAGTTTATCTTTTAAAGAAAGCACATGTGTCCCGGCGGCAGGGGCGGCGGTGGGAAGGAGCTGGGAGGGCTCCGCTCCGCTCCTGCGGCGGGGTGCGGGAGCGGGGCTCTCCCGGGCTCCCGGGACACCCAGGGGCAGCTCCCGGATGGATCCAAGCCGCACAGGCTCCTCACTGGGCTCCCCTGTTGGGAGAGCAGTGTGCCAGCACTGCCACACACCTCCCTGCTCCAACAAATCCCCTCCACTCCCTGACACACACAGACAAACCCTTGCCCCAAGCAACCAGGGAAGCGCCTGCCTTTGGGATGACTCCTGGAATGAAACCTGCTCTCTCTGGTGTTTTGCTGTATGCATAGTAGTCTGAAAACAGGTCTTGCTGTCAGTTTATTTATGGTCTTCTCTTTCTGCTCTTGTGAGTTCTGATGATCTCCTGATTTGGCTTCAGAGACAGTGACGAGTGGTGAGGATACATTCACCTTCTCCCAAGATGCAGAATATTGGCCAGAACTAGCCAAGTTGCTCTGATGTCCCCGGAACATTACATTCTCTCCAGTGGTTTATTTCTGTGGGAAAATTTGTGCAGCTTGTTTACACACTCAGATCAACAGACCTGGCTGGGCATTGCAATCCCTGAATCATACTGGCAAGGATGTTTCTGCGATTATTTTTCACCCCTTTGTGGCATGGGACATGGTCCCTAAGATCATTTAGAGGGTTTAATGGGTCCCAGAATCTTCTCAGGCACTGTCAGTCTCCACTTTCTCTGCCACTTTGTCATTGCAGATTTGGTCCCATACTGCAGATTTTCAGTAACTTCATTTGGTGGTGGAGAGGGGTTTGCAGAGACATACAGAATAAGAGCTTCCTAACTAAGCCATCTCATGCATGGTTTCCTATAGTTCATAGAATTACAGAATCAAAGAATGCTTTGGGGTTGGAAAGGACAGTAAAGATCATCTAATTCCAACCCCCTTGACACAGGCATGGATGCCAATAGTTTTTATGTTTTGGCCTTGCTGACACAGATGGTACTTTCCAGTCCTAGTCTAATAAAAGTAGAAAAACAGCCAAATAGAGAGACACACCATACATTGTTAATGGCTTTTAAGACATTGCCACTCCAAGAGGATTCCTCTCACCTGGGATCCTCTGAAGTCACTGTTAGCTCATTCGTCACTGATGACAGATGAAGCAAAAGTTGGCCAATTTAATCATCTCAGTAAGATATTTGAGTAAACATTTCTCTGTATGCTGCCTCTTCCAGGCCTCTAATGAACAGCTTTTCCTTCTTCCAAAAAGTTGACAAGTACACCAATGTCCTTTCTGGCCCTGCTAGGCAGAAATAAGCCATGTTCCTCAAACACAGTTGTTGGAGTAATACTAGAATGTCTATTATTTTTTATGTGAACAGATTTATCTGAAGAGAATGAAAAGATACTTTCCATTGCTTCTTTATCTCACTGCAGTGGGAAAAAAGAGAGATCAAATTTATTCCTTCTGTGCTTCTGGATCTTTTGCACAAATGTATTCTCTTAGAACATTTTTACTATTATGCCCCAGGGAGGAGTGTTAGCAGAATCCAAATATTTATATGTTTATTATTCTCTGCACATGTTAATTTTCCATTAACATCAATGGAATTTAAACGTGTGCATAGGGAAGGGAAAACAAACAGTTAATGATCTAAGTGGGAGAAAGGGAAACATAGGGCCCCCAGAAATCCAGTTAGCTGTGGGAAGAGGGGGAAATTATTTTCCTGAATTAATTTTATCTAATAGAAATGGAAAAGACCTGATGGACTTGGATCATTTCCCTCTGCCCTCTGCAGAAAAGGGATTGTATCTATGTTTGTTTCTCCTTGTACATTATCTACTCTTGGAGACCACCAGTGACAGTGAAGCAAATTACTTCAGAGCCTTTTCACTGTCAACTAATTACCATGAGTATCAAGAAATGTTTTCCTGATGTGCAACTTTAGAAAGAGAACTGCTTTCTCAGCTTGGAAAATACATGGCAAGTTATTTGTGTAGTTAACTGTGACAGAGGAAGCAAAGAAGTAGGACTAAGTGATCACAGAATATCTCAAATGGGAAAGGACCTATAAGCTTCATCAGGATGCTCCCAGAAGGAGAAGTACCTCCTTGCAGATCAGCTGGTTTCAGAGTGTCCACAGTGAAGAAGTCTGAAGCAAAAAAAGTCTGAACAAAAAACACAGCTTTGCTTTAATTTGTGTCCCTGTGAAAGGAGATCAAGAATAAAGAAGTCCATCTCATAGTGAAAGAATATATGTTGCTAAGTTCATTGTCTCCAAAAATCCCAAATGAGCAAAGAAACAATGAGTATTGAGTCACAGCAAGTTCAGTGTTGGTGTAAGCAGTGGAACAATCAAATCTGAGATACTTAAATATGCTTGGATCACTTCCCTAGACAGAAAATTAGGTGACACACAGCAGTACTTTTCCCTCCCATTCCAGCCCTTCTAACATTTCAATTGGTGACCTCTGATGTCTCATTTAAACCATGGCAAAACAGTTGAGCAGCTGGAGCACTGCAGCTGCTGGTGCCTTCCCAGCACTGTATCAGTGATGTTATCAGTGCAAACAAGCAGCCAATGGACACCAACACACAGCACTGGGAAACTGGACACTCTGATGCAGATGGCAAACTCTGGAGTGACCATGGAAAAGATACTCCTTCTCACAGAAAATACTTGTTTGTCTATTAATTGTGAACGCCTTTCAGAGCAATGAATTATTCTGTCTGGAGGCAGGCATTCCCAGAAAAGCAGAGGTGGAGGAAGTGCATATGTCACTACCTCCATCTTTGGGAGGAGTTGTATCTTTCAGAGTTCTTACTCTGCTTCAGCAGTGGTTAGTCAGGAACAGATTTTGAGCTGTGGTAAAAGCGACAAGTTTTCCTCTCTGTAAATTCAGCTAAGCACATACCTTGGAATTTTACTATTGTGCCCAGCCAGTCTATTTTTCCCATTTCATTAAATTATCAGTAACAATGTTGGGGGAACTTACGGGAAATAGGTAACTGAGACATTTCTGGAACAGTGGCTGACCTATATATTCAGAGGAATAAGAAAGCTTTGATGTCAGGTTGGGAACAGAGAAGTACATTTGACTGTTTAAGCTCAGAAGGACAGATAAAATTGAAGAAGAGCCTTGGTGAATTAATACCATTAGGGATATTCATGATGTGATAGTGACACTTTTATTAAAGGGTGAAAAGTAATGCTTTACTTTGGAAATATAATTTTCCCTGATATTTTAACTGCTCTATCTCTGGGATGATCATTATCCTTTATTCACTTCTTAAATTCTTTTTTTTTTTTTCCACAATGGAACCTATTGAGGTTTCTATGGTATATTTCTAAATTGTTCTTGAAGGAATGAAGCAGAATATAGTCATTCAGAACAAATGAGAACTGATAATTAAGAAGAAATACTTCAGTAATTATAAGGTGGTTCAATTAAAGTAATAAAGAGGACCAGTTGTGATTGATCCATTCAAAGTCACAGTTTATTTTTACAAACTGGATTTGATTTCTGGCTAACTGGGAACAGGCAAGTGATCTCAAGGCTGCAAGAACCAGATAAAGAATCTGAAGAATAAATTACTTGCATTCAACCTTTGCTTATTTTCAAGGGAGATTTGTTGTTAATGTAACAGCTTTGCACCAGTGATTTTACTAAGATTTCAAAAGGTTTTTTATTTTTAATGGCATGTGGAGGTTTTTTTTATTTTCACTGAGTCATTTTATTGCCTATCAGTCAGATTCTATGCGTAAATATATGCAGGGAAGCAAACAAAAATCTCACAAAGATGGAAGCATGAGAAGGCAAAGGAAAATAAGTCCCTGCCAGTTCTACACTTAGAGAACAGTTACAAGTAAGACTGATGGACACAGTCAGGCTGCTGTCAGAATTACAGAGCCTGGAGTGTTGCAAAGCCTGGAGCACTGATTATCTCATTAATGATCCAACAATTCATAGAGTTTTTGCTCATAGATTTCAAGTATTGGTTTCTACACCTAAGGAACAATTTGAAAAAAAGAAACTCAGAATGACACAAACTGGGCATTACACCATCTCATTTGCTGAATTAAGGCCACAGGTCTGGATTTTCTCCCTTCTTTATATGATGACAGAAGAGTCACAGAGCTCAGAAAGGCAGTGAGAAACCTCATACACCGAGTAAGAATTCTCAATTTGTGAAACTGCAGCCTGCTTTGAGATCCTTAGGCCAGCTCCAAGAGACCTCTTGGTGTATCTGAAACCAAAGATTCAAATTCAAAGAATCCAAAGATACCCTACAGAAAAATACCAAGTACCATCTAAGATAATTGATCACAGATACAGCTTGTCTTCAAACATTCCCAGAATAGGTGTTGCTACCCAGTTTATCTGTAACAAAAAAGTGATTGCAGTATTCAGACCAGAGGAAGTGCAAGAATCAGAATCTGTTCTTCTCTGTTTGGTGGTGTTCAGATTTATAATTTTTACCTCACTAGGCAGTTTCTTTCTGGAAAGAAACATAGTTCTTCTAACACTTTCTTCTAACATTCTGCACCTTTCTTGGTGAAGATTGGCCATTTTCTAGGAAAGATGGTACTCTTAGCAGAGCTGGGTTTTGCCTTAGCAAAGTAAACAATCCGGAAATGAACATCTTAAGAACTGATAAAACACCATTGCTAAGATAGAGGTCAAAAAAAGAGAAAATACGTAGAAAAACAATCCACATTTTGTGCTATCACTTTCTCTTCTGAAAGAATTTCCTTTGTATTCTATTTGTCAGTGGTAATAAACCTCGCTATGTATTAATGCAGAAAGATAAATATGTTTTCATGTTTTCTCATATTTTTGAGGTCATTACTACTAAACTTGTAAAAATAATTACTGAAAATTAATTGTCAATAATAGGACTAGGGGACTGTACATGTAAAGGTATTTGGGGGAATTTAATTATGTGTGACTTGTGGCATTTATATTTGTCCAGTCAATAAAAGCTGATTTTTAGACATCTTTACCTGTTACTCTTTTTAACATCCATTTCTTCTTTTATTAGAGAGGGAACACGAGAAAAAGTGATCAAACCCCATCTTCAGAAGCAGTTTTGCAGGATGATTTGTCAAGCACAATGAATGGAACATTTCATTCCTTAAGTGAAAGGAATCTTAATTGATACTTGAGAGCAATTCCTTTGACAAGAAGAGCATTTACAAAGTTCTCCTACCCTACCCAGAATATTGTTCAGTTCAGTGATGCTAAATACCAGAATGTAAATTGAATGTATTTTCTGCTGGGTCTGAGAGAGTAGTAATTTCTGTACCTTGGTAGATGTGTTTAAAAACAGAAACATAAAGGAAACAACAGCTTATAGAATATGTAGAAAATATGACACTGCTGGTCCTATCTGCCTCCAGCCTCCCACCATGCTTCAGAGTCCATACAAATTATTTCAAATACACTATTTTTTCTGTCATTGCTATATAGAACGTGATAACTCCTATATTTTATAGCATATTTGGTTTTCAGATCTTTTCTTGTAATTGGAGTTGGTTACAGATTTGCATCTATAGCAGGATGTAAGAAAATTATCTTTATTTTAAAATGAATTTTCTTGTAATAAAAAAGCTGACATTGACAAGTTAGCTTCAATCAGAGAAATTAAAAATGCAAGACTTCAGAAGATGTCGAGAGACCACGCAGTCCATCCTGTTTTCTTGGAAACATAAGAGATGAAAATTATTAAAAAACCTTGCTGATTATCCCAAAATCTTTCTCATAGCAGAAGTCAACTTTGTGGTCATGTTGCTCCTACTAATTTCTTAGCATCAGGAGTTGAGTTAGCCATCTGTCCCTTTCTCTGGGGTCACTGCCATCCTTGGCAAGGTTTCAAAACCCTTGCCAAGGTTTCTCCTATTTCTTCCCTCATTGCTTCCTCTTCAGACTTAAGGATGTAATTTGTGTAGGCCTGGCAGAGCTCTATCCACTTAAAACAGCTATAATTGCCTTCCAATATTTTGCTGCCTCTGCCCTCAGGAAATTTCCTGTGCTCCTGTTTAGAATACACCGTGTCTTGCAGCAAGTCGACCTGCTGATGGCAATTCTCGTTTTCTATCTGACCCTCTGATCCTTCTCTCACACACACTTTCTGAGCATGCTCTCAGCAGAAGTTTCCCTAGCCTTCCTTTTCACTTGTCTCCCTTTTTCATCTGTCTTTGTCATCCATAAAAAGGATTTGAGGTGTTTAGTGGAATATTTCTCTTGGTTGACAGGTTTTTTGTCTCTTTCCACTGTGTCATGAAAATGTGATGCCACAGGCAGATGGATGGTGGCAATAGAATTGTTCAGCTTGCTAATCATTGCTTTCATTATGTTATTAGCACTCTTACCCACACTGGCTCTTTAATGATAAAGAAAACAGAAAAGCAAACATTTTCAGAAGTATAGATGTGTACTTGTATACATAAGTCCCACTGCCTATCATATTTTTATCCCAATATCTGTAGTTTTTTCTTTTAATATTAGATTGAGCTAGACAGAACTGGTTTAAATCATCTTAATTTTTTACACAAAATGCAATTTTAGTTGTTATTTTTAAACACTAAAACAAGAAAATATGTCTAAACCAAGCTATTTTGTATGAAATTAATGTTCTGCAGCAGGAGACAAAGATCATTGAAATTAGATCCTCAAGTCTATAATATTGCTGCAATTTCTCATTCATATCTGCAGTGTAGAAATGCCTGGTGAATCAGGGCAAAAAGCCAGCATGGTCTACCCTTTGCTATCTGTTCTTTTCTTCAAGCACTCCTCACATACAAGAATCTTGACAAAATGCAGTCTTGAAACACCAAAAACCTCAAGTTAGAAAAAGCTGTTTCACCTGAGAATCCTGTTCAGCTGGGAGACATTTATCTGCCACTGGAATACTGTCACCACCTGCAGTACACTGCACTGCTGCTGCTCAAATTTACATATTATTATACAGAAGAGTAGGAAAAAGAGCTTTCTGCACTTACAGGGATTTTAAGATCTAAAACATATTTACCCCATTTAAACTTTACAAGTTTATTACAAATGAAATACTTGGGGCTAATTAGTTACAAGAGCTCAGAGTTTTCATTCTGTTGGTTGCACCAACAGCTGCCAATTAGCCTTATATAAATTACTTTTTGCTCAGTAAATTCCATTATTCTTACTTGTAGTGAAAATGCAAAGATTCTGATGCTCTCTGCATACCAATACAATCCTAGACACCTTCCTTTTCAACTGCTAAATGATATTTAACTATCCCTTCTTAACTGAGAAAAAGAAGACATTCCCAGAGATGATTAAGCTACGGAGAACATCAGCCAGAACCTAACACTTAACTAATGTTTCTGACTTTTTGCAGTCTGGGTAAAACCTCTGGGTGAAAAACCTTCTCCTGATATCCAACCTAAGCCTTCCTTGGCTCATCTTGAATCGTACATGGACACAGAAGCACACTCCTGCTGAATTACACGGCATGTATGATGTAATGTTGTTATTGTTTTACGTTGGGTATGTGAAAACAGATGATACCTGTCGTGGCTGGAGTAAGGGATGTTTTTAACTGTATTGCTGACACAGAATACACACACACATAAATTGTTCAACACCTCTAAAAGTTTTATTTCAAGTGTTTCACATTGTTACAGCACTTGCATATCACATACTCTTTTTTCCTTCTCTTTTTTCTTTTTACCTTCTGTTCTGAATTATGTCACATATTGGGGCCTTTGAAGTTTTGTAGTCTACAGACACATTTAAGACATGTTTGGATACATCTGATATCTTTTTATGCTCCATATCACTACCCATTGCAGTTGAAACTCCTTTGCTTAAAATCAGTAGAGTCCTTAGCAGACCCCATGAGACTCCCTGGTGCAATTTGGAACTGATTTGATATTGGGGTTACCTGGGGCATTTCTTTCCTTGGTTTCAAGCCTTCCTTGACAGTATACACAACACTGACATTTTTTTACAGAAATGAGGACCAGGCACTTTGGAGGGGCAGGAGCAGTGCCAGGCCAGAAAGCTGCAAAGAACCCAAGCAATTTAAAAGCTTCCTACCCCCACTGCTCCTTTCTTGTTGCGGCACAAACATTATCCCTTGCTCGGCAACAGCAGCGAAAGAGCAGAAGGCTGTGCAGGTAGGAGGCAGAGACTGGCTACTCAAGCAATGCCTGTCCTCATCTGCCATCTCAGCCAGTCTGTCACTGTAGGCTACTGTTTACTTTGCCTGTGATTAAATAAGCCCTGCTGATTGGGCTTAAACTACTATTCTTTCCCAATGGAAAGGCTTTGTGAAAAATGCCACCTTTCTCACTGTAGTCTTCAATGCTTGGTGTTTTCTATCAGTACTTCTAAATCACTCATAAGCATTTTAAAGACCTGTGACATCAAGGACTGCTGATTCTAAAACAGGACGAGCTTTTTAATTCAAATAATGGCAAAGTCTTACAAAATGCTTATACAACCTGACTTTATTTGACTTTCATTGTCTTTTCTACACATTTATCTCAGTCTGGGTGGTTAGTTACCCTTATAGTTCAGGAAAACTGTCACTTCAGGATAAAAAATGTATTTGCAGCTCTCCTTTCTGAACACAGAGCTGTTCTGCAGCATCCTAATACATGTACAAGAATTACACTGATGCTATAAGCCCTGTTGCCAGGATACTTTTGCAAGACGTTTTTCTTTGCTTGTCAGTTGAAAATGGTGTGAAATAGCTGTTATTTAAAGTATTTCAAACTACTGTTCACCCATAATGCTTTAAGTAGCACAATAGTTAGAAAGCATGAAGTGGAACATCAAAATCTATATTTTGTTAGAACATTAGAACAATGCTTACTATTAATATTATACCTACAAGATGATTTCAAACCCCTCAGTGAGCTGAGAGAGAGGTATGACCCCCTGAAGTAAAATCTCTTTCAAAATTCCTATGCACTAATTCTGTCTCCCACCATCTGCTTTATGGGAATACACTTTCATATAAAAATGGAGTTGAGTCTTGTACAAAGAAGAAAGAGGATTCAGCTACAAGACCCATTATGTACCACCTATTTAAGTCAGGAGTAGATACTGCAAACCAGTTTCGCAGAAAAATACATTTTTGAACAGAATTTCAAAATTTCTGAAGCATTCTTTACACTGAGCTCTTCAGTGAGCTGCCTGGAGTCACAGTGCTCAACATCTCAGAAACTGTTTTATCATGATGAGTCTCAAAAGCTCTGCTGCTGTCTGATATTATAAGCTAAAGTATTGAGACAGAAATTATACCTGTATCCCACAGGGCACAAAGTGCTCTGTGCAAGGGACATCTATAAGGGAAAGTGAGGGACATGCCCTAGACTGAACATCACTTTCCAGTGAATTGCAAAGTGATTGCAATTCAAGGAAATTTGGCTGACAACAAAGTCTGACACTTAGACAACAACAAAACCAAAAAGGGTATAATTTCTCAGCCTAATTTACCTTCAGCACATAAGAGAGCAATCCCTGCTGCACTGGTCTCTCCTCAGTCAAAGCCTTTTTTGCCCTGTAACTGCAAGAACCTGAAGACATTAGATTAGGATGGGGCAAACCGTGGGTAAAGGGAGGTATTTGGCATTGTGTAACAGCCAAGCTGCTTTACACAGCTTTAAAACATAGATGCAAATATTCTGTGTAAGCTATTACTGTCATTACCTGAAAACTGGCATTTGAGCACTCCACCTGACTGAAAAGGTGAGTCTTTTTCATCTCCTTGGTGGCCTCAAAAGTAAAGAAAATCACTGCACCTTTACCTTCTGTCTGATAATTAAATTCCTGTTCTGCTGGCATGAGCCAAGTGATCCCACCTCTGCTAACATGGAGTAAAAGTGATTTGGAAACTCTCTGTAAACAAGTTATCCTGTGTATACAAGAAAATCCGGGGAGCTCGTGCACACAACTGTGTGAGAGCTAATCCACAGAATGGTGCACAAAAGGAAAGAACTAAGCAAAAAGTAAACACAAGATTAAATGGAATTCTTTTCACATTAAAACAGGATACAGTGTAAGGAGATGAATTATTGAAGTAATCCTGACATCGCAGACAATGCAGTGATACAGTTTTTAATGTAAATTCTCATCCCAAGAGTTTTAAAGATTTGTGGGTGTTTGGGGGTTCTCAGTAGTATTCCCTTAGTTGTAAAACACACTGTAAAAGACAGGTCCTGCCAACCTTTGTGCTCTGTTCCAGTTTGGAGCACACAGACTGGACCTCATTTCCCTCTGAACCCTGGTAACTTTCTATCAGCAGAGGATGATCCTTATTTGTGACAAAGTTGAATGTCAGCTGGAGGAGGAAAAATCTGGTGAGATTATGCACAGTATATATGCAGGACAGGAAAGGGAACCCCATCCCTCTGTTCTGACCAGGGGTGGCCCTTGACAGTGCAAGCAATCAGCAAAATTACCAAGAACACTGAGTAAAATTCCATTTCATGAGCCCTTTTGTTTTTATACAGCATTTCCTCCACTTCTGCCAGAATTTTTTGTAATGTAATATAAAGAGAGGAGTGAAAATTGGCTTTGGAAGACACCAGGCATCCATTGCTGCACTGATCTTCCTATATTTCCTTTCTGCCTAATCTGTCGTGGAGATGTAACCACAAAGAAATTGTGAGACCAAGACACTTCTTGGTGAAAGGGGTGTCTGCATTTATAATTCATTTAACAAGGATAGAATTCTGTCTGTACAACACAGTGAATGATCCACGGCAGGAAGCATACAGTTGCCATTTTTGTCTAAGGCAAGATCATAATATTTAATGCTAGGTTACAAATAGATCTTATAGATCTTTCCTAAATCCTTGAAAATAACAGGAGCAATTAGCATTGTACCATTTGCATGTTCCAAACCCACACTTGCTTTCTTGACAGTCAGGCTCACTCTACCTTTTTCTCACCAAGGAGGAAAAAAAAATAAATCTGCCTTGGATTCCTTGTAGTTCCAGGTGTGCTGCCCTTTTCTCCTGTGACCCATGGCTCTGGTCACATCCTCCTGTCACCGGCAGTCATGCACAACTCCACCAATGCATGTCCAGGAGTGATCAAGGACATCTCCTCCATCCTCTCTTGTTTTTTTCCCAATCACAACTTCCCTTACAGTCCAATGCATATTTAATTTTGCTATGATTTATTCCTACTTAGTGTGGTAAGCACACCCATTAATGCCAAAGATTTCTGTGATTGCCTATAGATCATGAACACACTTTCAGGATGCTGTCAAAATATTTCAGCATCAGACTGTCATTGCAGATAGGAAGGATGGCATTTTTAGCTCATCTTTCTCCCTTTTTTGTCTGTGCCCCTTGTACAAGGATTCTTTCTTTCAAATTTGCTTTTTACAGGGCATGTTTCAAATACTGTTTAAAGTTGTGATCTGTGGTGCAATGTTGAGCTGGGGACCAGTCACCAGAGGCGTGCTCCAGGGGAAAATACTGGGGTCAATGGGGTTTAATATTCTCATTAATGATCTGGAGGGTGGGACAGAGCATTCAGACAATAGAAATCTGGGACAAATGCTTGATACACCCTGTGTATCTTCCCAGGCTGGAGAAATGGGCAAACAGGAACATGATGAAGTTTGAGAAAAAGAAATGAGAGTCCTCCACCTGGAGAAGAATAATCATGTTCACCAAAGCAGGGACTAACTGGATGGAAGGCAGATTTGCAGAGAAGGACCTGGGAGCCCTGGTGAACATTAAGCTGGACATGACCCAGAAATGTGCCCTTGCACCAGAACATCTTGGATTGCATGAAGTGCTGCCAACAGGTTGAGGGGGGTGATCCTTCTCCTCTGCTCCACAATGGTGAGACACACCTGGAGAGCTCTGTCCAGTTCTGAGCTCCAGAGAACAAGAGAATCATGAGCATATTGGGGACAGTCAGTGAAAGGCCACTGAGATGCTTAAGGAACTATAGCATCTCTCCAGTGAGTAAAGTCTGGGAGAGCTGGGAATGTTCAGCCTGGAGAATGAGAGCTCTGGGGAAGTGCCACTGAGGTGTATGAATACCTGATGAGGGGAGTAAGAAGAAGGAGACTCTTCTCAGTGGTGCTCAGTAGGACAAGCAACAGCAGACAGGCATTGTTTATAACTAAACACTAGTAAAACCATTTTTATGATGAGGGTGGTCAAGCAGTGGAACAGATTGTCAAGAGAGGTTATGAAATCTTGGTTCCTGGAGGTATGCAGAAGCCAACAGAACATGGCCCTCAGCAAACTGCTCCAGCTGACCCTGATTTGAGCAGAGAGCTTGAACTTGATCTCCAGATGTCTCTTCTCATTCCAATTCTTTTTAGTCTCCTCCTACATTACCCATCATGAGGCTTTTGCTGGCCACCAGGGGCTTCAGCTAATTTCCAGTTTTCCTCTTCACCCTGCTGGCCACAGCTACCATTGAGTACCAGCAGTGTGCTCTGTAGTGCAGCACCACCCAGCACTGCAGTCACAAAGATGTGTGACAGTGGTAGCAGCCCATCAAACACCGAGGCAGATCATAAATTGTGTCGTCTTTTAATGTCTATTTTAATAGGATTATGATTTGAAATGAGGCTGGTTATTATTCACTAGTCTCCAGAGTTTCCATTCTTTTAGAAAACACATGCTTTCCAAGCAAATTATTTCCAAAATTCACTGAAACAACTTCAGCAAGTTCAGAACAACACAGCTGCAAGATCCTAATAGGGAATTGAGAGCTGTAGAAATCTGTGGAGTTAGACACACTACTATAATCCCCAGCAGTATGGAGGATCTAATTTTGTAAATTTCCTGTAACCCATAAATTTACTTTCCTGGTTGGCTGAAGGATAAGATATATGTCAGCTATTAGACAGTAATCAATTTTTTTTTATTTTTTTCCTCACAGAAATGGTAATTGGCTGACCACTGTATAGGATTCTCCTCATGCAGATCCAGACACTTGTCCCTATGTGTCTGCAGCTCAAATAAACTGCTTGCACTTCAGTGGAGGTGTCTGTTCCCTTAGGTGGAGAGAAGAACAGCAGATGTGTGTGATTTTTTTTTTCTTGAAAAGCAAGTTGAGCCTTGCAAAGCAAAATCAACAGTTTCATTTTTAACAGAAGTCCACAAATATCACAGGATTCTGGGAAATCCCAGAATTTCTCAACCAGTGAGAAAATATCTTTATTTAAAGTATATCATAGATGGAATGACATGAAACTCTCTCTCAAAAAAGTAACATGATTAATGGAAATGTCTGATCCTTTCTCCTTGAAGTTATTAACAAAGCAAATAATGTTTGACTAATATCTAACACATGCCAGTGTTTGAAGAGTTAATTAACAAACATGGTGCAAGGAGGAATGGTACAAGATTTAATACCACTCAGGGGCACTCACAGAGAAAATAAAACAATTCTGCCTGTTTAAGGAGACTGTATGGAATACAGGCACTGCTCATATGGATTTTTATCCAAACCCCCATCAAAAATCACATTCCATATACATACAGGTAATTTTTCAGGAAATTAAAGTGCTGTGTTTATATATTTATGTATTTTTGTCCTGTAAGTGTTTCTATTTTGTTTCAACATAACTCTTTTCTGTAATTATCCATATTGTCCAGGTGTTTATAATAATTATATGAAGTTCAATGGAGTATGAGGACAAATTGGTCAGGTAAACTTCATTTTACACTTTTTAAGTCCTGCTCTATTACAGTTTCAATCTTATAAGTTTTTATTTTACCCCTCCAGCTCTCTCTTAAACATGTATGTGCTTCTCTCCTGCCTCTACCATCATCTTAACTTTCACATCATGATTACTGTGGTTATCCACCGGTCAGAGAATACTCACTTTGAGTCTCAACATACCCATAGCAGGGCTTTTTGATGTTTTAAAGCTGATGGTTGTTTTTTCCTTTCAAAATATGCACTAAACCAGACCGGTTTTGAAAAATCACTATTTCTAAAAATGTGTGTCTTTTTTATATTTCTTAAATTTTTAAAATGAAGCAAAGCTTCTGATTGACTGGGGAATAAAACCAGAACCACGGGATTTTCACTAAAAAGACATACCTTGAATTATTTAAAAAATATTTCAGAAGTGCCTTCAAATCTTGATAGATTTATGTTCAATTTAAAAAATAAAAACCACTCAAATATATATTTAAAAAAATCTTAATGCATCTCAACCAATTATAGCCACTCCTCCATATGGTGAAATCACCAAAATTCCTCCTAACTACTAGCAATATTTTAAAGAAAAAAATTGAAATTACATTAGGAAAATTAAATTTTCTCTACTAGAAGACTGATCTAGAAAACTGTTGTAGAAAGGGACACAGACAACTGAATTGACAAAAATGCAAGACAATCACAGTGAGTGGTTAATATGCAGTAATAGAAAGTAGGAAAAAAGAGATACAAATGCCCTTTTGTATTTTTTTTATTTTTCACTTACTTTGTTTCAAATATGTTATTGCAGCCATGCCACCTGGTAAATTGTGTAATTGAGCACCAGTTTTTCTCCTGATATGACAGAAGCTGGTATATGGAAAATACTTTCCTTCCTGACTTTGAAGAGGATGGAATGGAAAGAAGCCTCATTTTAAATGATCTTTCAAATGATCTCTTGAAAGATTTAATTCAGTCTTTACTTAAATTCATACTCACTTTTAGTTATTCTATCAGTTACACTGTCCTGGTAAATTGAAAATTCATGGGCTGCTTCTGAAGAATAATGGATTCACAGTTTGGGTTGTTTTGGGTTAGAATGGAAATTAAAGACCTTTTAATCCTCTTCCCTTCTGCCCTGGGCAGGGACACCTTCCACTTGACCAGGCTGCTTAAAGCCCCCTCCCACCTTGGTCCTGTTAAAATGTTCATGTTTGCATATAGCAAAACTTATTTTTGTCCCTTGACTATTAATTTCCCCATGCTCTATGTTATCTGTTTCACCCTTGAATATACTCTTTGTGAATGACTTCCATGTCTGGTTTCAAGAATATCTGCCACTCTTCCTATTCACAAAATTCTTAAATTATGGAAATGTAAAACATTTAGGTAACAGCTCTTATGCTTTGAGTAGGCAGTCTAGGAAATAACAGACAAACAATTAAGTCTATTAAGCTAAAAAAAATTAGCATTTCTATAAATAGTCTTCATGGAAAGTTTAAGATTCATTTTCAATATCATACTCATTTTATTCAAGGGAAGAGTAATGTTACTTCAGAATATTACCTGTGTTATAAACATTATCATATAAATTAAATATGTGTTTCTACAGAGAACACATCTGACCATAACATGGAATTTAAACTGATTCCAGTAGTGCTGCTACCAAAATAATTCACTCCAGAAATGGAAGGAAATGAGTCATAATCAAAGAGGGAACTGCAAGCAAAAATTCTTCAGATCCTGTTACTGGTGCTGATATTCTGTGTCATCTTCTGGAAATTCACTGAACTGGTTTTATTAATGATAAAGCAGAGATTATGACACCTTCTTCACAGGGGAGTTGTGAGGATGCCTATGAAGTGCTCTGTATCTCCAGGAAGAAAGTCACTGCACGAGTACAAAGTATCAACAATTTTTTATCATTTCTACTATAAACAGCTGATCTGCTTGCCTGTTTCTATAGGGCAGATGATTACTCATTCCTCCTTTACAGGATATAAAGTGGCTGCTCTGTTAAACAACAGTAAAATTTAAATGTTAGAGAGGTTTTGAAGAGTATCAATATGGAAAAGGTTGGGGGAGGGAGCAGGGAGGGGTCTGCCCTTGCCATCAAAGTATATCCTTTGCACATTCCTGGCACTACATCAAGGTTAAGTTAAAAGCAGCACTTGAAGGCAGTTGCATGTGGTAGATTGTACAACAAGGCTCATTAGCCAATGGTGAGTCTCATGTAAAGGTCTTTAATGTGGTACAATGGCATTTTTCAGCCTCTTTTAAAAGGGAAAAAGTTAATAATGTGAAAGTTTTATTACTTTTATTCTTTTAAAGAAGTGCCTTTTTGTAGGGAAACATTGTGGCTAGTTAGAGCAAAAGCTCAGGGAATTTCCTTCACTCTGGGAAGAACTGCAATTATACAAGGGGAAGGGACCACAGCAGTAAACTGGCAACATACCAAGGTCTTAACCCCTGAGACAGGAGGTGGAGAAATAGGTGTTAGCAGTCTTACACAAGTCCTTAAAGCATAAACATATGGTAAATCCATTACCTAAACTACAAAGAATGGAACCTTGCTAATAAACCTATTTACTAGGTTAAATAAATACAGAAAGTGTTTAAAAAAGGCAAGCTGCGTGACATTTTAAAATCAAACATTTTTCACTTGTCAGAATTTGTTGTTGGGAGTCTGTGAAACATGATGGCCCTTCCAACCCCATGAACACACACAGTCATGTTCTGCCCACTCGGCCCCAGCTCAGCGCTCGCTGCCACCGCACAAAACCAAGAGCATTTATTTCTGAGTTCCTCTGCCACTGCCTGCACAAGCACAGTTCATCACCCAACTGGCTGCTGGCACTCATGATGAACAATAAAATGTAGGTAGGATTCAAGTGTATTTACCACCTTCTTGTCCAGCCCTGTGCTCTATGGCATGTTTGATTTTATCCAGTCTAATTCCAGAAGCCAAAATATTGAGCATGAAAAAACCACAAATCCAGTGTCTTTAGAATGGCATGCTGCCAGAAGCTTTAGCAACAGCTCCACAGATCATTTTTGCATCACCCTTAATACAAATATGATATTAGAGAGGTCATAAAGGGTACTAAAGCTAAGGAGAACTGTGTTTTTACTGTTAATTTACTATATAATTGCCCTTCTTCGAGTTGTGGGATTGGGATATCCAGGAACACATTTTAAAGCCTATAATAGTGGTTTCATGGATTTGTAGCAAAGAGGGAAGTGGCATTAATCTAAAGCCAGCTGAAGTCAGTGGGCTGATTCCCTGCCCAATACCCTCCCTTTGAAAGCAGGTGGTGTGGTCACAGGTAGTTTACAACCAGGTGTCTCTGAGATGGGGTGGCTGCTCGGGGGCACTTCTCTCCTGCAGAATTCATGTGAATTTGCACTCTCATTTACCAGCCTTGAAAAGTACTCCTTTTCTGCTGCTGGTAAGTGCCATGCTTGTGGTGAAATTTGTGTTGCACCAGGTCCAAACAAAGTTTCATTCAGGAAAAAAAAAAAAAAAAAAAAAAAAAGGGTTTTAAAATTTCATGTGCCTGTGGAAATTCAGTGATATTTGGTCATTAACTTGACTGAAATCCATCTAAGTGTATAGTCAAACACAAGCCACTTGTTCTCAAGCAGTGTTTATGGATAAGGAAGCAAGGTGGGAGATCTATTACTTTTTGCCATACTCTCCATCAAATCTCCCTCTGTAAATACACAGTCAACCATTAATGATGACCCTCATCTGCTTCAGGTTCATTAATGGAGATGCCTGTGCCTGCATGGAATGCCACTGACATCTAGCATGGAGCTGTAGTGCTAGCAGAGTGGAGAGTATCAGATTTAAAAGGACTGAATTCTTATAATTTAAAAATATTTCATTACAGAAGATAGGTAAAAAGCTGCATTATAAATAGAGTGCTTCAAATTGTGTGCTTGTATTTCTGGTTTGATTTGGAAAAAAACGGTCTGTATAAAGATGCTGTTTTAACCATTAGTTATGTGATTTTTTAAAGACTGGCAATATAGAAATAATTCCCTTGTGGTAATTTTATGTTAGGAGTATTCTATTCTTTAACAAATGCTGAGGGAAAATTATTTGGTTTTGCAATAAAAATATATCAAAGAAGAAAACAATCTATATTGATTATAAAGGTCATTCTTTAACAGTGCTGTTATTTGTGATGAACTCTTATCCAGCTGCTGATGTGACATTCTGGATTAAGTGACAGCATCAATATTGCACTGCAGTCAAAAAACCCCAGGCAAATAGAGAAATCAAGTGTTTTAACTAATGCCATTCCAGAACCATCTAAATATTTTACACATATGAGTACACATATGAGCACTGCATATACCAGCTGGTATTGGATAAGACATTCCTCTGCATTTTATAAGTTATTTCAATACTGCAAAACAGAGAACATATTTAGATAAAACTTTGGAGCCATTTGGTACCTCAGAAAGTTTTTATTTGATTTTCTCTCCAATTTTCTCCTTTTTTTGGCAAAATTTGCCATATTTTTAGCCATCACAGATTTTTGATGAAAAAAAAAATAACAAAAGCAACTCTGAAACTGGTTACAGAATAAGGCAGATCCGTGAAGGGTGATCAGTGAACATCAGGAGTTCTAAATATGCAGATGGCATAAAATCTCCTAAAATAAAAAAGTTATTATGCTTGGTTTTCATATGACAATAGTAGCTAACACAATATATCAGATGTGAGTTTTGCTGATATCTGCCTGGGATGGCAGCACTGTCTTTACTGTTTTCAGATGATCCTGAGCATACTTGTAGGAACTTAGGGTGCTGATGGAGAGGAAAGAGCACACAACTCCTTCTTTTTATCACCTCTCCCTACAAATGTGCACGGAGTGATAGGGACCATTTGCTCATTTAAAGCTGTCACTTCGTTAGGCACAAAAGGATGGGGACCCTCTGGCCAAACACAGACATTTGCACCTGAGTGACTCAGGTAATAAAATAGGGTGTGAATGACCCGAAGGTTAGGAAGGGATGAATTGCTTGCTGGAAATGCCTGTCTCTGTGGTCTATAAAAAGAGCCAGTGTGGGTAGCCCAGAGGTACCCAGCCACATCACCGACTTTGAAAGGTGCTATGGATCTTTTTTGGAGCACAGAACAGACTGGGTTTTCCTGAAGTCTTTTGGAAGCCTGAGTGTTATGAGAAATGCACCTCCTCTCTCTCAAGAGGTGATCTGTCCACAGCAAATGGGTGCAGCAGAATACCCTGCTTATCTCAAATCACTTCTGAAGCAAGCAGCAGAAGTTCCACAGGGCTGGTGCTCACAGCCCAGGAAAGCCTTGCTGGGAGAAACAGCCAAGCAAAAAATAGACCTACTTGTGTGTTTAGTTTTGAGGTTGTTTGTTGGTTGTTATAACCATGCCTGAAATCACTGGTATTACCTCTATGAGCTGAATATCCCACACAGAAGTGCTACGAAGATTTTCTGTCCTTATGCACAGTAAGTTGGAGCCAGATGCACACTACAAGAACTCTCAGGCTGTGAAAACAGTTTAGATGAATGAAATGCAAAATCCCCACATAACCACCTGGTCACACAGGAACTTGCAGTGTACATCAGGTGTTTAAATATTGCACAATAGGAAAGTATTGGATAAAAACAGAAATACCAAGGGAATGACTGGAACCTCAGAACTTTTTTCCCACAGCAAAGTAACCTTATCCTTTGCTTGCAGAGCTAGCCCACCTCTATCTTCCTCTCCTTACATACATAAAAGGTAAAAGCCAGTCATCTCAGAGCCTCAGCAAGTTCTGCTGCCACTAAGCTCATGTGAAAGGCATGCAGCTCTCCTTCCTCTGGCTGTGCTTAAAATATCTATGAAATATCTGCTTGCACTCTATGAGATCTTCTTGTAAGACTTACTTGGCTGGTTTTTTTAATTTAGCCTTCAGAGACATTTAAGTCAGAGCTGCAGGTAGGCATCAAAGCTCAAGATGAAATAGCAAATTTCACAGGCATCCCTCTTTCTTGCAATTCTTGGATGCCTTGTCAGTAATTCCACTGCCAGCAGAACAGCTGTTTCACAGGACACTGTCCAGTTTAATGTATAATGTTTAATCTTCAATAATCCAGTGCTGGATGCTCAAACCTATTTGTCTCCTCCTATTCAATGCACTTTGAACTATGGTGTCTGAGTCTGGGTGGTCAATTATACTCCTGGAGCCAGCACCCATCAGGAGTGACAGCAATAGGCAATGGCATGCCTGAAGGGATATTCTCAGGCTGATCACTCTCTAGCTCTTTTCTTTCTCAAAGGCAAAAGTTCCATCACAGGTCCTCTGTGAGGCAAACTGGGAAACAGCAGAGAGCCTAAAGCCCACACAGACAGGACTTTGAAGAACACAAGTGGGCTGAGCAAATTCCCTCTCCATCCACCCTGCTGCAGTGTGTTCCAAGCCACCACTCATCCCTTGCAGGGATGGGGGGTCCCAGCAGCACAGGGGGCTGCAGGAAAACCTCTTTCTTGTTAGGATTTTATACACAGCACTCTGAGGCACTGAGGTTCTCAGGGGTCCAAATGTAGATATGAACCTGTCTATTCCTGGTGTCTCAACACAAGAGTGGGTGAAGGCAAAAATCACATGCCTCGTGTGTGTTTGAGGTTAACCTTAAACTCTGCACTGCAGAAGGTGTTTGTTTATTTTTTCTCAGACTGTTTTCATAAGCACTTTCTAGTTGACTACCAGAGTCTCTTTTTTTTTCCAGTTTCTAAGGAAAAACTCAAAGCTCTCATCTCTTTGAATGTCGTGGTTGACAAATCGCTGGAACCATCAGCCCTTGCTGCATGTAATTTTCTGGGAAAGAAAATACAGCTTTCTAGAATAAACACTTTCAAAAGGATTTTTTGTTTATATAGTCCACATTTTTCAAAAGGAATTATGATATCCATAAATTCAAATGTAGTTGTTTGTATGTTCTGAACAGTATATTTTCATTTTCTCAAGGCACCTAGGCTGCTATATGTACTCATTTACAGTGGTACACAGCAGGTACTAATGAAGCAGAAATGTTAATTTATTGTGAATTTAAGCAAAATAGCACAAGCAGAAGATCAATTAGATAGACATTTCTGGTGGATTTTTGGGGGGTTAGGTTGCTTTTATCTTTTGCAGTTACATCAGTTTAAAGTCTGATTACAAAGAAAATCTATGCTCTGTTTTCCTCCTTGTTTAACGCTGTTAGGGACAGTGAAATTAATGCACAGAGTGTAAGCATCCATTCTTTTTTTTTTTTTTTTTCAGTGAAAAAGAATATGTATAAATCATAAAGACAGCTGATGGTAAAGCAGACTGATTAGAAAATATTTTAGATACTAAAAAAGAAAACCAACAAAAAAATAAGAATAGAGCAACAACTACAAAGCCTTATTTCCTGCATTTCCTGCAAATGAAAACCCTGTTTTCACTGGGCATTTCAGATGTGTGAGGAATGTATTATGGAATCCTTCAAACCAAGATGACAGTCATGCCTGTGGTGCCAGCTGAAAACAAGGAAGCACACTCTGCCAGTCACAGGCTGTTAGAGGCACAGTCAACCTAAGGACACACAAGTTTTCCAGTGGAGGAGTTGGTTTCTAATGGGCAGAATTTACTGCTCAATTACATTGTTATGCAAGAGTGGCAAAACAGATTTAGCTGTTACTTTTTCAAAACAAATATAGCTCTACATTTTACACCTTAGTCTGCTTCTGTGCTTGATTAAACATTTATAAATAGTTCCCCCCAGCCATCCTACAAATACTTAGGGTTCAGAGACAGTATCTGGTTCACAGCACAGGCTGGAATGGAACTGAGACACAAAATTCAAGCAGGTTCTGTAATGGAAAATGCAGAGGAACTGAGGTCAGCAGTTTGACTTCTAGGTTCATAGTTTCATTTTGTTATTCAAACATGGCACCAGATTGCTTTGTAATTCAGGCAGAAGAGACCCTTGAAATCAATTTTGATTTTATAGCCTTTCTGAAAATTTGCTGAAAACCAAATCGTGCTCCTAGGAGGAACTGAATAGATGATATAGCAAGAACAAATCTTAAGGTTCTAACTGGTATGGAAAAGAAGGTAATAACATGTACTAATCATAGTTTTCTAACAAGAAGAATTAAAGCCATTGCATCTTCATTACCTTTTTACAAATGATCATCAATCAAAATAGCAATGATCAGGCTTCCAGAGAAACTACTGTCTCCAAAAAGGGAAGTTTGTGTTGCAATTTTACCTGTTTCAGATATTCATTGATTGTGATATCCACACAACACAAATTCTTTCCCAAGGCCTAGGCTGCCTGATTTGGCAATCAATTTTTTGGTGCTTCCTTACTAGAAATTTGGAAGAATCCATTCTTAGGGGTGCTGAACAGCTGCTGTGCCTACTGATATTAGTTTATTCAATAAAGTCTTTTTTGATTCAGTTGAAAATGAGGTTTTTGTTCCCTTTCCTCAGAAGCTGCTCAGGAGAATAAGCACCTTCTAAACTGGACATAAGTGAATCATTCCTGACTCACAGTGATTTAGCATGAATTTAGCATGAATTTTAGCATGAATCCTTCTCTTGCTGTTTCAGTCTGCTAAAACTGAGTCCAGTAACTGAATGTAATAAGTTTACTACTGCACAATAAATAATATACCAGAGTTTTATGGCATAAAACAGTATTACAAATAAAATTTACTCCAAGACATGGAATTTGACATTGCAAATAAATGTAGAGTAAGTTCTTTGTGCATATTGGGACCTATGTGTATTCCTTATAAAATGCCAGCAATTAAAATGAAAAGACAACATGTATAGCAGCTTGACGGGGATTTTTCCTACTAAGTTGGATTAAAAGAAGTAGAATGTATTTGGCAAAGAAAAGTTAACCAGCTTTAGGAGACTCTGTATCCAACTGCTAATAGATGATTTGCAATTGTTTTCTTGGCATTCCAGAAAATACATAAACAGCTTTCTGTGTAGACTAAGAGTAAAAAGGGAAATGAACATAGATTACAGCAATATGTGGAAAACTACACATTATTTTACAAAGGGGAAAACCTTGTACCTACACTGTTATTACTAAGGCTAAACTTCCATCTACTCTGGAAAGAAGCTTTGACTCATTAAGGATCACAGGAGCTGACTCTAGAAAGATCTGATATGATTAGGGTTTGCTATTGCAGGGCTGTTAATTAAGTGGAAGGATTTTTCCATCAGAAAGATGCTGTGCTGTAAAATTCACATTTCCAAGTCCTTTCCTGATAAATGCTCCACAGAACTTTTTCTGTCTGTGTAACAAGCAGTGATAAATTCACAAGTAAGAAAAACCTACCACCTACTGTTACAAAAGGAAAGTGGGACAGAGGTGACTGATGAAAAGGAGATGGGTGGACAGGGCTGATGTTCAGTGTCCTGTTCCCACTGCCAGAAGCAGAGTATGAGATCGTGCTGGTCATCGGTCTGAACAGCATGAGATTTCTTACATTCCTATGGAATATTTCAGATGTGATTGGTAGATAGCAAGGTTTAACACAGCTAGGGACCATGTCAAGGATGAATGTGCAAAGTTTAATAAGCTATTTGTCGTACTAAGGTTATTTGTTGTTTCAGGTTTTTTATGGAGCAATCTGTGTCTACCGAAACATGCAGACTGTGCATGAAGAAGCCTGTATTTGAGATATGGAAGATTACACTACTGGACCACCAACAATTCAAAACACAGATTAATTTTCAGTCATCTGAATGGATTATTTTATCACTCTTCTACCAGCAGTTCATGATCTCAGAAAATCTGAAGAATCTGGGAAAGAGCAATGGCAAGAGCTCTTTTAGACCTACAAGGAGCAGTTGCAAGGGGAAGCTTTCTCATCACCTTCTTCACCAGTCCTAGTTCTGCAAGTAGACCCTGAAACTCTGTTAACAAGCTCATAATTGACTCATAATCTCATTGTGATATATCAGACCTAAGTGACAGTTTCTGGAAAGAACTGGCTGTTTGAAAAGCTTTCTCCTACAGAGTAATTCAGAGCCATTAGAGGATGATTCCAGTGGTCTCCTCACAGAGTTTGAACCCATTGCTTGAACAGAAGTCATGGAGGTCGTGAGACACTCTGAAACACTCTTGAGACACTCTGAACACTCTGAAATGAGCTCTCCAGGTCCCAACATGTCTTCTAATGCATCCTCTGACGTAGGCAGTCACCTACACGTGGCAGCCAATAAACATCAACAGTCACATTCCTGTTTCCACTTTCCTGTTTCTTGGCATGTTCAGCATTTGAGTTCTATCTCCAATAAACAACCTTCTGCTGCTCAGGGTCACGAGAAGCAATGAGGACCTTTGCTACAAGCTCAGTACTATATTTCAACATCTTCAAGTATTTTGTTCAGAAGGCAGTGCAGAAATAGATGGCATCCAACTGCACTTGATCCAACGTAATCCTTAGAAATCACGGACACGTGGAGCCCTGGGACAGCAGTGCTATTATTGTTCACTAACAGTGCTTGAGGAAATGCAAAGTACTGGGACAGAAGTACCCTTTACCTTGACACAATACTGACTTCTTTTTGTTGAAAGCCATCTTAATTTCTCATTGAAGATATTCCAAAACCTCAAATACATTAATTGATGTCAGCAACTTACATTTTCTTTTTTTTTTTATCTTTTTTGAGCTTTGTTACTGGGTTTGAAGAAAATACTAGGCAAAAGGAGGGTATTTTAGAAGCAGCATTATGTGCACAGGGTGGGCTGCTTTATATTTTATAGGTGATATGCATTCCCTCTATTAGATTTATTTGGGGGATAAGAAAATAAAAATGTATTTATTTTAAAATAATCTGTGTAGAAGCCATCTTCTTACAGCCATAGACATACTTATAAAAAAGTACATTTCCTAACTGTACATTTGTTCTTTCAATATGTATGAATTCCAATAAATACATGGGGATTATATATATATATATATATATATATATATATATATATATATATCACAGTCTACAAAACCCTTTTCTGCTAAAGTTAGCATACTACTAGTCTACAAAGGAGCAAGAATTTCTAAATAAGTATAAAAATTAATCAGTGCAAGAGGTTCATATAATTAACACTCAGATACTCAGATAAGCTAACATAATGATGTGTTCCTACCCCAGTATCTAGACCAACCATGATTAATAGGCTTTAACCTATTAAACCAGTCCTTACCAGTTTTATCTAGTGCTTAAAATTTTAGCTTGTCTTCCATAGTAAGTATCAAATATTTTTTCTGTGATTACTCAGTTGTAGTTATTAATTGTTTATATAATTGCAATTGTAAATGGAATGCTTCACTGATTCAGTAATTAGGGAGCCTGAATTTGAAATAATTTATTAGGTCTTAATTTATGTGCTGTGAAATCTGTTAGATCATTTGCTAGTCAGTATGTTGTCTAGAATAAAGGCATTTCTACAAAGGGATTTTAGGGTGAGGGTCACCAGTATAATCAGAAACATACCCAGTCTGGCCTCCAGCTAAAGATTATATGCTTTTAAGTGTATTTCTGTTTTGCAAAATGGCCTTTTGAAGACTTAGCCATTTCAACAAAATTCCTTTTTTCTGTGTAAAAGGAGAAAAAGCAATTATTTTGCACTGTTGTTTGACTTCCCACCACCACCACCCTGTCCCCTAGATATAGATGACCCAGCTGATCAAGTGTGAGAAGTACATAGTTCTCTGCACTGACCTATCTGAACCTCTGGAATGAAATCTTCAAAGTTAGAAGCAAAAGTTGGCATGAAGACTAAGGAGGGATTTGATTAAAGATTTGGAATTACCCACACAATAAATTGAACCAAACTAATTTTTGTCAGGTACAAAGGCACATTTATGTTTTCCACAATGTATGGAGGGAAGTGACATCAGTTGCCTTTCAGTGCTAATTTATTGTATTCATCCAGACACTTATTATAATAGAGGATTTGTCAGTATGTTCACTATAAAAAAACCAGCCAGGACTGGGGCTTTTTGTTGTAAAGCTCAGCTGTTACAAATGATATTTGACTGAAGTCTCAAAGCTTTCCTGCTTGTACATGACGCTCCGAAATTGAAACCTTACACTTTGAATGTCTTTAAAAGTGTACATGTAGAGGGGCTTAAGGAAAAACATGGGGCTGCTGAATATATTGCTTTGGGCAGGATTTATCTGACAAAATATATGTGTCTATACATCAATACAGACATATGCTGCTGTCTATATCATATAGACTTATGTAGATGTCCATATGTAGATGTCAGTATTTCAACTAATCACAGACTACATAACCAAAGAAGAGAAGTGTGATTCAATTTAATCCAAAGACATCAGCTATAAAGTCAGATGTCATAGGCACATCCAAGAGTAGCTGTAAGGAGGGAATTAAAGGTGACCAAGTTGCAGTAATATAAAATGAAACGAATTTCACAGGAATGACCTGTGGTTCGATGCTTTGAAGGGTGTCTTTTATCCAAGGGATTACCTGTCTAGATTTTTTTCCTCCATTGTTAATGACTTTTTGTAGTCAAGGAACGTATTTTCGAGTAATCTCACAAATAAATATTTTGTCTCTGGACAAAGATGTAAATTACCATAGTTGGATCTACGACCATGGTCAAGAAATGTGCATATTCAGCTTCACTATGAAAATAAATTTAAAATAAAAAACAGGCAAAAGTCTCTGAACCTGTCACTTCTCTTTTATTTTTCCTTCCAACCTAACTCTTCACATAGTTACAGTCATGACGTATTGAAACTTCCTTTACTCTATAGTGTGTATTCAGCAGAAACTCCTAATGAACAACAACTCTCCATGAATATCAGTGATTCAATAAACAGAAGTGATAAGCAGATTATTTTTTCTATCAGAAGTTTTTTTCTGGAGCCTGGAGAAAGCTAAAAATAAGTGGAGTGGGTTATTAGGAAAAGGAAGAAAATGCACACATTGGAAATAGAGCAGGGTAAAACACAGAGGGAGAAACACAAGTAGTAAACATATGAAGAATAATTTTAAATAGGAAACATAAAGAATATGGAAATGCATTTAACTGAATTTTATTTGTGCAATCATTTAAAATTTCCCTCAGATGCAATTCAGCTTTTGGATATATTAATAGGATCTGCTGAAACCAGTGGGATAATAATGAAGGGCAGATTTTCTCTCTTAAACTAAAGGAGATGGTTGTAGTGTCAGCACAATCTGCAACCAGTGAACTTTTCTTGTCTAGGAGCTCTAAGATTAGTTCATAAAAAGAGAAGGAAAGCACAGGAAAGACATTAATAAATACAAAGACAACTGTTCTTCATTTAAGCAGATTCCAAAATCTTGCTTTATCAGAATAACTAAAGCAAACCAGAAAAAAATTTGTATTGGGAAGCAGTTGTCAGAAATGTCCTTTAGGAGCTTGTGATTTACAGATTAATTTTATTCCATAATTTTAAAAGTAATTCCTTTAAGATTCATCACTTGTTGTTCTGCCAATACATCTCATTTAATGTTACCATCTTTAAGAACATCTAAGGAAAGTTACATGCACAATATCAAAAGCCAAAGTAACAGTATGGACTTCCTCAGGACCAACAAAATGCTTATCAGGAGACAAAAATCATGATTATTTCTCTCAAGTGTTTGCTTTTATTCCCTACTTGCCTTGCTGCTTCCTGCACTGTTACTACATTACCTGGATTCCCAAGGGTTTTCTAGCTCTCAGCCAATAATCCTCGCCGAGGAGGAGGAGGAGGGAGGGAGTGTTACATTTCTGTGAGAATCTTTGCAGTTTGTTGCCACTGAGTGAATTGGAACAATTTGGCTTTGAGGAAGTGATTTATACACACACATCCATCACATATAACCTGCTCTGCTCTGTTAACTCTCTGTTTGATCTCTGGAGGGTTCAGTAGATTAGGGAGGGTCTTCACACAGAGGTTTCATTAACAGCCAATCGCTTAACCTGGCATGACTCCTGTTTGTGCATTTGGATGCTTTAAAGAGGGAAGAATAGGAGGAAAAAATTGTTAATGGGGATCATTATTTACCAGCCCAGGAAACACCAATCATGCTGTTAGAGAGAATATGCTTCCCATTTCCTTGATTTTATGTTTTAGACAGTGTAGAAAACAGAACTGAGGTTTACAATTTGAGCCATTCAAAAATGGTGATCACAATATGTGAATTCTGGCAGCACAAAGTATATCAGTAACCAAAGAGCATGAATTTAATTAAATTCATTATTTAATTACATATCCAGCCATAAGCTAGAAATTTGAGCATTACAATCCAGTTTAATGAGATAGTAAATGCAGGGCAAGCAGTTGCACTTTTAAAATATTCCAGATTAATGGGTCTCTGGTTACTGTCACCTGTTTGTTCAGACTGGGGGGAGGAATTTGATCAAGTCAAAGAGTTGATACTATTTTTAAACAAAGTTAAAGTCAGAATCATAGAACAATATGAACTTAGAACTATTCTTTTTATTGGTGGGGAATTTTGATATATTAGCAGAACAATTTTGGAAAGCATCATCCAGAGTTGCAGCAGGGAGTTCCCATGCAAGCACAGTGCATTGTCTCTGCACTCTCTTACAGAAAAGGGATATTCTGTTAATGAAGAATTAAATCTAGTGCTTTATGATATCTTTATAAACCAAATGACTGGTTTTAAACTAGCAAAGTGCTCACCATACTTGTACAGTTAACAAACTAGTGAAAGCACATGAAAATTGCTAATTTATTGTTGAACTCAAGAACCTGGAATAAAATAGATAAGTATCAGTAATTTTTGGGAAATATGGGGGGAAAGTTGGCTGAGCAACTGTCAGGGTTTATTAGTGGCAACCATGGCAGCAAGACAAAAATTTGACAATGATTATTAATATTAATTTCAATAAAAAATATAAAGATTATTGTTACATTCTGTCAATTTGAATGCATAAATATTATCTGTCATTAATTAATAACAGTGGTCCAATATATCCTGGATTCTGCTTATCCCATGGTCTATAATCCCTCCCCCACAGATGTCCAGAAAAACAGATGTGCTTTGTAACATGCCCTGATATTTAAATGATAACAGACTATTGAGTACAAAGCTTTGGAAATTTACTCTCTTTCATATTAAGGATACAATTCAAGGCTCAGTGGCATTTGGAAATGTGGTGATAACACAAGAGAGAGAGCGAGAGAAAGAGAGAGAAACTGGAGGGAAAGACTAGATTTAGAACTTCATCAATAAAAAGCAGCAACCTTAAATGTGTAAGAATTTTATTGGTAGTCTGATGCTTTTCCTGTATTTTTTCCTGTGTTTCCTTTACTTTTCTTTACCTTTCCTTTTAAGCCTTCTCAAGAAACAGTCCCATGGTCAGTTTTCCAGAATGATCAGTCTCTTTCTCATGATGGTATGAACACAGCTATAGCATTATATGATCAAACTGAAGATTCTCCTAATCCAATAGAATACAGAAAATTTTGTATCCATCACAATGTTTTTGTTAGCATTAACAATCACATCCTTGTATATATGTTTATTATCTATATACAGATATCCATACCCAGATATAACACTATATATCCTTATACTCTACATAATTTTGAATTTTCTTGTTTTCTATAACAATGAATTCCACAAGGCCAGCAGCAACATTTAGAATCTCCCTTCACCTTTAACTCTACAAGATTCCATCACTGTTCCTCAGATTTTTCTGTCTCACATGTTCTCTGTTGTCCTGTATTACAGTTAAATCAAAGTTTGTGTACCTGGGGCTGACACTACCAGCACACTACCTGGGACAAGAAGCTTTATCTGTTAGCACTATACAGAGTTACAAGCTGAAAGCTCATTCGATTTTTGGTGAAAGTGATTTTATTCCTGTGTTAGAAGACATGGGAAGAAAAAGGTTGTGATCTGTGATTTCTGTATTTAATTTATATGTCTTTTACATATTTGTGGGAGATGGAATAGCATGCAAGCAGTGGGAGATTAAAATCTTGAAAAGTGGCTTTAACAGTTTTGTAGAAGGAGTGTATATTCCCATACAGGGTCTTTCCCTGGTAATATTCTTTGAGCTCATGAAAATCACTGAATATGGTATTTATTTATCAATTTGTTTGTCTGCTGTACTGAAATCAAGCTTTCCATCATGATTAACATGAACAGAAGCCTTTGGAGTTTTTATTGCCAGAATAAGGAATGTCTCCTCTGATCTTTCCTGTAACAAATTTTAGATCTAGCCCCTCAGGAAACAGAAAGCACATAATAATGAAATATTGGAGATTATTTTCATTGTGAAGTTACCAAAGCCAGATATTGATTTCTGCATTTTCTGGTCATGCATTTCTGGTAAAAACATGAACCTTTTATTACATGTTTTAACGCGACATTTCATAGTGGTTTATACAAGGATTACCATCAGATGTTGAGCATTAGGATGCATTGGCTTCTTAGGTTTATCTTTAACTGAATGTGCCTCCAGTCTCAACAAAAAGGCACTGGGGTGAAATACTGAAAAGAAGCTGTTAATCCAGCTGGGCAGATGTACCCAAAAGAGAGAGAAATGTACTGCCACAAAGAGATAAAGGATGCACATATCTTCTCTCTGCAGCTAGATACACTCACCATGGACTCTTGCTTTAGAAATTAAGATACAGACAGCATCCATTTTCTACAAAATAGAAACGTCTATAAAAGGTGGTGTAAGATTTTCCTTTTGTTGTTTGCCAGATGGACACCCACCTTCACCCACAGGCAGCTCACACTGCATTGAGTCGGGGATTGATGCAGAGATGGAAACAATCAAGGGGAGCTGCAAACACCACAGCCCATTTCAAAAGCATTCCTTTTCCAGGCCATCAGCTGCAGCAGCAGCACAGGAAGCTTTCCCTGATTTTACCACTACTGAGCAGCAATTTGATGGTGTTTATGCATGGCAGGACCCCACCAGCGAGGAGACCCGCAGCTCTGGAGCACCAGAAGTGATGTTCAGAGGAAGCATACAATTGACAATGGAGCTGTTCACGGCACCAGGGCTGCAAGCCCACCAAGCATCCCTCTATCACTTTTATTGCTCTTTATTGAGCTTTAAAGGGGCTTTTTTATCCTGCACAATTTAACTGATATATATGCTTTTCTGCTGTTTTTCCTATTCAGCAAATGAACATCGGGTTTGACAGACATCAGTGGGACTAAGGGTTCATGGGTTACGTTTATCTTAAAACAATGCTACAAGGCTTATCCAATGCTTCAGCACAGGCTGTCAAACATGTTTGTCTCCCCATTACACTAACTAAAGCTGTTGTGTCACTGAGCTCTTTGTGTCCCCTTTCAGCTCTGCTAAGGGTCCCTTATCTTATACTTTCACGGCGTAATATCTGATGCTGAAACCATACAGAGAGACAAGTCTTACGTGTGGCCTCCAGGTGAGCCTGTAACACCAGAAATATAATGTTTACCTCACCCTCTTCCACTTGTGTCCCCTGACAATGCAGCACTAGTCTTGGATGTTACAGTGATTGCCATGGTGAATAGACATCAAACACAGGACCAGGGTTTTACTTGATCCTGTGAGAAAGCAAGGTGGGGAACCTGAAAACCATTATTAAAAGATTAAGACCTGCAATCAAAAAACCTCAACAGCAGTAGTGAAAATATAGAAGAATTTCCCAAAGACTTCCAAAATGCATTAATGCATAAAGTTTCCCCTCCATGTTCAGTTGGTGATGACGTCAAAATAATTTCCATTTTAATAGTAACTCAGAAAGGTACTAAAAAGTAACTTCTAAAACCTAGAGTTTGGAGTGTCCAAATAACTTTCTTTAAAGGTTTCAGAGACAGCTTGTGAAGGAACCCTTTGGACAATTAATGCGTATTTTCTATACGTCATGAAACAATAGAGAAATTGAGGATATTTTAAAAGGGCAAATAAGACAACCTGGGTAATTATAGGCCTGTCACACTGACATTGATCCTAAGCAAAACAGCTGGCTGGTGCAGGACTTGATTAATAAATTAAAGGAGGAAAATGTAATTAATGCAAATCAACATGTGTTTGCATCAAGCTAACCTGGTAGGTTTTATGATGAAATAACAAGTTTAGTTAAAAATAGAATCACAGAAAAATCACATTTTAGATCTCTTTATGGTATTGATTTGGCACTTCCTTATTCATCTATTCATTTATTAAATAAGAAAGTATGGTGACAAAAATGTAGGATAGCTCATATCATTAAAATTATGTGACTGACAGGTCTCCAAACACACTGCAAATGGACAGAGATCACTAAGAATGTAGGGGGTTTTTGGATCTCCACAAGTTATTTTTATCAAAAAACAGAAAAAAAACCCCAGAGCAGTACAAGCCACCTCATAACCCAACCATAAACAAGTACTTTGATCCTAAATATGGCCACATATATAGTATTACCTCTGAGAAAAATCACTGCTTCTAGGTTATAACCTCAAATGGTCCCTGGAAGAAAAAAGAAAGCGAAAGAATGAGAGACAGAAGTATCAAGTTTTCAGCTTGATTCCCTACTTTAAAGGCCAAATACCATCACTGGGCACATAAGCAAGGGAGATTGCATTGACTCTGTGCTTGGTGCTACTGAATTTGGAGCACTGCTGGTCCTGGTACAAAAAAACAGCCCTGGAGACTTAGAGTTTGAGTAGAAGTCACAGGAATGATGTGAGGATTAGAAAACTTACTTTTTGTGAGGTACTTGAGCACTCAGTAAAGCAACTTTTGTCAAAGAAATCAGATATGACCATACCATATTCCTTAGGTACTTAGGACAAAATTTCATTATAGACAGCTTTTCAGTCCAGATGACGTTTCCATTTCTATGATCTTAGGCTAGAAAGATTAGACCAGCAATTAGACAAAACTCAAAAAAATAACTTAGAACAACTTATTGTTTATGGATTCTTTCCTTTCCTCTCTGGTCTCGCCCTTAGACCAATGAACCTTTAACTCTACTCTGCACAGTTGTGCTGGGAGGTGAACATGTTCTCTCCCAAAACTAGTTTAAAACTGATTAGGTGGTGTAATCTCTTGTGACATGGGAAAAAAGGATTTTAAAGCCCATAGGCAGAACAGAGAATGTGCTTTTCATTCTTCTGTACCTCGGGTAATGCTCTAACCCATCTACAGGGCAAAAGCTATCACTGGTGATGATACCAAGATTTTGATGAGAAAGGAAAGAATGTTGCTACGTTTGATGTGGAACACAGTTATCTGAGAATACCCCCATCAGCCATGTTCTAAAATTATTTGCTGGCAATTTAGACAGAGAAAGCAGAAATATTTAGCTTGTAGTCCTTGAATACACACTGAACAGATTCAAGCTTCTCCCTGTCATATTGATCCACTTTTGGTTACTTTCTGAAGGAAGACTTCAGACTCCTGAAAACTGTGCAGTTCAGTAAGGAAATTTTTTGCAGAACTGAGAAAACTTTGGACTTAATATCTGAAAAATAATTTTCAGGACATCAGGAATTCAGCTTCAAAATCAAGATGCACTTCACTGCTGTTCTAGGTCTTGTTCAGAATGTCTTATGTGCAAGTTTTACCTTGTAATAAATTAAAAAATGCACTTGGAAGAAAAAAATTTAATAAAAAAATGTTTCTTTTCATACAGATTCGAACATTGTCCTCTCTGATCATCGTTATTTTCAAAAAAAATGAGCATATAATAAAATACATGTGCATTAATACAATGATCTACAATTATTAATCTTTACATAAATATACTCATGTCCAGTAGGTAACTTCCTGTAAATCTGAAAATGTAAATTTTAAATCTATATTTTCACTTTTCTCTTTTAAAAAAATTCAACTTCACAAACAGAACTCACATGTGGTTCTTCCTACATCAGTGCAAGTTTAGACAGAGCAGACAATCCAGTAACACTCAGCAGGGGTCTTGAAAATCCTGAAGAATATCATATAGACCAGAATTTCCTACCTGAGCTTCACAATTCTTTGCTTTTACATTTTAGTTAGACCCTTAGCTTTATTTAAATAGGTATTTTTGATTACATCTATAAAATATTGAAGTTTAATATATGCAGCATCATTATCTTACATTGTGAAAAGCATAAAAGCATATGAATGTAACATCTTCCTTGACACACAGGAGGATTAATGTGTATGAATTGAATTTTTCTGTGGTCTATGAACTCACATTTCATGGAAACACCAAATTTATGGATGGAAAGAATCCCTCATCCAGTTTGAACTTCACATAAGCTTAACATAGAAACATGAGAGATGTGTGCTTCTACAATCACCTTTGCAAATTAAATTTCAAGATGATCATTAGAGAATATACATATATCTATATATAGAGAGAGAATATACAAAATATGCTACAATTTTATTTAGCACATGAGAGTTTGGTATTTTCTCTCTTGCTTCAGAAAACTAAGTTGCAGTGCATGTTACAGTAAAAAGCTTTTTTTAAAGCTGTTTAGCAAGATAGAAAGCAATGTATGCTAAAGGATGACCATCTTTGTCACCAGCAAATCAGTATCTTCTAGACTTGCAAGACTCAAAATTTCCATGAAAAGTTGTGCTGCTAAAGGAAAAAGCATTTAAAAGTTATTATCATTAGCATCTTTCAGTAAATCCTATGTATTTTTAGAAAAAACAACAGTACGTAGCCCAATTATCACACAGCCCTCTTGGGGTACCTCCATGATCCTGATGCCTCCTATCTATAAGGCACAGTGGCACAAAAAGACCTCTGAAAATGTGACCATCCAGGCTGCTTCTCAATTTTGAAACAGATTTTTGATTAGCCATTTCTGAATTTTTCTCCAATACTTATGTAGGAAGTCAGCTGGATTCCAATAGTCATGTTGTTCCACTGCTTTCAGCATGTCAGCAAGAGTACGGCTTTATTTGTCTACAAATCCTTAGCTAAGTGTTCCTTAGTTGATTTTGATCAAATAAAATGACATCAAAGGAATGTTGAGGCACACTAAACTACCCAAAGGCAATTTTTAAAATTTTCCATTTTGAAAACATTTTCAAGTATATATGTGTATAATTAAAACTCACATCCAGTACAACAGCAGAAAATGATGCCTAAAGAAGAGCAGGGGCTATAATTCTGTGTGAAGGTCCCTCTCACAGACAGGCTGCAATGTCATCCCCAGCACACACGGGAGCAGTCAAGCATGTGATCTGTCTGGGAGTCTTAGTGGCAATAAAATAGGCTGCACCCTCCCACTCTTCTTCAAGGGTGTATAAATGCTTACCTTGTTAATAAACCTCATATTCACCCCAGCCTCCCAGGAGATTTCACTTGGCATGAAGCATGATTGATCCTGGTCAGACTCATCCAGGCTGACCTCTTGTTCCTGATGTGTCATTCTGGATACACAATAAAACACAACTTGCTCACTCTGCCCTCAACTGCTACTTCTGAACCAGAGAGCAAAGGAAAAGGAAAAGCTGGAAAGGGACTTTTTACAGAGATGTGTACTGATAGGATAAAAGAAAATGGCATTAAACCAAAAGAGGGAAGGTTTAGATTACATACCAGGAAGAAATTTTTCACGGTGAAGGTGGCAAGGCACTGGCACAGGTTTCCCAGAGAAGTTGTGGATGCCCTGTCCCTGGCAGTTTTCAAGGGCAGGCTGGATGTAGCTCTGAGCAGCCTGGTCTAGTGGAAGGTGTCCCTCCCCAAGGCAGGGCATTAGAACTAGATGGTTTTTAAGGTCCCTTCCAACCCAAGTCTTTCTATCAAAATGTGAAAGTATGCAAAACAGAAAATAAACAAATAAGTAGATCAACCTTGCAACATTTTTCTAGACCTTTACAAACTACAAACCATGCCAATCTTTGATATAAGAGAAAGTATAAACCAAAATGTTCCTGGCCTAGTCTTTGGCTGTGTGACAGACCACTCCTCACAAGAGGGAATTTAGTGAATCGTTCAAACAGCAAAACCACACACAGAGCCAGCCAACTAACCTGCAATTTAGGTATTCCCATAGGTTCTTGTCAGTGAGCACAAGTAGTGTTATCACCTATAATTGACTAGAGGACTTCAATTACGCTGGTAAATTTAGCAATAATTACACATCTTTGCCACCATTCAGGAATTACCTCTGAGGGCATGGAATCTGTTTATACTCACTTCCAACACTTTCAGCCTTCACGTGTTTGCTCAGTTACATGGGTTCAACCAACCATAACAATCTCATTCATTACATGAAGTGCTGTTCTCCAGGAAACAGTATCTTGAACCACACCTTGGTTTCTCAAAGAAACCAGTGTATCTAAAGGACAATTTGTTTGGCACAGAAAGAAAAGCACATTTCTTCTGACACAGCAGAATTTACAGAACAAATTAATTTTCGCTGGCATAGGAAATGGGTTTTGTGGTGGATAGAGTGGATGCTCAGAGAAATCCAGGATCATCTTAAACTTGTTCCTTTCTTCATTATGCTCATTATTTCTCAACCTCAACCTTCCTGTTTGTTCCTTCATGAGAATGTTTTTGAGCCCAAGAGCTCATTCCCTTCTGGGAGAGCAGTGAGGAAAATGAGCCATTCTTGACAGGTATCAGAAGGCATCACTTTAGGAAAGCTCTCATTGACCACAGTGGCAAAATAAGAATAAAGCAAATTGGGCCATGTGATTCACTATTTTTCCCCCAGTCAAGTGTAGAATGATTTACAGTACCATTCTACTGCTGCTCCTAATTTTGGCTTGTCTTAGGCCTCATGCTAACAAGAGTTCTGTGAGGAATTTTGTTCTGTTGTACCCTCCCTCCTTACCCGGCAGATATCTTTGGTCTTCCCTTGTGCACATCCTCTAAACCACAGGTAAGGGAGACAATAACACAGCACAGATGAACCTAGAATGGGATGTGTCATGCAAAGGGAAGGCTGAAATGGGGTCAGTTCATAAAAAAAGACAGTGCTTATTCATGACACACAGATGGTGTAAGCACAACTCCAGGTAAAGGTTTTTCACATCACTGTGTCAGATCAAGCCTTGGATGTGCTATCCTTGCCCACTGCTATCTTCACTCATCAGTTTTTTTCTTGTTAAACGAACAGATTAAATTATTAAAAGTAAGGCAAATTCCTGACATTGGTCCTATGAAATTATATATATATATATATAATATAAAAACTTTGCAAAATAAAACCTTATAAAGTTTTCTGCATGGCAAACAAAACAAAGTACTTGCTTCTGACACAATTAAAAATCCCCATTTAACAATCTACCTAAGATAAGCCAAGAACACGTGTAGTAGGGGAAATTGTTTCTCATAGCAGCAGCACCTCTGGAAATTAACTCCTTCTTCCTTAAAACTTTCTTTCTCCACATCAAACACTTGATCGGAGTTCTGTGGCTCTCTTAGGAAACAACCATCTCTGCAAGACCTAATTTCTGTCTGAAGGTTAATTAGTTTAATGCAGGAAATAGTCTAGTGGAGTTGGCGATTTCTTCTTCAAATAAATGATTTAGAGGCTTGAGTTTGGTAAGTATTGCCTGAGAAATTGTGGCTGTTGGATGTGACCCTTTGAACAAAAGAGCATCACTATACAAAAGAGAAACAATAGCATTCCACAAGTTCTACCTGAGTTGGCAATTTGTTAAGTTTTTTATTAAACACTTAAAAACACTGGAATAGCCTCGTTTGGGGGTGGAATTGCTTCCTGCTTACTTTTGTTACTCTATTTTGTTCAGTACAAACCTAATGTGAACCAGAATGTAGTTGGGGTTGGGATTTGTGAATGAGCTGCAGAGATTGACATCTTGTTGAAACACAGATGCTTCAGTGAGAGGATTTTTCATCAGGGCATGTCAAACCACATTTGAATTTGCCTTCGAAAATAGTAGTATGCAAGAGAGTAAAGAGAATTTGTATTTGCTGCATATTGATTTGCATAGTCAAGATTATCACATAGATTTAAGATTGTGAGACACTGATCTCTGAAGATCATAACCCTAAAACCACAGTGTATTTGGGCACCACAAACCTAATTGCTCCAAATCACGTCACTTATGGAAACACTTATGTAGAAGATTATTTTCAAGCTGGCAATTTAGGTCTCAATCAGGATTTGATCTGCATCCCTTCTTTAATTTATGGAGCTTGCATTTCTTCCTTATCTTACCCTGATACATTTTCTTCCCAGCCCATGGTTAATTTTCAAGATCTGTAAGGTAAAAGCCAACATAGAAACCACTCTGTTGATACAGGAATAAAAGTTAACTCACTTTTCATCAAAAGGGTAACAATTTAGAGAGACAACTGGATGCACACAGGATCTAATGAGTAGAAAGGTCACTTTACTGGATGCCTTACAAAAAAAAATACAACTGTAAGGGTGTATTTTATAGGCTTGATGAAAATATTTCATATACAAACCTGTATTTCTGATTGTTTCAGTAGCCTGTGCAGTGTTTACTTGGACAGTTTCCCAGGGATTTCCTGCTTTTTTAAGGAGACCGCATCCTGAAGCACAGCATTTACATAAGTTACCTACACGATAAATGAGATAAGTAAAACACATGGAGGAAGCCTCTGATACCACAGGCATTATTCAGGAGAAAACCCCAAGTTTAATATGGAAAGATTAACAACAAACTTTTTCCTCCTTTTGATATAAAGACTATTTTTAACCCATCAGGAAAAGCTGTTTGAACATACATACAAAAACAGTTAAACCTTAGCAAGAAAATACAGAAAAAATAGATATATTTACCATATACTATTTAGTTTTAGAAACTTGGCCTAATGCAGTCAGTAGTTAAATGCTTTACCTGACAACAATGGCTGTTGGCAAAACTCCTAACCAAAGTTTGGGCTGCTGACAGAAAACTACAGATGACTTCATACTGTTTTACACATTTTAAACTGAATGTAAATTCTGTTGTCACTGTTTTAGGCCATTAGAATTACCACAAAAGATCAGTGCTTAGAGCTGAATAGACTTTTTGTACAACTTACTTCTTTTTAACCATTTCAGCCAAACACGGCTTAAACTCTTGTTGTAAGGAAGAGCAATGAAAGTTTGCTTTTTTCTTTTTTCAAAAAAGGTTAAGACTCAATAAAAACCTCCCAAACCTATTACTGCATTTGGTACAGGGCTGGTTAAATCATAACTGCATATGCTGCATACTAACAATTCTCTACTTCCTATTTTGAATCACTTCATTAAAAATACCATTGTTGTTCAGTGGAACTGCAATAATCAAAAAACAATCACAAAAGTTTTTTAGTAGAATAGAATAGAACACATTGCTTAAAACCTAAATAACAGAGCAGCTACTCATAATACTGATACATACCAAAGAGTCAGAAATGCCACCTAAAGCAACTTGGATGTAATTTCTACTATTATATTGTTATCCCTCATTACATTTTACATTACTCATACAATAAGTTGAACTAATTCTAACACAAGTACAGTTCTGGTTAAAAGGATGCTGGTTCCCAACAAGGCATCTGTAGAAGGATGGTTTTAATTGATACAATCCAAATCCTCTCTGAGTTTTGTGCATTGCAACAATCAACAAACAGAAGAAAGTTACACTGGACAATTCCACAACAATTTAGTGCTTTCCAAAACCAGCGAACTGAAGAGGCAACGCAGTTTAGGAAATACAAGTACTACAACGTTTCCGTACGTGTCAGAATTTTAAAATTCAATTCTGTATTACACAGAGGATAGCTTAAGTTGTCTAAACACAAGCTCTTTGTGCTATTTAGACAAGGTACCTGAATTTTCTGTCCAGCACTGGCAGGTCCAGCTCTCAGAAAGGAGACCAATAATTTCTGGAGCAGCAAGATTATCCTGTGACCCACAACAGTGTTAGCTCAATGTTAGCTACAATCTGAATTCCAGCAATCTGTTCTCCATGTATTAAGTTAGCTGTTTGTATTTTTAATTTTTCTGCTAAATATTAAATCAAGAAAATCCCTTCAGGACAAGAGAAATTTTCTGCTATACACCCTAGGCACTCCAGTAAGCAGCAGTGCCCAGCAGTCATGGGATATGCCTCATGAATGTACCTTTATGTTCTCTATAATAACAACCATTATGAAAAAGACTAATTCATTCATGTGCTGAATATCTTGAAACAGCATTTAACATATTACTGCTGCAAAGATATTATGACAATTCTTGCCAGTCTTGGCTGACATTCAGCAGATTGCTATGTCTCTTTACCTCCGTTTTTCCATCTGTGGATCTGGACACATTTGTGAGTAAACAAGAGACAGAGACAAAAATCACTGCAAGAAGCAAATTTTCATAAAAAAGTGATAAGGACCCTGTTCATCATCCACTAAATGCATTAGTTACTGCAACAAGTAGCAACTCCGAAAAGTATCAACTTTTTGCTTTTAAGCAAAATCTGGAAAAAGTATTATTAGTATTATTAGTAGAGAATTCCTTACACAAGACAAGTTTTGATCTCCCTTGCCCTGTGTAAAACTTTATTTTATCAACAGGCAAGTGATAGTGTAATTGTAGTGATAAAGGGTTTATCAAAGTGTCCCTAGCTGTTACACTTTTCCCTACCTACAAATAGAGGTGCAAGGCAGAGGGGTACATTATTTCTTTGTAAAGTTCATCCTTTGAATCTTCCACACATTTTTGCTGTCTCTTACATATATCTAATGTACTTGAGATGCAGATATTTTGCTAACTGGCTTAAGCAGAAGCCAAACTTACTGCATTATATGGATATTCACATATGGTAGTGACCACAGGCCAATTACCTCTTCAAATAGACCAGGCACATTTATTTGTATGTGTGATTCCATAAACATGAGAAGACTGAAGTACAAGTCTGTGTTGCCAGCAGCAATTTTGTCTGTTTTCACAGTAGCAAAACAGAGCCATACTTAAAGCATAAGAGACTCCTGCCTTTGGAGCTTGCTAAAAGGGGGCCCCAGCTCAGCAGTTTGGACACTGAGTGGCAAACACCATCTGTATCCTTTTCCCTTCCATAAAAGGAACCTTTATAGGAGTGTAAAGGAAAACAAAGAAAGATTACTACCAGTAGTTATAAATGAATAGTTAATCATCCAATAAGAATGCAAGTTCTCTCAAAGACATTGTGCTAAAGCAAATTAGTCAAAAATACAAAGCTATTGAACAAGGGTACTCCAATAAACAAGTGATAAACTCAAAACACTAAAGAAAAATATCTCCCTAAGCCAACCTTATAGCTATGATTAGAAAAAAACTGAAAAAAAAAAAAAGGTTAAAACTAGAATTTATATTTTGTTCACTTTATGCAGACTAATCTTGAATTTCCCATATTCCTGCCCTTTGGTCAGAAAAGCTGAAACACAGCAAGAATGCCTACATGGGATTTGCTTACAATTCTGAAGCAAGCAAATTGCAACCAATATTGACAGGGGCATTCATGAAAGCCTATGTTTTGGTTCTGTTTTCAGTTTGTGAGCCCTAGAAATCAGCACTGAGAAGAAATACAGTTCTGCCATGTACAGTAGCAAGAATTAGCCTTGTAGCCAGATAAGGTGCAAGCCCTTTAAAGCAGAAGTTAGTGGATTAACAATCGGAACAGCTCACACTGCGTGTTTATTCAAGCTGCGACAAGAAGTCAGGCAGCGAAGCAAGGGCCCTTCATTGTGAGTTTGTGTTCCATGCAAACAGCTCTAACAGCTTTAAATTCTTTTTTGCTTAGGAGTTCGTTTGTTTCTAAAGAGAAAAAAAAAAAAATACAGAAATAGGGAGAATGTAATTGACCCAGTTGGAAGCAGCAGGCTGGGGTAGGAAGGGGCATACGTGAGACATGAGCACCACCGCGAGGCAGCCCCAGCAGAGCTGCACCCGCACGGGGCACACCCAGGGTTACACACCGACCAAAATTAGCTAACTTCATTTCCACGAGACATTTATTTCTTTCCAATCACTTGGAACATTCCCATGCGATGTACAACATCGCCTGGCTCTGAAATATTTTTTTCCTTAGGTAGCTGTTGGCTTTTAACATGCAGTACAAAAAATATGTTCATAGCTTGATTGGTGTGAAAGCAAGTCAGTGCTTGGTTCAAGAGAGGCAGTTAAAGCTCTTAACTGGAATCATGCCAGTCGATCTAGATACGGCTTATCACTTCCCATAACTAGGTGTAAAGGCACCTTCATTCCCAAACAAAAAAAACAAGAGGCAGGGAACATCAGGGAAAATGGTCTGAACTTAATTTGGTGTAATTCCATTCAACTTTTATTTTATTTTGGTTTTTAAGTTTTTGGTTAGTTGGTTTTTGTTTTTTTTTTTAGCCATACTTGCTTACTGAAAAAAAAGTCAAATTTTTCAGTAAGTCCATCTTGGTGGTTTAAGACAGCAGTAATTCAAAGTAATATAAAAAACCCAGACCAGATACCTCAAAACAATTGCTAGTTTATACGCCATCTGATCTAAATACTTTTCCTAGAGATTACCAATAATGGCAGCGATTTTCTGCCATTTAACACAAGATACAGTTAAGTTCTTGACATCTCACATAACCTTTGAAGTCTCTCAACCAGAAACTGCCCTGTACCTCTTTCCTGCCACTGTATTTGAAGGTGTATCAGCAAAACCCTTCAGAAAGCAAGTATACATCAGACCAGTGTAGTAATTTCAGCTCTAACACCAAGAAAATACAAATTTTAGGTAAGAATTGGCATGCCTAAGTTATATGCCTAAAGTATTTTTCATTTTCAGCATAATTTTTTTTCATCCCTTAGTCACGATTTGTAATTATTCACCAAAGTTTGGATACTCAACAGCAAATCTTGAAAGATATCAGCACTTTGGGAACAGGTGGCAAATTTAGAATGTCACATTTCAACAAAAAGATGGATGCTACTAAAACTTTGATTCCATCTATCCACCATTTCCCTGTGATGATTTAAAAGTATTTCCTGAGATATGTATGTCTAAAATAAATGAAAGTGATGTTAATCTCAGCTTCAACTGGCAAACATGAATGATTTGATTTCTTCTGCATCTAAATGATTTTAGGCATTGCTACAATTAATTTTGATTGACTTACAGTTGACAGATTTCATGACTTTTGTCTGACAAGACCAACAAAACATGATAAAACTTTCCTTCCCAAGTTCTAATGATAAGCATCCCATGTAACATCCCTCTCCTTGGGATCAAGTAGTATCACAAATTACTGTAAATGTAATACTTTTTTTTTAAATTAATGAGAAATCTGTTTTTTATTACAAATCCCTGGGTCTCTCAGTCTGCCTTCTCCAGGTAACACTACAAATAATTATTTGCTCAACCTGAGTTTAAATTGATTGTCATTGATTTTTGCAAGGGGGTGGAATGTTCTGGGCAAAGAAGACTTCACAAAGAAAGCAAAAATTTACTTGGATTGGGGTTGTCTGGCATTCCCAATGATCTGAGATATTTGGATGACAATTTGCAGGAACTTTCTAATTAACATTTAGAAGAGTCGCTAGAGAAAAAAAAGCTAAAAATAAATTCTAAACCTGACAGCAGTAACTTCATCTGAATAAATTCAACCTGTCTGAAAGCAGCACAAGAGGCATGAAATACTTCAACCTATACTGCTGCATGAAAATCTTTTCCTGCAGTTTTGAAATGCTTTTCCTCCAGATTTATGAAATGCTTTGATACTCATATGGTACTTCCCTAGGAATTCAGGAGTATTATAGAAATACTCATAACAATATTGCTACAATGCTGTAAAATCCATTTCAGAAATTTAAGAACCATTAACTTTCAGAAGAACTAGAACTACAGAACTACAGAATCAAAACGCAGTTTCCAGCCTAGATATAGGGGTTTAGGATAACAACAGCTTCAAATACATACTTCAAATCTGGGTTTTTTTCTTATTTAGTATCTTAAATATAAACAGCTGTCTGAATATGAATATATCTTCAGTCAGCCCAGCATTAAAAATTTACAGTACACAATTAAATAATTTTGAATAGAAATATAAAACTCTCCTCCCATATTTGCCTAACTACTCTTGAACTTTTGATAAATCAACACACCATACAAAGAATGATACTGCAAAATTAATCCTTTAAAGAAAAAAAACCAAAACCATTTCATCTTTGAGTTGTTTTATTTTATTAGGAGAACAGCTAACTCAAAGTTAACAGTGTTGAACACTCTTGTTCCTCATGCAAGAAGTGTATTTAGTTTTAACTGCTTTCTAACTACTTCTACTCAGAGACAGTGTGGGATTTTTGTATTTGTAGGGCTGAGTATTTATTAACTCAAGCCTTCTTTCCAGTGTGGCACAATCAGAATGTTCTGAACAGCTGGTTAGGAAGATAGCCAAGATGCAAGAAAGATGTCTGAGCCTCCTTTTCAAGGGCAGCCAACTCTTGTACTGTAGGTGCCAGAATATCCACATGGCCTTTATAGAGTCCACCTGCCAAAAGAGACACAATCTAAATTATGTGTTCAAAGTAATTTTTCAGCAGAACTAACAATGCCCAACCAGTAATTCACAAAGTTAATTACTTTGTTAAACAAAAACCACAAACCAACAAAAACAGGTATGCACATACTCTTGTCACTTGCAACCCATAGGCCGCATGTGACAAATGCAGAAGATAGCAAAGAACTAGCAGCTTTTTATAATTAATTTATTTATAATCTATGATTTATTTATAATCTATTATTCTGTAGCTATACAGGAGACAACCAGGAAACTAAACACTGGGAAGGGAACTCGAGAGTAGTTCATTCTTACCACCCAGAGCTCTTTTCTGCCCATATGTAACCTTCCCATCAAAATCATCCACTGGTACTTTTATATCTGGTTCAACTTGGGCAATAGTGCAGTTCAAGTGTTCTTCAATCTCCCCCAGCAACTAAGAGGAAAAAACCCAAGAAATCTTTAAGTACTCTTATAGTCCAAGACTAGTCAAATTAGTCTTCTGAACAGTCACATTTGAGTAGTTTGAACAAGAATGGTACACAGAAAACTATTTGGTCACAGATACAGAAGACTAACACATTTTTATTAGCTCAGACTATGCAAGTTCATTTCCAATTTCAGCAGGGTTTTACCCTAACTAGAAGTCTTTATTTCATACGCTATCCTACCTGTATGAATGAGGCTACTTTATAATAAGAACTCATAGTCCAAGCTTATTTTACCACAGATGAGGTGTATTTGCCCTTCTTAATCAGAGAAAGAAGGGAAGTATTGCTTTTTAACATACATTCACAGCTGGTATACAAATCCCAATGAAAAACCTACTTAAGTGACAAACTATTTCCAGGTTAGAGAAACAACAGCCTTAAGCAATGGTTTTCAACAAACCATCTAAACTGAAGTGTGTAACACCCTCTAAATCTTAACAGATTTTGATTAGGAAGACTGTAAGGAAGCTGAAGGTATGACTCCAACAAAATTGGCTGGGAATATTAAAATAAGATTTTATAATTACACAACTTACAGAACACAGAACTTGAAGAGTTTTCCAATTTATTCTTTAAATGGTATCACAGGTTATGAACACCCTAAGACTAGCTTTGTATGTCAACTACACAGGTCAAACAAGATCTTTATTCCTGAGTCTTTTAGAGGAATTAGGGAACATTTAAGCAAAATCCTTACCTGCATCTCATTGTACCATATGGTACAACCTCCTTCTTCCTTCAGTCTGGTGTTATAACATCCTTTTCCACGACTACTGCATACATGATACCAAACCTAGAAATAATGGAAAACGACTTCTAAACTTTGTGAAACAGTTTAATATATTTATTTCTACTAATTATAGAATGAAAAAGAATTTAGGAATCTGTTTAAGTTCTCCTTCCATTAAGCATGGACAAACAAGCAGCTTTTCAATGCAGGATAACAAGATCAGATAGCAGCTGTGGATAGAACTTTAGTAAATAGTGTCTGTTCACCTTTGCTTTGGAGTATAATTACCTTTTCTTTCTCCTTTGCCACAAGGGAGATTGCCAAACCCATCCTGAAATATTAAGGGAGAAGGAAGAGAGAAATATGTTTCAGTAACTACTGCCAACTTGTGAAACAACAACAAAAAATACCAAGAAAGCCTGGTGACTGCTCTGAACACACACCTACCTCTCAGCTCTGCCGACTCTCCCGATTCGATGAACATAGTTCTGTTTTTCATCAGGGAGTGTCACGTTGATAACTGTGTAAGACAGATAAAGTCCACAGAGAATGCAAGATTTTTTTTAATGTAAGAGGTAAGGTCAGAGATCAGACACCTAAAATATGATTTTGATTGCTGCAACTCCTCTCCTTAATCTATGTATATACTCTTATAGTCTATTACAACAGTTACAGGTGTAACCAGCAATACCCGCAATAAAGGCTCTCACTCTCAAACTGATTTCTCCCTGATTACTTTTTGGAAAGAATGGAAAACCAAATGAACAATTTACAAAAATGCAGAACATCATCAGGTGTTTGAGAACTTATGGTTAACAACCAAATTAAATATTGCCTAATTTAAGCCTTCATCATCTACATCTCTTAAATCATATATTCATTTTAACTAGTGGACAAGACTACAAATATATTGGAACTCGCGTGCAATTCAATAGCTTAATTTTAAAAAAAATTGTCTTACCATATGGAACGCCATGAATATCAATTCCTCTAGCAGCAACATCTGTGCAGATCAAGAAACGGACATCTCCTCTCTGCAAATACAGAGTTGTAAGGAAGTGTTGTGCTAAATATAGGAAGCAAAATCCCAAGTAATGAAACAATAGTCCTCTGCACTTACTTCACCTTAAAGTGTCTCTCTACATTTAAGAACACTTAAAATAAAGCATGAATAGCTTGGTCAATTTACATCCTTGTTTCTTCCCCCAACACATAAAGCAAGCAAAAATCTACAAATGGTTTAATCAGAAGTAAACTGTAATATTTTAATAACTTTTTTCTTAAAGTAATCAAGTGCTAAAGACTTTAAAAACAAAAAGTAATTACTACAGAGTTTAAAGTTAGGTTTTTAATTCAAAATAAGCCCACTATCTTCTCAATTCAAACTCACAAAGGTCATATTGACTACCAGTAGACATCCACCTACAGGAAATGTGCCTTACAATTTCAGGAAGTGGAATATAGAGCGTTTGAGAGCAATTTAATTTAAACGGAGAACTAGGAACAAAACATATGAATTTGAATAACAGGAGGTGAGGAAAAAGCCTTCAAGAATCTGCTGCATCACCTTAAATCTTTCCAGATTTTGCTTTCTTTCTTGAGGTTTTCTATCACCATGCAGGCAGACACATGAGAATTGATGCCCCTTCCTATCAGGGCCTGAAAGAATTTAAATGTATTAATAACATCACATTTAAGATATGACTCAGAATCATACAGAACTGAAAAAAAATTTAATGGGTAAAGAATTTTCACAGGCATTGGAGTGGAAAAAATACACAAGACAAGTAGTTGAACACCCTTTCTCCCTCTTCCCCAGAGCACATGTGTGTAGCCATTTCTCCTTACTCCTTCCTGCTCTGAATTTCCCCATTTATTCAAATGCCTGTCTTCACCTTCCTCCTCACACATTCCCTTTCACTGTTCCTGTGTTTTCTTTCACATTTCTCCTTCTATGTTCTTCTCTTCTTAGGTGTGAACATTTCTTCCCACATCTCTTGCCCTTATCAACTATCAATTTTACTAGTGTGTTTCAGCAAAGGTACCATGTATCTTCTCACTGGTTCAAATGTTGGTGCACCATGGGTTTCCAGCCCTTTCAGAACTGTCTGAACCAGGTACAAGACAATTCATTGCTTTTTTTCAAACAGGGCACCCCTGCAGCCGCCTGCTACAAAACTCCTGAATTATATGCCCAGTCAAGTATGTAAAAAACCTGAAGCACAATTTTATTTGTGCTGTGTCCCAGTATCAGTGATCTCTATCATACAAATTTGGTGTTAAGAAAACACAGAAGTGGGAAAAGTGAGCTGAGTAAGGTTGATATAAAACATTACCGCCGCCCTGTTGGATGAAGTACTGCTCCATATTATCACAGTCTATTTTAGTCCTGCAGAAAATAATGGCTTGGTCCATCTTGTGCTCTTTGATTGCCCGAACAGTGTATTCTCCTTTAAGAATTTTAATAGCTTCAGACCACATTTCTAAATAAAAATAAAGAAGCTATTTCACTCAAATTGTTTAAAAACATGAAGAACTTTGAAATGCATACCTTCAAGTTCTCTATCCTTCAAGTAGACAGTTAAACTTTTATTATTGGAGCAAGCAAGCTAAACATTCAGTTTCTACCTCTCCCCTCCATGCTCCAAGGTGATACAATACAGAAAGAACAAAACCACTCAGAAGTTTCAGGTTTCTTATACACACCAAAAAACACTTGTCCACAAATCTGCAAAGTATATATTCAAGTCTCTTTCCCATTCCCCAGTTACAGAAACACATTTCTCTTCAAGACAATGAGAATGTAGAAATAAAATTTTCGAGGAACGTCACTCAAGGCCAGTGTCCACTACAATTTACCTTTACTTCAAAAAATTTACAAAAATTTCATGAACAAATTTTAGTGTTGCTCATTACCTGGAGTGTTAGCGCCAGGTCTTGTATTGTCTTTTGCATGTACTTCATCAGTCTAGGAAAAACACAAACAAAAAAGCCCCCCCAAGTCAGTAGTGCACTTCACAGAAAAATACTTAAATCCATTAACTTGTAACTAGGAAGAAATTAAAATTTAAAAGTAATCTTAGCATTTTGTTTTCCCACCAGCCATGTTTACCTACCTTTACCTAAAGGAAAGTCTTGTGTTTAAGTACACAAAACTTACTCATAAAAAAGGGCAATAAAACTATTTATGTAGACACTGGATAGGAAATGCCTTTGAACAACGTGAAGAATTAAAAACACCCAAACAAACCTGAATAAAATGATATTGTAAAATATGGTTAAATCACATAAACAGTGGTTCCTTGTTTTTTCCCCTATGATAGGCTGAATCAGATATAAACTTAAAATCCAAAAGAAGTAAACTCATACTAAGACTTAATGGAAAGGTACTAACATGTGACAAACAGAGGTTCCAAAGACAAAGAAGGATTAAGAAAACCTATTGTAGCTGCATCAGATTTGCAAAGAAAAAAATATGGTTCCAAGTTACTTAAAACTTGAATACTAAAGACCTGAACATCCAACACCTTCACACATGAACAGGTGTCAGGTGAACGTAGAATCTGGAGTCTCAAATGCAGTCTGATATGAAACCCTTCCTGTAAAAACTGCTCATCTCACATGGCCTGGAGACAGAACTACCTTACAGAATGATCCATCTTGGCAGGTTTATTTCCTCCTGCCAAGTCAGAAAAGAGGTATGAAGAACAGTAAGGCCACAGACCATCAGCTGTGACATGAGTAAAAAAGGACAGTGCCATTGTTCTCTAGTGCAAATCAGACTGTCACTCTATCAAGCTTTTCCACAGTCATGTTTGTAATAGAGCTGTTCAGAAACAGTTTTATGACACCACTGATAAGATGCTGACTACCACGGAACAAACCATTACAGATTAAGCTATTTTGATAGTCAGCAAAGATCCTTCAATGTTAGGGCCCTGTTCTGAAGGTTAAATAAGTAAACATGGACAAGTAACCTCAATTTTCACTTACTCTGATATGATTCTTGCCGAGCCTTTCCCAGAGTTTATCAGCTTTTGGATTTACAGGAACAACTACATGGTGCACAGTTTCAGGGACAGAATCTTCTCCTTTCAAATCAACCCAGGTGGGAAAATGCATGATTTTTTCGGATAGTTTTTTCACATCAAAAGAATGCAATGTTGCAGAGCACACAATCACCTGAGAAAAAGAGTCATATGGATACTACTGAAGGTAAGATCCTCCCAATCCAAAAAGGTGGGAGTAGAACTGGATGAGTTATGTAGTTGAACAGCATAATATAACACAACAGAAAGAGTCTGGATTTCCTCATCATCAGTCTGAAAGCCACTCAGTTGGCAAGAGTCAGTACACAAAATAAATTGCTTAACTATTCTCTTACAAAGATCCAATAAATTAGAAGGAAGAATAAAAGACTATTGAAAGCTGATGAATCAAGACTATTAACACATCAGAAATCATAATGTATGTATTCAGTCATGTTTTGCTATATTTATATCTAAATAATTCAAATTAAATTGAAAACTTCTGAACACTACACTTCAACATCTAGAATACTAAAAATACATATCCACAGGCAATTACTGAACTCACTGAACATGTGTTAGCTATGGACAAGAGCTTTAGCAAACTCCAAAGAATCATGCTCCATGCCAAATAATAGTCAACAACTGAAAGCAGAGCATACCACATACTCAAAAAAATAGCCAAGCAAACAAAATAAACAAACAAAAAAACCACCCCACAACAAAAAAAACAAACCAATCACAAACATTCTATACCTGAAGTCTCTTTCCATCTGAGGTTATCTGAGGAATCTGACTGTGGATCCTGTTTATGAAATCTGAATAACCTTGGAGGAGAAGGCCATCCTACAAGGGGATGAAATAAAATAGGCAAAGCTGCAAATCTTCTCTCTCATTTCTCATTCTTTAATATTTGAGTTAGATAAGTAATACACTCTGACTCCTAGAAGTTCTTGCTTTTAATTAGCTGGACAGGTCAATGCATGGCAGGGATGTTACTACTAAGGAGAAAAAGCCCAGTAAAGAGCTTCACAAGAAGCTCAGCAGCTACTCCTAGCTAACACCCAAGGCATTTGAACTTTTTGAATATTCAGTTGTAGTAAAACAGCTCAGAGAGATGCCCTTATTTCACAGCATATTGAGTACAACATTCACTGGCTTCAAGACCTGACAGGTCAACTAACACTTTTATTTTGTCTTTGTCCTTTGAATTCCCTTCAGTAACAGGGAAAAACTTAGGTAATTTTTAAATATAGTTTGAAATAGATTTTTCTATCAGAAAAATTCCAAAAAGATTTAACAGAGAAGCTGTGAGGGTAGGGGGAAAAAAAAGTAGGCTACTAAGGCTGAAAACAATGACAGGATTAAGCTGGAACAGTCTATAGGTATTTGTTCCACTTTATTATCAAATGCTACAGAACAATCATGCTTCACTTTTTTTGCAAATTTTGTATTTTAGAAAAGAATTTAAATAGCACTTAGTTCTCTACATACAGCTTCGTCCAGAACCAGGAATCTAACTTGAGATAAATTAATCTTCCCTGTTGAGACCAGGTCATCCAGCCTTCCAGGAGTTCCAACAACAATATCCACCTATGAAGTGCATAAAGAGTATGTAACTAACTAGAGGCATTAAAAGTATTATCTAAGCTTAACATTACAAGACATTTATCAGCATAATGCTTTGTTTTCTATTAATTATAACTTCATAAAATCCTAGAGTAATCTGAGTTGGAGGGATCTCTTGAGATCATCTCTGGTCTCCACGCCCCACCTTCACATGCAAATCAAGGACAATTTCCAAGTTACTCTAGGTAGCTGCCTAACACAATTTTCAGTACTGTCTTTGAAAGCAATCCTACAACCTCCTCTCTGGGCAACCTCCATTTTTGTTCTACAGTCATTTCACTAGCAGAACCTACCTCAAGGATGAAGCCTTCCCTTATTTGGGAAGTGCTGTGCCCCTTTTTTTCCTTCCCTGAACCCCAAGCTGTGTATATTTGTTATCTAAAATTAACAAACAGATTTGTTCTTAAATGGGGATAATTTTTTCTCACGGTGGACGAATACAAAGTCTATCAACTATAGAAATAACTTAAGATTTTACCAAACAGAAGGGTTCACAATCAAGAATTTATCATTCACATGGAAGTCAAATAATCTTCCAGTTTAAGTAGGCTTAACAGAATATTTGTATTTTGGCAGCTAGAACCACAAGAATATTTATCAATAGTGATGTTTTCACTTCCAAAAGTGAGTCTTAAATAAAAACAAGACCCTGTGACTCTTCTCCTTACAGTATGATTGAATCAATTGTACATTCCACGCTGCTGAAACCAGACCACTTCCTTCTACGAAGGACTGGTTTTTAGTGTAGGTTCATCTTGCTTACTGCAGGCTATTTTTATTCACAAATACATGGAATAGAAGTTAATAGGAAAACTGTCTTGCTGGTCAAGGACAAATGGCAAACAATTACACCTTTAAGATTTTCAGGAGTACTCAGGCTTCAACAGAATTTGACCACTGTAATTTGAGTAATCTTAGTTCTTGTATTGACATGAAAGCAAAGGAACAACTGCTAGACTGGTGCAACATGAGCTTGCTATCAACTGTACATTTCCTTTTTCACATGTTTATTATTTTTATTACATCAGTTAGCACCATTAATATCCTCTAGCAACATCATATATTACTTGGAACCCATATGAATAAATCATATGAAAAAAAGACAACTTACACCTTGTTCAAGTACAGAGAGTTGATCTCTTGCAGCAACTCCACCAATAATTAGCAGTTCCCTAAAATTACATCAATATATTTGACATTTACCCATTTGTTATATTCAGAAGATATACTAAACATTTGTCTGAAGACTGATTCTTTTATTGATAGCTGACAATTAACAGCTCTGAACAGTAACTTTAAGAACAAAATAATAGAAAAAGTTAATTTTGAAATTCATCCTTTCATAGTGTAGTAGTGTATTGTATTTAATTCAAGTGAAAGCTCTTTTACCAAACTGTATTTGAATATGATTACTTTATCACTGTGTCATTAAACAAATTAGCAGTTTAACCAATGTAATCTTATAAAAAAACATTTCTTAACAATCAAAAAAAATTGTAACTTAGCTCAATGAAGTTTCTTGTGTCCTTGAAAATTAGAAATACAAATAACAGTAAACTAAATGAATCTTCCATTGTAGCTTGCCCATTCCTATTGCCAAGTTCCAGCAATTCTAGTAAATACACTCTTATAAACAGATTGCAGTTTAGAACTGGGATATGTTTAAGTTTTAGAAGCACAGTCAAAGTAGAGACAACTTAAAACCAAAGCAACTTATAGAGCATTCACTTTTCAGAATTGCATCTCCGTGATGACTTGTCCTGTAAACACATTAATTAAAGACAGCAGATACTGTTGCAACTACTTGATGGAGATGAAAAACAAACAAAATGAGGAGGCAGGAGATGGGGACGTAGGAAAATGTTCAGGAAAGAAAGACAGTAAGCAGATAATGTTTTTAGTCAAGAAAAGCATGTGAAGTCTCATACTAGTTATCACTGATAATTAAATAAAAACAACCTACCCACCAAATTTGTTATATGAGAAAAAGGCAGTCCACAGATAAAACACCAAAAACACCCTAAGTGGTCTAACTGTAGTTGCAAAGTCAGAAGTTCAGTTGGTAGCAGATTATTGCTGATAATAGTATCAGCAGCACTGCACATTATGGTTCACTTAGCTACAAAGTGGAAACCTCCCCCCACCCAATCTCCCCCTGAAGTTACATCCATGGAAAATACCATAAATGCAACTACCGAATTCACTGTTACCTTAATTTGGGATTATCAACGTATTTTTTGAACTGCTTCACATTGTTCAAAGTTTGTTCTGCCAGCTCTCTTGATGGTTCTACAATCAATGCTTTTGGAGCATTTGGAAGGTTCTGTGCTTGAACCACTTGTGCATTTCCTAAGTGGAAAAAAAAAAATCACCATTAAGACAAACTACATTCTTATTCTGGAATTTTTTTACAGGAAACAGATTTGGATTTTCTGTTAGTAATTAAAACCTAGTAATTCTAAATGCTCCATTAAAAGGTGATGTGATTGCTCTCTCAATTATGAATAACTTCAGAAAAATGCTCAGAACTTACAAGTGGGTGTACTGGTCATGGAGGACAACCCATTCTATTATGGGGTATAAAGACTCACACATATTTTTATGATAATGCTGCTGAAAAACTTAGCTGGACTTCTTTTACCTGATGTACTTCTAAATTCAAAATCTTGAAGACTATCAGTGGTTTAAGAGCAAGAAAATCTGGTATACTTTCAAGAAAGCACAAATATTTCTTCATAACTGCTGTATTAAAGATCTTTCTGATTGCAATTCAAGGGATCAAAAGATGCTCTGTAACACAGCCTGAATATAGAAACAAGAGATGTTTGTAGAAATCTAACCTACCTGAGTGCTGTGATTTTACAACACTGCTCTCAGGAGCCTTGCAGAGACCAACATAGCCATCTTTTGGTGGAAACTTGAAATCTTCTTCTCCAAAATTGAATTTCAATTCAGCATTCTAGGTTTCAACAAAGTTGTGTCACACACAGATTCAAGAGACCACATAAAATGAGAAACAACTCAATAATGAAAAAAAAAGAAGAAAAAAGGAGATATGGAAGGTCTTCTCTCATACATTCTTCTTCCCCAAGTTGCTGGAACTAAAAGTCATCCCAAACAAACAAACAGAAAGAAGACAATAAAAAAACCAAAGCATTTTTTCTCAAGTTGTACATTTCCCTAATCACTGAAAGGTTTTGCTAAAATCTTTACTGCTTGAGAGACAGACTCAAAAAGACTAACACAGAAAGAAATAGTACTACATTACAGTAATGTTAGAGTTCAGAACAAATGAAACAGGGTATCTGATTTTCAAGCTATTTGCTTGAATTTGCTCAATTGGCAGTAAACCAAAATTTAGCACACAAAACATAGCACTGTTATTAGGAATTAGTTATCCATGCTGCTCTACCTATAAATTCAAGATTAAAATTTGGATTTAACATTTAGCTTAAATGGCACTCACAGCTAACACACACACGTTTATTACTTCAGTAGTGACTACTGGAAAACCCAAGAAAACTGACTTTACATGCACAGTTACAGTAACTGTAGGTGGCTATGCAAATTTTATACTTAAGTAGTTCATTAACAAACTCATAAAAATTATAATTATCTTGGACATCTGTAATATTCCTATTACCTTCAGTACACAAGCTGCAAAAAGTGCTTGGTTCCTTATATGTGGTGGGATATCAAATGCAAGGCCAAGGTCCTTCCCTGAAAGTAGGGTTAGTTCAGTCAGACTCTTCAAGTGTGTGCTTTCCTCTCCCTCCACCCCCATGAAAGCATCCAAATAAAATTCCAAAGAAAGAGAATAAAACTTACCATTTTTGGAAAATTTTATTTGTCCTTTTTCTGTGTCTAGATAACACCCAATCGTATCATGCATAGTGAATTCCTCCAAAAAAAAACAAACCAAAAAGGTTTTGTGAAGCTAAGACATTTGCAGTGTATTAAAAAGACTTAGTGATAATATTCTGTCAGCTTTCAGTTTTCTTACCTCTCCCTAATAAATGTTGATTCTTGAGAAGCCAAGCAAGCTCAATTTGTTTCAGTAAGACCGTTGTAAATAGAACACATATTTTTATTTGACTACAAGTCCTCAGTAAACTGTCCAATCGATCTTAGATATTTAAGCATTTATTACTGCTTTAAATTTACTTCAAAAACCAAACACAATGACAATGATACATTTAAGTCATTTACCTGGAAGTACTCTGCACTATGGAAAAGCACATTAGTCATGCAATGTAAATCTAAGCTTAGAACAGCAAACATTGCATCAGAAACCTGTATTTTTACTATAATAAAAGACTAACTCTTGAAGATGACGCTATATGCATTTTATATATACTTGAATGCTTTGAGTATCTTGAGATCTGTTAATTTTAAAGGTATTCAATAACATTTATGTATTATAAAGTGCTTCGAAACAAGCTCAAGAATCACTATTAAACAAGCTACAGTAGTCCTAAAAGTTGCAAGTTTTATGACATTGAGTTCATTATTCGCACAAAAAGGCTTGATTTTCTGCTGTAATACTAATTTATATAAATTATGTTTAACATCTCAATTCCACTGCTACACTACACAAAAAACACTACAGATATTCCCAGCAGGCATTTCAGAAGTGTACATTAAGGTAGTGGCAAACTCAACTCAAAAGAGGTAGTGCACTCCAACTATGTCTTACTAGCACTTAACAATGCATTGTGACAGATTAGAGTTGTCCAGTTACTTCTATTTTAATTTCTAGTAAACAGAATACAATGCCCAGACTTGGATGTTCACATTATATACAGATGGGTTGATTTATTCAAGCTACAACTGAAGTAAGTCAAGACAAGTCTCGAGAGGTCAATTAACTTTTAACCTGTGACACACAGCAAAATTTTAACTTCTAAATAGGAGTTGATATAATTGCAGTTTAACCACTATCATGTCTCAAGCTTATAACTGCTTTTGCTGGATCTTTTAATAAGCTTTTATTCAAAAATGCTTCAGTGTTTCATAGTACTTTTGTCCAGTGAGCCTCCCTTAGCAGTGAGCACTATTTCAAAAGACAGTTTATTGTAACAGCACAAAACTAACATGCAAAAACTTTCAATAATATCTCTGCCAAAAATAATTTAAGCTTACCTCACCATAGCTGTCAAATTGCTTGTTGTGAGATTTCTTACCAGTGCCACCAAAGCCAAAGCCAAATTTATCAGTGCCTGAAGACAAGACAATAGGCTTTTAACTTTTGGTTGACAGGTTATACCTTTTCCTCCTGGTATTAGTAACTGAAATCTCCAACACTACTGCATAAACAAGTAATACACACTGCTAACTACAGATTTCTGACCTGGATGCACCAAACTAGTACTTTTGCAGCAGTACATTTTTCAATTTTACTAGTCTCTAGTCATCTTCATCAAAAAACCCCCAAAAAACCCCATAAAAAGCAGAAAGTCACTGAAGACAACAAAACACTGTCACCACCGAAGACTTCCCCTTAAATAGAAGGGAAGTAAAATGGAACAAGTTATCAACTTGCCAATATTGGGAACTTTCCTAAGGAGTTTATTTTCTGCAACACTAAACAGGACTCCCTCTGTTCCATGTCAATGTAAGAACTAGCTATAGGTTCTTCAGAAGGAAACTCACCCAGGTCCAATGAAGCCTGCATAGTTGACCAACCAACTCTGCACAAGCCTTGGTCATGACAGGAAACTTCATAATAGTATTTCCCTTTAAAAGAAAAAGAAAGGATCTAATACAATACTCAAATTCATTAAGGTGGTTCTGTCTTGCTACTTCCAAGTCCATACAGATCTAACATTCCCAGTCCTGCTAAACATGTCATAAAATCCCCTACTGTGTTTGTGTGAAAAGGCTGTATGCGTACCTTTGTATGGAATGAAGAATGAGCAGGCAAAAGAGACAAAGTACACACTGAGAAGTAGCGTGTGAAAGGCTCCAAAGGAGTGACATGCAAGAGAGAAGAGTGCTCCTACTGAATGCACAGGAACCAATAAACTCAGGACACAGGGTTCTGCAGAATCAGTACCAGACCACCAGCATGCCCCAATGCCAACACTGCTTTTGCCACTTGAAGCACATCCAGCTGGCTGTTATGTACACACAACTACAGAATTATCTGCACACCCCATGAAAGCCGACTGTTTAGGGTCTTTCTGAACACACCCCAGAACCACTGGAGTATGAGGATGACTTCTTAGTCAAACGCTAGGGTTGGCCTCTCAACTATTGCTACAACCACAGAAATGTGAAATTTTTGCATGCACACACCTATCTGTGTGAAGGCTGAAAGGAAACAACTTGAAGTACTGTGTGCATAGCCATTTCCCAACAAAACCACATTCTGATGAATATTACTTAGGATTCTGCCTCCTTCAACTCAGTCTGCTATTGATACCTGCAGATTTTTAGCTTTCCATGTATACTTCATGTATTTGTAGCTAGTAGTGTTAAATGCCTAGATACAACTTCCTGTACTTTTCCAGCTTCCTTTCCCACAGTGAACAAACTCCTTGATGCATTCTTCAAGTTTTGTTTAGTCTTGCTTGTTAGTTTACCAAGGACAATTTATTTTGTACCACATATCATAGACATAATAAAGGTAGAGTTCTATTTTAACTGCCCAATCTTATAGAATTCTATGAATCTAATTTGGGGCATGGTTTTCCTGATGTTGTGTAAAAAGCTGCAGGCTTTCAAGTAAAGGTTTGCCTTTCTATTATCATTTTAATGTAGTTTGGGAAGGTTTTATTCTACTTTCAGACATCAGTGTCAGGGAAAAAGTAATTTACAACACAAGGAGAACAAAACAGAGATATTTGTCATTTCCAAGTCTTAAGCTACTAAATTTGGTCAGATGGATAGAAAGCTTTTAATGTAACCATCTGCATTAATAATGGCTGACAAGCAGGCATTTCAGCTGAAAATTTTCTAGAAGAGTACTCAAAACACATCACTTTATATTTACCTTTAGTCACACCTCTAGTTGCTCTGCATCCATGCCATTCTTTAATCTCTCTGCTTTGACAACACAAACCATCCGATCCAATTGCTGAAAATTACAAGACAGTTTTAGTTGAAGAAATTGCCTAATTGCTTTTAAAAGAAAATTTCATGCATGCTTTCCTCTAGTTTAAAATGTTCTTAAGTGAACAACAGGACAACTCACCAAAAGCTGATCCTCTGTCATAGGGGTTCATCTGCCATTTATTGAGCACTAAGTTTGAAAGATAATAACAGAAAAAAACATTAAATCAACAAAGTAAGCCTGAAAAACTCAAATTAGAAGTTCAAATTGTTTCTAAAATGTTTGGCTTAATTTTGTGGAGAAAAAGCTTTGTTCCAATGAAATCCATATCAGCTCAAAATGAAGGTCTACAATCTGAAGGAGGGGCACAAGTGCTTAACACAAAGGTATTCTGTGGAAGTTTAGATTATTCCACTAAGGAGAACACAGATTAAGTTACTCAAAAATGCAACTGAAAACAATGCAGACTTTTATAAAATAAGGCAGTTTCAAACAATCACAACCAAATTCAGATAGTAAATATCCAAAACTGTATTAAGAACAACAAATTCAAAATGTGTTATTTGCAATTTCTGTTCCAAACTTACATTAAGGTTGTTTTTCAAGTGGTAAGTTAAAATGCTATTACTAAGGAGCTAAGATACATACACATAGAATTTGAGACTTCATTTTTCATATGCTCAGCAACATGCTGCAATAAAATCTATACATTTAAAAAAAACCCAGATGTCATTTCAATCAGGCTTACTGAGTATATTTGCATATTCATATTATATTCTCTAAAGGAGGATTTTATTTTAACTTTTCATTTTTTTTAAGTTGACTTTACTATCACCAGTGTAGCACTAATTATAATGATGACAACTTCTATAACATCCTCAGAGTGTTGTTTGTGTAAATACTGTTCACTTACATAAAATCCATCAATACCACAGACTGGACATAGGTACTGGCTTTACAAAGCTAAATTATAAGGACGCACAACAGACTCTCAAATACTGTGAGGATATTATCATAGTTACAAGCCATTCTATACAGCTGAGTTCTGGCCCTATGCATTTCCTGCTCAATTCAATGTTTACTAGAACAAATTGTAGCAACCCAAGATGTTGTTACTCAATTCCAGAAACTAGGCAGGTGCCAAAAGGAACATAACAGCTCTACTCAGCACAGCAGGATTGAAAAATCCTACACTGTTACTTCAGCCACACAAAAATATGTTTGAGCCAAGAAGAGCTAGGAGCTAGAAGAACCTTCTGCTCAAGCTTACTTAAGAGGCCCAAACCAACTCCATGGTGTCATAGATGGTCTCATCTATTCCTGCAACAGAAAGATGTTTTTTAAGTCCTTCTTTTAAGGTGGACAACACCATCACTTCACATCTTACAAGCCAATAACCTAGTACGGCTTTCAGAAGAACACTGGAAAGCAAGGTGTGGATCAGCCAGCCTCAAGCTGAAAACAAGAACATTACTAAGAAATGCACACCAGTACTTCCCATGATTCCACCAGTAAATTTATATTCACTGTTTAATAAAACATTGAAAGATGATATTCTGTTTATATTATCCCGAATTATGGAAAAAATACTTATCTAATGGCAGGTTAACCTTACTCTTAAGGGTAACAAAATCAACACAAGTTAGCAGAGTTTTGAATTTAAGGAGTGTGACATATAAAAACTTACCTGCCCCTCCAGTTTTAATAGTGGCTTTTCCTTTCTTGCCTTCCATTTGGTCTTTCAATGTTTCATAAACAATCTGGATAACTGGAATGCTGAAAGCCTATAATGAAAAGTTACTTTCATTCCACAAGTTATACACTTATTTCCAGCTTTGCTTTCAGGTGCAATACCCACAGCCAGAAAGACTGAAATACATTCCTACATATATGCTGCTGAAGACTATTACCAATAATGCTTAAACACATATACACATTCTCTGCATATACGCATACACAACACCTCTCACCACTTAAAGACTTTTACTTTCTGTTAATTTAAATTTTATTACTTACACCAGTTTTTCCACTCCCAGTTTCAGCAGCCTATAGAAGAAAAATACAAGAGTTTAACCAGGAATGTAAGGACTCTTCTAGAATTCTATTTTGATAAACTAAGTTTATTTTTTATGAAGTGTTATTTTGGTTTATGGAATGAAGAGCACAGAGATCCATAAAAGACATGATGAACAGGGCATACTAATATGATACTTTTGAGGTTGTTGATACTGCAGCATTGGCTTAGGTAGTATTAACCATGTTCCATGCAGAGCTATGTCACGTATTTACAGCCAAAAGGAGAGTAGATGAGATCAGACAGCCCTCATTCATGTGGCAGTGCCTGTCAATAAGTCAAAAAATAAAGCCTAATTCCCCCAGATTTCATCTGCAAGAACAGCTGGAAACACACCAGGAACTCAAAGAGGATTTTACCTGAAGAATATACTTTTGAATTAGGACAGGAGAGCTAGTCTAACTATGGACACATGTGGAAAGAACAAAACTGACCACACTACTAACGATTAAAATACACAGGATTTATATGAATAGGATTATCCTGCAGACATACCATCAGTACATCGCCACCTCCCAAGATCAACGGGATGGATTCTGCTTGGATATCCGTAGGGAGACTACAGGAAAGAACACATTAACACAAGGTAATGTTCTATGCAAGTGGAAAAATAATTTTTTACTTATATAGATATTCACACAAACCATGGTCATCTGCAATATAAAGCAGGTAACTGCTATTCCCCCTGGTTTGCAGCAGATTCAACTGCACCTTGATAAGAGACTCCATCTCACATCACTATGCTAAACTATAAAAGAAACTTATTAACTATATATTCCTTGTCTCCTTTCTTGAGTTTTTCTTTAAAGCCACTTATGCAGCCCTTACATGATTCTTGTTCAAAACCAGAAATGGAAATAAAAATAACTAAACATAACCAGCATTTTCAGACAACCAAAGCTAATTAATACCATTTATATAAGAAGAAATACATACATTAAGTTTGTTGATAATGACAAAATTCTGAATGACAATTCAAAACAAACTCTGAAGTTAAAATATTTTCGCCAAACAAGTAACCAAACGCAAGAATAACTTTCTTAGAAGACTGACACACAAGCATTACGTTTGAAAAACGCAATCACAGACCACAGTCTGGAAAACACGTACTAAACTAGCATCAATTATGTGACAGTATTTAATCCAATAACCCCATGATACATAATAAATAAACCAGAAGCACAGAGCCTTTTGTGAAACAAACGGAACGAAGCATAAGGAGTCACGCTCTGCTTGTCCAAGTTTAAATGTTACTGCTGCAGTCACAGTTTTTGTTCTTCTCTACAGGGAAGCATATGATATGCAAAGACAGTTAAAGGAAAACACACATCCACTTTGCTTTAATGTGACAGCAGAGGAGTTTTAAGAAGCATGTCATACATTGACGAAAGGAAAATTAGCGTTTGTCACACTCCTACTTACAGCCAGTCCATCTCCTCCACTGCTTGAGCTATCTCAGGCATAACACCCATCTCTGTAAGACAAGCAAAAAAAGATCCAGCAGTGTTATTAACCTCACATTGCCCACAAGATTGCCAAGCATCAACACTTCCAGCTACAGACACAAACATGGAAAACCACGCTTTTTGGCAACAGCATGTGCAGCCTTCACTCCAGCACCCACTGATAGAAAGGCTCTCTCTTCCTCACTAGCAGCTTTGAGAGCTGTCCTCACTTAGAGCAGAGTAAGTCAAGCATACACAGGGCACAGGGGCAGCTACAGACATAGCAGCAAAAAAACCAAGCTGGAAACAGAGCACCTCTTCAAGCACAAGGTACTTATCTTTGCATCTTTAAGGAAACTGCCTGTGCAGACAACAGGGAAGACTCAATCATAAATACCCAACTTTCTCTACACTTGAGGTGCAAACAGCAGAAAAAAAACTATCCCATAAGGACTTTAGTTCACAAATCTTGCCTGACCCACTGGATAGCATGTACAATAAAAAGACAATGCTTTGATTTTTATAAAGTTACTAATTACATCTACCTTTGAAAAGCTTTTTTCCTTGGATACCTATTCTGGCAAACTCATATCAAGGTCTAATGGTTGTACCTCAGATACAAGTTAAATATGGAGCAACATGCTTTTATATTGATAAATAAATCCTCCATATTTAAAAAGGAAAACAAAAGAAACCTGCAGTTATTCAATACAGGCAAGAAGAAAGCAGATCCTAAGCAATCCAAATGATGGCAACATACCATCAAAATAACAATTTATCTGTTGGTCATCTCTTTGGGTACATAAGGTTACACTACATCAATTTCCTCAACTATAAACATGCACCATTCCAAGCAGAAGTTTTACACACTGGCCTCTGCACTGCCACAATTCTGGGCTTCAGACACAGCGTGCATAAGCACACACACTGAGCTGGGCTGGTGCAGATGGATGCGTGCAGCCAAAAATTATTCTTCTATTTGCTATAATACAAATGCTATAAGAAACATGTTTCATTTGTAATGTGATTTCAGAAAGCTTTAATATTTTCAAGTGCTGGCCTTTACGCCTACAAAAGTAGGCAATCCACACAAGCAACAAAATCAATAGCAATTAAAATCACTTCCTACTGATTGCAGGTTAGAAACAAATCCAGACGTATTTTTTCCCATACACTTCCAACTCAAAAAGATTAATTCAACATAAAAATACAAGAATTTAATCAAAGAATGACACTGTGACATTCTCCTCAACTACATCCAAGTTAATCCTGCTGCATGCATCCAAACTGATCTCTTGATCTCGGGGAGAAGCTTCAGCATTTTCCCCCCATAATAAGATGCAAAAAAGTTCAGTTAAAATGAACAAATGAAAAACCTCATACACATTAAAACTTTACAGAACTCTGATCTTAGCTGGTTGCTTATTTGTACAGAATCTGCATGGGGAAGGGGACACAAGAGTGATGTTTCCTCCTTTCATAATAATCTTTTGGATTTCAGTTTACTGTTACATACAGTAATAACAAATACATATAGTTTATATAATAGACATAGCTAAACTGTATCACGAAGCAGAGCTTCTCTTATAAAAAACCAGTGATTATCCACTGCTATACAGAGAACAGGTAAAATAAACCTCGTTACTGAAACCAGTCAGCATAAGGAACGAGCCTAACTTTAAAGCAGCCCCTTTCCTAGATCCACATGAGCAACAAAACCTGCAAAACCATTCCGATAACCACTTCTCCCAGCCTAAAGAAGCCCGAGGACATGGGCAGAGGCACCTATATCCCCCGCAGGCCTCGCAACATGCAGCCTCATGCATGGTCAGCCACCGTGGGCCAAGCTGGGACGGCGGCCCGAAGAGCTCCCCCTGGCACTGCAGGGAACCCGGGAGCCGGAGGGCAGAGGCGAGAGGCTCCCTTAGGGCCGAGACCCCGCGACCCCCGCGCCACGTACCCGAGAACGCCGCCATCTTGGCCCCGCGAGCACCGCGAACAGCGCAGAGCGCAGGCGCGAGGCCCGGCCGCCGCTTTATGGGGCCGGGTGGGCGCAGGAGCCGCCGCGCCGCGCGTTCCGCCCCGGCCCGGGGCCGCCCTCCGGGTACTGATGACCAAAAGCACCCCAGAGACAAACGCACCAGATATGTTAGACAGACCCTAATAGGGATACTTTATGCCCCAGTTTTTACAGAAGTTTCCCTGAATTCTGCACCGTCTTGTTCTAGGGTAACTTCTAGTGGGATTAAACGCGAGAAACTTCGGGGTTTTGTAAAAAACAAAATGAGATTGCAAGTGCAGAAATGCAGCTTAGACAGTTACATCACTGGGAGCCAATGGTGCATTTGTCTGCTAAGTGGAAGGCACAGTATGAACTACTGCCTACTGCTTTCCATTGTGAAACAGCTTCAATCTTTGCAAAGGCAGCGTGACATAGAGACATCTCTGGCTCAAAGGCCAAAAAAACAAGCACCTCTGACAATGTAGTTCTCTTGATTACTGTGTTGCAATTTGAATACTGGTTTTGTCCTGGTGGTTTGTTTCAAGATCTTTTTTTTAAACTTGCTGAGCCCTACTGGCTGTTAACTTACGCTCTAGAAACTGGTGTCATGCAGAGAAAAATACAGCAGTGTATTTTATACCCTTCATACCAGGTTGTTTGCATTGCAATGGTTTCTCATGTATTAATAATTCCTTTGGGAGTATCTTCCTTTGATGCGCCTCTTTTCTTTCAGTATTATTCACTATATCTGTCAATCATTATTTTGCTTGCTTTCAGAGAAATGACAGAACTAGTGATTCTTTAAAGGCACAGATATGAATAATGTACAGATTCAACCATGACTCTAAGGAAACCTGTTTGTAGGCAGACCTTGATATCAACACATAGTGCTGCTTGTTGGTGTGAACATGGAGTGTAATTTACTATAAATCTCCCACAATTCTTTGAAACTTACAAACACAATATTATACTATTTACTATTGCTTTACAAGCTACATTGTCAAATATAGGTAAAAAATACACCAACAGTAAAATGGCATTTATTTCTCAGAAGTTTTTTCTTTTTGATTTTTTCCCAAGTATCCATCATAGCTTTTATATTGCCCTGAATCCCTAGTTTCAGAATTTCAGGGTTTTTTTAACCTAATTCTAGGCTGCACGGTTGCCTACAAGAGCTTACCAAACACAAAATTAGACTGCAGGAGCAGAAGTGTCAGGATGTGAAGTAATTTTATTTCTATTTTACAAATGCTTTATAAAGTTGCAGGAAATAGGCTGAAACATCAGGTTTTTTATAATTATTTCACAGAACCAATTAGGTTGGGAAAGACCTCTGAGATCATTGAGTTTAACCTGTGAGGGAACACCACCTTGTCAACCAGACCATGGCACTGAGTGCCACGTCCGGTCTTCCCTTAAACAACTCCATGGACGGTGGTTCCAGCAGCTCTATGGGCAGCCCATTTCAATGTTTAGCAACTCTTTTTGTGAAGAAATCCTTCCTGGTGTCCAACCTGAATCTCCCCTGGCACTGCTTACGACTGTCTTCTCGTTCTATTGCCAGTTGCCTGGGAGGAGATTGACGCCACATGGCGACAGCCTCCCTTCAGGTGGTTGTAGGGAGTGAGAAGATTTCCTCTGAGCCTCCTTTTCTCCAGGACAAACATCCCAGGCTCTCTCAGCTGCTCCTCATCAGACTTGTGCCCCAGACCCTGCCCCAGCTCCACTGCCCTTCTCTGGACACGCTCAATGTCCTTCCTGAGGTGAGGGGCCCAGAACTTACAAACAAGCTTATTTTATCTGCTTGAGAGCTGAACGCTAGGAACTCAGACTCGTAGGACTGGAATATTTAGAAGTCCTTAGTAGCACCATTAAAGCTGAAAGAACAAATTGCGAGAAATCCACCTTTTGCTTTCCCCCCCATTTTTGCCCCTACTCGGTAAAGGCTCAATCCCCAGTCCGAGGTCTCTCCTGCACCGGGCGGTCTCTGTCCCGAACGCCCGCACGCTCCGGGCCGGCGCCGCACGAGTTAAAGGCGGAGCCGTTTGGCCCCCGCCGGGCGCCGTCGCCGTGGCGGCGCGGGGAGGGCGGGACGGCCCGGTATGGCCGCCGCCGGCGGGGACAGCGAAGGGGCGCCCCGGCAGCGCGGCATGGCCGGCTCCGGGGAGCAGGCGGAGGACGGGGAGGAGAACATCCTGTACGACTTGCTGGTCAACACTGAGTGGCCTCCGGAGACGGAGGTGCAGGTGCGTGTGGCCGCGGCACGGCCGCGGGCGGGGGAGGGGACCGGCCACGTTGGCGCGGGCGGGGACGCGGAGATGCCGCGGGGATGAGCTGGTGCCTCCAGGGAGGCTCAGAGGGATGCCCGCGCTGTTCCAGGCGGGCACAGGGGGTGTCCGTATGGCCATTGTCCCCTTGTGCCTTCGTGTCACTTAATTCCCCACCTGGCTTGTGCCGCCTTTGAAGCCCTGAAGTGTTTCTTGCTCATTGAACAATGTATATCGGGTTTTACTGTGGAGCTGACACAAGCGAAGCTATGGTGAATGAAGTCCGTGTCTCATCTCCAGAAACTGCTGTACTGAGAGCGGTGAATCTGGCCTGGTGAAAATAAGACCTTTTATGATGAAAATGAGATCCTCTCTCTGGACTTCTGTATTAGTATAGTTGTGTCTGTATTTGCAGGAGTGGGGTAAAAGGCAAAAGTATTTCACTTTATGTCTGTAACACACACAAATGGATGCCAGCGCTTAGGAAATCAGAAAACACTGTTCTTGTTCTCGCACTGCAGGTTTTTAGTTCTTTCTAGCTGTTCTTCTTCCTGGGTTATTGGAAAAGCTGAGAAGCTCTTTCATCTTTCCTTTTTCATGTTTTCCTTTGCAGTGTGCTGAGCTTGCTGCCTCTATGTCTGCTCTTGTCTGACTTGGATGTAAAAAGCGCAAGCAATGTGGTTTTATTTCTTTCTGGTAGTGGCTTTTAAGTCCACTGAAGTTTTTAATGTATTTCCCACTGAAAGTTGTTAATGGAAGCATTTTAGCAAAGTTTTACACTTAATGAAAACGACTGTACAAAAAAGATGTAAAAACATCACAAGGAAGAATGTACCTATTAAAAATTACTAGAGCCATGCTCAAGAAAGTAGATTTTTATTTATCAGAAAGATATTTTTGTTGTTGCTCTTGATCTGTAAATCCTCAGTTGCAGCAACAGGTAGGGGTGTTTGGAAAATAAAATTGCAGTGTTGCCAGTTACTGACTTAATAGGCTATTTGTATAGATGAATGGATAGTTGCACCTATTTAAATTTAACTGTGTTTTGAGAAATAGTAAATAGTCTTTGTTTTTAGTAACATATGGAAACAATTTTCCTATTGCAAACCATGAGGAGGACTTAGGCATGATGACACAAGACTGGTTCTTCTATAGCCATGTTAAGGGGGCACATTTCTGACAAGTGTCTTTTCTGCTGCCATTAGTGTTCTTGAAGTTGTGTGGTAAGTTGATTAAAGAACTGATTAGTCTGAGAAACAATCATATTGTTTCATATCCTTTTGTTAAGAGATCCCTCTGGTACCCCTGTAGGTACCAAGGGAGCTGTGGATAGTATGTCAGTGAGGTGATACCTGCCTTTAGTGGCAGCACATGAGGATGCCAATTTAAACTGACTGTAACTACAGTCTGAGTGTCCTCATCTGCCCTGGTAGTCATAATTTCTAAGCATTGTTGAATTCTGCTTGTCAGCTTAAGTAGATGGTGCTGGTTATTTTAAACTTGGTATCTGTCTCTTGCCTGTTTATTTTTAAGATAATACCTGTTTTCAGTAGTAGAAGTTGGAAGGTTTGAAAATATTATGCTGTATAGTTTGCTTGGATTTACATTCTTCTTGGAAACTGTCAGTACTCAAGGGCACTTCTGATAGTTTTTTTACCATTTTAGTGGGAAATTGATTTTACACTGACAGTCATAGGCAAACAGATTATTTTGTCAGTATGAGTCAGTTTCTGCCTTAAGGTGCCTTAACAGTGATATTACTTAGGTGATTGTGACTTTCCCTTTGGAACATCTGTCTCTTTTAATCCTATTTTTTTCACACTTTTCAGAAAAAAATTGCACCCTACTTTCTTGTAGAATTGAATTTTTTGGAATAAGTGAGATAAGGAATGGTAGAAAGGGTGAATGCTGCACTGGGAAACAAAATTAAATGTTTTTTTATGCAGTACTCTAGACTACAAAGCTAAGCTTTCACAGGTCTTTATGGACTTTATTTTTCTGTTATTTGAGATGATTAATTTTTAATTGCAGAGTACTAGAACTTACAGCTCTAGCTATTGGAAGATGAGTCTTGTGATGAAGATGTAAAATCATGTTAAATTCAAGACATTGATAAAAATGGCACCGATCTCTTATATTGAATGCCCAAATTTGCTTTTAGTTCTTGTCAGAATTGTCATTGTACTGAACTGTACATTGTACTGTCATTGTTCACCTGTACTGAACTTTCCAGTACCATTTTTTGTGGGAAAAAGAGGAGGGGCAGGACAGTTATAGCAGTTATTTGTGAAGGAAAGACACAAGGAATTGACTGTGCCAGAGAGGAGAGTGGTGTGGAAATCAAGCAGTCTGTATTCAGGATAGTGATGCCATTGTATATAGTGCACTGTTGGAGAGTGCTGAAATACATAATGAGAATAAAAGGAATTACTGAGTAGTAGATCCATGAAAATAGTGAATGAGGCAGTGGTTGTGGACAAGGTTGCAAGCGAGGACTTGTGAAGTGATTTATGGAAGTATGGGCAGATTGAACTCTCGTCTTCAGTTTATTTTCCAAAATGTATCATCTGTTATTGTGTTTTTGGTTTTTTTTTTCATTACAGTCTAATGCTTTGAGATTTCCCCAACACCCACCAGCTCCTGTTCCCCCAGTAAGCTTGCAGGGTGTGCAAAAAAATCCGAAACTAAGTGGGTATCTTGTCAGCAAGAAAGTTGCTTAGATTTTATTTCTGGACTGCTGTAGAGAAGGAGTTGTTGAAGTTGTTTGCCCAAGAATGAATGAATTTAAAAAGAAATACAGCATATCTGGTAACCATTGTTTCTGCTGAAATGATAAGAATGAATATATTATAAAAAGTGAAATTCAGGTCTTCAGGATATACTAGTAAATCAGTTTTGCGATGAGTTTAAGATGTATGGAATAAGAGCCTGTAGTTTAGGCTCAGGAGCAGACACCTAAAATATTAAAAAAATTCTAAAGAGATATAAGCAATTTTAGGAAATGTTTTTTACTGGGAACTTCCTCATAATCCAAAAACTTTTAACAAGCTCTGCTTTTAAGGTCCCTAGGAAATTGCAGTTCTCCCTGAGGTACTAGGGTAGCAATAAGAAATAATTTATGCTCTCACTTATTTTACTGTAATGCCTTGTTATTTCCTGGCTGATCAACCTGAATGTGGAATGTTATCTATTAGTACAGCTGTGTTTGCTTCTTACATGCTGTGAGATGACAGCCTGGTTATTTGAAAGACTGTTTATGGATTGCAAACTTTGCCTAGAAAACTAATCTTCAATAATTTAAATTTGGGAGCCCAAATATTATTTTTTAAACATAGACATATTCCAAAATGTTGATAAATTTGTATGTCTTTCAGTGCTTACTGTTTTGTAACTTGGTGAGGTCTGAATATTTCAGTTAAAGAGAAATTTGCTCTATGTGTTTTATATTGAATGGAAGAGAAAATTCAGTCATTGCCTACTCTAATTAATGCTCAGTATGTCATGCTCTATATTTCTTAAAGATATAAGCATGATTGCTTAGTTTGAGGATTTGTTTCTGGATCTTTCCTTATTAGTTATCCTTGTTCACTTCTCAATATTATATCTTTTTTCTGTTTCTTACTGACAAATACTTTTATCTCCTCTTATAGATAAGAATATACATTCTGAGTTGTTTTGTATTCCTTTTTTCTGTGTTTGGAGAGTGCTTGCATTTGTATAATGACTGTAGTTGCTCCTTCTGCCTTAAGTAGAGCAGGCCAGGTGGAAATGTTATGTAAGATGGTATGGAGTAGAGGTGGTTATCTGAGTGGCCATGTTACATAGTGCAAATTGATGTAAAGAGAGTTGGATTTTTTTCAGAAATTGTTTGGTTTTCTTGATGTTTCTGAAACTTTCATAAACAATCTTTATGTAGCTTAGCACTTTAGATATTAGCATAATATGTTGCACATGAACTGTTTTGACTGCTGGGCACTGCAGATCGTTGTGGCATTTATTTGACATAAAAAGAATGATTTATAATAACCTACAGGAGAACATAATCAGAAGTCAGTGTCTTTTGTTACTACCCAAAGATTGAGGCAAAGATGGATCAATAGACAATCTGTAGCACATTTTCTTTATTGCATCTTGGCATTTAAATTATTTGGTGTTATAGCCTTTTCTAGCTTATGCAGTTAAAATAGACATTATATGAAGTAGTGAGTAATAGCAAATACATAAAGAAATTGTAGCCAACTTAAATTTAATCAGTGAATGTATGTATGAATATTGTATTTAGGTTAAAATGTGTGACATGCTGTCTGATGATTTTTATCATAATTGCAGCCAAGAGGCAACAGAAAACATGGTGCATCATTTATCATCACTAGAGCAATTGCAGGTAAATATGACTTGTTCTCACATTCATGACTTCTAACACTGTGTGGATTACATGTAAATTTTACAATTTCTGCCCTTTATAGAGTGCCTACTGTAATGGAGATAGGGTGTAAGATGTGTTTTCAGGGAGATGTTTTCTGATTGTGAACATGTCCATGTTATTTTTATGTCAATTTTGTAAGCGTTCTTGTCTCAATTAGTTTGTTGGGACAAACTAATAAACCATACATCTAAGAAGTTAACAAGCTTTGTGTTTTGCAAACTGTACTTAAGCCTTTTTTTTTTCCCCCTCTCTGAACATCTCTTGCACTGGGCTGTTTGCTAGTTAGCTCTATGAGGGGCTATATCCGAATATCTGATGATACTGTGTTGTATAAACCAAGTGTTGAATGACAGTAACTGAACTGATTTTCATCCTGTAGGAATTTCTCTTAGAATTCTAAAAAGTGTGCAGTGATTTTTTATTTTGTTTGTTTGGTTTTCTTCATTTGTTTTTGATTTGCTGTTTGCATTTACTCTAACATAAGAATTCCTTGGCCAAGTAATAGAGGGTTTTTGCCTCAATACCTTTTTCTTTATTGAGCATTTGAGATTCCCTGTGCATTAAGCTGGAGGGTGTTTTAAGACTGAGATAGAGATGTAATTTTTACCTTTTCCCACTGTAGGTCCTGCATTGCTTTTGCTTCGGTACATCTGGTACAGGTAGGTTTTATGAGAGTACTGCTTAATTTTCCTATTTGCTAATATTTTTATAGCTTTTTGATTTGATGGAAAGTAATTCTTAATGGGAGTAAAACTGAACACTTGTTTAGAATATTGTCCAAGCAATGCTTAGATTGGCCTCTTTTCATAAATTGAGTTGTAGCTGCTTAAGTTGCATCTGAAACCTAAATAGAACAAGACTGATATATACTAGTTTGACTCTGTGCATTTATCAGAAGTTGAAGTAACCTTGCAGTTGGAACAGGTTTTTCCAAACACCTATCTGTCCTCTTTACTCCCAGCTGAGATAGTGCAAGGGAAGCTGTTGTCGGGTTTTTCTTAAGTGTCAGTGACAGATATGATGGTGCAACACGGTTTGCTTCCTTTAGAGTAATAATTTTGAATTCTTTGACAATTCAGACTCATACAAAAAGCTTGATAACTTCTTGAGCGGTACTCATGCCATTTATAAATTTAAGCTTTGATTCAAAAAGTCATTAAATGGTCCCAGAAATATATTGGGGTAAGTACAATGTTTCTGGAAAATGTCAGTGCTGTGGTTATACCACTTAGCAGGTTTGAAGGTACCAGTTACCCCTTGTAAAAGATAATCTGTTGGTTTTGAGTTATATGGAAAAAGATGTTAATATGACTTCCTGTGAAACAGTACTGCACTTGAATTTGGCAGGGAATGCTGTTTTCCCTGTTACTGGTGTTCTGCTTTATTTCTGTGCACCTATTCCCCCCACCCCCCAACCCTTTTCTTGTGAGGGGGTGATGTTTATCGGCACCATACTGTCATGTAAGTCTAGTTTAAGGGATTCAGTTGTAGACAGAATTCACTTACTTTTCTCCACTCCCTCCAGTAGTCATATTTAAGAGCTAGTTTCAAGCTTTTATAATTTTTTCTAGTTGCTGTTTTCATATATTTGATGAAAGAGTTTTGAAGGAAGCTTGGGAAACCTCTAGTTTCAAGTCCCACTAAAAGCAGAAATCTGAATTCCAACTGGTTCCTTGGGGCTCTGTCCAGCTAGGTCTTGGAAAGATTAAAGGATGGAGAACCCAGACTCTCCGGTCAGCCTGTTCAAGTGCCTGACTGCCTTCATGGTGAAAAAATCTCTTAATGTCAGCTTGGACCCTCCTTGGTTTTGGAATTACAGAAACATTTAGGTTGGAAAGAAACTTTACAGTCATTGAGTCCAGCTGTTACCCCAGCATTCCTAAGTATTCCAAAGGATTGATCATAGTTTCTTGTGTTTCTGCTGTGCACCTCTGTTGCTCCCATCTTCCTGGTAATCTCCTAGGTATCAATCAGAATGCTGCTGTTTTGTTATCCTGAAACCTTCCCTTCTTCAGGCTAAACAAGTACAATTCCCACAGCATCTGATTCATTGTAGGGCAAGTCATCTAGTCCCCTGATCATCTTGGTACCCACCCTGTTTACTGGTGTTCTGGTTTTAATGGGTGTCCCAAAACTGGCTGGTGACCAGCATATAAAGAGTGATAAATAAATGATCAGTTCCCTTAATATGCAGTTTCGTTCTATTAGTAAAAATAAGGCTGTTGTTAGCCTTTGTCGTTGGCAGGGTGCAGTGTTGATTCATGTTCAGTTGCAAACCCTCTCAGGTAATTGATGGTTGCCTTGAAGCTGAGTTGTCTGGCATGTGTATATCAGGTACTGCATTTGTTCACTGTGTGTTCTGATTCAGCCTAATGGATTTGGTATTTCAGCCCTGCAAAGTTTTCTCTGCCCGCTGGACTGGTTCGTCTGGTTAGTAAGCAGATCAACTGGCACCTCGTACTTGCAAGGTAACCAGCTCCCATGCTTTGCCATTTCTGACAGGAGTGAATGTATTAACACTTCCTCTGCTTCCCCCCACCATCCCCACTGATAGCTGTGCTGAGTTGGTATTGTGCTAAAGATGTGTTATTCTTTCTGGCCAAGGGAAATACTCTGGGCTCTCACAGGTGGCCTCAGTGTGCTACCTAGCGGCTTCTACCTGCTTCCCTTCAGTTAGTTCACCTCTCACTCAGGGCTGAATGTCTGTCTAGCTTTTGAGGCAAAGTGGCTTGCAGTGCAGTCATTTTCAAATTCAAGTCCTGAATGTGGTTCATTAAAGACTTACAACTTGGCAGGATATATAATTTTAAAAGAAGCAATTTATATTTTTGGAAAGTGAATGCATACCCTCAAGACTTGTCTGCTATTGCATACACAGAGAAGTGAGAATTCCAGGGCTGTTCTGGAGGAATTTTGGCAACTTCAGTGCCAAAATTCATTACTGGCTTTTAAAAGTAAGCACAAATATGCACAAAAAAAAGGTTCAGTGACATGATTACATGAAGGTAGTAGGGGAGGCTTTAGTTTGTTGTATGCAAAGACGCATTACTTACTGAGTTATGATCGTTGTTTATATCAGATAAAACAATACATAGTTTTGCACATTGCTGTTTAAAATTACCTGTAATCAACATCTGGCTCTGACTTCCCATGCAGTGGGATTTTAAACATTGTTTTCTTGGTGCTGCTGGAAAAGAGTGGCAGATAGTTTTCTGTGAAATGAGTATCATAGCATGGATATTTTATTTTTAATAAAACCTGGTGTTTCCCATTTTATTTTTTTAAAATATTTGTGAGTGAGGCAATTTATATCTAACCATGGAGAAAAGCACCTGGGACTCTGATGCACATTCTGTAAGGAGTGGACTTTACATGAACTTTCACATCTGTGTTTTCTTTCAGCAATGGTAAATTGTTGGCAGTTGTTCAAGACCAATGTGTAGAAATCAGGTAACTTGGCATTATCTTTTACTTCAGCTGTGGAGTTCTGAGAAAGTGTCTCTGGTCATTTGCTAGCAATATGTTAAAAGATTTTTTTTTGTTTGTTTTACGATGTTAAATATTGTGAAATTTATCCATAGAATGATCATAAAAGCAGAAGCCTTCTGTTTCTTTTTAGTTCTCAGCAATCCCCCTTTTAAAAAAAAAACCAAAACAAAACCAACATAAACCGTCCTCCCCCAATTATAATAGACGTGTTTATATATCTGTATCTCTCTGTTTTCAAGATGCAAAAGAAAAACAATCAAGATCCTAAAAAATACTCAGCACAAATTAGTCTTTCTAAACTTTGCCTTTCTGCCCCCTCTAGAAATTCTGCCCTAATAAATGGGACAAGGAGCTGATATCTAGTGTTCTTTGTGGAGTAGCTGGCATGTGTAATACTTCACCTTATTTTACAAGTGGTGTGGATTGCCGTAGAGACTGATGCTTTCCCTTTTCTTGTGCTCTCTTAACAGCAAGCTCTCCTTTACCAGTTCAAGAGCACATTTAGCTGTAGAACAGATCTTGATTGAGTGTGTTTACTTGCTTCACAAAAATCCATTTGCTAGAAGGTCAGACCTTCCATTTATATGTAAAAGAAGCAAGTGTATGAAAATTGTTCAATCAAAAGTGGTGTGAGCACCATAAACGTCAGCTTAAAGACTATAAAATAAATCTTGTGTTTCAACTGTATTAATGTAACTATATTCTTGCATTGTTTCTAAAATTGTAACCTAGAGAATACTGACTAGGTTTTTTTTTTTTCTCAAGTTATATGAAGCACTAAAATGATGCTGTCCTATTTCGTACGGCATTACAAATAAATGAGGGATGTTGCTATTTATACAGTTGGAGGAGAGCCTCTAAAATACTATTTTAGTTACTGTAGCTGCCTAAGGGTGAAAGGTACTATCTGCTTTTTTGAACAAGTAGAGGCATGCAGGCCTTTGAATTGTGCACTTGGAATATTTTTCTAGTGTTTTGTTGCAGAAAATTGAATAATGGGATTTTTCATATCTAAATTCATATGAATATTTTTTTTTTTTTTTGCAGGTCTGCAAAGGATGACTTTGTATCCATAGTTGGAAAATGTCAAGGTATGGCAACCTCTTCATCATTACTTAGTGTCATCATTGTTTGTTATTCATACATTGCTAAATAGTGGTGTTGGTTTACTTTAACAATAGTGATAAAATTTGTTAAAATCATTTGAAAGAATCTCCTAATAGTTTTGCTTTGTGACTAGCTCTGTTACTCTCCCTCTGCCACTTCTCTCCTTGATGATCAATACATGAAACCTGAATCTGAATCTGAAATGAAATGATAGTTAGAATTAATGCCTCTGGGAGACAATATGGGGTTTTTCTTTTTTACCCTCCTCTGAGATATGCTTGTTATGCTGGTAGGGCCCCCTGCATTTTTTTTTTTTAATGCAATTACCTTTTTGTTCTATTTAAGGGATTATATTCATTTTTTGCTTTTATCAACAATTTTATTTGTTTTTCATAGTGCCAAAGGATCCTAACCCTCAGTGGAGGAGAGTGGCATGGAGTCATGATTGTACATTACTTGCTTATGCTGAAAGCAGTGGAACAGTCAGAGTGTTTGACCTGATGGGTAGTGAGCTTTTGGTCATTTCACCGGTATGTGCTCTCTTGGGTTAAATACAAATATAGTAGAACTTTTTTTAAGGATCATGCATAAATTCCACTCTTTGACCCTTTTCAAATCATGGCTTGTTATAAATGAATACTGTGCAGAAATGAACCGTAAAAAGTTCCAGTGGAATACATCCATCATACAATTAACAAAAGTCATGTGCAACCCTTACAACAGCACAAACATTTTACATCTGTTTTGGAATTGTGGTAGATCTGTAGGTGCATCAGATAATGAAACTATGGAATCGCCACAATTTGTAGTAATAGATCATAAATCTGCATTTTATATGCAGAGTCAAATTTAAAATCAATAAATATTGCTTACTTTGCTTGGTACAGTATTAGATAATGGCTGTTGACAGGCCACACACGTTATATTTTCTATTTTATGTGTTCAGAGGGTGTATTGAACAGGTCTGTGAAGGTGGCTCAAGTGTATTTCCTCAATAGATTGTCTTTGCAAACTTTATAGTAAAAATATTTCTTTAAAATCAAGATAAAAGAAAATGTATTTCATTTGTAATACAAGCGATGATAATTTAACTTTCTAGTTCTTTCACTGACAAAGACATTTGTTTAAAATCCTCTTTCTCTCCCAATGCCTGCCTCCATTTTTGGGTAAAGACAGCAAGTTTTCCAGGTGATCTGAGTTACGCTATAGCTGGATTGATCTTTCTAGAATACAAAGCAAGTGCCCAGTGGTCAGCTGAACTCCTTGTTGTTAATTATCGTGGAGAGCTGAGAAGTTACCTGGTAAGGTAAGCATAAATTTTGACTTGCTTTGAGAAGGCACAGTGAACTTCAAAGGAATTCTTTCTACTCTTTAAAGAAAATAAATCTGAACTAATGCATATATTTTTTTTTCCCTGGCATACTTAGTGTTGGAACAAATCAAAGCTTTCAAGAAAGTCATAGTTTCAGCTTTAGTAGCCACTATGCCCATGGGATAACAACTGTCATTTATCATCCTGGTCACAGGTAAGCATTCTGTTTGTAGCTTACAGTGTAAGCTATCTGGCATTGGAATGTAAATGATGAACAAAACATGGCAAAATAAACATTGAAGTGAGTTGGATAGGGAGGGGGAGAAAAATCTATTCTAAATTTGCATCAGTCATAACAAGTCATGTTTCTTTCTACTATAAAAGAGTTGCTATGAAGTTCATCTCACTTGACTTTCACTATTCCATTGGTAAAATTATGTCCTTTTGTGTTTGTGTACCTTGTGTAAGCACCATGCATATTTTAGAATGTCAGGAATAGCTTTAGAAGAAGCTTCTGAATGTGATGAAAGATGGGTAAATGCTGAAGTATAAGTTCAGGTGTTGGGTGTTTGTTTGGTTTTGTGCGGGTTTTTTTTGGGGTTTTTTTTTGGTTTTTTTTTTCCTTCTCTATCTGGAGTTGATTGCTGGACTTGTTGGCCAACCCATTTTCCTTACTGTTATGACTGGACCTGCCAGGCTTTGGTATTTGAAGTTGTCTTGTGATGTGTTTTCTTTATTAATAACCTGTTTGGTACAGAAACTGGACTTGAAATGACTGCCTGCCTGCTCTAGAACCCAGTGTAGTTGGAATAGGTCCTGGTTAGCCTATTAGTTACCATAAAAATGTGTCTACTGTTTTAATATCAATTTGTTATGTTGCAGGATAAACTCAGCAACTCTGTTTCTCTCTCCCTTCAGTTGTAGGAACTAAACTTTGTTCTAGATATTTTTCTTCAATTAGATTTGCTAGGATTGAATCTTTCAGTGTTATATCACTGTATTGTTTTAAATAGAGATTAGGCTTGGCTATAGAATACCAGAAGAAACTCAATGTTGAAAGAACTTGTTCTCATTCGTCAGTGTTAAGTAAGCTGTCATATCTATCTTAGGAAAAAAAATTATTATTAATGAGATATAATGTTCTTCTAGCTTATTTTGAGAGATTAATTTTGTGTATGACTTTTTCTTTCCACCTAATTAATATTTAGTGATTTCACATAATTAATAGTATACTAAATTTACAGTTTTTAGGTAATAGTTGTGGGTTATGGAACTCTGGTAACACTACATGACCAGACAACAGAACCAACCCATTGTTTCCTTTGATCAGACCAGGGTTGATGGTTGTTGTATTTCCTGCTATGTGCAGCTAGTTGATTGGCTTAGTAAAGCTGAAAGGTTGAAAAGTTGAAAGTATAAAAATTGACATGTGAAAGAAACAAAATTGGATGGAAAACAAAAGAACCAGTGTTTTGCCCCTGTTGGAAGAAAGTCTTCTGTTTTGAATTGAGTCTGTGGTAGAAAGCTTGTAAATTTGGCATTGGAGAACTCTAAATTTGCAAGTAGAATCTCTTGCTGAAATTTCCTTGTTACCTGAAAAAATCCTAGAAGGGCTTGAACTCAACTACTTCAAAGTTGTGCATTAAAGAAAATGATTGATAAATGCTGAACTTTTAATTTTCAATTATGTGAACTTTGATCACATAAACTTTGTCATTTTGTGCTTTCTTGCATTTCATTTAATCTCAGATGATGAAATTATACTGATGTCCCTTCATCCCTTCACTGCTTGTAAGGCTTGACTTATGCATTACTGTATTACTATGTATTTGCTCGTGGCCCATTATTGTGCAATAAAGTAGCAGTTAAGAACTTAATTTACTTAATTTTTTCAACTAGGCATATGATAATTGCAAAGAGAATATGTCAATAGGGAATGTTTCTGAATCTGCAGGAAAACTTGAAGCAGTAGCTTTGGGAAAAAAAATCTAATAATGCCTTTTACTGTTTTTAAGTATTATATATCTACCTTAATTTAGATACCTAATGTTGGTGTTCTCACATGGTCCCACTGTCATCTGGGATGGAATTTATGGTGCATTTTAGTTAACAAAACTTAATTGTCTGCTTCAAAGTGAGATTTTTGTAAACTCAGATCCAAAATTCAACAGCTGCTTTTGTTTTGGTATCTTAATCTGGAGCTGAACGTTTTATTTCTGGATTATCTGCAATTGATATTAAAGGCTAAAGTTTGCAATGAAGGGCTTGTGATGAAAGAGTTAAAGGGTTTTAGATTTATTTAAATTTTTTTTGTATCAAAATTGCGAAGTAAGGAAGAACATGTGGAGTTTTGCTTGGATGCCTCAGCTGAGCTTGTTCTTGAGACCAGCGTTACACTGGTTATCTTCAATTCAACTTTGTACAAACCTGTGGAGTGGTGTACAACTGAGTACTGCAAGAGCAGCCTGTTTGGGACTGGAGGAACTCTTGGAGATCATCCAGTCCTTTCCCTTTCACCTCAGGGTGAGTTGGAGCAGGTTGCTTGGAGCCCTGTCAGTGCAGTCCAAGACCTGCACATCTGTGTCAAGGTCTCTAAGGTGCTGGAGACTGAGCCTGGCAGCGCATCACTGTGATTGTTTAGGACATACAGAGACAGCTTCTGGCCATCATCTTCTGCAGAATCCTGCACTCTAGGCGTGGCATTTACACAGGTCTTTTTCTAGGACTTGTTGAAAGGGTTCCTGGCCCATTAATCAGGTGTCCAACTGGAACAAAACTCAAAGCACCTTTTGATAAGGAACAGCTGGCAAACCTAGCTCAAAGCTTCCAAAACTTGCTAACTAGCTCTTCCTGGCAATGACAGGCATTGTGAAGTTCCTCAAAGGCCTCCCAGGAGTTGTCTGGTACTCTCAGGAGTCCTCAGATGGTCCCAGAAGTATGTAGAGACTGGAAACAGCTGCACAAACTGGTGCATGCTGGCTGTGCTCTGTGTAGAGCACCTCTGCGAGAAAAAAAATTGGGCTGCCTCATGTTCATGTCCTCCAGTTTTTGGTAAAAGTGATTTCTGACTTTACTGCCTTAGGCTATTCTTTACACTGCAGAATAGCCAAAACTCTTAAGAACTTTAAGCATCACTCTCAAGAGAGATTTTACCACTTTCTACAACCACCCTAAAGATGGTTGTAGCCAGGTGGGGGTCAGCCTCCTCTCCCAAGGAGCCAGTATGACATAGAAGATGACGCTTAAGCTGTACCAGGGGAATTTGAGGTTGGACATCAGGAGGAACTACTTCACGTTAAGAGTGATTAGGCTTTGGAATGGGCTGCCCAGGGAAGTGGTAGGGTCACCATCCCTTGATCTGGTCTAGTTGACATGGTAGTGTTTGGTCATAGGTCGGACTTGATGATCTCAGAGGTTCTTTTCCAGCCTGATGATTTCCAGCCAGTTCTCTCATTCATCCATGGTACAAAATCATCCAGCTGTACATTTGTGACTAGCAGGAGACATGGCAATACTAAATAAGTTTTACTGATGTCTTAAAAAGGATTAAATGTGGAAGGATTTTTTTTTTCCCTTTATTCTTTCTTTGACTTTTGCATTTATAGTTTTGGCATTCCCTGCAGCCAGAGCTGTGCTGTGTGAGCGGCAGCTGCTACTGGGGGCAGAGCACTTAGGGAATGGTGCAGCCTTTGGAAAGGGATAATGGGTAGAGCTTTGAGCTCCTACAGTTGTGCCTTTTGGTAGATACTTTACCTTTTGATGGATGATTCATTATAATGATGCTAGCAAACAAACTTAGACATTATTCTCCAAGTTTTCATCAAAGTAGTCATCAGTTAAATATAGAAGTGCTTGTTAATAAGGTGAAAGGGCTTCAAGGGAAAATACTTTGATACAGTTTAGTGGTCATCAGCAATAATTATAAGGTTTGCCTAAAAGTTCTTAAAATGCCACCTGTGGTGTGTAACGAAATTATTACATGCACACGTATAATTGTGGCTTTAGAAAATAGAATGGACAAACCTTAAGGTGTTTAGTCCTTCAGTGAAAGAGAAGTAGCTTTTGTACCACATCTGAAAAAATGGAAATCTAATGCTTAAGCAGAATGATGAGACCTTGTCATATGCTTAAGCGGAATTTATCGTTTTTGGAGGTAAGGGGGAAACACACACTTGTGGCCAGACTTATTTTTTTTAGATGTTGGGAATTGTGACTTACCTTGAAAGCTAGAGATGAAAATGAATAGGTATACATGCTACTAATAACAAATGTTACTTGAATAATATTGAAGTAGTTTTTGGATTTCAGGGTATTTATTCACAAAGTTTCTTGTGACTGTTAAGTGTCTTGGTATATTTAGCCTTTTGTTATTCTAAGCAAGCTGCTATAGACTTAGGAAAATAAAAAAAAGTGTGTCAGTATGTGAAATCATAATGTATCTTTATATATTTTACAGACTTCTCCTTGTAGGAGGCTGTGAAACAGATGAAGATGGAGTATCTAAAGCAGCTGGTTGTGGGATATCTGCTTGGAGAATTCTGTCAGGCTCTCCCCATTACAAACAGGTCACTAGTTACGAAGATGATGTTAGAACAGTAAGTATGTGTCCTCATTTTACTGGATGAATATTGTCACTGGAAGCTCAATAAGTATCTCTTTATGAAAGATGAATTTAATGTGATGTTTTGCTATTTTTTAAGCTATGATCTGTATATCTAAACAGTTCCTTTTCCCACAGCATCTGACTGTTTTTGATTTTTCTGTAGTATGATTTGAACTTTAAGTTCTTAATTGTGTTTTTAAAACCAAAAACAAGAAGAAAGAAATCTGTAAATTTCCAAGCTACAATAATTTTTTTTGTCTTGGTTGTACATCGGGATATGTTACCTGTCTATGTTGGAAAAAAATCAGTTTGTTCTTCTATTACTTCAGAACAAAAGGCAACACACCTGAAATAAATGTTTCAGTTTAATTCTGTCTCTTGATTTGTTTTGCTTCTATTAGAAGTAAATGTTTGATTTGGTAACAACTTGGTTCTACTGAAATCAATTTACAATATACCAGGATAAATTCCAGTCTTTGCTCTTATATAGGTGTTGCTTAGTATTACAAGCAAATTGTTAATTTAATTGCAAATGAGTAGTGCTTTTCTGTGACATGTTATATACCCACTGAAGTGGACAGAATTATACAAACAGGATTTTATTATGTTTGCATTATTTTAAAGTAGGCAGTCTTATGGAAGTTTAAAAATAGTAACATCATAGAATATGCCACAGTTGGAGGAGACCCACAAAAAGTATTGACTCCAACTCCTGGCACTGCACATGACACCCTGAGTCACATCATGTGCCCAAGAGTACTGTCCTGCCTGTTCCAGTGCCCAATCGCCCCCTGGGTGAAGAAGCTTTTTCCAGATAATCCAACCTAACCCTCCCCCAGTGCAACTTCAGGCCATTCCCTTGGGTCCTGTCCATGGTCACCACGCAGCAGAAATCGGTGTCTGCCCCTCCTTTCCCTCTCATGATGAAGTTGTAACTGCAGTGAGGTCTCTCCTCACTCTACGGGCTCAACAGGCCAAATGACCTCAGCTCCTTCCCTCAAGGCCCTTCACCATCCTCATGGCCTTCTTTGGACACTCTAAGGGCTTAATCTCTTTCATGTATTGTAGCACTGCTGACTCATTCAACTCCTAAGTCCCTTTTCCCAGTGCTGCTCTCATTCCCCACTCTGTGCACACAGCCAGGGTTGCCCCAGATACACAGTTTGTCACTTGGCCTTGTTAAACTTCGTATGGTGGGTGATTGCCCATCTCTGTTTTGTCAAGGTCTTTCTGCAGAGCCTTTAAAGAATCTTTCAGAGTTATTTTAGTGTTTTAATTATTACTTAATTTTTGGTGCATAAAACAGTGTATGAGATTGTTTTTCATTGTGTGATTTTTTTCTGTTCTTAACAGGCACAGAGAAGAGGATTATTAAGGATTATGAATTTAAGATTTTACAGCAGACGAGGAACAGAACAGGTATTAAGATCTAGGTCTACCTCAGCTATGTATTTTACTGACATAACTGTCCATTAATGACTACTGAGAGACTGACTGAAAGTAGGTTTTAATTTATGCAACTTAGGAATTAACAGTCTATTAAATTAATCGAAAAGCTTTAGCTTTTGGAGTGGCTTGCCACTTATTTGACTTTCTTAAAAATCCAGTTAGTTCATTTGCTGAAGTTTGAATCACTGGGTTTCAGGAACAGGTTTAGAGATGTAAAGTTAAGTATTAAATGTAAAACCTTATTCAAAAAAGAAGGTATAAGAAGCCACCTAATTATTTGTTAATGAATGTGATAATCAGATCATGTTGGATGTGTTATATATTCTACAAGAAGAACGTAGATTGTGGTGATGTTTCTCAAATATATACCCAGGTGATAAAGAATGAGAACAAAATTCAGCTTTCTGTACTACACCTATCCCACTAGAAAACAATAAAAAATCGTCAGCCCACAGTTTTCATGCCATGTGGGCAAGAAAAAAATGGATGGATTCAAACTAATTATTCATGGCTCAAATAAGACAGACACAAGGACTTTATTTTTACAGTCTGAGATAGTATGGAAACATTTTGCTAAGTAGCTTCAGAAGTTTATTACAGGTCAGACTTCTACTCCAAGGGTGGATGTGAACCTAATGAAACTGGTGATCAGAATCAACTTATTCTTAACAAACCCTGGGTATGGAGCTTGTGTTCTCCTCTGCCCTGAATGAACGTTAAATCTTGAACATTGTGCTGTGGTGTAGGTGTGTGCTTTCTGTATTGCTAAAGTGTTATACACAGTGCTTTCTTCTACATGCCTTAGGAACTTCCCATGCAGTACTGCACTTCCTTTTCTAATTTTATCTATTCATCGTGTGTAGCCTTGGTTTGATTCCTTTTTCTATCCCACTTTTCCATCTTGTAAAAAAGTTTGTTTTCCTTTCTTTTGCTTTACAAAGAAAGAACAGTAAAGAATCTGTCTACCACCTTCACTCTGTGTCCTCCTGAGAGAAAAAAATGCCTGATTTGAGTTGGAAATGACCTTAATAGATTTTTGGGATGTTTTGGGTGACTGGTTAAAAGAAATTGTACTTGCCAGTACTAAATTAATGAAGAAACGTAGAAACTTATTCATCCTTGAATGTTTGATCAGTTTTCAGAGATTATGGCTTAAATATGTAAGGTATAGTTTGTATTCTTCGTGTGAAATTAATGCCAGGGTTAAAATACGACAGACACAGCAGCTAGAGGACTTGTATAATAGAACTGGCTATACTGGGATTTTATTCTAAGTGTTAAATGAAACTTAAAAAATGTGTAGTGCCAGCCTGCTGAGTTTCTCAACATTTTGTTTTGCTGTCAAGCTGTTTATGGAGGCAGCATTGCCTGCTTTGGCAAAGGACTGATTAATTTTTATAGATAGCAAGGCTTGGGTTATAAATTTGAGTGTGTAAATGGCCACCCAATATGTAAGTTTCGCAGCCAGCGAATTATTACCAACAGCTGAGTAAGCATTTACCTCCTTTCAAGATGTGTGATGTTCAGTTCACTCTTCAGTTATCTGAATGGGTAACATATTTTAGCTCTGTGTTTCTAGGTCCTTTAACAGTCTTTTGTTCTTTGTCCTTTGTGCATGGAGATTTACTTGTAAAGAGAGCATTGCCGTTAGAAGCCATGTACAATTCCTGGACAAACTGCAGTCAAAAGTGCAGTATTCCAGCTACCTAAGAATATAGTCAGAGAATATGATTTTTTTCTAATATAAATATTTCTTAATGGGTTTAAAAAAAACCCTTAATGCTCTCCTTTTCAATTAAAAACAGATTTTAGGCATGGATTTAAGGAGTGCTCTCAACAGCTGCAAACCACTCTGCAACAGTAAACAGATTTCTTGATTGTCATTGCTTCTGTAACATACCTAGAAATTTAAAAAGCCTAAGAAAAAAAAATGATAATAAAAAAACCCCCTGAGTCCAAACAAACACACTGACCTGAAAATAATACTTTTATCTTCAAATAATACCTACCAGTAATGTTCTGTAGAAAAGTTATGAAAACTTCCTAATTGATGGATGTCAGCTAAGCTTTCTGTGCTTCATTTATGTTGGGGTATTTTCTGAGAGGGGAGGTGCTTGCCTAAAAATTGGTTAGCTGCAAACTTAAACAATTTTAACTGCAGATCCTTATTAAATTTTTTCTTAAATGAAATAAAAAAATGAAATTTTATGTACAACATAGATTTTGGGAATCTGCATCCTGCTGTTTTTCAGGGAAAACGAGACACTTCAAAACTGATCGGTGTTTCTGAAAATATACAATTTTGTTGGGAGAGGGGTGAATAAATGTAAAACGTATTTTCAGAAATCGTCATTCATTGCCAGTGGCACTAAATTTGACCTTAAAATTTAAGAGTGCAATTAGAGTGTCTTGTGGCAATAGTGTAGAGATCCGATTGTAAATGTGCAAGATTTCATGAATCCTTAAGAAGGTATTTTGTTAGACGTATATTTTTGCCTCTTAAGGTATCCAGAGCTGAAGGAAAACTTAATCCAGGAGAATTTTTGTAGCCTTGATGAATTTAATTTGCAAATATTGAATTACTTTATCTGTATGGACTTAATCTGATAATCCCTATGTTACTGCTTGGTCTGTTGTCACTTAAGACGCTCTTGGATTCTGATTTAGTGTCCTGAAATGAACAGTGTGCTCCCCCTAGATCTCTTAATTTCTATATTTCTTGTATCTTTTTTTTCCCCCTTAGTTTAAGAATTTGATTTGCAATAATGCCACCCAGAAGTCTGCTCCCAGAGGGAAAGCTGTACTAAGCTGTGGTTTAGTAATAGTCTTCCTTGGGTGGACCAGAGTCAGGATAGTAGAAAGTGAGGCTGCTGAATTTTTTTTCCGTGCAGTTTTCTGTTCAAGTGGCTCTACATTGCTGTCAGGGTGTTCTCTAAGGAATGCTGCACTTCCAGGTTTTATTTGCCATATAATAATGTGATACAGAAATTTACATTCCTAAGGATTTGTTCATGCTAAGATAGTGTTCTTCCTTGATGCAGGTTGTTTTTACTCTTCCATGCCACAACTGATATTTTATCTCTTCTTTTTAGAATAAGGGGTTTTTTGTTTGCTTTTAATTTAAGGCATGTTAACTTTTCAGAGTGGAAGATTGTGCAATTTCTTTTGTTTCCCTAAAATAGGAAAAAATATATTTGGAGGAATATTTTGGGATATTCCTTGGTGTATATTTTTATTATGTTTGTTTATTTATTTGCTTGGGTGTCATGTTTGGCAGGATGGAGTTTTCAAGATGAATCTTTCTCCTGATGGAGCTCTTTTGGCAGCTATTCATTTCTCAGGAAAACTGACAATCTGGTCTATTCCATCTCTCAGACAACAAGGAGAATGGGACCAAACTGCTCAGGTAAGAAAAATGTGTATGTTTAAAAACTTGAATTATATATCTTACTCTTCTGAAAGTGTGTTTTTGTAGGAGATGAGAGGAGTTTGGATAAGGGTGTGCTGGCTACATACTAACTTCCCAGTCAGCTCCATGTTTGTCAAGAGCCCTATGCTTTTATAATAATCTTTCTGTGTTATCCCCATAGACTGTAAACCTGAAGCAATTACGTTACAATGAATTTTTCATGAGGCATTTTGGTGCCAAGCAGGTAACACTGTTAGAATTAGACTACTATACCATTAGACTGAAATGCTGTTACAGAAGAACAGGCTGACATAGGTAAATTTGTTTCAGTGGTTGAAACCAAATTCTGCTGGATGTCTTAATGTATTCTATTCCTCCTTCAAAATTTAGCATACCTGGTTCCAGATGATGCTCTAGAATATTTTCTTAATCAGTTTGCTATTAAGTTTAATGCTTTCTACAGGAATTGTTTGCAAAACTAAGTAGGGGTACTTACATTAAGAATTACTCAGACACTGGCAAACTTTTACGGGACTTGGATGAATTTAAACGCTGGGAATTTAAAGCTAATTAATTTTCAAAGAAAAAAATAGGACTGTATTTTAATGAGGAAATACATTCTGAAAAGTGAAAAATCTGAAACGATGCACACTAGTATGTAAAGTGTTCTGATTTTCCTCCCATTAATTTCTTGACTAATAGACAAAGAAAGTCTTTTCACTTGAAGTACTGTGTGTTATGTTCCAAACCTATGAGACATAAACCAGTATTAGTTCCAAACAGAGTAAACAAATGGGATTGAAATGTAATTTCAAGCTTATTTAGAAAAGCATTTTTAAGCAACCAAAACAAACAAATAAAACCTCAAAGAAATTCTGCTCTAGTGTTGGGCTAAGTTGTGTGTCTGTATATGCATATCTTATGCATATCTATCTATTTATAATACACACTTTAGACAAATTTTGCTCAAGGATGTTTACAGTGAGTTGTACGTCTTTCTTTTTAGCAATACAGAATATGTATTCTGAAAGAGCATTTGGGACTTTATAGTTCAGTGAGGGTGATATAAAGGAATATTTAGTGCTTGATTGTTCTCAGAATTTTTTTATAAGTCAAACTGGTGTCCATTATACTTGTACACAAGTATAATGTGTATTTTCATAGTATGTGTGAAATTAACTTAGAGTGGTCTCATGTTTACTTTTAATTAGTATACTCTCCTCTTTCTACTGAAAAATGAAGTCTAAAGAACACCTTCTGCTTGACCCACATGTGCTTTAGTTATTTTGGCTTCCACTGTGTTGCACTCAGGGACAGGATTTCTGTCACTGCTAAATCAGGTTTGAAACAACAGCACTGCAACATAATTCTAAACCTTGCAGTGCATCAGTTAATAATACTGCTCCTTTTCTTGCACTAGTCTTGAAAGGGGCTTTATGATTCTGAAAATAGCTGGGGAAAATACTTACACGACTGTGCTAGACTGTCACAAGGCCACTACACAGACTCCTTCGGAGATTATTTTTTGTGCCTGCAGTCCTATGTATAGACATGAAAAACAAACACTTGGCTTTTGATTGCTGGAGAACCTTTATTTCAGAGATCTTTAGAGTATAATTACTGTTTAAAGCTAGTCAGACCACGAGTTACGGTTTTGTTTTGTTTTTTGAATTGTCTGTAGAAAGGTACAGTGGAACTGCAACAGTTGTATGTTTATCCTTTAGAAGAGTTTGAATTTATAGTTTGAAAAATGAGTGGGTCAGCAACAGAGTAAATAAACAGATTCTGTGTTACAAAGATTTACTTGCATATAATTTTTTTTTCTATTTTGTTTAGCCAGGGTATGATGAGCTTAACCCAGACTGGAGACTTTCTAGTGAAAAAAGAAAGAAAATAAAAGGTATGCAGTACAGTTAGATCATTATTTTATATCACTGTGTAGTTAAAAATAGTAATGCAAATATATGAAGACTGAAATGGCTTAATTAAACCTCAGTCAGGTTGCCAAAATTGCATGATTTGAATTTGTAGCATGGCAGAGCTAAATGAGTGTCATAATAGTTTTTTTTTTTTTCGGATTCTCTCTTAGGAATGCTTTTATATCCATAAAGAAGTTGATATTTCAGTTAGCATAGGATTTAATCTTTTCTTCCAGTGAATATCTAATAAATCTTGAAAGCTACTGTAATCTAAACATATCAGTTTAAAATTCTAAAAACAATTCTAAAACAAATTTCCTCTGACTGGATTTACCTCATCACTCTCTATTGTTTTCAGGCCAACCTGTGCAGCCATTTAGCACCTGGTTATTATGGCTGTTTCAAGAGTGCAGAGATGAATAGTTATTCCATGATCCATTTGCTGCTGTTTGTACACATATATATTGTGTATATATTATTAAACTAATATTAATATTATTAAAAGATTCCTGTTTTTTGCGTAATTTTTCTTGGTGATTCTGTTTTTGGATTAATTGATCTGACCTTTGTAGGTAGGCTGCTGATTAAGCACTGTTAAAAAGAATAATCTGACCTGTTTCTTAGAGCTGTTTGGGGAAAGGTTGTTTTCATCAGAGGAGTGGAAAGTGATGTGTGGGGAGCAAAATGAGCCTGCTCTTTGGTGAGCATTTCATCCCAACACCCAGTAACCATATCAAGACAGTGACTAGAAATGCCACAGCTTCCATCCTCAGTCTTAGAGACTTTCTTGTTTATTTGTTTTTTTAGTTTAATATTCCTAACAATGTCCTTTTGAAATATGTTGGTATGTTTACTTGTCTTCAAAAGAAGTGTAGACTTTTCTAATTTTCATGAGTATTAGGTTTGTTATGTTGAAGATGGCTTGATAGGTAATGAAGTAGATCTTTATCAAAGATCAAAAATCTGTCACATTTTGTGCAAGTGAATCAGTTTACGGTGAATTTTTTCCAAATAATTTAAATTTGTAATTAGGTGATTTTTTTGTTTTTAACAGCTTTATTTAATATAAAAATGATTTAGTAAAACCATTGATTTAAAATATAAAGTTGATATAAAATATATACTTACTGAAGCAAGGTTGCAAATATACAGTAAATATCTGTTAGATTAGACTATATTTCTTCATAATGGAAGTCTTTTCTGTTTGTACCTGAGGTTTAACATTATATTTCTGTATATGGCACTTTCTTATTTTAGATAAAGAATCCTATTACCCATTGATAGATGTAAATTGGTGGGCAGATAATTCTGTCATCCTTGCTCGCTGCTCTGGTGCACTGACTGTGTCATCAGTCAAGACGTTAAGAAACCTGCTGGGAAAGGCGTGTGAATGGTTTGAGAGCTCTCCTCAGGTCACTTCGGCTCACGACGGAGGATTTCTAAGTCTGGAGGTGAGGAATGTGCATGAGCAGGTGTCCTTCTGGAATGCAGTGTGACAGTTTGCTTTTTTGTATGTGATCCTAAGTTAGGGGGGCTGAAATAGAAGATACTACTACTAATAGGAAAAGTGATTCTGCTTCATTTTCTGTAGATAGGCATTGCAGGGAGATTCTGAATTTGCTGCAGCTTAACTGTTCCAAGAAAAACTTGATAAAATAAATAGATAACTTGTGGAGAGTAGAAGCAAAACCTCCTGGAAGACTGAGTCTCAATGAGAGCAAACTTGCAATAGAAAAGCATTTGTGTTGACAGTAACCTTACCCTATATGTCAGTGCATCTGAAGAACACTGCAGCCATACCTCTTCCACTTTGAAGTACATGGCTCATAAAGAAAGAGTGAACACATTGAAGTTAGACATGAGGAAGAAGATGAAGGCAGAGACATGTAAAAGCTGCATATAAAAGCCACATTTTTTGTTTATTTTTAATAGGATTCCAGAAGGGAGTAGAATATAACAAGGTTAATCAGTAATTTTCTTTGAAATGGAGAAAATTACTCTCTTCTAAAGCTTATATGGAAATAGATCTTAAACATCTTAATCAAAAGTTTAACATTAGAATCAGAAAATCTCAGTAGGCACCAAAGCTTGAGCATGTGTTTTTGGAAAGTTGTGTTATTCTGGAAATAATATATGCAGCCAGTGACTGGCATACTACAGCCTAAGGATATAGTCTGAGATTGTGTTGAACAGAAGACCTTGCTTTGAATAGCTGAGAGTTGAAGACACTCCTTTATGCTGCAGTGAGCTATAGAAAAGCATAGGAAGGTGTCTCCACTGTTCTGCCCCGTCTTGACTGATGCAGGGTGTGCAGTGTAAAGGCAGGTTATTAACAAGCCTTCACTTTGGTAGGTGAGGGATGAAGCCTCAGATCCGGAAGACAGGTGCAGTCAGAGTTTGTGGAACAGGTTAAGCAAACTGAGAAACAAAGGTTTTAAAGGAGAGAGGAGGAAGGATGTTGATTCTGACATTTGAAGTCCTGGAAGTGGAGATGTACTCAGTTCTTACTAAAGTAGTTTAGGTGTACTAGGTGGATGCTTCTTGTTGATGTTTTCTGTGCAGTGTGAGGTGAAACTTGTCCCAAAAAGACTGCGCTTGGACAGCAGGCCTGGTGATGAAGATGAGGGAGAAGATGATTCAGACTCAGATGATGAAACTTCTGCTAAGGACAGATACTTCAGCTACCTAAAGCAAGGACTGTACTTTGTGACAGAAATGGAACGATTCGCTCCTCCACGGAAACGACCGCGTACTATTACAAAGAATTTTCGCCTTGTCAGCTTAAGATCCACAACTCCAGAGGAGCTGTACCAGAGAAAAGTAAGTGTAGATGGAAATACCACATTTCTCTTAATCACCTTTATTTAGAAGGAGCTTTTTAATTCCTGCTTTTCTGACAAAAGGACTTAGGCACACATTTCTGACAGTCTCTTAACTCTCAGTATGCTGTGTCACCTGATCAAAGGGATCCTTTTTTTTAAACTAGCATTATAATAACTGAAATGAGGTGATGTTTTCCCTGGGAGACGCTGTGCGTCATTGGCTTGGCTAGACTTGAACATGTGTTTGCATGTAGTGAAACACTTTGCAAATATATTGAATGAAATCAGTTTAATTTTTTGGCCCAGGAGTGGGTTAACTTAGAGTCTTCTGTGAATGTTTTGCATGTTTTTTCAGATATATGTACAGATTAGGCCTCTGACTCATTATTCCCAAACAGATTGTGCTTCATTTTTAGGGCTTTTGATCTTAAGACTGCTTTGTCTTAAGCCATTCTAGTTATTCTGTTGGTCAACAAGCCCACTCTGTAACTACTGCAGTTCCCAGGGAATGCTGATGTCAAACTAAATAAGATGCATAGCTAATATGATGTTACCTAAATAACGTCTTCCTTTCATATGAGGGGAAAATCTCTGATTTTCTGGAGGTGTCCATTAGGTCTGAATCTTATTTGTATCTTGAACCAGTCTCTTTCCTACCTGCTTATGCATACTCAGCAATTATCCCTCTGCCTTTTTAAACTCACAGAATTAACAGTTCATTGTTCAGTATGGAAATCAAATTACTTCAATTTTAATATGTTTGCTTTTTAGATTGATAATGAAGAATATGGGGAAGCTTTGTCTTTAGCTCAAACGTATGGCCTTGATTCTGATCTTGTGTACCAAAGACAGTGGAGGAAGTCAGCTGTTAATGTTGCTTCAATTCAAGACTACTTGGTGCGTTTGTGTTTTGTGATTTTTTTTTTGTTTTTGTTTTTTTTTAGGCTTTCTTATCAGACTGACTGTGTTATCTTTACAGAAATGGAATTCTTAATTGTATTCTAATTTATGCAACGTAAATTGGTGGCAGTTTGAAGAATTGTCCTGCAAATTCTATTTCATGTCATGTGTAAGAGAACAATTTAACTGAAGGCCTGATCTAGAAACCTTGGCAGTTAATGAAATTTCTTTTGGAATATCTTCTAACTTCTGTTAATAGTAACACACTTCCTGTGTGTAATCTCTTTCCCCACATGCAGCAGTAGATTATTGCCTGGCAAATGGAGAATAACAATTGGAAATATCAACTGTTTAAATTTCCAGTTATTACAGAAAATAAATTGGGAAGGTGAAGTTGGTAGCAGTAGCTATATCACAAAGTTTGAATAACAAAATTTACAGAGAACTCTGTGAACTGTAACTGAGCTTTTCAGTAGAATTGACATGGGAGATTTTTGTCTTGGAAGAAAGACTTGTAAGTCAGCAGAAAAATGGTGTTGAAGTTGTACAAACTTATGGTTGTGGTAAAGTATTAGTAATAGAAATATACTGTTAGTATAGAATAGGAATATAAAGTTTAGTATTAGTCTAGTCGATATAGTATTAATAATATAGGTATATATATAGTAGTAAGGATAGGTATGTTAGTCTAGGCTAAAATATTACAAGAGATCAAGATAAACGTAATTATTTTTTTTTCAACTCAGATACTGACTGAGTGTCAAAATTTAGCCTTTCTCTATGTGATCTGTAATTTCAACCAAAGATCATCAGTTAAGGCAAATGTATTTTGTAATTCTGCTGCCTTTTCTGTCACAGAATCTCACTGGCATATGAAGAAGATATTATTGAAAATGATTCTAGTGCTATTGTACCATATATATACTTGGTTTATAAAACACATATTTTACCCCCAAACCAGCACATTTTATTTAGTGTAGAAAGGAGTGATGTTAATTGGAAAATACAAATAACTTCGGTTCCAGTTCTTGTGGAAGTTCTCCTAAATCATTTGGTATTTCTGTGCCCTTTTCTGCCACACATACTCTGAAGGAATTGTATTTATTGTGCTCTCATCTCTTTTGTTGGTTTGCATTGTCAGTCACCAGAGGAGCTTGACATTTTCTTAAGTGGAAGAAATATGTGAGGAAACTTAAACATAATCTCTGGTTCCATTGCTTTGGATTGGACCATGTAACATGGTGTCTGTGCTCTTGTTCTTGGGCAGAGCAAAATCAAGAAACGTGCATGGGTTCTTCATGAGTGCTTGGAAAGAGTTCCAGAAAATGCGGATGCTGCTAAGAAGCTGCTTCAATATGGCTTGAAAGGCACAGACTTGGAGGCTCTTGTGGCCATAGGAAAAGGAGAAGATGGTGGCAGGTTTGGGAAGAGTATTTTTTTTGTTTTCTTTTTAAAGAATGGTATATAAAGTATTTTATAGTGATTTGGTAAAATTTTTTTCTTACCAGCTGCTAGTGAAAATATTGAGAAGCTTTGGCAAGACATAAAGATAGGTCATGCTTTGACTCAGACTATTCTGTAGATGTCCACAAAGTACCTATAAATTTTCCTCTGTATGTACAGAAAATACAGTGTTCATTGCAAATACAAGCCCTGTAATTTATTCATCAGAGGGAATTTATGATGTCAGTATTTTACTACGAGACTCTTCTTCTCTTGATACTTTTCAAAGCTGCAGTTAACCCTATAAATGTGTTTTGTTACATGTCTTAATTGTATTGATCAAGCAGAAGCAAGACACACTAGAGACAATTCTCAGTGTTCAGTTTCTGGTGGTAGAAAGAGGGTGTTCTTTCTTTGTGCAGTCCTCTATTACCATTGCATACTATCGAGCTGCTGCCAATCCCACTGCTGGCTATGGAATTTAGAAACTTAACCCGTTTGGTTTTGGTTTGTTTTAGGGAGTGGAAACAAGAGTTGGTGTCTCTTGTTGACTTGGGAAGAATCCCTGCTTGTTTGTAACAAAAAAATTCAGTATTTTTTTATAAATACCCAGATTTTTTGGCAAAACATACACAAAAAACTGTTTTAATATGTCTCTTAAAAAATCAGTTCTCTTTTTTTTTTCTCCCTTCATTGTTTACATTGTTGATTTTGTCTTCCAGATTTATCTTACCAGGGGAAGTGGACATTGAAATTCCCTATGAAGACTTTCTGTCACCAGATGAAGAAATGGATACTAGAAAGGAAAAAGAGGCCAAAAAGCGTCAAGAACTGCTATTATCAGTAAACTTCTCAAAGTAAATGAAATGCTAGGCCATGTTTTATTCAGAATTACAGGTTTATAATAACTACACAGTTGCAAAACCATAATTAATTACTCTTCTATATATTATTCCTATGAGAAAAGTGGTTTATCATTGACATTGTATTTTGTCCAAGTTCTTAGTTTACTTTATTTATTGATATATCCCAGTGCACAAAGTCATTAAAATGTGTAATCTTTGTATTCATATGTACATGATGTAAAATATTGATGGCAAATGTGAAAATCCCTGTTCTGAACACAGGCTGACACTGGAACAGAAGGAGCTCTGCCGTAGCAGGCTGAAGCTGTTAACTTACCTTGATCGCCTTGAGACCTATGAGGTGAGTTCTTCTGAGTTCTCACACCAAAGCTATTCCTGCAACTTCAGCATCATATAATCTTATCCTTTTTTGTTATTTATTGTGGTATTAATGTTTATAGCTTGCTGAAAGGCTACAGTCTGTCACTGTTTTCTGTTCAAGTGACTGTTTCAAAAGGATGGCTTCTAGTCTTGAGAGGTGCAGTTGGGCAAAAGCCTGCTTTGAACATCCTGTGTCTGCAGGGAACTGAATTATGCAATTACATGGGATGTGGAGCTCAGGCAGGATTGCTGTGATTTCTCTGTCAGTCAAATTGGCAAGTTCTGTGCAGTTTCTCTAACAGATCTTTTTCTTCTTGAGCTTACCAGTGTGAAAGTTTTTGGAATGTCAGACTATATTTTGCTAAGTTTTTAAATTTTAAATTTGCAGTTCGCAATGCACACCACTCCCATTTTGGCTTTTACCATGTCTATGTAACTAATGATGTCTAAGCCTTAATTAAAATAAGGCAGAAAATTGTCTTAGCTTATCAACCAAAAATGCATCTGTTTTTTTCATACTGAAACAAAAAACCCAGCATACTTTTCAGCATATATCTCATACTTACTCATCCTAGGCTGGAAAGATGTGTAGACTTTTTGATGCTTTTGTAAATCTTGTATAAAAAGCAGTCTTTTTTTTTTTTAAAGGAAATCCTTGGAGGGCCTCATGCAGCTGAGCAGCATTATGATGGAGAATTCTTTAAGAAGTTCAGAAATCAGAATATCGTACTTTCAGCAAGAACTTATGCTCGGGTATTAATATTTATGTTGCTAGAATGCAGTGTCATTTTGGTGTTGCTCTTTGCACTAAAATGCTTTTTCCTCCTCCCTTTGAACTTGCTTGCATCTCAGTGGAAATTTAAGAGGTGGTGTCTTTGTTTGATTTTAAATATTAAATGCTGTGACCCTGACCTTATCTTCTTTGTTGCTAAAGAAAATATAAAAATGAACTATTCATTGTATGACCTAAGCTTTCTTGCTCATTTTCAGTCAAAATCAATCTTAAGCTCTGCAACTTACTGTTCTGTTCTTTAGGAAAGCAACGTCAGAGCCCTGGAAATTTTGTTCACTTTCCATGGATCAGTTTTACTTCCACACAGACAGGCAATTCTCTCCAATTTTCCAGAGACTACCTCACCACATGAGTATGCTTTGCTGTTACCTGAAGCTTGGTAAGGATGCATCAGTAGATACTAGCTCAAAGAGAGATGGTTTTTAGATTAAATCATGAATTTAGATTATGAATTAGTTTCCATGTACGGCAGTCTGCCATTGGTTATTATTTGGAATTGAGAGCACGTTTGTCTGTATGGGTCTTGACTTGACCAGTCATTTTCTGCTTTACTTTGTGCCATTTGTGGAATCCTTTTGGTCATTAACAAGAAAGTAGGGATTCTTTGCTCTGTTACATAGCTAAGAGGGAACATGGACTTTTCTGACCTGCAGCTGCCCAGATTTTCACATAGTACAGGTCTTTAATTGGTTTGTGGTAATAGCCAGTGTTAGGAAATGCATATTACAAGGGTTTAGGTCTCTGGAAGCAAATACATTTTTCTGGATTTGTTTTGTGAAGTCATTAACACTTAAGCAGTCAGTAACTTCAGAATCATTAATTTTCTTGATACTGATTCTTGTTCAACTTGGTAAGGTAGCATTATGAAAAGCTTTAAGTACAGACTTTCCTACTATTTAATTTCAGCATAAAAAGTTAATTTACTGTAAATTTCACCTAAATTTTTGTAAGAGAGTCTTCCTTGAACATCATAATTATGTCCTGTATATTAATTAGAAGATTTCTTTGCTTTTAGAGTGTTTCTTTTAGACACTTCAATTATTAAATTAGTTTTGAATCATACTGTTCAGTGCTCATAATGAGATGGACAGATTTTATTATTTGGTATTTTACAATAGGACTTTGAAGCCTTACTTGAGAGGGAAACATTTTGGAGGAGCTAATGGAAATTTTTTTTTTTGTAGTCTTCCATTATTATAGTTAAGCTTTTCACTTCAAGGTTTTACTAGTCCCATTTGGGCAATTCTCCTTTTAGAATAGGGTTTTTCAATTAATCAAGTTGTTCTCCTGAAACTTTTCCTAACTTAAAATATCAGTTTTGTCATCTCTGAAGAAAAAGAGCTGTCATTATTTCATGATAGCTAATGCTTCCCTTTTTATTTGTTGGTAGTATTGGGAATACATTTAGTGATTTAGTTAAGGTGTGAAAACACCTGTATTATCCTTTTCTATAAGGTAGAAGTTAGGACCATGGAGAGATATTATTGGAGTGTTTACAAAATTGGTAAAACGTATTCCAGTTTTTCCCTTTTGTTAAGGTTTAGAACGTGAGAAACACAGAAGAATGGTCATCTTAAACGTGGCTCTGATCTATTGTTGGTCATAAATAGACTCGCATGTTTCTGAAGGGTTATTCTTGGTTTTGGTTTTTATTTTATATTGTTGTTTGGTTTGTTTACAAAACTGACTTACGTGCCAAGTGTCAAGATGACAGCTAAAATACAGCATTTCACTAGTGATCTAGTAGTAAAGATGTGAAGTTATGGGGTAAGAACTTAGTTTTGTCTGTTATTGAAAAGTATATATTTTTAATCTTTATTCTCATAGCAGACAGAACTTTGCAGTGCTAGGATTAGGTATGTGCAGGTTCACACTTTATATCCCTCAGATTGTAGAATAGACAATACTGTGTGTCTTTTGAAGTTTTTTGTCTTTGGACAACTACAAAATGCGGATGAGATCAACCCCTATATACACAAATCCCATATACTTATAAAAACATAAAAATACGCTGTATATTTTACATAACCTTTTTCTAAAACTGTTTCTCTGTTACAAAACTGATTGCTCACATATCATTAAATATACTCCCTAAAATATATTTTATTAATGTAAATAAATTAAATATGTACTGATGACAATATCTATTAATAGAGAATAACATGCTAATGAAAGAGATTTAAGTTGTATAAAGTAAAATTTTCTTCCTATTTTAAGGAGGCTTCTGGCAATCTTTATTTCATGTGAATCAAAGAGAATTGAAGTTCTTAGTCATTTTCTGTGAGTTTATTGTCCTTTTAGTCTGGCATTTGTTTTTTAAGGAGTTTATTAGTATGGATAAAATTACTGACATTATGTAGATATGTTGTCATTGTTATAAAATATCATGTAAATAAGTGATAAGTGTGCTGTCTAGTTTTCTTCGTATTAGAAGAGAGTAAGTAATTTGCTCTAAATGAACAGATTGAGCAAGATTATGATAAAATTTATTCATTCCCACAGAACATTAAAAAGTTGTAAGTAGTGACTGTAATTAATATGCTTCTGAACAAAGGAAAAACATTACAAAATTATAAACCCCAGTGTTGTAATTAGTAGAAAAAATATTGCAGCATTACTACACAGTCTCTTTAGCTTATGTAGCTTCTAGAGAAGTGTTTCAGGACAAGTGAGAGTGCATCAATCTGTGTTGATGAACTTTTAATTTAGGCAAATAGATTTGAATCAGGAAATGACTGTCTGGTTTTCCTTTTGAAATTTCACACAGTTGCAGTTGGGAAATAGGGTGTAGCCTTCAGAAGGTGTTTTTTGTTTTTTTTTTTTCCTTTCAGTTGCAAAAAAGGCTGCTTTCTTGTGATTTCTTTTAGATCCTTGTTTTTTCTGACGATTCTTGGTTGCAATGTCTGTAGCAGCCGATTTCAGCAGGGTATTTGGTTGCTGTGCTGCGTGTGATGAGACCACTGACAGAGATCAGCTGATGGCACTGCCTGTTTAAGAGTGCAGCCTGATCCAGTGGCCTTGCTTAAAGAACACCTTGTTGATATGCCTTTGTTGCTCAGTTTCCTGCAGCCCAGACCCCCTGCTAATCAGAAACTATTTTGGTGGAGGTGTTTTCTATGTCTTCGTATCTGCCTGTGTGTAGGATGAAACCCTGTTTTGGATTTACAGTATTGTGTCTGTGTACATGGCACACTTAGAACAGTGAGGGGGTTGATTCCCAGCTGGAGCTCTGTGAGGTGACACTTATCCCTGTGGGAATTCACTGCATTGCTCTATGCTCACTTAGTTCTTCCATCTCTAGGGGAATCTGGCAGAGGAAAAACTTGAGATTGTATAGCAGGTGCTGCCTTGTTAGTGCATGGAGCAGGTGAGGTGTCTAAATAGGCACCTCCATCTACAGCCAGGGTAAGAACATTGAAACAGTTGCTTGCTGTGCACCACCACCAACGCGAATACACATACAAGTGCTATATATGAAGGATTTCCTAACCTTTAAGAAATGTTTTTGTAAAGGTTGTCTTATAACTGTTCATTTGCATCCTCCAGTTCAACTGCTGATAGTAAATTCTAAGTACCTACTGAAAGAAAAGCTCCTTTGTTTAGTGCATTCTATAGGCATAAAGCAGGTGTTTTTCTTGTACTTGGACATGTTATTTACATTAAGATGGCATTTAAAGGGCATTATCACAAAAATTTGAGATCTTGTCAGTCAAGGAAGACATAACAGAAGGCATAATAAAAAAAGAAAAAAAGTTGGTTTCTTTTTCCCTTTTGTGACAGGTTATTAGGTAATACATATTTTTTTCCTGTATCTCCTTGTAATAAGTCTCAAATGGTAGATATCCTTTTGTTTCTCATTTTTGGCACATATTTTATAGCTTAGCATCTTTTGGGGTAACTCAGAACAGTTCAGAAGTTCTCTTTCTAAGCAGAGAATTTATTCATATTATTTCTCAGCTTCTTTTATAATGATGGCTCCTGTGTCTCTGCTTTCTCTTATTGGGATTCATGCACTTTCTCAAAGATCCATCAGAAGCACAGACTGTATCTGTTAGGACAACTTGAATGAAGGTGGTAGGAGTTTAGGTACTCAGAGGAGCTGATAGCTCTTTTTAATCTCTGTTTTAATAGCTGTAGCTAGTGTTCTTAATCTGTAGTTAAGACTGTTGCCCTGAGGTTTTTAAATGTGATCCAGGAAAATAGTGTTTCACCACCGTTATAAATACATAACCAGAGCATTTTTCTATTTTTTAAAGTTTCTTATCCTTTGTATTAGGCTTAACTGCTGTATTGGAACATTACTGCTCACATTTTCAACTCACACAAGTCTGGAACTTCAAATGTATGGTTCCCTCAGCAGCCATAAGTCTGCTATATAGCACATTATGCTATAGTAAAAATCTTCCCCTTAAGACAGCAACTTTTTATATGTTGCTGTGTTTTTGCTTCTTAACTTTCTCAAATACTGGTGTTCAGTTGTGACATAAACTGAATTTTTATTGGAGAATTGTGGATGAACTCCATTTGCCTGATGGACTGGGATGGGAATGTGGAAGTATCTCCTAAAAACTTACTGAAGGTTTTAAAACCTGAAGATTTCCATGTAGTTGACTTTCATCTATGAGTAAGTACTGCTAAGAGTTCATAAGCAGTAACTTTGTCTTTCCATAATGATACCTTCTCCTGAATTAGGTTTTTGGTTATTGCCTGTGGCACTGCAGTTTCAATAAAGCTCTTAGAGCTTCATCTCTTCCTTTCCTTATGTGTGAATGTAAGTAGTTTTGGTAACAGAATGTCTGCAGAACTGTCTAATATATAGTCCCCTCTTTTTCATACTATTTTTTTTCTTGTAAAGCTGAACTGCCTTTGTTTTTAGTGTAATTCAGTGGTGTTCACATTAAAAGAATTAATCCCATGGTGAGTTCTGGTTTTGAATTTGCTTGAATTCCTTTGTATAGTGCTATAGTGAAAATAATAAGGGCGTATGTTTCATATGCATGTCTTTTTTCTCTGCACTAACAGGAAGAAAAAAACAGTTCAGAGGAAGAAGTGTGATTAATATTATTTCAAGGATGTATTAGGTAGAAAAAAATAGCAGATCTTACCTTCTACTATAAAGTAGAAGAAAATAATTCTGGAGAAAAAGATTAACTTGTCATCATGACACTCATGCTCTTGTCTCGATTGACTTCTGGTAGGAGCAGGGAATGTTCTTGTCCATGTGAAAAATAGAGCAGTGGTTTGGGGGAGGAGAGACTCTTCTGCAAACTGCTTGTGTGCAAATCTGTGATAATAGTAGGAATAGCTCATTATAGCCAGGAGGCTGCTGCAGACAGTGAGCTGGTGAAAGTATCACAAATGTTGGTTGTGAGGAGTTTTTGAGGAAGAGATTGAGACTTGAAGCCATGGGGGAGATGTGGAGAACACGTACTGCCAGGGAGGAAGGAGGGAAGTTTCACAGAACCTGCTGGAGCTGAGCTGTCATTCAGCTGAGAGAGATGAGTGTGTTCAGCATGGAGAAGGTTTCAGACAGACCTGTAGCAGCCGTCTCGTAACTGCCTGTAGCTTGTGAAGTGAACTATGGCTGTGCTGCTTATCCACAAGAACACTGACAGAATTTGTATTTCTGGATAGTTAATGCTGGACCTGCCCTGACTTCATATACCATGTGTGTCTTTTGCCTGGAGAGTTCTGAACTGGAGTTCGTCTTGCCTTGTCCAGTCTTCTAATGAAGTGTACTGCTGCCATTACCTCATCTGTTTGTTGTTCATTTACAGGGTTTAGAATAAAATTTCTCTCAGGAACATTCATTATGCTTTATAAATGTACACTTCTGAAGTAGTATTTTCATGATTTGGTGGCAGATGGCTTTGATCTTATGGAGTTCAGCTTTGTCTTTAAAATAGCTTTCACAGATTCAAAACAGGCTATTGCCTCACAGTTTTAATTGTGTACATGAAGAAAAAACACCTCAGTGAGCTTCTGAACTGTGATTGTGTTATGTTAGTTGACTTTTCTGATGTTTAGATTATTCATTCTAAGTTGTTTAGGAGGGAAGAAAGTTTTCCTCTCCCCAGATTTTATTAGAGATTAACCATATCATTAAAACATAGCTTGATTTGTTTATATGAAATCAGTTATAACTTTCTCCTCTGGTGGCAGAGCTGCTTCAAAAGACCTGTCATTGCAGTGTGCCCAGCAGGGATTCTGAAGGTTAGTTAACTGGTGGCCAAAAGCAGTGGGATACCTTTCCCACAGGTTTATGCAGATCAGGTTTCCCAAAATGCATGATGTTTTAGGCAGCAGCTGTACTTCAGCCTTGATAAATTTGTCACGTCCTATGGATATTTATGGAAAATGAAGCATTTCTCTCTCAGCTCACCACTTCTGTATCCTGTAGTATATTGAACAATTGGAAACCTAAAAATACATGTAATCAAATCTGTAGCTGCATTTACTAATTCACTGTTCAGATACTATAATGAAAGAAAAGAATGTTTGCATGCAATATGAACAGTGCAGTACATATCACAGCTGTGTGAGACTATATGGGATGCAATTCTTATATTTCATCCTCAGCTGTGGAATAATTCAGACATAACAAAACTGTTTCAGAGAATTGCAGAGAAGCAGAAAGTGGTGTTGATTTCCCCATTGCTATCTGAGAAGATACAGACTTTGGACAAAAGAGTTTCTAAATTAAATTAAAAGAGACTATTTAAATTATTTTTTGTATGAAACACACAGACTTCCATGTGAGGAATTAATGTGTTGCTAAAGGACACAAAATGATTCACAGGAATACCTTTCAGCATTAGAACAGGAAAGAACCAACCTTCATTCTCTGACTCCAGTATTATAGATTCTCGACAATGACCAGGGATTGGATAATTAAGTTACCACCTTCCCAAGCACACTGGTCATGTGAAAGGTCCATCAAAAGATGTTTCTTAGAAGGAATGTGACAAACAACTTATGTTTATAGAACTTTCATGGGAAAGTAACTAACACTAAGAAAGCATTACCAGAAGACTTTGGTTTTCAGGATGACATTAATGAGTGTTTCTAACAATATTTTTCAGACAGGGAGACATGATTAAAAAAGACAAAGCAAAGCTTAATCTACTTCCAAAATGCTCCAAACCTACTTTTAAAAGCATCGATGTCTTTCACCAGAAATACACTGTTTCATAAATGTGTTGGGGCAAATTGCACTTTACATTCAATGTGGATGAGTTTACAAGGGAAAGTATTTAAAGAAAAAATATTATGGATATTCAGCTTGAGGAGTCCTGGAGACAGGCCTGTTTTATTAAATGCTTAAAAGGGGGGAAAAAGCAAGCCCCAGTTGGTATTTGTAATGGAGAGAATTGGAGTCTGACCTTAAAACTGAGTTAGACCTTCTTCTTTTGAAAGCCTGTCCTTGGAGAGAAAAAGAATCTGCAGGTTTCAATAAATGGCAGTTGGGTAGGATACAGAAACCACAATAGCATGGACTTCTTTTGTCAAAGAAAAGAATGGGGAGAATTGCTAAGCCAGTGTAAACACTAGAGTGAAAAGAGCAATACAGGAAAAGTCATCTCCTTTTGAAGAAACAGAGTGGAATACCTTCATAATCAGTCACTTTACTGGATTCCAATCATATTTATTCTACTGTGGAAAAGAAAAGAGAGAAGGGTAAAGGGTGGGGGAGAAGCAAAGCCCAGGAAAAAAAACCCAAAAACCTTGAAGCCATGCTAATATTTGCATACAGTTATACTATGGCAGAGTTGATAGTTTCTTCAGCTGGAAAAGAAAGCCACCTGCCTTAGTGACTACAGTGATCTGTCGATGGCTGTGTCTGGAATTCCAAGTGCACAGGAATGCAAACTTAACCTGCACGTGTCTCTGACCTCTGTGGGATTTCACTCGCAAGAGCAAAGCTGCAGAGTTTTGTAGTACAAGGAGAGTGAACTCTGGATCCAGTAGCACAGTCGACACTGTATATACAACAGGCTGCTTGTGCATACTGAATTCAGCACTTCATCCCACCTAGATCTCTGTCTGGTGTGCAGGGCATGTATGGATGTGCCTCCATTCAGCTGGATTTGCTGTACAGGTGTTGTAAACAAAAGCATGGTAGAAAAATGGGAGTTCTGCTTCTTTTCAGATATGTGTTCAAGTCTGTATCTCATCTGTATGCATGTTTTCGAATTTTCAGACTGCAGTGGTATTTTGACACCTGAAGTCTTTCTCAGTTGACTTGCTTCCATCTTAACAGCTACTTTTCCAGAGTTTTGTTGCTCTCTCTCTCTGCATGAAATTACTGACAGTAGAAACCTGAGGAAAAAAAAATAGTCTGTGCTAAAGCATAAGTATCAGTTAAGGACAAACCTTGTGATAAATATTGAGATAAATAGAGTGTTGTAATCTTTGCCTTTATAAAGGGCTTAGGTGCAGGGATGTCTTATCCTTTGCTTGTGTCAAGACTGGTTTATTCCATTCCTTGTATTTAATTTCAAATTCAAGAGTTTATTAACTCTTCAGAACAAGGATAGATCGTAAGGACAGTTGGATACAGTCATGTGGGGGGAAAGAGGGAGTTACATATTTTATTAGTGTTGTTGAGAATGTGAATAGTTAGGAGTCAGCTCTGAGTGCTGTGGGTTTGGCTGGGGTTTTTTGTGTGTGTGTTCTGAGCTCACCAAGAAAATAGTGACTTTAAGTAACCTCTTAATAGTGACTTTACACAAATGCTGATTTCTACTAGGATGAAAAATACTGCAGCTGTTTTTGGTGGTGTTTTCTTGAAGCATTTAGAGTAGATGGTTTCTGAATTCTGCTTGACTCTTGGTAAGCATTTAAAAATCTAAAATTCCTCTCTCAACTTATTCCAGTGGTGGACCTGAATACTTTTAAAGAGGCAAGTGGACGCAGAGCAGAAAATACTTCAAGAAGTATTTTCCATGGCTTATCCATATACTTGACAAAATATTTAACTTTTTCTACTGTGAGAAGGGAAAAAAAGATAGAGATGGACATTTTGCAGTCAAGATTACACTGCATGATGATTCTTTCCCACAAAATGAAAAATTTTTTCCTCTAGTGTTTCACAGTGAGTTCTCTTAATAAGCTTTTATGAAAGACTTATGAAGTATGCTTTTAGCACTTCTGGAATTTAGGTGTCTGGACAGCTGTAGGTTTCACTGCTGCAGAACCTTGTGCTGAAATATGAGATTGATCTTGGTAGATTTGTCAGAAGACAAATGGCCAACAGTAGTTTTCAGGAGAGGAAAATAGGTACAGGCAAGCACACTGCAACATTTACTTGGAGTTTGTCAAGTGAGAAATAACATACATCTCTAATATGGCTCAAATATCAGCTAGATGTAGTAAATTTGCACGAGAATTTATTCCAGGAATTCATTCTGGTTTTGAACCCAAATACATGGTGGTTTATCTTCTATGCCATGCAGCAGGTAGTTAGCAGCATAGCTAAGTATTGTGTGATCTGCTTTTTATTATAAATGAGTCCCACTCTTATCAGTATTTACACTATTGTAGGAAGTAAGAACAGTGAAATACCATTTCCTATTTAACTGAAATGATAACGTGAACAATCTTGGTATATTGTTTCTTTCTTCTAGGATTCTTCAATCTGCTCTGGCATTTAGAAAAGGGACATCATACACTTCTTGCCTCTAGTCATTCATATTGCTTGTCTCTGTACTTTTCACCTTTATTTTTATTGTACCCTTTTGAGAAAACAGGCAGAGGCAGAGTTGCACATTACTTTGTTACTTGATGGATTTTGGAGTTGCAGGGAGAGGGGGAAGGAAAGCAACTTTCACAGAGGGCCAAGGCTGGGAACTTGAATTGAGTGAGATCTTTCTTAACCATTACGTTTTTTAAGCAGTAGACTTTCAGCTTCAGTTGACATTATAAACCTGCACTGTCAGGGTAATTATTTTTAATTTAGTCTGCATGTAATTCATGACTTCTGCTGTTTGGAAAGGATTCTATTTTAAAGTCTATTTAAAAAAAAAAAAATTTGAAGCAGTTGGGATTTAAGGGCAAACCCAAGTGGCTTTTGTGTTACAGGGATAGGGAAGAAAGTATAAATTTTTAGATGGGAAGAGGGAAATGTAAATTATTTTCTGAAAGTAGTTAGGTATATCGGGTGAGTTCATGTCTGCAAAAAGAAGCATTTGCTAGGAACTGTTGACTTTAGGCCGGACTAAGTAACGCTTGCATAAAAATTAAACTTTTTAGTCTCTAATAATTGTTTATCAGAGTCAGTAACTCAGCTATGTTAAGAATAATTGGAGGCTAGAAATATGTAATTTGTATTGATGCATAAGTCAGTTAAAAATAGGCAATTTTTTCTAACTAGAATTGTAAATCTTTAGTGCTGCTGAATCTGTAAAGAAATGACTTCTTAATTGTAACTATATGTCCTGGATGCAACTTCATCACATCTATAGCAAGTATGCTGGATATGACAGCAAAACTATGAAGAATGTGTTCAGTGTGGTATTTGGCAGTACAGGCTTGAGTAACTTTTTTCTTTTCATTACTTTTTTTTCCCCCTTCCAATCTCATATGGAGGGATCATAGCATTAGGGTTGTGTGTGTGCATTTTGAGATGTCTTGGTTCCTTGTCATTCAGATCTCATTCATGCAGGGGTGGTTTTAAATTTGCATTCTAAACATCTGTAGTTGTTTATTTGTAGTAATTTTCTCTTTTAATGATTTGTTAGTCCAAAGCGGAGAACGTTGAAGTTTGAATTTCCATTAAATATGCGCACCTCTTTCCTTACTATTTTGCAAGACTTCTTTCTCTCAATAACAACCAAAGCAACCACTGCAGGGGCAGCCAAACCAAAGAAAATTTCCATAAAGTTTCTTTTGGGCTTCTGAGATAGGAAGATTTATTCAGGTGGGAAGCTCTTAAGAGAGTCATGAAAGAGCAGGTAACTACTGGGAGCAAGACAGCTTTCAGGGTAAATACAGTAAGTGACATGTGCTGCAGTTTTCCTAAGAGGTCTTGCTGTAATTATTTACTTACTCTATGTCTCCCCTATTGCTCCATTGTCAGGTAAATGCATCAGAGACTCTTGCAAAAGCCGGATTGTAAAAGAGAGGGGTAGGGGCAGAGTTTGTGTTCTCTTTAGTAGAATAATGGAATAGTTTATGTTGGAAAAGACCCCTAAGATCGAGTCCACCTTCAAATCTAACCCTGCCAAGTTGACCTCTGAACCATGCCCTTCAGTGCCACACCTCCACGTCTTTTAAATACCTTCTAGGGATGGAGACTCAGCCAAGAGATAAGTGAGAGAAATTGATAGAGAGGGTCAGACCTTCTTTAACAGGTTCCTTGGTACTCTTTGGGCTGTTTTTAGTGGAGCTGTGGGAAGGAATGAGACTGAGGGAAGGGCAGCTTCTAGTGCATGTTCTTTGCATTCTAATTCTTCAGCCTCTGAAACTGCACAGGCCCTCAGGCTGCTTTTACACCTTCTGTTGCCAGCTGGTCCTTGCCAACAACTGAATATCTTCTTAGCCTGGTAATTTATAAAAAAGCAATTGTTATTTTATTGTTTTACTAATAAGGAAATAATCTCAAAAGGACCTGTAGGACTTGACAACGTCAAATAATTTTAACAAAGTGCATTACAAATTTTGGAGACAGAATAATAGTTAAGACATTAGTATGTGACCTGATGTTGGAGGAAAAAGCTATCCGTAACATGAAATTGGACTTACCAAAATCTTAATATTATTCTGTCATAGTAGTTCTGCTGCAGTTTTTCAGACATTTGAAACAGCTTCTGAAATGAAACCCTTGTCTGTCCTTTGCTGTATAAAAGCTCCTTTTTTTTTCCATTAAGAAGGTATGTTAATATTAAAAAATACCACCTAATTCCTCCTAAAAGAACAACATTGACAAAAAAACCCCAAACCCAGTCAGCCAGCCGAAAAACCAAACAAGCCCTCTGTCAAATGAAAACAGGAGTCTCCTCAAACCCTTCATGTTTGATTAGTCTGAGACCCTTGTGCCAGACCAGTCTGTCAGTGTACCATTATGAGGACTCTTCAGTCAGCATTTCTAGTTTGGAGTGCAGTTCTGTGGCAAACAGAGACCCCTCCTGGGTCTCCACATCTTTATTCAAGTTTGTTCCTCCCACTGTCAGTGGCTGCTAGCCTCTTGGAAGGACTCAGGCTTACAGTTTATGGAATAACACTCTTGATTAATAAAATTGCGATAGGTTAAGGTTCAAGGATTGCTGGTAATAGTATCTGATTGCAAAAATGTATTCAAAGCAATACTTTACTTACGTAATATAACAAGCTCTACTCCCTCACAAAAGTTAGCTGGAGATGCTCATTCAGTGTGTGTGGAGCATGATTCTTTACCCAATGGACATCCCTGTGGGGGAGAAGATAGGTTCAGCCCATCAGCTGATCCCAGAAGTTACGATGGAGTCTTTCCTGACTTCTCCCCATTCTTACCTTTTATACTATTTCTTTACATTTAAGTGAAGACATTAATATACAAGTATGTACTTTTAAACCTAATTCACTGAGGGTTTGGAGGTACTGTGGAGGCAGGGAACATTGGTATAGTATCTGATACAACATTGGGATGGGAATATGAACCAGTCCTAGTGTTTTGCCACGGTTGATGATTCAACAGGAAGACATCTTCCTTTATCTCCTTTGGCTTTTAACTGCTCTGTGATTTACCAGCTAAAAAGTACTGCTGAATTCCCTCCTCTGCAAGGATTTCAGCACCTCCTGGCCATGGTGTCTCAGCTCTTCTCCACCCTTCATTTAGTCCCTCTTGGGACGTATTGTGTGGAGGAAGGCAGGCACACTGACCTCATTCCATGCAGGGAGGAGCAACTGCAATTTTCCTCTATAATTTCCATGCTGTTACAGCTGTGTCCATAACTTTCCACTTTAATTTTCCCCCCTGTCTTTTCCCTGCCTTCACACCCCCCTGCTTCCCCAAACAAAATAACCAAGTAACCAGTGTCCCCTTGAAATGTCTTCTTAAGCCTACTGAGAAATGAATGGGAAAAATTTGCTAAGAGATGAAATTGTCTTAGACAATTTTTGTTCTGCTTTCTTTTCTGTTGAATGCAGAAAAGGAGAGCATTATCAATTGAAATATCAAGTCCTGCTTGTACTATCTTGATTTAATATTTTGGAAGAAAGTATTAATCACACTTTGGCTTTTCTGGTATATGACATTTCAGCTGAAAAAGAAAATTTTTTCACTACAAAGTGGGCCTTCCATAGTAAAATTCTCATGTATGGTATTTGAAATACTACTATATTAATTCAGTTTGTGAAGTCACTTTAAAACATTAAATTATTGATAAATAATGTTATTTAAGATTCAAAGAACTACAAAACCCCTTATCTCCAAAATGTATGATATGGGCTGAAGATGAATCTTTCAAAAATAAAAAAAGTGGCTTTATTCCTGTTTACACCACAAATGTTAGTTTGGAGTTTTCTTTATGAACTTCTCTTTAATGATATTACTACATAATTATAATTATATATAATATAATAAAATAATATATAATTATTTATATATTATTTTATAATGATAAGATAATATATAAATAATAAAGATGGCCATAGAGTATGTTGTTCAGGTGAGCTAGAATTGAAAGCAGATGTTGCTGTAGATCTGATACAGGAATTAGCAGTTTTCCAATCCTTACCCCTTCATTTGCTTGACTTTTATAATCTGCAAACCTATCTCTGCCATTTTCTGGCTGGATTACTACAGCACGTATAATATGGAGGGTTGGAATGACTATGTTAAAACGCAAGGTATTGTTTGCTAATGCACAGAGGAGGGAAAGAAAAGACTGACCAGCCTTCTGGGTGAGATGTATATGGGACAGGGCAGTTTATGAACATGACTTGCTTTGTTCAGTGAGTTTAATGGCTGTTGCTAATTGTGATGGAGTTACTGATTTTTAGTTTATTGTTTCAACTCTTACTATATTGTGAAATTGATTTGTTGGCTGTGTTTATTTTTAAGCAACTGAGTTACAATGCTGCTTTTCAAGGGATGACAAGATTGTGTCAGCTGTTAGTTTATAAATAGGGATTGTCTGTGGTATTGCTGTTACTGTTTATTTTCAGGGTCAGGAGAAAATGAATTAAATTTAAACCAGCTTATTTTTCCGGTATGCTGCAACTCTAATGTCTCTACTTTGTACGTGGTTTGTTTCTTATTTCTACAAGTGCCAGAACCTATAAAGTTCTTTTCCTCACTAGTTTATGTTCTGCATAGCTTCACATGGTTTTCTAGTGTTATATGCTGCATACACAGCTAGCCTTCTACACCAAGCCGTAACTAATCATTCTAGTAATAATCCATGATGTTCTTAACCTGCAACTTAAACAGGCTTTTCTTTGTTCAGCCCCAGTATTTATAGGATGTTTCATTGTAGAAGTTTGTAGTCAGAGATTCATATTAAAATTGAGAAAATCATCACAGTAGGGCATACGTAGTTTCAGTATGAGGATTTGTGCTAAAATTTGAACAATTGTATTTTTTTCCAAGTTGTGAATATCATAGGTTTTTACTTATTTCAGTCTTTCGTGACGGCATATGAAGTCAGAATACTTAGTGTGAAATGGTAACAACTCTGAAAGCATATAATGAGTTTTTTCCTTTGTTTAAAGCATGGTTGGTAAGAAAAATCTATTAATCTTTTTTATTTACCCTTTAATGGTATAGGTAGAAAATATATTTGTATGGATGACATACAGGCAAACTTGTAAAGCTGCACTAAGAAGTAATGAATCTGAAATAATTGATACTATAATTGACTGACATGCTTATTGTGAGTTCACTGAAATATTTTGTATGCTTTGTATTCCGTTAATTGAGTACCATAACAAATTAAAAAGACATCAAGTTACATAAAGCTTCTCTTTTTTGTCATATTAGCTACAAGAAAGGGACATTGAAAATTCTTCCTTGGAATGAGCAGAAACATCGTGAAGAAGATTGGTGTGAAAAACCGGAATGCAGGTAAGTATATATAAAAGCAAAAATATAAAGAATTTATTTACTAATTCTTAAAATGTGGTAATAGGCTCAGTAAGATTCACTTATTATTTTTGTACACACTAACTTGTGTTTTCAGCTTTCTTGGGGAGACTGAGCAAATGGAAAGCAGAAATTGTGCAAACCTGGATCTTCAGTAGAGAGCGTTCTTTCTTTCATGATCTGTCAAATGTTTGAAATCTCTTACTAGTTCAGTAGAGAGGATTCTTTCTTTCATGATCTATCTCCTGTTCAAAATCTCTTAGTAGTTCCTTTGCTGATCAAATCTAACACTCACTGTGGTAGGTTGATTGTATAATTTTCTTTCTGAAGTTTTAGAAAAAGACTGATGTTAAAAAAAATATGAGTAAACAAATATATACTTAAACATACACTTATCTTTTTCTGAAGGATGGTTATTGAACCAACTTTGCAAGATGAAGGCCAGTTTCTGTATGAAATACAACCTGAGTTACTGAAGTACAGGACTACTGACCTTTCTGTAGATCTTGCCACTGACTGGTATTTGAGCAGAGCAAAGGAAATTGAAGAATATGCAATGCAGGTGAGAATAGCAGTGATGAAATTATGATGGCTGAGCAGCCTTCTTCAACAGAATCCTTAACAGTCTTAATGCATATTAATAGGACACTTTCCCCTCAGTAATGTACACTCTGTCTCAACTTCATTATGGCTTTGGAAGTACTTGTTTTTTCTTTTGCAGTGTACTTAGGCTTGCTCTAAAGTTTACTCAGCCATATAATTAATCCATAGAAATGAATAAGGAAGCCAGTAGATTCTGTTTCATTTGGTTTACTATAGCAGACAGTAGCTCTTTTGTAATCCATGAAAAGTGTTTACCATTGCATTTTATGTTTGTAACTAAGGGAGGGAAAGTTGTGCACAGCATGTTAGGAATGTCACAGGCTACTGTATTATGTGTATTGATATGTGCCAGTCACATGTGTCACTGTCATGCCAAGGAATGGTACTGTCATGATTTCTTCCTGGCAGTTCTATTGTGTGTCTGTTGGACTACCATGCAGCTTATTTCTGCTTGATATTCTTTATATGTTAGAAATGTTTGAAACTCTATGAGTCAAAGATAAGCACTGCACATAAGAAGAGAGCTCATCACTCGTGTGCTCTGGTATTTTATTGCTTCTCAAGCCAATTTAGCTGCATGAAAAGGAGGGTGACTGGAAGTATCACTATAGATTAGTTCTGATGAGTGACTTCTTCTATTCTACGAGCTTGCACTCCTCCAGGGCTCTTTTTAATCATACTTGCTTGTGATCTTAACAACCAATCGGTAGTTACGGAAATAAAAGCAGCTTCCAAGGATGAGTTAAATTAAATAACATATAAATTAAGTTGCATTCTGCACTTCAAGACTTACATCTGCCTTGCTGAATATTTACAGCCAGTACTGTGTTCTTTGAAATCAAAACAGAATCTTTCATATAAAGGTAGTTGCAGTCACTAGGGACTGTTACTGGTTTTTGTGACAGAATATGCAGCTAATAAAATTATTAAATCACAGTCAGCTAGAAAAGTCATATTGCATGTCAGTTACCTAATTGGCTTAGTTTAAAGCAATCCTTCATATTCCATATACTGAGATGAGCTGTGTGTCATCTCCAGAAGGACTAATATTATCTATACGTGTGTCTATACAATGCAACTTGGTTAAGAACATACAATTATATCATCCCCTAAGATTAAGCATTTTATGTGCTCTTCATAAGGCTGAGAAGGGTAATGGATTTATCAATACAGTCCAGGAAAATTTCTAGGAACTTGCTAGTAAGCAACAGGGGAATAAAAAAGATGCACAGACAGGACACAGATTGAAGTTGGTATTTGGCAAACATTTGTACAGCAGTGTTTTTAGTGTTTCTTTAATTATTTTTAGGTTGACTGTGCTCTGTCCCTAGTTCGTCTTGGCATGGAGAGGAGCATTCCTGGTCTGCAGGTGCTTTGTGACAATCTGATCACTCTTGAGACAGTGGTTTATGAGACTGATGGTGATCGAACTTTGACTTTGAAGGAACTTTTAGAGATGAAAGACATTGAGAAGCTGAGACTGTTGATGAAGAATGTAAGTATTTTGAATAAATCAGTAAGTATGCCTTGAAATCCAGTAACTCAGGTTACCCTGGATCCTATATAAAGACACTTATTTTTCTGATGAACCTCCACCTTTAATTCAATAAAAATTCTACGTTTTTACTGTTCCTTTTGTTTTTATTGTTGTGGTAGGGTTTATTTCTTTTTCTTTCTTTCTAACAAAAGCTAAATTTGGTCCGTTTTCTCAAAGATCCACTTTATCCCTGGCTGAGGACTCAATGTTAATAAATCTTAGTTTGAAAGCTGTGAATTGCCTTTTCATTAGCCTTTTTTTAAGGATCTTCAGTGTAGCTCTTGATGATGCTGCAGATACAACAATATTGAATGTGTTCCTTCAATTTTTTTGGTGTCTTTAAATGTTTCAGGCAATTTTCGTATTTGCCTCTCTACCAGATGTGTGTTTTTGTCTCTGTATTGAGCTTGAGCATGGCATTTCAGAGTAGAGAAAGATCTCTTGGAAGGGCTGAAAAATAGCTACAGATGGAACAGGAACCTTAAATTCAGTTGAAGAACACATAAGCACCAGAGGAGAATAGGAAAATACTCAGAAATGAAATTTAATTTTTTTTTTTTTGGGAGGGTGGGTGGGTTTGTTTTTGGATTTATATAGCTACTCATCACTTGTTTTTCTGTCTTTCATTCTTGCTGAAATACTGAAAGTAATGCTAGTCCAACATGCTTGCATGCTCCTTCACTCATTCTGAAACTGCAGGAGGAAGACAGGTTTTCCTCATGTAATGGGATTTACTCCTGTTCTGCTCCGTTTCCCCAAGCCTTTGAGCAGCAGAAAGATTTTTTTTTTTTTTTTTTTTTTAGTGCTTCATGATGTAGTGATCTGTTTGTGATAGGTGAAGATAACTGTTTCAGTTATATTGATCAAAAAGGGTCTATTTTTTTTTTGCTTTTCCTGCTTGTTTAGGACAATGAACCTGTTCTTAGATTTCCTCTTTGTAACTCTTTGTGCTTTGCAGTCCTCAGATGAAAAATATGTGAAGAATGTTTATCAGTGGATGATCCCTTTTCTCCACCGCTGTGAAAACCAGTCCCCCGGTCTTGCAAATGCCCTTTTTAAAGAGTATTTAGTAACACTGGCAAAGGAGGACTTGACTCTACCTCTGAAGATATTTCAGAATTCAAAACCTGCTGTAAGTTAAGAGCTCTGTTAACTCTACTGGTTTCTTTGGAAATTCTTGTCCTGAAGAGATTAATTCAGAAATAGAGTTAGTTCATCTAAGTCAGATCATCCTTCTGATCTTTCTTGTTTTCTTGGACCCAGGATTTGTTACATTTTAGGAAACATTAACAAAAAAGTTTTTTACCATAAATTACAGTGCAGCTAAACTGTCCTTGATGAGACTGTCAAATTAATGTAATAATGATTCTAGCCTAGTAGAATAAAAATTATTGAATGGATTCCTCTTTGAAGTAATTTTCTGGTGACAGTTTAAAATAAATTCGTGACATATTTCCTTTATAAAAAGTGGACGTGAAAGAATTTAATGATCTCACTGTTTTTTTCTTGACAAATTTTAATAGGAGTAGATTTCAAGTTACTTTCCCCTCTCCTGCCTTCCACAGCAAATGTAGAGAATAAAGTGGGGGCCATTAGGATTGAGGTGAGAGTTCAATGAGTAAGGGTTGAAGTTGCCTCCTGTGTGTGTTTCATGATGCTTCTATGGCTTAAATAATTATTCCAGAGCACACAGGCACATATTTGCATGCTGTTGAATGTTCTGATGGACAGAAATCAACCAGCAAAGCACAACCATAGCTCTTTTATGCATGTTGATACTGTTGTACGTATTAAATACGTCTGACAAATGTTTGCAGCAGTTGCCTTGCTCTGTCCTGCACCCTTTCCAGTTCTCAAAATCAGAAAGGGTATAATGGCATACCACTGTTCTTTCAAGCGTCTGCACTGCGGAAAATTAGCCAAGATAGGTTTTGGGTTGTGACTTTACCAGGTCGTTAGCAAGAGACAGTCTAATGGCACCTGAAGACAACTTAGTTATTTGGAGTACACATTTTTTTATATTCACAAGAAAGTTAACTGTTGAATTAGAAACAAGAAATAAAAACCAGTGTACTTTCTTTTCTTATTAGTGTCAGCAAAAAATTATTCCTGATCAGGACCAGCTTATGATTACGGCACTGGAGTGTATTTACAGCTGTGAGCGAGATGACCAGCTCTCTCTCTGTTATGATATTTTGGAATGCCTTCCACAAAGAGGATATGGGTAAAAATTTTCTGCTGGTTATTTGGGAATATTTTAGAAATATTAAATACAGATGTGAATTAATGCTTTAAAAAGGCTTGTTAAGTTACTAAGGGCAGACAGAGTTACTGGGGTATTCTGTTCACCTCTGAGCTGCTGTGACTGTAATTTCTATATCTATATTTTTCTGCTGTGTACATCCTGTAGCAGTTAATGCAGTAAAACAAGAGTTAAAGTAGCAGCCCAGACCAAGGCTTCTGTATTGTTTCTTAGACTTTTATAGTCTGATGAATTGAGACCAAGTGTTAGTGCTGTCTTACTGGTTTTGTTATAATAGTGGCATCTTGCACTTAACTTAAAAGCAGCAATATGTCCCTGTGAGAGAGGGAAGATAGAAAACCTTTTGAGGGACAGGTAATGCTCAAGAAAGTGAAAACTTGAAGAGGAGATATCCTGTGATCTGTGAGGTGCAAACTATTCTTCTGGTATCTTTTACATGAAGGAAGGAGAGAGTCTGAGAAAAGTCTAAGGAAGAAGGATAACCTCTGCTCTTGGGAAAATGAATGACCCTCTAAATTTTAACTGTCTTTACAGCAAGAAGCCAAACAAGTTTAATATTTCCAAGTAAACATATATTTGATTTTAATCAAGGAGTGTGTCAGACTGCTTATCTTCGCATCTATGTAATACGAATTATGAGAGAAAATTTTAAGGAGTATATATGTGTATGTATATATTTAATTGTGTGATATCATTTCAGGCCTGAAACAGATAAAACTAACACTCTTCATGATGAAGTAGATGAACTGGAACAAATTCTAAGGTATTTAATTTTGCTAAAATAAATAGTGTATTCTTACAGAAATCACATAGGCATAGCCAAAAAGTTTTTATGATAAGAAGCCAGCAAAAATATTTCTTTTCAATGCTGTCAACAAGATTATTTGTGTAATTTTTATATTCAGAACACAGAAATTTTGAATGGTTTTATCTATTTGAGTATTATAAATCTCTAGAGATACTTTTCTTGGAATAAAACTTTGAGGCTTTGTGTGTTGGTTGTTTTTTCTGTTTTCTTTGGGGTTTATTTTTTTTTTTTTGCAGGGGGCTTTGTTGTAGATTTGTTTGATTGCGGATTTTTTGTTTTGTTTGTCTTGTTTTTGGTGGGGCTTTTTGGGGGAGGGGGAAAGAGGGTTAACCTGAGGAATTTGTTTTGATCTTGATACTCTATAATGCTTTGAGTGATCAAAGACTAAATCTGTGAAGGCATGTCATCAGGTATTGGTAGTATGTGTTTATCCTACTGTATTATTAATATACATATGCTTAAAAAATGTAGGTAATGTTTAAAGAAATGTAGGTAATGTTACTCTGGCTAATCTATACTGTAAGAGATTTTATGGAGACTGTTCGCATTTGCAGTGCATATTTTGAGAGAGCTTTAAGAGTTCTGGTGCTGCAGCAGTAGTTGTACAGTTGTGCAGGATTCCAAAACGCTGCCTGTGTTCGCAGTGTGTCGGAGCTGCTGGAGAAGCACGGCCTGCAGAAGCCGGTTTCCTTTGTCAAGGACACCAAGGACAATGCAGAGGAGGCACGGAAGCTGATGATTAGGCTGACAAGACACACAGGTCGCAAGTTAGTATTCCAGGGGGAGTGGGGGAGAAGAGGGGAAGGGCAGTGAGGTAACAGAGCCTGCCTGCCTGCTTTATGGCAGTAGGGAGCTGTGCTGTTCACCCTGAAGACAGTGTGCATAAACACTTCTGTTGAACTGATGATTAATGTCTTTAGTGTTTCCACAGTCAAAAATCTTTGCCTGCTTTCAAACCTGCTTTGGTATGTTCATATTCAAGTAAACAAGCTTAAAATGCATACTGGCTGCAAAATACTGCAGGATGATGAACTGTGAAAGTTAACATACTGTAAAAGAGATCCTTTAAGACCTATTAAATTTTATTGAGAGTGTAGGTTTTGTAAAATAATTCTTTGGTTTTTTTGGTGTGTTTTCTTGGAGCCCGTGTAATTGGGTAATTTATTGATTTTAGGTATTGATTTTACCACTTACAGTCCCAGTATAGTAATTCAATTTTTCTAGTTTAACTCATCTTTCATTTAACTCATCTTTCAACTGTATATTAATTATTAAATAGCTCTTGGTATAAGCAGATAAAAATTTTGAATCCTGGAAGAACCAGCCATAATTGTTGGGTGATTTTTCTTTCTTATTTGAAGCAAATATACACAACAGCTTATCTATGATGGTAAAGTGGTATTTATATTTTTAGTAGTCTGAAAGCTTTTTAAGACTTTTAGAAACCTCTTGTTAGCAAGATCAAGACAATACCTCTGTAGGAAAAATGTTGATTTTTCCACTTGTGTTGGAGACTCTTTGTTTTGCCACAGTAAAAGCTAATGCCACATGAGAAAATCACTATTAGCTAGAACTAGCTCATGTCATTTAAAAAGGTCTTTTTTTTAATCTGAAAGGCTCAAGATAATGCCAAGAAGCCTTCATGGTGTTTTTCCTAGTAAAAGTTTTGGTAGAGCAAAAGAAGTTGAAGCTTTGTGGATAAATAGAGATCCATAGATCCAGAGGGTCAAGAGTCTGAATACACTTAATTTTAAGAAACAAAATAAAGTTGCAGCTTTATTCTCTTGTGATTGCATGCCATTGATTAGTCCTTTGAGGCTGCTTACAATGAACAGCATTTTAATGATCCTCAGTTGCTGTTACAGACTTGGTTTTGCCCTGCAGTTCCCAGATCAGCAGGAAGATAGCATTTCCAGTTTCCTGAAGTACTATAGAAAGCTGTCAAAACCTACTTGGGGATCTTGAGAAAGATTGCTTAAATCCCTGTATTATCCCACAGAAAAAGCACTTTGGGTACTGCATTGTTGTCAAACCTTTTTATCCAACAGACCCTGTTTTAATATTAATTAGTATTAAAAGTCTTCTGTATTTGAATCACTTCCAGTTAAAAATCTAATTAAATACTGAAATAGCATTTGAGAAAACTCCTATTTTTGGTGATGGAAATCTACTGCTTTTCTTTAAAATTGTTGTGGAAGCGAATATTTAATTTCAAAAAATATTTCTAGGCAGCCGTCTGTTGGTGAGACACAGTGGAAGGAATTGCTCCAGGATATGCTGGACATGCAGCAGAAAGTGTATAGGTGCCTACATCCAGATACTTGCTATGAGGTGAGTTTTGTCTTCTTGCCGACTTCTCTCCCAACTAAGCTACACATTCTTATTTCATATTGTTGCTCACAGGTGTGTAAATACATTTTTCTGTGTTGTTACTTGGTTGGTTACTGCTTTTTTTTTTTTTTTTTTTACAGTATTTTAAGTAGAAAATTTCTGGTGTTTATTCATTTTATCTAAAGCTTCTCTAATAAATACCCTGTATATCTATCATTAAAATTTAACTTCTTAGAAATTGAGTCAGTTTTGTGAGATTTTTTTACGTAGACACTGTCAAATGTGTTTAGCAATAAACACTCCAGACTAATGAAAATAAAACATTATCTTCACTCAGTCATTTCTTAAACATGGAATTCTGGTTTGATAATATTATCCAAGATCATTATAGGATTATGGACATTCTACTGCTTGCAATTGGAGTAAAATTATGTGAGATGAGAAATCTAATTTCATTGAAGGTAAAAAACCCTTTGCATGTACATAAAGTCCAAACCTATGTGATTAGTATTTACAAAAGATAGGTGTTAGACAGATGTGGCATTTGCTGTGACATATATTGTTTATTTACATTTTCACTTCAGTGTACTGCAGTTTAATACAGATGCATTACTATGTCCCCTGTAATTAGTGTTTATATCTAATATAAACTATATTAGAATTAGAAGCAGGTTTTATTGCAATTTACAGAATTGCTTATGGCTTCCCCTCTGATTTGCTCTTAGGAGAAGTTTTAAGAGCAAATTAGAAAAAAAACAAGGAAAAAGACAATGCTATTCAACTTGCGAGAAATATCACTCTCTGTAGTTGTACAGCTAGAAAATCTGCAACATGTTTAATAGTCATGGTTTTGTGTTATGCTGCAACTTGGTATACTTGAAATATTTTTTAAGTGCATGTTAAGAAATTGTAATACTAGAGTACTCTGCAAATAAGGAATTTGCTTTACTCAGATTTTAATGTAAGTTTTCTGTTATTTTTTTAAACTCTGAACTACATGATTAAAAAAGAAACACGACAAGGTCTTGGAAAGAAATGTTGGAGTGCTAAAAATGCTTTGAAATGTAGTGCTGTCATATACAACTGTACTTTGATAATTTCAAAATTTCAAAATTGATGAGGCAGTAAGGATTTGCAATCCCCTATGAGGTCTGGGTATTTTTTAACATGACACTTACTCTCTTCTTCCATGCACAGTGAATTCTAATTGTCCTCTTGACTTCATAAATTTTGAGAGAGGTAAATGTTCTGTGTGTGATCTTAGAGGAGGAAGGGTCAGCTCTGATAGTTTGCATCTCTTGCTGTTCCTTGAGGGGTTAATATGTTGTGAAATGGAAAGTGATCTAACTCCTTGATGTTCTTTAAGAAGCTCTGAGCTGTTTTCCTTTCCAGAGAATGAGATCGTTTGGAGAGGTTCTTCCTATAAAAGAAATATCTTGAAATAAAATATGATTGGATAGAGTGCTAAATAATCTCATTTATGCCTTCTTTCCCATGAAAGGTTGGACCAGATGATCTTTTGAGATCCCTTCCGACCTGGGCTCTTCTATGATTCATTGATCCTCTTGAATTTGTTACGAACTTTTAAACCTTTCTTAAAGGTCATATTGTTGCTGCTGTGATATTTCTGAAATGATTAATTTTTTTATGTTCATTTTCATTAGGACAGTAATGACTGCACTTAAAAAAAAAAAGCAAATTATTTTTGTAAGGAGTTGAGATTATTTTGAATGTCTTAAATTGGGCAAAACTTTTACCTTGAAATTGATTAGGTGTTTTGTGGCAGATGCAGCATTATGTGAGTTTGCATTCTTTGAAGGTAGTCTTGATTGAAATTTAAAGAACATCTTGCATACTCAGTTCCAAATATTTTTAGTTACTTTAGGTATACAAAATTTTTCTCTTACGTTGTTGGTTTTAAGGTTTTAATACTGAACTGCCATTTGAGATTCTTACAGTGTATTAACACCTCAGAATATAGGTATATTTTGGTGTCTTAAGTCATATTGTAAAAAGATAATTAATATGCTTTTTTTTTAAACTTCCAGTAAATAGAAACTAGCTGCTAGTTAATTTTAGCTTTACTTAAGTGCATTGTAGAAATAACTCCCTTGGTAGAAGTTAGATTTTCTGCTTGGACAGAAAATCTATTCTTTTGGTTTCAGACATCGTTGTATTCAAAGGGGTTAATGCCATATAATGCAGATAAGTGTATTTAAAGCTGCTGCTCATGCAGGTTATTAAATTACTGTTCTTTCTTTTAGATATTCACAGAAAGTCTTTTATGCTCAAGCAGTATAGACAATATCCACCTGGCTGGGCAAATGATGCATTGCAGTGTTTGGTCAGTGGATCTCCCAAGTTCATCAAAAGGGAAGCCCCAGTACCGAGTCAGCTATGCAAGAAGCATTGAACTAGTTTTGGCTGCTGGTAGAGAATATTTCAATTCTTCAGCAAGTTTGACTGATAGCTGTATGGAATTGGCCAGGTACATTTACAGCTATCATATATATAAATACAACTGGTTTAATGTTGTCACTGCCTTTATTTGTTAGTGTCTCCCCCGCCCCCTTTCTATTGAGAATCTTTGTTTAAATACCTTTTTAATGCATAAGGGTTCTGTGACCAGCTTTTCTCTTAGGGTTTTATGGTGATATTTCAAAATACGTGGTTTATAGCTCAAATACTTGCTATGAAAATGTGACTGTGTGTTTACTCTGTTTAGTAATATGTTTTGGTCCTTCTGATTGACCATCAATCATTTGTTTCATGGTAACTTAACTCGAGTTTCTCAGAGTGATTACCATGTGTGGGTCTCCTAGTAGCCTTCATGTGTACCTTGGTTTATGTAGAATATCTTCACAGAATCACTAGGTTGGAAGAGACCTTCAAGATCATCAAGTCTAACCCAGCCCTAACACCTCAACTAAACCATGCCACTGAGTGCCACATCTAGTCTGTTTTTAAACACATCCAGGGATGATGACTTTGCCACCTCCCTGGGCAGACAATTTCAGCTTCTCTTTTGCTCCTTTATTCCACTCCTATTTTCATCTTCACCCTGAAATATTTGTCAATGTGCCTGAAAAATCTGATGGGGTCAGATATGATGTTCAGATAACATACAGTTTTGGTTTTAATTTAAAATGTGTATTCTTAATTAACATGTGGAAAAAAAATAAGACAGACTGGACAAATCAAATACTTTGTTGATTTAATGTGTATGGTGAATTAAGCCATTTAAAATCACTGAGATGAGTTGCTGTCTGGACAAGCTCAAGACGTGAAGCTCATAAGGCTCATGAGTTTCAGCAAGACCAAGTGCTGGTGCTACATCTGGATTGGGCCAACCCCCGGTATCACTCCAGGCTGGGGGATGAGCAGATCCAGAGCAGCCCTGCTGAGAAGGACCTGGGGGTGCTGGGGGTGAGAGGCTGGACATGACCCAGCCATGTGCCCTTGCAGCCCAGAAAGCCAAATGTGCCCTGGGCTGCACCCAGAGCAGCATGGGCAGCAGGTGAGGGAGGGGATTCTGCCCCTCTGCTCTGCCCCACCTGCAGGGCTGCATCCAGCCCTGGGGTCCCAGCACAGGAAGGACAGGGACATGTTGGAGTGAATTCAGAGGGATGAAGCATGTCTCGTGTGAGGAAGGTCTGATAGATTTGGGATTGTTCAGCCTGGACAAGAGAAGGCTCTGGGATGACCTCAGTGTGTACTTCCAGTACTGCAGCACCTGAAGGGAGCCTGTAAGAAAGAGAAGAACTTTTTACAAGGGCATATAGTGGGACCTAGGGAAATGGTTTCAAACTGGAGGAGAGTAGGTTTAGATTAGATGTGTTAAAAAAAAACCTTTACTGTGAGGGTGGTGAGGCACTGGAACAGGTTGTTCCCAGAAATTGTGGCTGCCCATCCCGGGAAGTGTTTCAAGGCCAGGCTAGATGGAGATCTTGAGCAGCATGGTCTAGTGGGAGGTGTCCCTGCCTGTGCCAGGGGATTTGGAACTAGGTGATGTGTAAGGTCTCTTCCAACCTATGACCATTCTATGATTCTGTGATTTTGCATGTTGATTTTCTTTGTTGAATGTGTATTAGTAAAACTACATATGAATACACTGTACCAGAATGCAGCTTGTATTAAAAAAAAAATCTAAAACTTATTACAATAATATTCTAATGATTTTAAAAACATTTTTAGAATAATGTTCTCTTAATAATTGCATGCATGAATTAATCTTCAGAGGAATTTAGTGGGGTTTTTTTTGTTTTTTATAAGCTTTGTTTTATTTACTGTACCTAGTTGAGGAAACTGAATTTGTGACAATGACTCTAAATGTTATACTTCCAGTCAAGTTTTTACATTATTTTGCTTTTATCTTCTAGTATATGGCAATAACAGAACAGAATAGTGGTAGGAGAAGTATTTCCCAAAATTATTATGTATTAAATGTATGTATTAACATACACCTTCAGTGTCGTCTATTAAATTAATTGCAGGTCTAAGCTCAGGAGGGTTTAGGTGATGTGCATATAACAACCAGTTGAAGGCAATGCAGAAACAGAAATTTGTTATGATATTTAGCTGTCTCTAAGATACAGACTGTGCCAAACACCTCCCATGTGCAATACAAAAATAGTGAGTATTCTGACATTCCATAAGCACAGTGAATTGCTGCTGGTGGTTTGTTTTGTTTTACTCACTGGTAAACTTTTCCCATAAGTTTAATTTTGAATGTTTTCATCAAATTTCAGAAAAATGTGTTTCATTCTCATTTAGGTGCTGTCTACAACTTATTGAAGACAGTCCGAGTGCTGTTCAGGAGGAGTTGGACCTCATTCGTGCCCTGGGTTATCTGGAAGAGTTTGGTGTGAAAATATTACCACTGCAAGGTACTGCATAATCTTATTCTTTATATGACTATTGAATCACAGGCATAAATGTGCATGAGAAATAGTTACTGTTTACATAAGTGTGATGTGATTAAACTAAAGAGCCCATATACTGCCTCCAGGCAGTTTACAGACACATAGAAAAAGTAATTTTTTTAACAGAATATTTTAGCTTGTGAGGTAAGAATGATAGTTGTGTATGGTATTTTTTTTTTTTTTACTTTTATCAGGACTTTAAAGTGGAGAATCAAGTATATGAAACTCCTGGTGATTTGAACAGAAATTGAGCTCATCTTTTATTTGCCAAATAATCTGCACTTCTCTGTGTGCTTTAAAATAACAGGTAGGAGAGAGGTACTTCATGCAGAGGCACAGTTTTCATGTCTCCACTGGGTTTTCATTGTGAGGTATATAAAACCCAATGACAGTGGAAGTGAACTTTTACAAGGTCTTTCTTCTGATGACATGCGGAAAACTAAATCTTTCAGAGCTCTGAGTCCAGTGGAACAGAAAGTTGTTGGGCAGAAGTTGGAAAGACGTTACGATTACGTACAATGAAATTGCATGAACACTACTCATGGAACTGCCTGAGACAAGCACTGAGCCATGAGATGTGCTGATGATAGTGTTTTACTTCTGGCATTGTGTATAGAAATATTAGAATTTATGGCACGCTCTTCTGGTGCTTTCCACTTCATGGAAAATGAAGTAGATGTTCTCAGCGGCTGTTTTTACTTTACTTTGGTGTTCTCTTTTTGTTCTCTTTTTTTTCCAAGTATTTGTTCAAGTGAATTGATGCTCCAAGTGTTATATTCAGAAATCTTAAGTTTCTGGACTGAGAATGTCTGATTTCTAGATCTTGCAGTACTGGCCTGTTGATTTCTAAAGTAAAATTATTTTTCAGTCCATTTGTTCAGGCTGCAAAAAAGTGCATGTATTTTCCTCAACTTTTTTTGATGTGGACATGGAGGTATCACTTTAAAAAAAGCATTAACAGTATGTGTAATATAACTGGTCTAGATTAATTAGAATGTGTGAAATCATGCATGTAATTTCATTAATGATTCTGATTATCCTTGCCTCAGTATCTTTCATGTAAGTCAGATTAATCTAATAAGATTAAAGTGATGTTTTCAAGTTTTAATGAAAGCCTTTAAATGATCTGTTACTTTGATAGAATGTCATTAAAATAGCACTAAGGATCAGCTGTTAACACAGCACTACTCTTTTAGCAATAGACTTTTATTTGCAGTTCTGTGTTTAATTTTCTGTAGATTTTCCCCCACTTCACTTTTTAACAAACTTAATAGTTTAAGTTTATGAACTACCATTATGCTATATTGTAATAAAAACTGGTTTGAGGATTCCTTGCTAAAATAAAATGTGAAGTCAAGTCCATCTTTAAGTGTTTGACCCATGGTATTATATCAGGTTACTTTTAGTTGTATTACGTATGAAAAATTCCTGCTTAAATAATTAGTGACTGAAAACATTTTATTGTTATATACTAATATATGCCTGTGATAGAATTTTAAAAGTGAAACTAAAAATGTGACCTTTTCCTGCTCTTCAGTCCTTACTCATTTTAGTCTAATTCCCAGAATTAATAGTTTTCATTATATTAATACGTCTTTTCTCTTACTGAGAGGCCTGATATCCTGTTTTAAGCCAAATATGCTAATGCAGAGTTTATCCCCATGCAGCCATTCACTCTTACTCAGTGTTAAGTGGAATAATCTGCATGCTGTTCCTCTGTGTTCTGAAAACTTGCATAGTATGAAAGCATTGCCTTTTAAAACAGAAGCCTGAAGTTGGCCACCCATTAACTAGCTAAATAGAATATTGGAATCAGTTCATAATATTAAATTATGCAATTAAAACAATTGTTTAATTCTTGGTAAATCTATTTTGAAACACAGTACTAATTATCAGCTGCTCAGGATATGGTTGACAGAACCTGGTGATTTGCAGACTATCCTTCCACTTCCTCAGGAAATTTTAAAGTAAATTAAAGCTGAAGCATTTGCTGATGACAGATCTCAGATACATCTGTGATGTATCTTGTCCGTGCTAAATAAATGAAATTTAGTTACAACGTTCTAAAGAAAAGTTAAAAGACTGCTAACTGTGTTAGAAGTCCTATGGGATTTTCTTGCAAAAATTAGAATTAAAAAATATTGAACAAAGCTATATCAGTTAATTGTACACATTTAAGAAGAGTGAATGTGAAAACATGAAACAAAAGAGTTTTCATTCAGGTCAGTTTTCCTCCTTTTGCTCCCTTCACAGCCTGACTTGCTAATGATTGGAGCTGGATATCCTGTGGTGTTATTTTAACTTTCTGTTTATAGGTGTAATTGAGGATCTGCATGCAAGCAGCTTTGAGCTGGTTTTCAGATTGTGTTTGCATTCTTATATTCCCCAGCACTCCTTCTATCCTGTGTTGTTTAAGCAGAAGCACAGCAGTCAAGTTCATTTGTACAGTCTCTAAACCAGTTCTGCTTTCAACAGTGCGTTTGTGTTCCGATCGACTCAGTCTCATCAAGGACTGTCTGGCTCAGATGTCAACAAACTACAAACAGCCTGCGAAGCTCCTGGGACTGGCAAACCTGCTAAGGGTTGCAGGTAAGCTGTGTTAGTGAGACACTGAGCTGCAGTGCAGTGAGCATTTATATTGTAGGACATTTAAGTTCATTGTCAGAATATGCATTCAAAGATACCACTAAAACATGACCTGGAAGAGCAGTCATTGGGGAGGTATGAGGCATTTCACATGGGTCGAATATTTCATCTGTAAAACAGCTGAAATGGTCTGTTGCTATGTTCTGCTAATACCTGAAATAAAAAAATGCCCTGTCCAGTGTAGAGTTGGAGTAAAGGCTGATCTCAGATTGGAGGAGTTGTGGCTGAGAATATCTTGCTTTACAGTTAATTTGTAGTATTCAAATTACTGTGAGTGTTATTACCTCTGTCAGATAAGGTAGCCTGATGGCTATATAATGGTTGCATTTAAGGTGCAGGGTGAAAAATAATCTGTAAAGCATGAATTTCAGCTGTTAGACTTCAGTCTATGCTGCATGTATGTCCCTTGGGCACTAAAAATAATGCATTGAGTATTCATTTGAGGAGCTGAGCATCTTAAAAAATTGAATCCTGAGGATATTTGAGGGATTTTTTTACAGTTTTTTTTAATAGCCTACTTAAAGTATCTACCTTTTGATTTTTTTCATTTTTGAAAAATACTTAATCAGTGCAGCTGTAAACACAATACTGCTGTATTTTTATGATGTAGAAATAGAATACAGAAATATAAAATACTTGTATTTTATGCAGCATAGCATATAAAATCAATGCATTCCAGCTTTGTCACTGAACATGCCTGGCTAATTCTTTTCTCCCTCTCTATTTGTGAAATCGTTTAAGATTTTTTTTCTTACATTTTCAGGATTCTTAGTACTGGCAATTTTTTGCATAGTATTATAAATAGAGGGGGAGATACTCAAGACAGTTGTGTGAGGTTGAGAAAAGTGGTGTGGAAATTAGGCTGTTGACCTCCCAAGATACCTTGGTCCTAAGGGAAGTAGTCACAGGACACATCCTTACTCTGGTCAGCACAGTGCTGCTACATGAAAGGTGGAAGAGGGCATGGGATGTACTGTGTTGGATAGCTGGATCCAGTCTACATATTTAATATGTAATCCATCAAAAAATATGAATGGTAGTTGTAACTTCTTTTTCTTTGCTTATAAGGCTTTTTGGAGGAAAAAGAAGTCTCCCTTACTGGTTCATAAGACAGGATTACTGTACAACTCTTTCCGTCTCTGTTTTGTTTCACTCACATCAAGTTAAAATGTGTAAATTTTTCTTAATATTCTGAGGCTCTTTTGGCTAATGCTACTGATTTTTGTTTCACCTTCTTTATGAATCTAAGGCATTCTCTTTGTGTGAAAGAAGGGAAACCAAGATCCAGAGAGATTCTAAAAAGCTTTGTCCAGTAGTGTTGCCCTTAGTCTTAGCCATAGGATTTACAGTGCCCTGGTATGTACTTTGCAAAGGGATCAAACTTGTCGCTCCCATCTCCAGACTTTAGGGAGTTTGTATAGAGTTCATTGATACAGTACTAGTGTATAATCAGTGTGCTAGTGTTATAATCACAGTGACACTTCCTGAGTCACCACCAAAAAGAGATTTAAGAGATATTTAAAGCCAGATAATGAAATGGCTCCCCAGTTCTTCCATGCACTTACCAGGCTAGGGAGAAGCACAAGATGAATGTGTGAGGTGGTTAATTTTTAAACAGGTGAATGATTTAAAAACTCCTACTTACTCTACTGGTGACATTTATCTTGTGTCTGTTGGGCTCTTTGACTTCAGTGGTTAACCTTGGGAGTAATGCTGGTGGTTGCTCTTACGGTAAGTAGGGAATTTTAGCAGTAAAATTATATTTCAAGAGTGAGTCTTGGTAAGGAATACAATACTTAGACACTTTTCTCTCATGCTAAATATACAAGTAACTTGGGCACTTTCAAAGTAATCTTTCACTTATAGAATAACATTTATCTGAATGGAAAACACAGCAAGATAACATTTTCAGTAGTGAATTTCTGTGGTGGGGGATGTGATGTGGTGTTTTTTAAAGTTTGTTTTACGTAAGTAGTTTTAAGCTTTTGTGATTAAAAAACATTTCACTGTCATTGAAGGATGACTAGTTGTATACTTATATTGGAAAGCTATTATCTCTAGAGAACATTCATTTATGAGTAAGATACGGATTTGGTATGAGAATGCTGTAGTTGTGAATTTTATCTAAACTTAATTGTTGTCTTTGAGATGGTCTATTGAAAACGGATTTATTTAATTTTAAGGAACTCAGTATTTTTAAAATGTTCTTGTTTGCTTGTTTTTCTGTATTTGGAAGCTGTAAACAGCATACCACTGTTACTGCAAATTTTTTTGTGCCTGACTCTCTAGGCCATGGACAAGTATCTAGCCCATATGATAAGCAAATAGGTGTTTCCTTTGTATGCCTGTTGCCAAGTAGCATACAAAGGAACCATGATTGTCATCATTTCAAATCATGCACGTAAATACAATATTTTTCCAAATTATTTAAGAAAGGCTGTAGAGAGTTACTCTTAGGTCTTCTGTGTACCTGTGCTGAGTGGTAGAATAGGTAACCTTGCACTGAATTTAAAGAGTCTTACAATTAGAATAGCTAGGTTATTATCTTTGAAAACAGATTTTTAAGTGTAATGCTGGTGTAGCCTTAATCACAGTCTGTAATGAGGAGCGCTGTATAATTTGATGGTAGAGATTAAGAACATAAATTGAAACCAGACATGTAGAAATGGTGTTTATGTACCTGTGAACTTGTAATTTAACTTACCAAGGTACAATTAATTATTAATATTATTAATACTATTTTTAATATGATGAAGAGTTAGGACTTGGTAGCCCTGTTGTGAGACAACAAACATTACTATAATTCCATAACTAAGTTTATAGACAAAAAGGCAGATCATGCATACAGATTCTAAAATTTTTGAATATTTTATTTTAAACTTAATATTAGGAAAGGAAAACCTTCCCTGCAGTTTTAGTACAGATGGTCTTTATTTGCAGGTGTAAAACTACTGGGAAGGGGTACAGTGATTTTTAACAGCTTACAATTAAAACAAATGGTTTTATTGAGATATTTTGGGATGGGTCTGGATATTGAAAAAGGGGTTTGAACTTTATGGACTTAATGAAGAGTTATATAAAATGCTGCCAGAAGAAAGATTGGATTTTTGTTCTTAATTGGTTTTCACTGCTTATACAATTACCCTGATCTATAAGCCATCTTTGCTGTGTAAGAAATTCTGATTTTGTCCTCTGGAACATACTTACTGGTTTATTGGTTGTGCATGTTTGAAATTGTGGTACCTTCTGTTTCAAATCCACTTTGTAGAGTGTTGTGTTGTCTGCTCAGTGGAGGAATTTGTTTCAGTATTTTCCCCTCTTTGCTTCCCCTGCCACTTCACCCTGTATAATTACTGATAGGGAAAGATCTGCTTGCTCCATTTGTCCATGTCTATGGAAATTTTTTATGTGTGTGTCTATATATAAAGCATATGCTATGTTTTATTGTATGCAATAGCCTATAAAATCCTAAGAACGTACATATTTTAATTAAAATTTTAAAATAATGCATTTGTTGTGGATGCAAGGGTAGATTGCGCAGAGTCATTATTAAGGAGCTTTGTGAACTATGTACTCTGAATACAGTTTGCTTAGAGAGCAGCACTGAAAGTGAGTAATAGAATTTATATTCATACTTATCAAAGTTAAAATCTTGCTTAGGTAATGATATATCAGCCAGCTCCTTAATTGCTTTTAAGTATTTGATTAATTACAGTGAACTCTACTTAAGCCTCATGTCTACCTCTGTAAAGTAAGTCCACAACTGTTATCTTAATTTCACAGATGGGTAAAGTGAGTGAGGGAGAATGTGCTCAGCATGACAGCCAGAAAATCAGCACATGCTCAGGGAGCTGAAGCTGCCCTGTGTCTTGCAATCCTCACTTAATTCATGCTCTTTGTTAAGAATGGGTGTAAAAATTCACTTCATGCAATTACTTGAGTAGATGTGTGCAAAAATAAAAGTAGGAAAAAAAACTTCTGTATTAGAAATCAGTAGCATCTTCTCTACTCTTACAGTATATCAAAAAGATCTGCTGAGTGTTGGTCATTATTTCCTTTGTCAGGCTCTTTGGAAATGTTTTCATTATTCTCTTTTCTCACAACTTTCTATGAGAATTTATTTAATTTTAATATTAGTAAGTGAATGTAGTAGCTTTAAACTTTGCTCAGATCCCTTAAAGCTTATTTTTTAAATCCATCTTCTTAACACTGACTTTCTTCATTTGGAATTAACCATGTAGATGGCTTCTAATCTCCTAGATCTTCTAAATCTAGGTGACATTGAAATTCTGAAGTGTATGTACAACACTGATATCATTTGACTTCTAAGTTTTAATGGTATGATTTCATTCAGGATAATGTTATTTTATCCACTCACAAAATATGCATCTTACCCAAGGTATTTCAGTAAGCTTTTTTCTTTATATAATCCAGATTGGATCCAAGCTTTTAAAAAGTATTTGAATATCCTTTATTTCTCAGGAAAAAAAAAATAATTTTCTGAGCTTGCATGTTTTTTCTCATTATTTTTATTAGAACCCCAGAATCATTTAGGTTATCCCCTAACACTTTCCAGCTTCTGGATTTGATTTGAGTCTGTATGTCAGGTGTTAGAGGCTTGAAGCAGAATTAGTATGTTATATAATCAGGTCACCTTTTGAAGAATTTTGTCACTCCTATCTTGGTTTTAAGTCACGGATAGCTGTCAGAGTGGCAAGGGAGACAGTTTAGAATCCAAAACTTTTCCTTTTATAAGACTTAATTATTAACATGCCATCAAATGATGTGTTAAAAAGATGAAGCAGTGAGTTTTTCTATGTCTGAATAGAAGACAACAGCTAAGCTGCAGCAGTGAGCATTATCAGTCACTGCATGGTTAGTAAAAGGTGTGTGAAAAAGGGCTTCACTCAGGGATTCACTGAGTAACACTGGAGCCAGTTTGTTCTGTGCCATAGCAGTGAATGCCAAAGTATCAGAAGTGTCAGTGAGTGGAGATATGATGAGCAGGTATAGTCATGAACTGGAAGGAAAGTTATCTTTTTCTTGTCTTGTGCTTTTGTAAAATGTGCAGAGGTGTATCCTGCTGCACCAAAAGTCTTTGGCTGGAACACTGGGGAAGGGGGACTTGATAATATACAGCTGCTCAAGCATTCCCTTGGTCCAAATGCTCTTCCTTTCTTTCTTGCAAGCCCACTGATTTTTAAGTGGGCATAAATAGCAGTGATTATTTTGTCTGAAATCTCAGGAGTAACAGTTTGATTGTTTCTCTTGACTTTCGTGTCTGCTGCTTAGTCAGATCTCTGTGTAAGAAGTCAAGCTGTCAGGGTGAAGTGGGCATCAGGAGGTGTGTGGCACGTACGTGTCCCTTGCTTAGAGAAATGGCAGTTCACATTTAGCTTGTGAGGATAGAAGCACATCTTTGGCATCTATAATTGCTTTTGCCCTAATGAGAGGTTCCCAGGTTCCAGAGGGCAAAATTTTGCAACAGGAGAGCCTTGAATGTGATTAATTTGCAACTTGGAATGCTGGCAGTATATTGAGTAGGAGACAGGAAGATAAAATGATGGGAAGCTAACCTGTTCTCCCAGCTGAGTTAGTCGTGATGTGCGGGGATTAGGGGAGGCTTGATTGAGTTCAGTAATTAGGGTACTTCACTTGCTTGAATGTCATTGTAGTGCAACTGCTACAGCTTTCTTTTTGAGAAAGCTTTAAAATTTGCTTTGTCTGTGGTGATGGATCTGCAAAGTGGAGCTAAAAATAACAGCTATGCAATTTAAGAACATGTACTCTTTAAATGGTTTTGGAAACTGGATCTGTTTAACCTTCTGAAATATTTGCATTTCACAAATTGTAGTAATACAGTTTCATAAACCATGCCCTTTTCAAATGACTGTAACAACACTGACTGCATAAAATTGCTTTTAATAATAGAGGAGAAGCATGAGCAAGAAGCTTCCATTTAAAAAAAATCTGCTTGTTTTCATTCTAAAAATTCTTTCCTAAATTAATAGGGTATTTTTCCTGTGTATGGTTTGTCACCTTCTCATACAGTGCATGGACAGACATAGTATTTTGAGCAAAAGATTGGACAAGCTACTGCCAGCAAATTGTTCATTCTAAACTGAAAAAAGCTTAAAAAAAAATACAGATGACTAGTGAAGGTATAAATGTTATTTGTATTGACTGTAACTGGCTTTGGAAAGTTGATGAGCTGTCTCATTAGATTTTCATCTGTGAATGCTGATGTATTAAAATTGAGGTCAGGACATTTTTCTACAAAGTTTCTTGATGAAACTTTAGTCAGAAGGCTTCAATAGTATCTAAAGTGGAACTTTAGATTCCTAACTAGTGGAAGAGGCCTTGTCTAGAAGGTCTGGTGACTGAGACAGATGTATGGGTGGAAAAATTAGTTTCAGTTCTACTCACTCAATTTATGAGGTTAGGGATTTTTAAATGCTTACATTTCTGCATCTTGTGTCATTTGGAGCCATGAGGTGGCAGTTTAAAATGGGTCTTTATATATTATAAGAAAACAAACATTTCAGTTTTTTTCTTCTATTACAGTACATACACTATTTTTTTCAGTGTCAGGATTTTGATTTGTATATCACTTAGCTTAAATATCAGTTTTGATCTATGCTTTAGCCATCACATAAATTCAGTTTTCAAAACCTTTGTCTTAACCTTGACATAACATGCTAATTGGCTTGGGGTTTTTTACAAGCTATGGTGCCAATGTTTATTTTTTAAATACTAACTCTTTTTATTGTTTCCTTCAGGAAAAAGCAGATACATTTATTTCTGTTTCAGTTTCAAGAGGGGCTTTTCATGTTGTGGTATATAGTTAATTCGTAAGAAATAAAGTAGCAAGCTTAAGTTGACCATTAATTCCAATCAACTAATAAGAAGTTTGATTTTTTTTCTTATAGGAGAGGATCAGATGGAGAGAAAAGGACAAGTTTTAATCCTTTTAGTGGAACAGGCTCTCAGTTTCCAGGACTACAAAGCAGCTAGTATGCATTGCCAGGAGCTCATGGCCGCAGGTGAAGTGAATAAACAGGGGATGCATGAGGTGATGGTGGTGGAAATCTGAGTTCTGACTTCTGTCTTACTGTGACTTGTGGTATTTCAGACTATTCCATTTTGTTAGAAGAGCAGTTACATCTCATTAGTGCAAGTGCACTGACATTGAATAGAGGCACATAAAGCAAATACTGCTTGGAATAAGTGTGTACTGAACTATTGGATGTATAACCTCAGGGAGCTTTTCTGTATGCCTTTGGGAACCACATTTTCTACTTCTTTCTATACTGTAGCCCTCTCAGACAGGTGAAACCATGTGACTGCAGCTAGCAGGAAAATACAGCTCTTTTAGAAGCCTACCTTTCTATCAGAACTCTGAAGATATTTTTATATTTGTGCTATTTATATGATTTGGGTATGTGAAAGTATGAGTGGAGGTAAATGAAATACATGTGTCAAAATACTAAGGAGGATGGGATTTGTTTCTTTGGTTCTTTTTTTCCTCTTTGAGAATGAGGGGGGAAAAAAATCAAGATTTATTGAGATTTTTTTAATATATCAAGTGATATATTTTATACTTTGTTTTTTACAGCTACTCCAGTAAAATGTTCAGTATCATGCTCTGAAATAAATTATTTTCTTACTGTAATATGTAGAAATATAGGATATAAGCTTACAGGTGGCTATTTTATTGTTATCTACAATATTTTAAAGATTAGTCTTTTATGTATTTGGTCAGTCTAAAATTGAGCTCCATCTCTGTTTTATAAAAGGAGCCTTTATGGTTCCTTTCACAGGGGATGCTAAGCCTTGACAGGAATACCACATACCCTCCTTTGTCTCATCCAATAATGATTGGGTAGCATCCTCCTTTCACTTGTGATAGGAAGTGTTTTGTGTTCCCTTGTAGGTTATTCTAAAAGCTGGGAGGTGTGCAGTCAGCTTGGGCAATCCGAGGGCTTCCAGGACCTGGGGATGCGCCAGGAGCTCATGGCCTTTGCTCTGACACACTGTCCCCCCAGTGCCATAGAGGCACTGCTGGCAGTCAGCAGCTCATTGCAAACCCAGGTACCTCTTTCTGGGGCTTCTTTCATCAAAGTTCAATGCCTGCCAAAGTAAAAGAGACTTGGGCTCATTTTCATGTTTATTCCCTTAATTTCTACCTTCCAGTATATTTATATTTATATTTGTTCTACTCTACTCTTCTACTTTCATTGTTATTTTTCAGCAAATGAGGTCTCTTTCTAAGCAGTTTTGTGTGATGAGTTGGTTTCTCAAGTAGAATTGCAGTTGTGTTCTCTAATACTTTTAATTTCTTTATTGATTGCCTGATTCAAACATTTTATTTGCAAATTTAACTGATGATATTTTAAAATATTTTTGTTATTTATACTTTGTAATGCAACTTCATTAAGTGCCCACACAAGTATCTATTAAAGGTTTATTCTATGGTTGTTATGATCATTACCCGATATGCAACGAAATTATTTTCTCAGAGATTTCAATGATGTAATGGTTTTAACAACTACAAGAGGTTTTGTGCCTGAGCAATCTTTATTAACTCTGCAATGACTGGCTTGATAGAATCACATCTTAAGTGTTGAGCTGATTGCAGTATATATGTAAGAACACATAATTGTGGTATTTAAATACAACTTATGTCAAGGTGACATAGCAAAAGTTTTATTTAAAACTGAAGGGCAGTAATTTAGATTGTCAAAATGTTAAATTTTTGTTCACTGTAATTGTGGCATGGCCTACATACTAGGACTTGTTTGAGTTCATAATTGTCTTAGTTGTCTAAGAGTCCACAATGTTCTTAGATTTATAATTGTGTAATAGAAACATCTTAGAGGTCTTTGGATACAGAATGTGAGAATGGGGAAGAAGGGAGTCATAGCTAGAGCACATGTGCAGCCTGGTTGACAGCTGCAAGTGTGTAGCCTTTTCCTTAAAAAATCCCCTGAACAGTAGTGTCTATGAGAGTACAGGCAACATGTGAAGATGGAATTTCAGTGCAGAACTTCTGCTCACAAAGCCTCTGTCCTGTGGAACACCTGTCTTTGTGGAGTTGCCCAGTCTCAGTTCAGACTGTGGATGTTTTTATGATATTTCTTTACCCTACGTTGTACAGCATGGAACATAAAATTAAAAAAAAATAAAAAAAATAATTTCTTAGATTATGGGAAAAATATTGCACAAAATTCATGGAGAAGGGAAGGTAATTTTGTCTAGTGACTACAGCAGTGAGAAGATGTCAGAGATGCTGTGGTTTCTTTGCATCTTCTCCTGCACTCTTTTCTTTCATAGAAGCCTTTACATCCCAGTTTCTTGGGTTTCCCACAAAATCAGTTATAATTCTTTCATTGGCTTATTTGGCTGGCAAGAGATAATATTTATTTCATGTTTATAGATTCTTTATGAGGCTGTGAATTACCAGTTTCTTCCTTCTGAAGGAGGTGAGAATTCAAATATCTCTGGGCCTTTGTTGGTCAGTAAGGATACAGAGGTAAGTTTTAATGTGAATTTTAAAAGTAATCATAACTTTGTTCTACATTACTCTGAAGAACCAAATTTGAATTTTTATCAACATCTGTCTGCTTACTAGATAAAATGAGCAACATTAGACATTTACTACTTTCTGTTGTTAGATTAAGTTTGAAGTTTTGCTTTTGTATTTATACTTAGTTCTGATTTTTAGTTGCTTCTTCCTACACAGTCTTAGCACCATTGAAAAAAAATTATAAACTCAGAGGCAGGAAAAGTGCAACAGAACTTATGTTAAAGTAGACATTTATATATATATTTTAATCTGTCCCAGTTGCAAAACAAAATATTTTAAACCTGAAATACATATTTAATCAAAAAGTGTTTGGAATTTAACTTTTTTCCCCTTAGTTCTGTGCATCATGAGGTTTATGACTTGTTATTTTGTAATGTTCATTTGTTGCATGTGAAATTGGTTTCATGTGTGAGATGAGAAGGAATATTGAGTGTTCCAGAGGCAGGACAACAGGAAACAAGTCTTCTATTTTTCTTTCTGCTTTTATGTCTATTATTTTATGTCTGTATCTGTACAATTTCAAGTACTTTTCTCCCTTTAATGATGTAATTATTTACCTATTTATGAAAACAGGAATGTTTTTCACACTATCTGAAGTGGAAAATTCTATATTTAATTTATTCTTTTTTCTGTTTCATCAAATAAGTGAGAAATAAATAAATCTAGGGGTGAGGAGAGGTGGTTAGAAACCTTAAAGAAATAAAGAAAAGAAGAGGTGAAAAGTGGGTGGTGAAAGGGAAGCAAAGAAAGAAGAGAAGGTTCGTGTTGCATAAGGTGGCTTTTTGAGCAGTTGTGATTTCCAGCCTCCATGGAGAATATGTCCATATTTTATGTGTGGTTTTTATGTATGTACATGTGTGTATGTGTATATAAATATATATGTGCATGAATATGTAGACATACATGTACATGTATGCATTTGCATATATATGAAATTAATGGCAGGAAAGTAAAATAGCACTGTAAGTAGTATTCAGAGGAAGAGGGCCAAGAATCATCAATATTAAGAACAGGTCTGCTTCCCTGGAACAAATGCTTTTTATTTTCTGGAAATCTGTAGATGCATCTCTCTGAGTGGGAGGTTAAGTAGATGTTAATAAAATTGATATGGGTGTGGATGCATATGTTTACAATATTTTAATGTCTATAAAAATTTGTCATGCATCACCTTTCATGTGCTGTAGTATTATATTGTGGCAGAACAATTAGGCATGCATATAAATGATTAAGAAATTTATTCAAAGGTTTATCAGAGTTGAGTAAACTCACTAATTAACTTCGCTATCATTTCAGTTTGCATATTGGAAGCAATTTTCATTATGCTGGAGAATTGACATTCAAAAATTTCTCCAACATAGCTTTCATTCCCCCTCCTTCTTAGTTGTGGTTGATTGTCTCTTTAGAATTGGAAGTAGGTAGACCTGGCAAGTTTATATGTTGCTGCACTGAGGTGTATTTTCTTTTTGTTTAATATGGCTCCTTGGCATGTTGTGTTTCAGACTGTTACACTAGGAAATGAAGTTCTGTATATTTGCTAATTCTTTCTTTTTGTTCTCTCCCAGTTGACTTAATAGGGATTTATAGCTTTTTTCATTTCTTGGAATGACACAGGAGGAACCATAGCCAAAAATTTACTCACTGTATAACTTATCCTTTGTTACAGGCATCTGCAGTGTTAGAAAAGCAATATATTCAATAACTCAGTTTCTCTGACCTCACTGAATCCCATAACTGCAATCCGTGTAGTTACACTTCATCTAATTCCTTGTGCTTCACCTTCATTGTCACAGAATTTTAGTTTCTTTAGAGAAAAAAAACAACAAACTGGAAGATTTTTCTTGTATTCCTTTCATTTTTACTTATATCCTGATTAATTTACAGAATCCTTATTTGAGGAAATTGAAAAATGTTGTTCTTCTTCACTTACTGATACCTTTCCAAATTGGTGCTCTAAGTTTTCTTATCTTGACTTGATTAAGGTCTGGCATACATGTGTTTGGGCATCACTTTTTGTATTGCATTCAAAATACCAATCTGTAAGTATATCAGTTTTGCTTTTTAAACCTTTAGTGACCTTATTCTATCCCTCTTACTTTCACCTAGCATTGAATTATTAGTCTCCATTACCATGCCTTTATACCAGCATCACCAGCTGGTTATACTTCTTCATCGGTTTTTTCTTGGTGAACTCTTCCCTAGAAATTTCTAATAAAATTTCATTTTTGTTAAATTTTTCCTCTAATTTTTTTCCCTTAAAACTCATAGAAATGTTGATAGGAGCTGGCTATATGTATACATACACTGCTTAGAAATAGTTCATTTAAAGTTGCTGTCATGTTGGCTTCAGCATAACTTTTGTCCAAATTTTTGGTGGTCCTACTCTAAAAGAAATTCATGACTGCTGAGATAAAGATGCATGTCATTATTCTATAGGAGCTAATGCATTTGCACAAGCTTTGTGTCAGCTTGTCACTGTTGTTTGAAGTCCTGGAATCTATTTGAGAAGTTATTTTTTGGAAGCTGTGATGATTCCAGTGTACCAGATTGTTTTTAAGCAAAATGTTAAGTTTCAGCAGTCCTCATCCTTTTTACTGCCTCATCCTTTTTTACTTGTGTGTGCTACAAAATGCCTACACAACTAATCTTGTGCTTCTCAACCAAAATATCTTGGTGAGAACATTATGGTCTTGATTAAGGAAAAGCCTTTCAGAATATTAATGATAAAATATTAAATTCAAATGAAATGCTTAGTCATGAGATGCTGTGTTGTGTGTAAGCACAAAACAATATTAATCAGTTGCCTTTTAAGTGAGCTGTGACTTTGTTAAATCTGCATAATATTTAAAATATGTTTACATCTGTTATAAATCATTATTTATTACATATCGGAATATGAAAGCATAATTACTGTAAAGTGGCACATCAACCCAAGAGAAATTAAGTTTAAAGTTTTTTGAAAATGAACTCTATAGAAAAGCAGATGTATTTTCTAGAGGAGAATATGTTCAAATTATAAGAATGATTTTCTTTAAGGCTTTTTAAGGAAAAGTTCTGATTAAAAGAGCATTAGTGCCTTTGCTTTTCCAGTTTTCCCAGGCACAGTATCTGGGAAAAGACAGGATCTCTTAGAACTTTTGTTTACATTAAATTGGTAGGTCATACATTTTTATCACAGTTTGTTAGAAATTATTAGAGAATCATGATCAGTCATCCTCTTGTCCTTTAGCTGCTGCCCCAAAATGTCGAGTCCTCTGTCAGACCTGCAGATGTTAAAGCAGCTGTCTTAATTACTGCTGTAATCTCAGGCAGTCATCAAAGGCTGTGTTTCAGCAGCTGAATCAAATGCATTGTGTCTGCTTAAGGCTGGGTTACTTCTTTGTTTCCAGTGATGTTATGGCCCTAATAAGAGCCTGAACATTCAGTGACTCCTGAATATTAGTGTTGTCATCTTGAGCTGAATCTGTTCCATAGTCTCTCATTTAGGCTCTGGTTGTTTCATCATTGCAGAACTGAAGTTTTCACTTTGACTGGTTCATAGCTGAAACAGACATTGAAAAAAAAAATACAAAATCCCCAGTATAAAACCCTCTAAGGCATAAAAATGTAGATTCTACACGAATGTAGAATGCACAAAAATGTAGAATCTACATTAATACTCACGTAAGAGACTATTTTAAATTCCTGTTTGGCAATGGGAGTACCAAAAAGGGAAAAGGAAGAGACCTAATGTGTGATCTTCTGTTTTCGAACAGACTGTTCTGCGTCATTTCATTTCCTTCATAGTCTTGACATATAATGATTCTTAACATATAAAAGTGTATGCAGTGTATAGTTTTTGCCCATTTTAATCCTTGCATTTTGATTAATTGTCATTAAAGACCAAAACCAATCCTAAAATCTGTGCTGCTGTTCTAGTTTATTACTGTCTTTTGTGTGGCTTCTCGCAAAAGCAATTGGCTTTGTTATTTGTCCTCTCGTTAGACTGTTTGGAGTTATACAAGTGTATGTGGGAGCAAAGGTATATGTATATAAGTATATGCTGTATATATATATATATGTTTAAAAATATTTTATCAAGAGCAACTTGATAATTCAGAATTTGGTTGTCTTTTTGATATCACTTAGATTCAAGCAGATTTTCAATCTGCGAATTTGGCTGCTATTTAATAAGTTGCTCTTGCTTTATTATTTTGATTTTAATCAGAAGTGCTTACTTTTATAAAGGATGTCAGGAAGAATTAATAGAAGAAAATAATTTCCCCCAAACACCTCTCAGAACCCCCAAACTGTAACTTCTCCCTAAAGATACAATAAAACTATACAATTAAAGTTGTTTTCTTGAGATGAGTTCTCCAACCTTATTTAACTTCTTTTGTGGGAGATTGATTTGGGATAACAAAAAGTTGTAACCTGGCTCCAGGTACAGAGTAAAATGGCTTCTCAGAAAACAGAATTTCTGTTTGGGCTGAAAAAAACTATAATTACTTGTAAGAGTTGAAATTATTTTAAAACAAAAGTTAGTAGAGTTTATCTGATAGCAGTAGTACCATAAGCATTCACGCCTGCATACAAGTTAGCTCATTAATTTTCACACTGCTGAAGGAGATTGATTTAAAGAAATTGTTTTGCTCAAATGCAGTTGACAGCTTGGATGGGATTTTTTTTTTCTCATTCTGTTTTGGTTTGGTTTAGTTTTCATTTATTTTTTCTCCATGAGAATTCAGCTAGGTGTTTTGCAGCATCTCCTTGAAAATGGTGGCAGAGGAATTAATATTAGTATGTAACATTTAAAATAAATTACAAAAAGCTGTCTTACTAAGTACTTAAAGTGGTTTATTTAAAAAACACAGGAGCAAGAAATTTGCACCCCAGGCCACCAGATCTAGGATTTTCAGTTGGTTTTAATTTTTCAGAGGAGCAAAAATTCTGACAGGTTGCACTTGGCATGCACTTTCTTCATTTGGTGAAGTAAGAGCCGAAATTCTCAGTTTAGCCGGTTGGTTCAGTAGTGGTACATCTGTGAAATACACAATATGATTTCAGAAAAGATTGAAACAAATGCTGGAGGACTTAAGATGAACCTGCTACTTAAATGGTCAGCTTGAGGCAGTAACTTACTGTACATTATAGTAAAAGGTACTAAAAATAAAGTTTTCTACATGAAATTCCACCTTATTGAAGCTGATACATTTTTCCTCTGAGATTACAGTGGGATGTATTTCTCTTTAGCATAACTTGGCATCCTTTGGCTCTCATATTTAAATTTTGTCATGAATTAATAAGTTGTAAAATAATACTTCCCATGCAGTTATACAGGTAGAATTTTTCAATATACTTCAGTATACAGGGAAATTAATAGTAGAGTCATTTGGGATAAACATATGGCAGTTAAAGTTTGCTATATGGAGGAAAACACTTGTTTTTTATTGCAAAAACAGTGTGTTTATCTTAGTATGCTAATTATATGTTTATGACTAATATGCACACATTGTAAAGCATGCAATTAACACCAGCCTTTGAGAGCTGGAACAGCACAGATCAGACAACATGGGTATTATTGAAATGCTTTATATGAGGGAGAGCTAGTGCAGAGAGCCCCATTTGTCTCTACTTTTAAGAATGGAGTTATGTGTGAGTTCATACTAAGTTAAGGTATATGTCCATGTATTGCAGAAGCAGTTTTTGACTGAGAAGAGGTTGGGGTTCTTGTAGTCTTTCAGACTGGCTGTTCTCAGTGTTTTGTGTGCCAGCTGCAGAATTTCAAAGCTTGATGATAATTTATCACTTGGTCTAGAGATGTGTATTTGCATCTCTACCATTTCCCCTATTAGGAATTCAACTTAATTAATGCTACTTCTGTAAAATTACAAAACTGTCTCTACTATCAGCTTTCTTGAATTACTGAAGATTAAGTTTATATACTCGATATCGCATCTCGCCGGATCTGATCTGTCCCTGTCACTTGGGCCTGCGACAGGAGTGGGTCACACCCCAGGAGCAGGATGACCCGAGGTGTGACTAGAGCACTTGCTCTACGGCTTTTTGGCTGTCAGTCTGGGCTCTGAGGAGACAAGGACGAGAGGGAGGTCTTTTGCATGGGATAATAGAGGATTTATTGCTCTGGGGAATATTGGGGGCAAAAAAAGAAAATGTGAGCGTGCAACAGCTGAAATATGGAGGTAGTTCAAAGGGAAGGTACAGATCATCAGCTAATCAGAGATATCCTGGGGAGGGTAAAAGGCAGGGTTCACAAAATCATCATCCAATGAGGGAGGTAATGGAGGAAAGTTGGGTCACATGGACTAATCAAGCATCGAAGTTTAGGGGATTTCCAAAGTGGAGTTCCAAGCATGTGGTGGGCCTAAGACAGATTGACAGGAGACTCAGGGTAGATTGACAACATGGGGTGGGAGGGCCTCAGTCAGACCAAACCATCAACTTATGTAATAACAGAGCATACCATTAACAAGAAACATGCTGCAATAACTCCATCCTCAGATTTGTAGAAAGGTGATTATTTTAGTGGAAAAGTGGAACTAATAATAAATTAGTTCATTTATGCAGAACATTGTCATTATAAGCTTTGGAATTAAAACCAGTTCTGTCTGTGGAAACAAGGGGTGATAAATGAGTAAGGGGCCAAATGTTCTACTGATCACACCGCTTACTTCACAGTGAAACTCCTAAATCACTTTTAGTTTGTCTTTATTTTTGGCAGCTGCTAGCTGAATTAATGATCATTCAAATGTATTTTTAATATAGTGTGCCTGAACTCTTAATGCGTTTGTTTGGCTTTAGGGCATTAACCTAATTATAGCTAACCCTTGCATTGTGTGTTGGATATGTCACAGGATGAAACTGACGTCTCCTCTGGCCAGTCTGCCGATTTGTTGTACTGGACGACATCCAAAACCATGAAGGTGTTGTCCAACACAACTCTGACTACCAAAGCCATGCTACATGCTGTCAGTGATGGGCAGTGGTGGAAGAGATCATTAACTTATCTGCGGCCATTACATGTAAGGGATTGCTGATGTGGCTCCAAATGTTTACACAGTTGTGATACATTAATGTAAAAACTCAGCTCCTTTGTGGGACCTGACAACTGAAGGCCTCAAATCAGTAAATGAACTAAAGACATCACAGAACTGTTTGAAATCCCAGTGAAGGAAGGGGTCTAAAGCTGTTTTCTAGTCCGTTTTGTCCTGTTTTCTTACCATAGTGTAAGAAACCCTAATTGAAATTTGGTGGAACTCTAAAACTTTGGGGAAACAAAGAAGAGTAAATCCCACTCTTTAAATACTGTCGTCTTGTATTCAAAACTGTTCCTTTTCAGTTTGTCTTTTCTACTTACTCTATTTCAGTGAATTTTCTATAATGTTTGTGATACTGTTTTTTGTGATGCTACTTTTGAACATGATTCTCTTTCCTTTTTTAAGAATACTGGACTGGTTTATGTAAGATGACTCTTTTCCTACTCTCCACTGAATTCAATGATCTTTTCATTTACAGTTGTTTCCCTTCTCCACAGTGTTTACAGAATTTTTATGAGCTTTTTTACAACTAGGCTCAACTATACTTATTTTTCCCAGGGCCAAGAATTTGGAGGTGTATTAAAAAGTGGGCCTGGAGAAAATGCTTCTGTGGAAAAACAAGGCTGTCATCCATTTTATGAATCTCTAATTGATGATCCATATGTTGCAGAAGTAAGTTACAGTTGCAGAACTCTGCAGTTTTTATTGAGATCTAATAATCAAGTAAAAGTTCAGAGTTTTTGCTTATATGTGTGACTTGAAATTCTATGCTGTAGTGGGAAAAAATCCAGAATTTAACAAAGGAAAGCAAATGGAAGAACTGAGGTAGGCAATAGCATGTGACGCAGGTGACTCAAAAGACAGTGCAGGTGTGGAGTGCATATGTCAGTTGTCTTTTTACTTCCAGTCTGAAGTCAGCTATGGAACATACCAGAACAATTCCTTGGAAAGCTTTGCTGAGGTGTTGCTGAGAACAGGGAAACTTGCAGAAACAAAGAGTGAACGAAAAGACCTACTTCCAACTACAGAAGGTATGGACATATTGTATGTATTCACTCCATATATAGTAAATACAGAAGTGTCTGTGGGTGGGTTTAAGTGTGGAGAATTGCGCAGTATGATCTGAAGTATTGTTTGGGTGTTCTGCATGAATTGTGATCTGGTTCAACAGCTCTTGTTGATAAGAAGTCTTGTTAGAAGTACCTGCAGTTTTCAAAGGAATTGGTGATTTTAAGGGGAGTTGCTCAGCAAAGACTAGAAAAATGAAAGTTGTCTTTAAATAAGCAGAATGTATTATTTGGGGGTTGGCAATCATAGGAGGAATTGAAGGTTTTGTGAATATTACCATGTACAGGTAATGGGAATTTGCAAGCCAGTGTGAGTTATTTCTCTGTATGCCTGCATATTCTATTGGTCAGATTCTGTGCCACTGTGTATCCAGGTTTCAGTATTGCAGGTTCATTGTAGTATTTTATTTGCCAATTAATGCTTAACTACAGCTTCTGGAATCATCAGAACTTTTTGTCTTCTTCCAAAATGTCTACATGTTAGAGGTTATATTTAATACTTTCTTAACTGAAGCAATTTCTCTTTTTAAAAAAAGACAAATGACAAAAAACCACCTGTGGTTGTTTACCTTTCCTTTTGGATGTCTCCTGCTGGTTTAAGAAATTAACTGTTTAAATATTTGCACGCTAGTGTCTTTTGAAGGAAGATACGTGTATTATACTTGACTTGTGGTAAATTCTATAATGAAAAATGAGCATATTAAATCACTTGCTTTATGAGAAGTTTCAAGACAGGTTTTCTTCTTAAGCCACACATTTACTTAAACTGTTTCATGAAAAAACAGCATATTTGTCTTACAAGTATATGATTCAGTAGTTTGAGATATGTGGTATTTGTGCAGATAACCTGTGTAATTCTAATAGAACAACATTGTAAATCAGAAAACGTTAGCAGCAGCTTGTATAAATTTGGGTGTGTGAATGTTTTGTTCTTTACATGCTGTCTTAATGCAGAAAAATCCTTTAAAATCAGTACTTAAAATCTTATTTGTTACATGCTGAATGTCCATAGGCTTTTAGCTTTAATACCTGTGTCTTAAAGGGCAGGGGGGAAGGATTAAAAAGTATTTATTGCTTTCTTAGGAAAATTATTTAATTGGCAGATCTGTGGTAATAGTTCCTGCTCAAACTTGAGTAATTGGAACTGATTATTTACAATTCATTTGCTGCTTTTGAGATGGAAATTTCAGTGCTGGAGACTTTTGCTTGAAGAAGAAAAGAAATTTTAGATTTTAACTTCAGTTTTTGAGCATCTGTCTCATTCCTCTTAAGTGCACAGCTTAATGTTTTTACTATTTAATGCTTCTCTTCCACCACTTTTATTCTGTAGTCAGAGTTTTACTTAGGAATCCCTCCAGCTGTGCTCTATAACAAAGTTCTTTTGGAAAAATGGGGTGCTTTATTCTGGACTGCTGTGTACTATACCTTTTGGTAGCCAGTGAACTGTTTTTACACATAAGTGTAACATAGCTTTCTGCAAATAATTGGATTAATAATTTGCTATTTGTGATGTGTTTAGCCCTGGATTAATAGTATTGGATCCCACCTGTTCCCCCTCCTTAAAGCTTTGCTTTGTCAATTCTCATGAAAGTCTTTATAATGAGTTAACACGTTCAGGATTGTGCAGCTTGAAAATGTGCATGTTGATAGCACACTACTGAAGTTTAAGAAACCACACAGATATGAATCCCACTTACGACTCTGCATTTTTATCATTTTCTGGCTTCCTGTATGTTTTTTGGAGGATTTTGCCATACAAAACTTGAATGCTAATATGAGGTGTCAGCCACTGTACTGGTCTAGTAAGTGCAACCATAGCAGATTTCAGTTGATTTTTCTGACAATTTTGAGTCCCAGCTGTTTGCTTCGAGCTGTCTTCTAGGACAGCTACAGCAGCAGGTTTCAGCTCCATCAAAAGAACTGAAGAACCTGGAGGGAGATACAATTTAGCAAAGAAATTTTCATTGTACTTGGCACCTTGTCTTAGGAGACCTTGGAGTAGGCATCAGACTGTTTACTATGACAGTGCCATGTGCAGTGTGAGAGACTGGCTAAGCACTTTCCCCACAGACTGTGTGCATCATCGTTGAGTTAGAATGGTTTGGGTTGGAATAAACTTTAAAAATCCTCTCGTTTCAGCCCTGCCATGGGCAGGGATGCCTTCCACCAGACCACGTTACTCAGAGCCCCATTCAGTCTGGCTTTGAAAACCTCTGTAATAAACCTCAAGATATTTTTCAGCTTTTGTGGATTTGGTAGTGTTACAAGCCTTGGACCTTGACTTTCCTTGTCCTTGCTGTCTGGATGTAGGTGATAAACTGAGTATTTGCAAGTGAAATGGTAACACTCATCTCCCTGGGTCCTGTAAAGCACTCCTTCCTCAGCTGTGGGCTGATCGTGCACCCAGACTTGTTGGGCTGAATCTGTTTAATTAATTAACCGTTAATTAATTAAACTAATTAATGAAATTAAATTTATTAATTAATTGTTAATGTGCATCTCTTTTTAATTGGGGTTTTCATTCTCCATGGGCCTTAGGGATTGGTCAGGAGGTTGAAGATGTGATTTGAAATGATGGCTGTATGGCCTTGTAACCAGATTAAACTCAGAGTAAACTCAAGACAGTTGGGCATACCTATTAATCCTCTGGGGTTTTAGAGCAAATAATACCTTAATGTTCCCTGTGATTTTATATTTACTTGTACATATGGCTTTTTAACTGCAGTATATGCTTCTGAATTTATTAAGATTTCATCATGGACTCAATGAACAATTGAGGACTCAAAGCAGTTTTTGTATTTCTTTCAGAAGAAAATCCATGGTACATGAAATGAAGCTTTCTAGGTATTGAGAAATTCCAGTTTTCACAAATGAACCATTTTTTCAATACTTAGCCTCTCAAACAAGTTTGTGGCATAAAGACCTGCAGAGGAAATATTTGTAAAATAAAAATATTTTTGTGTTTTCCTGAGGAAGTTGTGCTTGTGGGACAGTAGGGGGAGACAGCAGCATTAGCATTTTGCTTGTCACTGCCTGCCCTCCCTGGTTTGCCAACCCTGTAAAGTCTAATCCCTCTGGCAAATTCCAGATTTGGCAGTGGTCTGAAATGACATTAGGTTTCTGTAAATTTTGTGAAGATACATGATAGGACAAAATGTCATCCTGCTAATATCTGGAGCCTGTGATTTGAATTCAGCCCTGTTAGACTGCAGAGGATTCCTGTAGGGCTTCACTGGGAGGCAGAAAGCTGTATGAAATTATTTGTTTATATGTGGATATGTAAAGTGGACATCTAAGTATGGATACATAAAACCCTCTCATGAACACACTAGCATGCAGAAAATTTATTGAATCAGTACAGGGGGATTTTTTTTTTCTCAGAAGTTATGAGAGGCAGTTCTTCTTAGGTATGTTCTGGCACTTGGGATGCCATTGTGTCACTCTTGATGCAAGACTGTGAAGAAAATCATTGTTTTTTGACCCTGTATTGGTGCTGCATTCTTTGTAAATATTGTCCTAATGGTGAAGATCAGTTTCTGCAAGTGTGCCAGTTGCCATGTTGAGGATGTTAAGTTGGAAGAGAACCCATAATTTATTGTGTATTCAGGAGGCTTTACTAACATTAATTCTTCAAAGACAGGGAAAAGAGAGCAAAGCTGAAATTCTTCCTTCCCTTACCTTTTTTATTTTTCTGTTTAACTAGAGGTGGTGTACTTGTCATTAAAGGAGGAACCAGCAATCTTCATCAAGATTTTAATATTAGATATTTCTAGAGTTCTCACTGTCTTTGCTTGGACAGCATACAGGTTATTTAGAGTGTAGCAGAAACAATCTGTCAGCAGCAAGAAGCTGTCTGAAGCACAGTAAAAGCCATCTGAAGCATAAAGGATAGGTGCTGTTGGGTAGGCTTATGTGGCAGCCTCTGTGATGACTTGTCACATGGAAATTTAGTGTTTGTATCTGGCTGAGGGCCAGCATGCAAATCCACTTCAGGCTGATTGCAAATTAATGATAATCTGAAAATTGTAATTGGTCATTCAAGCCTTTTGGAAGTCATTCTTTGGAACAAAGAATTCACTGGGGGAGTGTGTGTAAAGTAATTGGGTTTTTACCAGAATGCCCCTGAGAGAATTGTTTTTTGCGTGTTTAGAATGATTTTTTACAGCAGAAAGCCTGTTTTGATATTCATACATTACGTAATGTGGAAATACAGGTGTTTGAGACTTCCTTGAAATAAACAAAGAGTTAAGTTGCTAGAAGATAGCTTCTTCCTATTGAAATAATATTGTTATTGATAACATTAGCAATAATGTAATCTACAATGATGGAAACAACCCTTCCCTCCTCAAGTTTGATATTTATAATGTAGTAAAAGCATGTGGTTTTTGTGTCAGTTTTACCAGAAGTATATGTGTTTATAATCAGAATACTTATCCTTAGATGAATTTATTTCAGTTGCTGTAGTACTGATAATTTGTTTTCAGTATTTCACAGAACCTGGTTTTGGTGTTTCTTATGACACTTGTGGCTTTTTGTTTCTATTTTTAATTAAGGCAGAATTTTTCTATATGGTTTATTGTGTTCAGTGATAAGGGAATTTGAGCTCAGGCTTGAAGAGAAGACATTTTGTACCATTCCTCTTCTTGGTATCTTCAAACCCTTACAGCATTACATTACTTCCTTGATATTGCAAGCAAAATATTTAGTTCTTGGAAATCAGTACAGGTGGCTTTGTTTAGCATCTGTTGCTCCATAGTCTCATTCTGCTTTGGTTAATGCATCAAACACTTTGCCTGGAAGTTAAGGTGAAGCTGTGCTGCAGTTTAATTATACATTATCTCTTTCTGGATTGTGCTGATAAGTGTTTAATTAAGTGTGTCTGGAGTGCTTCAAGCTAGTGTCTAATAAAATATAGTTGCCCTGAAAGCATTTCATTTGCTAGCTCTCAAGGCCAAATGGTCAGTAATCCAGACTTTGTGTTTGCTCCCTCTGTGTTGCAGTTCTGCTACAGCTGGCAAATGATGCTTTACCAAAGGATGCAGCCTTGTCTCTTGCCTACCTGCTTGCATTGCCACAGGTACGTTGATAGGGGCTTTGTATTGCCAGGCAAGTTTGCCAGGAAAGACTATTCATAGCATTCAGAATTCTATTAGAAAATTTAATTTCCTTAAGATTTTAAAATCTTAAGTGTTTGAATTCATTTTAATACACATTTTTACAGATTGGGCTGGTGCATATAAAGGAAACTGAACAAGTGCCATTGGCTGGTCCATTGAGCATGGCACTGGTGAAAAGACACATTTTCTTACTTAAAATAGAAGTTGGGCCACCAGACTGACAATTCTAATTCAGAAATGTGGATAATAACCTTGTGGTATAGAAGCAGCAGTAGTGTAGTTGGAAAAACATTTTGGTTAGTGGTTGTGCAAGGGGAAAAAACTACCATAATGTACAATTATCTTTATGTGTGTGGGTTACTGATTTACATCTGTGCCAGAAAATCATAGTCAGAGCTATTTCTAAATGACAGCAAGTAGCTTTTTAGAAAGTTTGTACACTTAATGTTGTATGCTTGCTAATTCTTTCATTCAAATTAATGCTTTCTTTCTTCTAGGTGGTAGATGCCAACAAATGCTTTGAAAAGCAATTACATTCTGCATTATCTCTCCAGCTGGCAAGTTATTACTATAGCCTGCAGATCTATGCTCGTTTGGCACCATGTTTCAAGGACAAATGCCACCCTCTCTACAGGGTTAGTACTCTTTTCTTTTTAAAGCCACATTCATTAATGTTCAGCATAAAAGCTATTCTATAAAGCCAGTACATGAGTTAAGCCTGTTAAGGAGCTGATCTGACTTACACTGTGAGCAGCCTGTTGGGTTACGCATAATTATTATTCTACAGTGCTGTAAACAAACAAGTACTTCACAATATGTGGAAGAATTTTTGAAGCACAGCATCAAGTGTCATTTTTAGGTAACAGCGCTATCAGTCTTCAATGTAGCTTATAGGCATTGAGCAGTAATGAGTATAACCTATTCTGTTACCTTGCAATACTATGTACAAGGCAATGTAGTACTTCCCAGGAAAAGTGAAGAGTCAATTTCAACAAGAACAGTACTTTTTAGAAAGTTTCCATAGCCTCCCCTAAGGTGTGTAAGGTTGTATTTCAGTTCATGTATGGTGTTTTGAAAATTCATCCTCATTCATTAAGGAATTTTTTTATTTCCTTTGATGAGTTTCTGGTTTTGGAATGGTGCTACTTTTCCCATTCTCCGTTGCCGGTGGTTAAAGCAGTTTGATGGTGAAGTCCGTACTAAATGGAAGAGGTAACATACAAGTTTAATAGGGCACCAGTTGTCATTCTTACTGAGGTACCTTCATAAAAACTCTCATTTGCTCCAAGAGAGCGTTTCTGAATTTATACCAGCTCTTTCTTTCTGTTCAGAACTCTCTGGGCCGTTTGGGTTTCAGCATGTCGCTAAACTGCAGCTAAAGGAACACTTCTGGTCACAAGTTTTCTGAAAATGAAGTAATCACCACTGTGGCGTGAGAGAATTGGTTTTTCCTGTGTTAAGAATGACTCCTGATTTACAGCAGAAAGCCTGTTTTAATATTCTCCCAATTCTGCAATTAGGAAGCCTTTCATCTTCCTGCTGAGATGTTCATTTTACTGTCTTCTGCTTAGATGCTAAATGAAAATGTAGCCCACAACTGTAGAGCTTGCAAAATATATTAGTTGTGAAGAATTAAGTCATGTTTGTTAAAAAGCTTTCTTTGGGTCTGTACATTTTTCTGCTGCAAGACAACTTGTATGAAAAAAAGTTTGTGGGTTTTTGTGATTTTCTTTTGTTTTTTTTACTTTAGTTTTTTTAAGCAGTCCTATTTTACAGGAAGAACTAAGAAGCCTTTGGAAAGCATAAGTTATAAGAATGAGGACAGAGATGTTAGAACTATTTGTACTCCCATTGTCATTTATTAAGGAAAGTCTTAGCAGTGGCACCATGTAGTTTTTCTCATAACTGTGATTTGATCTTTGGCCGATCTTTAGTTCCATCTTGGTAAAATGCTGTATGTGACTGTGATAAATATTGGATTTCAAGTTGTTTGCTAGAAAGAGTAGGTTCTATGTTTAAGCTACTCTTAAACAATGGCTTTTGAAAACAATTATGTAAGAGGATTGAGTGAAGAGCACAGCAAAAAATGGAAAAAACCCACCAAAACTCTAGTAAGAAAACAACATTGGCAAATACTAATTTATAATTCATTATTACTCATTCCAAGAGTATTGAGTGAAGGAATGTCATTGAAATAGAAAACAAAAAATAGAAACAGATACTTTTCACCAAAATAAATGCAATTTTTTTTTTCCAAAAACCCAAACCAAAACCCTAGACTTAAATGGCCAATTTATATGGTGAATCAGATGTCTGTTTAAATTTACATCTTAAATGCTGGTAGTAAAGAATGGGTCCACCTGCAAATTGGTTTCATCAATACCATTCTAGTTTCTGTCAATGGGAATAGATCTAGCCATGGGTTTTGAGGGTTATTTTTGTGTTCCCTGAGAGTTCTGTGGGAGGAAAAGAAAATGGATCTCAAACTTCTATGAACATGTTACACTCAGCTGGAGGTGTCATTCCGTAGTAGATTGTTTTCCTACTCATGTCACTGGAGGCTTGTATCACCTTTATCTCGTGACTCTTTGTGAAAGCAGAAGTGCACCCCTAGGTCCTTTACCTGCCTCAAAGCTGTACATCATTCTTAGAAGGTATGTGAGTGCATTTTTGTGGGTGAAGGTGTATAGCCAATCCTTGTTTTTCCCCATTCTCACTCTTTACATGGTCAGTAATGATGTTAATAGGACGCTTCAGCTACATGCTCAAAAGGTGAATCCTCAAGATCATAGAGCATTTATTTCTGTCTGCTAGCATCTGAGTCACAGTAGCTGTGATTTTTCTAGTCCAGTGAATCAAGTGTACAGTTGGAAAACTATCTGAATTTAAAGGAAACTGTATAGTGGAAAAGTCTGCACAGCCTGGATTTCTCATTTTAAAATGACATTGTTTGAAAAGAGTTCATAAGTACTTGTGGCGGAACAGGAGAAATGTCGGTAGAATGGAAATGTCAGAGCATAATGTTACAAAGATAATGGGCAACAGGAGCTCCTCTTCCATTGGATAGGATATACTTTCAAGACTTGCTAGTTAGTCAAGAAAGAAATTTTGAAGGAATGATTGGGTCCGTTGTATGAAGGCTTGTTTATTTTTTTTTTGGTTGTGATGTGAAATACTGACAGCTAATATCTATGCATCAAACCAGAATCATAAATTGTCAGAAAGTCTCACTATAATTTTTTGTACTGTTGATGCCCAAAAGGAGATATTCTTGATAATTTCAGTTCTTGGTGAAATTATTCCTATGCTTTAAGAACAAATAAAGGGATTTGGCTGTAAAGTATTGCTTAAATTTTGTGCCCAAGACGGTTTCAAATTTTAGTTGTTATGATAACATAAACATAACAGTCACAGTTTAAGGCGTCTGAGCTATATTACTTTCTTGTCCTGAGGATTGTGTTAAAGGAGTTCTCCAGCCTAAGAAAACTGCAGATAAAGGTCAGAAGAACAGAACAAAATCTCCAGAAATGGACTGTGTGTGGAATGTACTGGTATGAGAAGACTAATTACCCTTTGAGGACCTATATTTATTTTTTGTTTAGGTCTGTAACAGGATGGGATTGACTTTTCATTGCAGCCCCTGTGGTGCTGTGCTTTTGCATTTGTGGCTAGAAGGATTGGTAATGTGCCTGCTTCGGGTCTTGCTGAGCCTTGCTTGCACAGCATCAAGGCTGTTGCCCCACTACCACTCTGATTCACCTTTCACTAATTCCCAGTCTTGATGAACAAGAAGAAAGGCTGTACAACTGATCAAGAATTTTGTTGGGTAATTCTTTTTGTTAGCAGCTTATCTCCTCATTTGTCCTATCCTGGTGATCTGATAGTTGACCAGAATAAATTATTTACTCTAGAAGGGAGTGAAAATGCTTAATTATCTAGAGGTTAATTAAAATGTTACATTCCTGTCCTCATGCTAATACTCTGTTGCTGAGGTGTTTCTGTTGTTTTGAAGATGATTATGTTCCTGACCTCAGCTGAGGGGGCAAGCTTTTTCTTGGAGCATCAAATAACAGCCCCAACAAATACTGCTAAGTTGCATAGGGGAACAAGAATTTTGCACTCAATAGCAGATGAGTAAAGTTGCTGTTAGGAGAAAATTCTTAGTTTTTTTGTTTTCTTCCCTTATATGTTACTTTTCATTCAAGAAGGTGAGTTTGATTCCTGTCCTTTTGTGCATTGCAACTGACGATATGTTGAACTGGTAAGCTCAGAGATTCTCCTTAGTGATGTTTCTCTTGTCTTGTTGCCTGGAATTGGTGAAGAAGCTGGGAGTTCAGCTCCACACAGTTAAACAGCCTGATATGTATTTAGCCACTATATGACAGGGCACTTTTGTACACTGAACTTGTGCTCTGTGCACTTAAGCTACTTCCCTTTTCTGTTGCTAACTGCTTTGGAAGGTCTCTATCAACATCTCTAAGAGGCAGAATTAGGTCAAAAGGGGAGTGCTCTGAACTTGGGATGAAATGTGTAGAAATTTCTGTTGGTCTGTCAGGATTTCATTCTGCTGGCTTGACCTGGCTCCCAAGATGTTTTGTTGCTTGTTTGTATGAGGCTGGTATAAATTATAAATATGAATCCAGAGAACTAAAACTCCCAGCAATGGTCCATATGCTACAGCTTTATGTAATATTCCAAATATAGGATGTTGAAAATAAAGACTTAATTTGAAATTGAAATAAATATTATATAAGAAGGCTGCATACAGGAAAAAGTCAGGGAGGCAGATCTGCTGCATCTGATAACAGATGTATTACTCACACTACATGAGGACTTAATGGCTTTAACCTGGCACCCTAGTGCACCTAAAGGTTGAGTCTCTACATGTGAGGTAATCTCTAAATCTCTTATTGGAATGCTTATTAAATGGTTGCATGTTGGTTTTCATATCCTGTCACATTCCTAAATTATGACTTCAGCTTACTAGAGATAATATACATATTTTTAATCTCAACTTGATTAACGTACATGATGTTTTTTACATCATGTACATAACTAACATACAAAACTGACAAACTGGGTCATACAGTCTTGTTTTGTTTTGTCTGGACATTCAGCTTTCCATTCATAAATGCAATGGATAGCTGTAGATTGTAAAATGGTAGTGCACTTTATTTTTGGCCTATGATGGACTTAAAATTTGGGGGTTTTAAGTCCTGATTCAAGCCCTCATCTCCAGCCCCTCTTTCTGTTTTATTTGTGACGCTGAAAACTAACAAGTTGCATTTGGCAGTGTAATTTTCCCCCATTATTTCACTGTTGGAAATCTGTTGTATGTTCTGCATCAAGTTAACTTTCTTTGCTGGTCTTTGGGTTGCTCCACTTCTTTTATACTGCTGTTTTGCCTAATACTTCTTAGTATTTCATATCCTACAGTGCTTGCTTATACCTGTTCAGGTACTGGTACTCATTAACACTTGGTGGGTGAGTCTGTTTAATTTGAGGTATGCTTTTTTCCAAGTCCAGTGCATACCTGATAGTTAGAAAAGCAAAACTGGGTGAGATGAGTGTATAATTCCTTGAATTTATGTTTTGCTATTCTCTCTCCCATTGGTCTTCCTTCGTGTGTGTAGAGTCTGTGATGGAGAGGAAAACAAGGGAAAAGGAGGGCAGTGGCAGAAGGCACCATGAATGGGACTACAAGGCAGATTAACAGCTGATTTGGGTAGAATTCAGAGACCCTAGTATCATTCTCTAGATCATCAGTAATGGATTCTGAATAAAAGTGATCTCAAAACCTGCCTCTGCAGGACTTGCTGTTGACTCTTTCCTCTCTGAAAAGTGATCTCCAGGCTTGTATCTCCTGTTTCACCAGATTTCAGTTAGTGAAAGAACAATTCTTCCAATCCATTAATAAGTTAAGCTTTCTGGCTAGACTTCAGTGTGAAAACTTGTGAAAGTATCTTGCAAGATTTCTGTGTATTTGATTCCCTTTGTCCGTGTGCTCTTTGCTAGCCTCATAGCCCTCCAGCCAGTGAACAGAGCCCATGCTGATCTTTTCCCATCAATCTCTTAATGCTCAGTGGCCTTACTATTTATTATATAATTTGCTGTCTTACTGGGGATGGACATTTGACTTGCTGGGCTACAATCCCTATGAAGATCCCTTTTACATCTTATTTTTTTCAGATGGAATTTGTACTCTGGCATGTTATTTTTACAAATGTTTGTTGATGCACCTTGGCCTGCCATTTAACATTTTAACATTTAACACATTTGTGTTCTTTCAGAGGTATGAATGCCAGCTGGTCATGGTGTGCAAGCGCATAGCTGACACCTTCCAGATTCATCTAGCTCACATAGCTCCTCTGAGCTCTCTCCCCATGCCTTCAGCAGTGAGGGCTGACACAAAAATCTCGTGATTTCTACCGCTGTGGACATACCCATGAGTGCTTCTTCCACACCTTTTCTCTGTGGGATCCTGCCACTTCTGTTGCTGGCTTCCTGATTTTTGAGCACTTTCCAGAACTTTTTCTATCAGCTTTACATTCTTTATGAAACAATGTTCCTGATGCTTTTTTAGGACTTATAATTTTCTTTCTAGGTTGTCATATTTTGTGAGTTTTCCTCATTGATTTGCTTATTGTTCAGTGATGTCTCAACACATAATCGCACATTTTGTAAATTAATGAATATCTAAGGTAACAAAAATTGTGAACTACTAAACTATGGTGTGTTGAAAGGCTTACAGCTCAAGTAAGCTCTCCTGAAGTACCAGCCATTGTGGTTAGTTTTGAACATGTGGTATGAAACCTGAAAAACTAATACAGTAATTAGGGACATTGCAGCCAGATTCTGACAAGTAGTTCCTTTTGTTTGTGATGTGTTTGATATAGATAAGCCAGTGTTTCACAGATCCTCTTCTTTCTTTGTTAAGCACAAAGCATGACAAAGTATTGCCATTCTTAGTTGGGACCAAATAATATTTAGGTGACACAGAAAAGACCTATTGTTAAACAGTTGTTGTGCCCCTGTTTCATTTCTTCAAGATAAAGTGTACTTATGAAATGTGTTGCTTACTCTTGCTTATTTCTGTTTCTCAAGGGTCATATGAGCTATTCTGTCAAATCCTACTTCTGAAAGCAGAGCAAGTGTTGTTCTTTAGACAGCTATTCAGAAATTTTCTTTTAGAAAAGAGGATCTTCAAACTAGCCTTTCATTTCAGCAGAGGGTTGAGGTTTAGCTTGCTCAAGTTTCTCTGGAGACATAGTTGTGATTTTTCATGCAAGGGAGATAGCTGTGATAAGTGCTAATGCTTTTCCTTCTCGTGAAGGGTTTTGTTCCTCTCTGGGAAACAGTACAAAGGTGACCAACAGCTTTTTGAAGCAGTCTTACCCTAGCCAAGCGGCTTTATATTCTCTTTTACATTCCTTTTCGAAACTTCTGTATCTGTTTTCTCCAGTCAGTGAGCAATATGGATTTTGCAGGCAGCCTGCTTGAAATTTGCTAGTCATCTAATAGCAAAGAATATTTTAGCAAAATTGTACTTATCTGGGTTGGCAATATAGATTACTTTTCAACTGCTGAAGTTCCAACAAGTGTGAGAGTAGGCTTCTCCATCCCTTTTTGTTTTTGAGTTGACTCCTTACTGGTGGGTTTGTTGGTCAGTTGTGTTAGTTGGATTTGGTTGGTTTGTTTGGGTTGGTGTTTTTTTTTTTTTTATCTTGGAGAATTGAGGCTAAATGCTAGATTTTAAATGCTAGCCTCTGTATTTAGCTGAGGAAAATGAAAATACTAATACTACTAATGAAAATATACATCCCAATAATGTAAGGTGGTCACTTAGAAACCTGAACTTCTCAAGTGCTAGCAGTGCTCTTGGGTTAGGATGAAAGATGTCTGACTACTGGCAGTTAAATAGCTGTCAGGGAAGAGGAAGTTAAGTGTTTTTGAAGCTCATGGGATATGTAGGTTTCAGCCTTTAAATTAGTAAGATACAGAAATATTGGTACATACCCCATCAAGTAACTGTGCAAATTAAAAAGAAACAGTATTGTACTTAAACTGAAATTGCATAATACTGCAGTAAAGTTTTACAGTAAGTGTGTATGCTTGTCCCAGAGCCCAGAGTCTGTATATGACTGCAGTTGCTACCATATAGGTCAAGATTAAAGAGATCTTCTGAAAGAATAATCAATGGTTTCATTTATTTAAAAAGAAAGCACAATGATTTTTTTTTTTTTTACAAAAGGGAGATACACAGAAGGTTAGGATAATTAACAAAAATATGGCACTTATTTACTGAGCATAATGCTAACTGCAAATGGAAATGAATTATATGCTATGAATTTAGTAGGCACTTCACTCAAAACCATGCAGTAATTTTCTATTTTCAGAGATGTTCTTTCCATTGACATGTTAACCTTTTATATGTGTTATTTTCACTAAAAGAGCTGTCAGATGAAATGATGAGACTTTTCTACCTAAACCTGATTTATCAATCAGAAAATCTGTAAGAGAACACAAGATAGGAAAAAACCTATGAAAACATTTACTCCTGGGTCAAATTATTCCTCGTTTTTGTTGGAATAGTTGATAGAAATCAAAGCAAAGCAATGTTTTTCTGAGGAGAAACTCAACATGAGCCGCTGACATGTGCTCACAGCTGAGAAAACCAGTTGTGTCCTGGGCTGCATCAAAAGCAGCGTGGGCAGCAGGGCAAGGAGGTGATTCTGCCCCTTCACTCTTGTGGGACCCTACCTGCAGTGCTGCATCAAGCCCTGGGGCCCACAGCCTCAAAATGGACATGGACCTGTTGAAAAAGGTCCAGAGGAGGCCACAGAGATGCTCAGAGGGCTGGAGCACGTCTCCTGCAAGGAGAGTTTGAGAGGATTGAGGTTGTTCAGCCTGGAGAAGAGAGGGATGTGTAGCGACCTCATGGCTCCTTCCAGTACCTGAAGGGGCTACAAGAGAGGGATTCTTTGCAAGGGCATGTAGTGACTGGGCAAGGTAGAATGGCTGTAAACTGAAAGAGGTCAGGTTTAGATCACGTTTAAACCGAAAGAGAGGGTGGGTTTAGATTAGATATGAAGACAAGCTTCTTCAATGTGAGGGTGGTGAGGCACTGGAACAGGTTGCCTAGAAAAGCTGTGGATGCCCCATCCCTGGAAGTCTTCAAAGCCAGTTTGGATGGGGTTCTGAGCAACCTGGTTTGGTTTAAGCTGTCTCTGCCCATGGCCAGGGGCTTGGAACAAGATGATCTCTAAGGTCCCTTCCGACCCAAACCATTCTGTGATTCTGTGAAAATAGATCACTAGAGCAATTTGTTCTACTCTTCAAACACAAGTCACTTAACTATAGAAACAACTGCCTGGACAATATTTCCAGTTAGTTTTGTTTTATTACTGAACACCAGCTTCTTGCATTTTTTTAATTTTATTTTTTTTTTAATTCCTGCAGCAGTGCTGTAATCCAGGAGTAGCTTTTTTTGTTTATAGTTATACATCTGGAATAAAACTGTAAAACATTCAGTCCTTGGAATAAAAGAGACATCTGCATGAAATCTGTGGTAAAGGTAGGAAGAGAGGCTAGGGAATTTTAAGTCCACAGCTGCATTCCTGGATCTACATAATCCAGATATAAAGTTTTGAATACAGTAGGAAATATCTTGCTTGCAGTACTGTGTACCATACTGTGGTCAGAAACATTTTTTAAGTGTATGGACAGGCTTTAAAACCATTATACTTAAATATAGCTGAGATATTAGAGTATGTTACAAAATCTTCTGATAGATGATTTAAGATTTTAAATCTAAAATAGAATATTTTTAATGGCTAATTATGTAAGTCTTATAGGTTTAATAATAGATAATTAGCAGATTTCAAGCAGGCTGCCTGCAAAATCCATGTTGCTCACTGGCTGGAGAAAACAGGTACAGCAGTTTGGAAAAGGAATGTAAAAGAGAATATAAAGCCACTTGGCTAGGGTAAGACGGCTTCAAAAAGCTGTTAGTCACCTTTGATTGTCTACTTCATTTTCTAAATAAGTTTGTACAACTTGATGCATCTTGTAGCTTACGGTAGCTATTCTGGTAGGTATTATTTTATATTGACCTGGTGTGGTTTCACTGGTGAATGATGAGCTCTGCTGCTTCCTATACCCATTTGAAAAATGGTTGTGAAAGCTGATCCTGAACAAAACTGTTGCCACACAATACATGTAGCTGTAGCAGTGGAAGCGCAATAGTGTTGAGATGTCCTCGCAGTTGAGTGATGTAACAGTAAAGGTTTATTTCTGAGATGTTCTGGTCTTCCATTTTAGCCATACATTTTATGTTTTGCTTTGGGCAGATCAGATGTGAGACAGCTGTGATACAGAAGGTTGGCCACCCTAAATTCATGTGATGGGGTATCTAAGTTAAAGTACTCTTGATTCACATTGTAGCAACTTCAACTTCTAAGTTGAAGACAAGTGTCATTAATTTAATTAATGAAGGAAGCTGTCCTGTGGAGAGATGGAGTATATTTCCTGAGTGAACAGGCACATTCAGGATTTTAGTTCCTGAGTGAGCTGTTTCATTCGTGTAAATCTTTTATCCTGCTTCAGTATGTGAGGAAAATTATTGTTTTATCTGCTTCATTCTTTTTTTCTTGCCTTCCCTTCCATCAAATTTGTAGCACATTGAATCTCTTGCAGCAGGGACTGTGGCAGTTGCTACAAGTTGCTACAGCTCTCAGTTCTGAATTATAAATGTGTTTTAGAGGTGAGGTTTGTTTCCTAGCTGCACTGGTAATGGGCAGCAACTGCAGAGGCAGGGAAATGGGCAAAGTACAAGTGTGTCTGCAGCAGGAATGTTACACCCTGCTCCCTGGTCACCCTTTCTCATGTGCTGTCATCTCCTTGTTTTGCTAACCATGAGGATTTTGCTTGGTGTATGTGACTCTCTGGAGCATGATTTCTTTTTTAGGATTGCTTAAAATGGTGTAAAACAAACGAGATGTTACAGGGATCTGGGCACAAGGGAACATGTCCTCTTCCTCCCCCTTTGGATTTCTGTGGCTGACCACAGTGGCAGCTTTTGACCATTGCCAAAAGACTGCAGTCCAAAATGTGATGGAAGTGCTTCGCAACCTCAGTCCAGAAAGGTCCAGTGTCAGTTTTGTCTTTGAGCTGATTGTGAACAGATTGGCCTCTGCTGATCGAAGCAGTTTTTCTGCTCAGTTTTTCTGCTTATTTCTGTATTGCAGGCTGTAGATTATTTACATTGAAAACAGAATCAAAAGAGTAATATGTTTTTAAGAACAATTGGATGGATTCTTGGTCTTAAAAGAAGTAAGCAAGCCAAACAGCCTTACAGTGATCTAATACTACATCAGTGATAAAGTATTCACAGTAGAATGTTTTATTTTACATTTTTTTTATTTTATTACTCTTTTCTTATTAGTATTGCCATAGTTGTAAAATTATTGCTACTTCCTGAGCAGGAGAGGAACAGCATTACAGCTCACACATTTTTTTGTTTTGTTTATTTGTTTCTGACGTGTAGACTATGTAATGACAGAATTAAGTCTTAAATAGATTGGAAGAGGAAAAAGACATAGCCAAAAGCTTGCCAGGAAAAAAGCCCCAAAAATTGAAGATTAATTCAGGCATAAGAATGAAGGCATTCCAAAATCAAAATCTCCTATTTACTCTTAAAACCAGTGTTGCCTTTATACTATTACAGTGGCACATACATTGAAGGGCTTCACCGATGTCACTTCCAGAGGGTGGTCAAAAAAGAACTGCTTTAAAACATTTATTCAGATGGACCCTGAATTCCTGCTGGGGCTTACTGGTAATGACTAGTGGGGCAACAGGGGTGGAAACCTGACCTGTGCTGAGTAAATCACATCTAATAGCATGAAATTAAATTAATGTTATGCTAAAGTGATGTGTGCTTTTTCTTTTCCCTCCATTTTTTTTTTTTTTCTTAATTCCTGAGTAAGGCCTGTGTCCACACAAATACAATGTTCGCCCAAGTGAAATGGATTGGCAGGGCGTTCCTGAGGGATTTCCCCTGGCAATGCTGAGGCTTCTGAGTTAAGGGTGTAATATATTTGGGTCAGTTCTGGTGGCTTCTCTGGAAACTTACCATATGTTAACAGTGTATACACGTAAAATAACCTTCCTGCATGATTACCAGAGAGAAAGATCTTTTTCAAACATCTCTCTAGAAGTACTGGAGAAGATAATCTGGTAAATTGGGGAGTTGGACTCCTAAGAACAATTTTTAACTGGCCAAAGGACTCAAAAACCAACAGAGAATTGTGTAGCAGCTGTTGGGGGGGTGTTGGTATGGTTTTTGACAGGTGATGTTAGAAAGGGAACAAGTTGAATATGGCATCTTATTGGTCTTACTTGTCAAAATTAATTTGTATTCACACAAATTGCTGTCTGATACAATTTAAAGAAAGTCCAAGAATTTATAAACTCCATGAATACTGCAGTAAGATTCAGATTTTGCTGATTTTCTTCATGGCCAGGTACTGTTACTAGCTAGTTGTTATGGTTTTTTCACTTTAAATTTGTTAAAACATTTTTTGAAAACTGACGATACAGCTGTAGTGACTTCTCTCACTGTTCATTAGAACAAGCATGTCTAATTGATGAGGTATCTAATGGATATAGAAATAATTTTGTTTTTCTTCTAAAAGATATGTATTAATAAAATGTAGAGATGTAAAAAAATTAATACTTAAAGTGATGAAATACAAGTTCTCTGCATCTTGATACCAAACAGAAGACTGTCAGGAGTTCTCTAAACTAATTTTGGATTCATATGCTGCAATAGTTTGGGCTGTAGGTTTTTTAAGAGGTAAGAGGATATCACTTGATTGAAAGATTTCTGGTGGTGAAGAAAATAAGACAATCTCTGGTAACTACTTTCAGTAAAAAAAAAACTTCAGTTGCATTTTCTTAATTTAAATGTCTAATTTTTATCTTCTAGATTGAAGAGTTTGCATTTTATTTTGCTGTTTATATGTGTGGGCATATATCCATGGGTATTCACATAGCATTGGATTCTTTTATTCTAAACTTGACACTGGTAAGACCAATAGACCCCAAGACATTATTTCCAAATAAAGTCCTTGGGACCATAAACAGGTAGCATGGAAGCTTACACACAGGTGCTTTTACAGAAATATAACAAATGGGGCCTTAATGGAGAGAGGGGAAATCTAACAAAAGAGAGCAAATTTACTCCTATAGGTTGTCAAAGGAACCTGCCTTTCTCAGTGGACTGGAGGTTTTAGGCAGTTATGTTAAACGTTTCCTTCTCTTGCTCTGACTTTCCCTGTCTCCATGCTCTGTTTTCTAGTGTATCACATAGAATGAGATACCAGGGTACATAATAAGCTGTGGATGGGTTTCCAGCTGATATAATTGTGTTGTAGAGGCACTGCTCTGCTTGCCTGTCTCTTTTTGTGAGGTTTTATTATTCTAGTACCAATCTCCTAAGCAGCCTTGAAAGAAGTACTGCTGTTGTTTATAAAACCAATGAGTTTTTAGTGTTTGGAGGGCTTCAGAAGTGTATTGTGGAGTGGAAAAAGGATGCCCTGTAGCATTTAATGTGACTTGGTGAGCAGCCTGTCAATTAAGAGTTGAAAAAAAATCAATTTAGAATGACCAGCAAGTCACGGAAAAAATAAAGCACGCCTCAAGGTTTAAACTCTTGGTGCATGTTTTATCCAGCTGTGTGCTCTAGTCAATCTTTACAAGTTTATCTTCTAATGTAGCAGAATAATCCTGTAGTAGACAACCAAAGTATATTGCTCTGGTACACTCAGCATTTCTGAGAACACAGCAGTTACAACAGCTGTTTCTCTTAGGAAATATTTCAACTACACTGGAATGCCAAGGTATTTTTTGGTGGTTCTTTTGGAAGTATTCTTTCCTCAGTGGATGCCACACAGAAGTCACAGTCCTTCTGTTTGGAACTGAGCTGCTGGTGCCCTCATTTTTCATGGAAGAGAGAAATCAAAGTATTGAGTAAGCCAGGAGTTTACGTATTGCACAGAGCTCTGTTCAAGTGGATGTGCCTAGGCATAGCCACTGTCCAGATCTCAAAATAATTTGGAACACTCCACAGTACATGCATTCATTTTTCATGCTTTGTGTTCTAAATTGTAGCTTTTGACTACAGAAGGGTTTTTGACTACAGAAGTTAATTGTTTATAATTGATACACTCAGTGTGTAATTTCGAACACAGAAAAGTAAGTCTTATTTGTGATTAATGTAGTTTGAAAACTAAGGTTGCTGTAGTACATAGATGAGCATTATTTAATTCTTCGAAGCTTCAAGGTGTAGGCAGTGCCTCATGCAATTTGTGGATCCTGCAGTACCTCTTCAGAAGTTCTCAGCCCTTAATAGCTATTCCTCTTTTCAGTTCTGTGTAATAGAAGTGTATCAGAAATTCAGTAACTTTTCTTAGACTTCAGTGTTTGACTAGTTCAGTGTAAAGAAAAAGAGGAATTCAAAAATAAATAAATTCAGTCACAGTGAAACACTTTTTACTATTAATTTGGTAAGGTAAGTTTGGTTGTATTTTTTAATACTTGTATCATATGGAGTAGTCTAAAACATTCCACAGAGATAATATCAGAGCAAATAGGCCTTACAGAAAATTTTAAATTCTATTTACTTAAAATTTCTCAGAAATGGAAACAACTCTCCTAGTTCCAAACACAGGGATCAGTTATATATTGATAATTTTTTGTTCAGCATTAACAGGGATTTGTTTTTTTTAGTTTGTTGTCAATTATTTTTGCAGGCTGATCCAAAAGAGCTGATTCAGATGGTCACAAAGCATGTTACTCAGTATGCCCATGCAGACTGGCCTGAAGAAATCACCACTTTGATAAATCTGCTGCATTACTACAATGAAAGACTGCTTGATTTCACTCAAGCTCAGACACTGCAAGGACTTGGTAAAGGAGTGGATGTGCAGAGATTTACAGCAGATGCACAGTACAAGAGAGAAACAATACTAGGATTGGCAGAGTAAGTAATGTCTCTCAGGTTTGCTTTCTCTATTTTAGAATGGAATAGCTTTAAGCTTTAAATTAGGAGAGTAAATTGAAAGTACTGCTGACCTTTAGAGAGCTAATTTACTTGTTTTGGAGATTTACACTGTAATGCTACTACAGTTGGAGCTTTTTCTATGTAACTGCTCTACTTAAATGAAATGTTGCTCAAATAAATGTATTTATAATTGAATCTATAACTCTTCATTTACTAACTGCTAATATTAAAGTTAATAAGGGATTAATAAAAGCAGAGCATAGGTGAAGGTTTCTCTTTCATCTCCTGTAAATCTGTCCTAGCAATCTATTAGGGTATGCCCATGCATCAAAGTTTGGAATGAACTATAGTTTAAAAAAAAAAAAAAAAAAAGTTATTAAACTCTATGTTATTCTTAATAATTTAGTTAGAACTGCTGTATATCACTATATTTTCTTTCTTGTAGTCATTTGGAAGTACTTCACTCCATATATTCTGATATTTAGCATGCTTTTATCTCACCTTTCAGAAACCCAGAAGAGAAAAATTGAAAGATATAGGATAGTACTTTTCATTTTAAAAAAGCCACTCTAATTAATATCTGCATGCAGGTACTTCAAGCTGTGAGCAAGTTGTGACTTATGTTTTAGGGACAGTCACAGCTGAATAGTTGACAGATGTCAAAGGAAGAGTTCTCTGCCATAAGAAGCTTTAAATATAATCTCAGATTTTAAACTGATGTTTGCATAAAGCTTTTGAAGAGCATATTTAAATATTTTCAGTTTTCCACATGTGTAGCTACTCATAGCTACAGTTCCAATAGAAATTTGCTACTAAATGGAATTGCTATACTGGAGTAGTTGTATAAAGTCAGGTTTTGAACACTAAGCTGATGCTTTACATCTGTGAAATCTGCACCTGCACAGATTTTGTCACTGAATTCATAAAAATGGCTTGTAATCATCTGTTAATGTTTCCATTAGAATTACCTGCTTCATGTATATTGTTAATAAGCACATATATCTAGTATGTCACTAGGTTACATCTTGATGACTACCTACAGCAACTTCAATACAAGCAGTCTTCTGTTATTACAGATACTTACTTTGATTACAGCAGGGTTAGTTACATTGTCACCCAAGAGTACATAGATACTGTCTCTTGTGAAATAAAGTAAGTATGAAGAGAATGTTCCTTACAATAAGTAGAGGTAAAAACACAATATGAAAGGGTTAGAGGAAGTGTGTGAATGAGAGTGGCACTTCCATATTGGGCAGTTGCAAAGATTCAGTTAATTACTTGTTCAGCTTTCAATTTCTTGCTTTAATCTTCTCAGTGGAGTCTTAATCTGCATTTTCTAATGAAAAAGATGCACAAATTCAATGTAGTTGTGTAGTATATTTGTTCTTATGTTCTAATTAAGTGCCTCATGTTTTTTAATCTTTTATGAAGTGCTGTTTGAAGGAACAACACCTGGAAAAGATTGCATCTTATTTATAAAACAGCTTTGTACTAGAAGGAGCAATTTGCTGTAACTACCTAACCAGTAGTTGTCTGTTCTTACCTTCTGTATTTGGTATATATCTTTGGGGGCTGTTGTTTTTTGGGTTTGCACCAGTCTTGGTGAAACAACACCAAAATCCATTCAAAGTGTGCCTCTGCTGGAGCCTTCAGTGAGGATTCCTTTGGGCTCACACTGACATGCAGTCAGGGCTGGGCAAGAAAAGGGGTGTGTAAAAGTAAGTTAAAAGATTCTTTGCAAGGTAATGGACTTTTTCAGGTTTTCATTGTGCAACAGCTGCTTGTTTTTGTTGTTGTCTTGACAATGAATAAATTGATTGTACTGTTCTTCATTTATATGGTATCATTTCCTTAAACCACCATTGCCTTAGACTGCTGCTGCATGCCACCCTTAGACAGGAAGGGAGGACTGTGGTGTAGCTCCATTCCAGGAGGAGTGGATCCCACTGGTTCCAGGAGCCACTCCTTTTTTGTATGATTGACTGGATTATTTTGCAACTAAAGCATTCATACCATCTTCCTCTTTCAATCATAGAATGGCTGAGCTTGGAAGGGGCCTCTGGAGGTCATCTTGCCCAACCTCCCTGCTCAGGCAGATCCATTCAAGTATTCACATTAAATACATTTGAAAAAACTTGTTCATGACAGGCCTGTTAGGAAGTAATTACACTTAGATTGTGTTTTGTTTGGAATTATCCTGAATAGAAAAGATGCAACCCAAGCAAAGTAAAACTAAAAATCCCAGCATTTGCCTTAATAGTATTGCTTCTATGCCAGCCTAGGAACCAGCTGTCTCTATTTGAACCATATTAGACTGGATTAGTAAAGATTAGTATGACATTAACTATAGTCTTTCTTATTTTACCATATTCTTCATCTGTTGTTGTGTCAAACAGATTAGGCACTAACAGAAAAGCAGTTTGAAATATCTTAGGACAGAATGAGCTGGACATCTACACACCTTTTAGTGTACAAATACTGGGAGTGTTTCTGTCTGTGAACTACTAGGAAGAGCTTTTGAGAATTTATATACCAGTTGTGCTAAAACAATGTAGGTGTTGCAACTAAATCAAATAAATGCTAACAGTGTCAAGTTACATACTTCATCACTTTATAATTTAAATTAAATGAAAGCTGAGATTTTTGCACAGGGTTGAGTAGAAGTTGCCATTGAGAACCAGTGTTTGTGGAGTAGGTTCCTATCTTGGAAGTAACTCTGTAGTTATTTTCTTGTATTTTTTTTTTTCCCAAATGGAGCACCAAGTATAAGTAAATATAGGAAGATACACTTAATGTACTTTTATTTTAAAATTTTTGCTGTGTTCTTTTTTTATGAAAAAATAATAATAAAAACAAATAATTAGTTTTCTAATGTAAGGGTTTTTTTTCATGTTATGTCTCATAGAGCTTAACATAACTTTTCCTTATTTTCTCTCATGTCTGTCCTCTACCAGGACACTTGAAGAAAATGTCTATAAAATTGCTATTTCTTTGGCTCAGCGATACAGTGTTCCACTTTGGGAAGTTTACATGACCCATCTGGAATTTTTATTCACTGACAGTGGGTAAGTTTTCTCCTCTGCAAATGCACATACAATTCTGTTACACAGAAATAAATGGTAATTTATGACAGAATTGCATTATATTGGGGGTGGAGTTTGGGTTGTGTGTTCATTTGTCTTGTGTTGGGATAGTAGGGGAATTTTTGTCTTTTCCATGTAATGCTTCTGCAATCAGCCTTGAAAACTGGTGTTGCAGCCAAGATTAAAAGTCCATAAACGTCTTACTGTTCTTCAGAGTATTCCAGGACTTTTGTTTCAGTGTTCAGATTTCCACAACTTTGAATGTTTAGTTCTCTCTTCCAGTACCAACTTATCCTGTAGTTACTCTTACAGTCCCTGTAATAAATCCTGAAATCTGATGGTTTCTCAATCTTTTTGCTCTTTATTGATATCTATTCTACATAATAGAGGAAAGAAATATATTTGAGCTCCCTATTCATATCGCACATCTCTTCATTTCAGTTTCAATTTTTGATAGAAGCACACTCCTTCTATTAACTATGTTTTACTGAAACTGTTCTAGCCTACAAGATTATAGCCAACCAAAACTGGAGCTGCTGTGGCATAGGGGGAGGGGTGCTTATAGTCTCCATTCCAAAGTGGCTTCAGGGCCTTTATTTTTTAGTTAATTTGTTTTAACTTCTTACATCATGTCAGGCAATTTTTTCCTACTGAAAGAGGAATAAACCTATTTGATGGAAGACCAAGCTACTTGCCTGAATAGCACATGCAGATGACAGTGATGTAGATCTCCCTGTGTAATGCAGCAGCTCTTATCTACTGTTCTGACAGACATGATCAAACTAATTTGGTTTGTTTCAAGTGTTAAATTCTTAAACCACCTTTAGCTTGCAGCAGTGTTTATACCTCTCTTAACATTAACTATTAATTAAAAAGCATTAAAACATTGTATAAAATATGAGGGATAAAAAACAAAGCCTGGTGAATTGTCTGGAGAAGATGAAGTAATGTTCTGAGACTTTCTTCACTTCCTCCAGAAAACAGAAGTCATACCCTCTAAATTTTGATGCTGCTAAATTATTTACTGCTTTAAACAAAACAGTCAGGATATAAACGTGGCAGCATTGGGGTGAAAGAGTCAGCTGTCTTCTCTGTGACTAGAATATTATCTAAGGTGTTTTGAAACAGTTTTCAATAGTTTTCTTTGTTCTTGTCCTCCTTGTGTTAGTATTCATAGAATTCTGAAATCACAGAAGTACAGAGTAACCATATTTTCCCTAGTGGAAATCAAAAGAAGTCTTAAAAGTTGATATATAATAGCATATTATGCTGCTGAGCATGTTTTCATTGTATTGTAATCTCATTTTAAAAATGATTGACAGCAAATGATCATTACAGTATATTTGAGTCTTGGGATTATGGCATTAATAATACATGTTTCATTATGCATTCGTTCTGAACTGAAATGAAGTTTATTCTAAGACTTAATCTCTTTAACCAAATATGCAGTATTTCTATAAGCCACATTACATAGGGAGAAGCTCAGAAGAGCTTCAGTTTGTATTAACATAGTTTGTATTAACCATTTCTTTGATTACTGATGACAAAGAATTATGACTTTTTTTGTGGAATATGAGTCTGAAAATTGTTCAGAATGGCATTTTATAAAAATCAAGTGGAAATTTAGTTACTTCTTTTGAGAAATCAGATCATATTTGATTATCAAAACTCTATAAAATGCAACTTATTATTTCAGCAACATGAAATTTTGTTTGTCTATCACAGAACCTTTTGTTCTGGAACAACTGGAACACTATAAACTCTTCCTATCCACAATCAGCCCTGCCTTAAAAACACACTGCAAACATCTGCCAATCTTGTTCATACAATTTAATAATATAATTTAATATAATTAAGGTTGTGTTTGTGGTATTTGCTGTAACAAAATAATCTTAAAAAATAAACTGAGACATTTTACTTGGATGTTAAAGAGAAACACTAACAGCATATATACTTGGGGAGGGAAATGATGAAATTCTAATTTAATCAATTTTAAAGGTAAAGGAGAATCAAATAGTATTAGAAGACATCAGATTTCCAAATGAAATGTACTATCTAATGTGCCATATGGTTTAGCTCTGGGGGGCACTTGAGGTAGGAATCATCTGTAGGTTACTTCCTTCCTCAGATTTAGGTAAAACTTTCAGTTGAAAAAGATATAAACTTAAGATGATATGTACTCATTTTTCTCCCAGCTAAGGGAAAAAGGAGTGATTATCTTTTCTGTAGTCAGCTGGAGGTGTCTGAATTCATGCTGTGAAAGAGCTAATGTATTCTTTTCAAAAGATTCAGGAAAGAATTTCCTGAAGCAGTGAGACTGACTGAGGTCAACCCAAGGCTTACTGATATTTTCATAAGCTTTCATGGATGACAGTTTGAGAAACAACTTGTTAAACTGTCAAAGTCTTGGTAAACTTTCCTAAATGTGAATATTAGTGCCAAATAGATTAATTGCTGGGCAAGAACCAATTTTCAGTGATAATATCTCTCAAGGTGTGCACAGGTACTCATCAGCTACAGAAACAGAATTAAATGGATTGGGAAAGCTTCTAACTGGGCAGTAGGATCTTCGAGCAGGATTCAGCCACAAGTGGTTGGTCCTTTTGTTTAATGAAGTCTTGCTTTGCACTGGATGTATTTTTCCTTTTAGATATAGCTATACCCACAGATATGAAATTCTGCTTTGAATTCCACTTCAGTATTCATAATCCTTAATCTTCATGTCCAAGCTAACAGGTAACTGGATTGGGAAATAAAAGAGTTGCTTAGCTTTTGCTTATAGAGTGTACAGTTATCTAAATGTTTGTGGGACCCTAAAGAGAGGAAAGGATTGTCCTGTCTCCCAGGTGTACAGTTGTATGAGTCTTTCATGGCACATCCAGGCCTTTAAGCAAAAATTATTTCTAAATACAGGTTATCTACACTGGAAATTGAAGAAAGAGCACAAAGTCTTGGTCTGTTTGAGGTTTTGAAAACTAGTCCTGAAACCTTTCATGAACACATGGCTAAATATGTTTACCCAAGTATTGAAGGCCAAGATCACCAGCGGTTGCTTTACTATTTTACTCTCCTGGAAAACTGTGGCTGCTCAGAAGTCGTGAACCACACTCTTAAACCTGAAACTCACATCCGACTCCTGAAAAAATTCAAAGCAGTTGCACCAGGTAGGAGAGTACCTTTTTGTTTTCTTTAAAACTGTATTTATTTTTTTGTCATGTAAGTATCGGCATGATTATACTTAGCTAGTTTGTTTTCAAGGTAATAGCTTTTTTCTGTGTGCAAAGGAGATGAATAAAATTAATATAGCCATAAGTTTCTTCTCTTTGTTTTACTGGAAATTTATTTGATCACAGCAAGAAAAAACTAGTTAAGAACAGGTTTCTGTTAGTAATGCAAGTTAGAATTATTGGTGATATTTCATAATGAAATTTTAAATGAAAAATAGCAAGTTCCTAGAGTATCATTTCTAACACTACAAGTTTAATATGAATATTCTCAAAGGACTTAAGAAAGTTTACCTTTCAAGAGTCTGAATTACAGAACATATTTGGGACTTTGTGCATTTTGTGTTTGTTCATCTGAAAGAGGATAATTTTTTGTTATATTTTCCACTTGATGTTGCCTTCTGCTTCCCCAGAATTACAGTAGTGTCTGTAGCCCTACATTTTGAGAAAATTACTGTAAAATACACTACTGCTAAGGACTCTGAAGTTTTGACTACTGCTTTCAATTTGCTTGTTAGTTGGGTACTGTTGAATTTTCATTACACAACTCCAAATCCAGTTTCAGAATGAAAAATACACACTGTATGTCATTACCTCCTGTGAGGATGAATTAATTGAGCAATATTGGAACCTAATGTGTATTGGACACTAACTGTGCTGCAGAGTTTGAAAAGATGGTGCATATGAATTCATGTATTGCAGGAAGAAAAAAGTCAGTAACTTTTTTTGGAGAGAAGGGATAACCTTCAGTTCTTATTGACATAATTCAGCACTCAAGTCCTGTGATGCCTCAAGCTTTGTGATGCTTGCCCAAGAAAATTCTGCCAAGCAGTTACTGTTCACCTTCAAAGCTATTAAAAAAAAAGACAAAAAAAAGATGTCCAAGGACCATATATCAGACATAAATTAGTCAGTTTGTGTGGTAAAAAATTAAATCTTGTATTATACCCTCAGTCAAAATTCTCAGTGTTCAGCATAGTTTAGAGATAGGAGTTAAGGAGCAACAGCTGAGTACACAGGTTGCAGGCCCAAAGTATATGAACAAGAACATGACAATAGAAATCAGTTATCTTGGAAATTATAAGGAAAATATAATAGTGTCATTGCTAGAAATATTTCTGTTGTTGGTAAATTAATTTGTAAGGAGGTTCTTCCTCTAGGAAGCAGAGTAATAACATGAGTTTTGGTTATAGAAATATTGATGTAAATGGATCAGCATGTCCTATCTCTAGCTGACCTTATTTAGTTTACTTATGGTTAGTGCCTTGCAACTATTACTAAGTGGTAAGGGCCAGTTATTACATGATCAGAATACATAGTTTAAAGTAATGAAAACTTATGCCTTGGCTTCCATGAGGTTTCCTAGGGTTTACATTTAAGTTCTAGCATGATTCTGTATACTACATATATGTTCTTGGTTCTTTGAGAATCTGCTTTTTTTGGGTTGCATCATAGAATCACAGACTGATTGAGGGTTGGAAAGGATCAGAGAGATCAGCCAGTTCCAAACCCCCTGCCATGGCCAGGGACACCTTCCACTAGACCAGGTTGCTTAGAACCTCACCCAACCTGGCCTTGAGCACTTTCAGCAACGGAGCATCCACAACTTCTCTGGGAAGTCTGTGCCAGTGCCTCATCACCCTCACAGTGAAAGATTTCTTCCATGTATCTAGTCTAAATCTACCCCCTTTCAGTTTGAACCCATTTCCCCTTGTTGGAGCAATATAAAATGTTAAAATCTGTATCATGGACTGAGAAATTACACTTGCTCTGGGATATCAGAAAATCTACATCTGTCAGTACGTATGTTTGTAAGAGGGTATGGGCTAGAGTCTTTTTTACATATGCAGATGTTAGTGTATTCATTATTTTACATGTAATTGTGGAGTGTTAGATGATTTAATTATGAATAACTTTTACCTCTTTCTCCTTCTGTCACTAGGTCTTAATTACAAAAAACTAACAGATGAAAATGAAAACCCTCTGGAAACACTGGAGCCCACCCTTACAAGTCAAAATATCTTATCTATTTCCAAACTGGCTCCCAAAATTCCTAAAAAAGATGGCAGCATGCTATCACAAAGCTCTGTTTATACTGTGTGGTTACAAAAACTTTTCTGGAATGGTGATCACCATCTCATTAAAAAAATACCAGAAACCATGGATGAATGGCTACATGCATATGATATGTGTTCAAAATACTTTGATAGACTTGATCCAGATGACATTGTTACTTTCATTGATGAAATTACTTTTTCTTCCAAAGCTGTCACAAAGGTAAGCTGATATTTTTAAAGAATTTTAGTCCTCAGGTGAAGCATATAGTATATGAGTTCAATATAGTATCAAGAACAAAGTCTCAGTAAATGTTACAGTTTCCATTTTGCAGTATTTAAAGATAAATTTGTAAACCTACCTTCCTCTGCCTACTTTTTCTTTTTATGACTGCCACTATGAAAAGAAGGGATTTTTATTCAGTTAAGGGAGTTAGATCTGTGGATATAAGAGTTTTGATAGAACCCCAAAGTCCCTGTGTGCTCATTCAGCAGAGAAAAAGATACTGTGTATTTCAGAGTGGTTTGGGTTGGAAGAGACCTTAAAGACATCTAATTGCAACCTTCCTGCCATGGAGGGTTTGTGCATTTCTTCCATGTATCTAATCTATTATAAAACTGCCCAGTTTCATTAAAGCCATTCCTCTTGTCCTATCACTACATGCCATTTGGAAACTCTTGTACAGCCTCCTTTAGGTGCTTGAGGGCTGCTCTAACATCTTCCCAGAGCCTTCTCTTCTCCTTTCTGAGTAACCCCATCTCTCTCGGCATGTCCTCCTAGGAAAGGTGCTCCATTCCTCTGGGCATCTTTGTGGCCTCCTCTGGGCTCAGTCAGTCCCACTGTCCCTGTCTTTGTCATAGATGTTAAACAGTACCAGTCACAATACCAACTTCTGAGGAGTGCCACTTGTCAGTGCTCTCCATTTGGACTTAGCTCTTAATGCAACTCCTTGTATGCAGCAAACCCAGCCAATTCTTTATCCACCATGTGGTCCATCTGTCATATCCATCTCTCCAGTTTGTATGTCATGTGGAACAGTGTCAAATGCTTTGCACCAGTCCAGGTAGATGATGCCAGCTGCAGTTTCTCTTTCTTCATCCACCAATTCTGTAACCCTGTCAGAGAAGTCCACCAGATTTGTCAGGCACGATATGCCCTTAGTGAAGCCATGCTGGCTGTCACCAGCCATCTTTGGATTTTCTGTGCCATACCATAGTTTCCAGAAGGATCTGCACCATGATCTTGCCAGGTACCAAGGTGAAACTAACCAGCCTACAGGTACCTAGGTCATCCTTTTTTTAGAAATGGGGGCTGTTTCCCCTTTTCCAGTCAGTGGGAATTTCACCAGATTGCCACAACTTCTTAAATGGATGGACAGTGCCCTGGCAAATTCATTTGCCAGCTCCCTCAGAACCCACAGAAGTATCTCATAAGGACCCAGGACTTGTACACCTTCAGGTTCCTTAGATGGTCTTGAGCACAATCTTTTTCTGCAGAGGGATTTTCTTCGCTCTGCCAGTGCTTTCTGCAACTTGGGTTGCATGGCTGGATCACTTGCTGGTGAAGACTGATGCAGAACTGTTATTGAGTGACTGTTATTTTCTTTGTCTCAGGTAACCATATCTGTTATTTCCTTCCAGAGAGGACTCACATTTTCCCTAGTCTTTCTTCTATCACCAGAAGCTTTTCTTTTAGTCCTTGGTGTCCCTGGCAAGATTTAGTTCTAACAGTGTTTTAGCTTTCCTAACTTGTTCCCTGGCTGCTGGGACAGTTCCTCTGTATGCCTCACAGGGTACTTGTCCTTGCTTCCACCCTCTGTAGGCTTTCATTTTGGTGTTTAAATTTTTTCCAAGCGCTCCTTGTGCATCCCTGCAGGCCTCCTTGAGTTTTTTTTCCTGACAACATCTTGGTTGGGACACACTGCCTCTGCTCTTGGAGGAGGCTATCCTTCAATATCAGCCAGCCTTTTTGGATCTCTCTTTGCTTTATCCCATAGTACTCTACCAGGCAAATCCCTGAAGTCCAGAGTAGTGAATTTTCTGTGCACTCTCCTCATTGCACTATTGCAATCTTTGTGGCTATTGCAGCCCAGGCTGCTCTTGAATATCGCATTCCCCACCCCAGTCCTTCTTTGTTGATGAAAACAAGTTCCAGCACAGCACCTGTCCTAGTTGGTTCCTGTATGACTTGGAGAAGGATGTTGTCATCAATGCATTCCAGGAACTTCCTGGATTGCCTGTGTCCTGTTGGGTTGTTACTCCTCTAGTTACTGGGGTGGTTGTATTTATTTACTTGTGCTCATCCTAAAATTCATTGCGCCACAAGCTTGTGCTTAGTACCAGGCTTTTGCATTCAGAGTAAGATGTTCCACAGAGAAAGTATTCTGGCCTAATGCATGTGGTTTCTAAGCATTGTAATAATGTAAATTATAAACTATTGTAATCTCCATCTGGCTGAAAGCCTGGTTTTGAAATAATGCACTTTGATGTGTCTAACATATATTACCAGATGTGGAGTTTCTTTTTTGCCCAGTGAAACCTACTTGCAAGGATATTTCTAGCATAAAGTTTCACCCATGCTTTCTTACATAGCTTTACTGTGACGCACAAAAGAGAAATGAGATTTCTTAGGTTTTACCTTATTAAAAGATCTAGAGATGTCTTCACTAACTTTATCTGAAATGAAAAGGCAATAAAGTGTCCAGGGGTTTTTTGTATCTTTATTTTGGTTTGTGACAATTTTTCTGAGGCATTTATGCACCATATTTAATGAGGTGTATTTCAGTTTGTTCCCTCTCTGAATGCTATTTTAATATTCCCACAATATTAGGTTTACTAGAACCCATCTAACCTCTATCTATATCAGAATTTGTTGAAAAAAATTGTTAGCTGGGATAATAAGAAACTTTGTCAGCACAGAATTTGTGCTGTGATCTGACTGTCATGGTAGACCAGCACATTTTATAACTATTGTGTCAGCTGTCTCTGAAGCCTTTTTAGCAGAACTACTGTCTTGGCTTAGGTGTTTTGATGCCTTTTATCTCATAAAGGTACTTTTTCATGCTTACGAACAATGATTCAGACTCATCCTGAGATCTTAATTGCCAGACTTGACTCTGAACTGAGGAAGCAAGGGCATGGCTTGTCTGATGAAATACTGTCTTTAAATATAGTCACTGCAGCTGACTACTTAATACTCTTGCTGTTAATGTTTCTTGAGCACTTCCAAGTTATTTCTCATTTTCTCCAGATGAATGGTGCAGGGAGAGAGTGGATATCCTCCACTGTGTGTCTGTTTCAGAACACATTTATTATTTATTTTCCTTTGTTTCTTTTCTCTACTCTCTTGAGAGTAGGGAGTAGAAATAGCATGAAAGAAACACTAAAGGCAAAATGATTGTGGTTTGTGGTCAGGCAGAATTTTGTAGTAGAGATCTGTTAGATTTTTGGCCAGGAAAGATGCTCAAGAGGTGCTTGAAACAGTTGGTCAAATCATCTAATGTGCCATGCACTGGGTTTGGTATTGAAACAGCTGTTTAACCAGCTTGAAACTAGTTTTGCCTCAGGATCCTGTTCTGTTCTCAAGCAGAATTGTACAATGAGAAATTATCATTATAGACCCTGGAAACTTATATCTGAGGTCTCTTTCCTCTACCTTTCATCTGAAAATTGCTTCATACTTAAAAGCAGCCTTTTGGCTTGCACCAGTTACTTAAATTTTATGTGTTTTGGGGCTACTATGGTCATGTGCTCACTCTCTAATTCAGTACTTTCTTCCAGCCTAGTTCTGTGGCAAAATACTTTATCAATTTCCTATTCCCACAACAGATGCACATTTAGGTATTTCATGGAAGTGTTCATACTTAGTCAAAATGCAAAAAAACCATGGTCGTTATGAAATAATCTGTACTGTCACTGAGGCAACTGAACTTCCTCTCATGGAGGAAATTTGAGAGGGAGCTTACTATGAGATAATGCAGTAGGGTTTATAGGAGCGATGAGAGGTGAATTTTTGTCAAAAAACAAAAAAAACCCCAAATGTTGCATACTCTCTCAGGTCTCTCCCACTCCTTCAAAATGTCAGAAGAGGAAGGTGGAAAGGAGAGAAGGGAGACTATTCCATAATGATGAGATGCACTCCATTGTTATTCTTGTGGAATAGTATCTCCATTGAAAAACTCCTTTTGGTCAGAAACAATGGAGAAAAGTCTTGAGTGCTAAGGGGTAATGGGACATTGGTTACATAGCAGTGTAGGCTGTGTGAGTTCAGCTTCAGAGATAGCATTGCTGTTGTCACTCTGTGGGAACTTAGCAAACAGCCATCAGAATGTCTCCTGCTGTTCCACTGTGTCAGTAAGGAGCTGCAGTGGTGGACCAGCAAAGCAATAGGCAACTGCTTCTATTTGTGTGCCACTTGGATATGGAAAAAAACTGGGAGCAGAATGTGTAATTATGGAAAAGGGAATGAAAACACAGAGGTTTAGTGCTGGCTTCTGCAACTCCTTGTTCTTCCTGACAAAGACAGGAATGTGATGGGCTTTTACAAGGGGCCCTTTAATTCACCTGTTCCCTTCCAAAAACTCTTTGTTTTAGTTTTCTCATGAATTGGGCCAGCAGTGACTGACTGAGCAGTGCTTGACTGGACAGAGGGATTGATTGAATGTCTAAATTGGAGAAATGAATGAGGAGGTTGCATTTATGAAAAGGCAACTAACATTGTTACACTCACTATAGTTCAGGATGTGACGGTTTTAGGTACTTCTAGCTCTAAGGAGGCCAGAGATTCTTTTCTCCCATGTTTCTTAAAATCAGTAGAAACGAGTTACCATCTGGAAGATGAGATTCAGGTCCCAGGCCTTAAGGGTTCATGAAGTGGTGACATTGTGTGATAGGAACTGTATGAGCAGAGATGCATCATAGTGGGACTTCAGTAAACCATAGAACTGAAGTAACATGGTTAATGTAGTTGAAGAAGGTCAAGATTGATGCAATGTTTTTTTGTGTTTGTGGTAAATGAAACAGGCAAGGACCTCACTGCTTTGTCAGTGCCTTCCTCACACATTGAAGGACTGGAGTACTGATCCCTTAACCACAGAAGCTCACTGCTGCTAGCAGTTGAGAAGGTTCCTGCTTCTGGCGCTTCTACTCAGATATGCTTTTAGTGCTATAACTATTTAAGTTTTTCTGACTAAATAATAACTTACTTGATCCCTGTAATGTTAAGAATAGGCTATTTGCGTCTGTGGAACAGATTTCTTTCTAAATGGGAGATATTCCAAATATTCATTGGAATGACTGCTTATATTTTTGCATGCATTTTGAATCTGTCATCTTTTTTTCTAGCAGCTCTTTGCTTTTAAATAATACTGATGTCATAGTTTCTTAATTATAGCAATGATCATATCAACTTCTTATCGTGATGATTTTCCCATTTGTTCCTCTTTCTGTGATTTTTGCAAAGCATTTAAGATAGGGGATTTTTTTAAAAAAGTTGTTCATTGCTAGCATTTTGGTCATTGTGCACGAGTGTTGGTTATGTCTTTGAAGAACCATCTGTTTCAGAGCTCATAGGTCATTGCCCTGATGATTCTTTGATTAACAGTACCCTGGGAAAAAAGCTAGCAACAACAAAAACACAGCTGAAAACAATCCTTTTTAATCACTGTGTTTTCATTATTGAACACTCACTACAAATGGAGATTGGCACAATATATGTTGTTTAGGAAGAAAAGGCTACAGCTTTAGATAGGAAAAGCAAAATAAAAAGCAGTGGTGTCATCAGTCAAGTCTTCTGTAGAGAAAGAGAAGCTGAAAGTTTCCTTACATAGGTACTCCCTTGCAACCATCCATGGGCTGAGCCACATTCTTTCGGACTACAGCTGATGATGTTTTTTGTTTAACATTCCATCTTTTCTAAATTCTTTCCCAAATTCTGATATAAAATATTTAAAAGAACTTCTCTTGCAAAATTTTGAAATTCTCATTTCAAAATGTTGACTTATTTCCTCTGAGTCAGCAATACTCTTGATCATTTTTTCCCCTTTTTGCTTCCTCAAGCAGGAATACAATGTCCTCATTTTGACCACATACCAGACAGGTCAGGAATGGGAACCTGTTACAACTGGATATTGACCTGCATCGACTTGACTTTAAAGACACTAAATTCTGTTTAAAATAACTGTATAAAAAAAGATCAGTTTAAAAAAAAAAAGCCCAGAATATTGTTCACTGTCTTTTGTCTGGCTTATTGACTTAATGCTGTATAATACAGTAAGGAAAAAGACAGGGCATGACATTCACTGAAGGTGTACAAGAAATGTTCTTAGATAGCATGACTGCATTCAGATGTTACTTTTTGAAATTACTTGGCTTCATTTTATCACTTTTTATCACTGTGCTCCATTCAAGTCGGTTTGCCTTGCCTGACCTTGTTTTTTTTTTTTTGTTCAGGGATATTGGCAGTACTTCTTTTTCTAGTTTCAGTGCAAGGTACTTTCTTGTGCCTTTCATTTATATAGTTACTTTAATTAAATCTGCTTCAAGAGTGCATAATAGGAAACTTCACTAATATATTTTCTTTTAACTTTTTCCAGATGTATTTTACAGGGTCTGATAGGAATGAAGGTAATTTTCATATAGCAACCTTAATGGGGCTGTGCTTTGGATTGTGACTGAAGCAGTGTTGATACCACACTAGGATTTTGACTTGCTGCGTGCTGCTTGTACGGTGTCGAGGTTTAATTTTTACCTCAACGCCTCAGCCCTGAGTAGGCTGCAGGAAGGCAGAAAGTGGTTAAGGGACAACCAGGACAACTGACCAAAGCTGTGCTCAGTGACATCTAATGTCATGCTCAGTGGTAGCAAACAAAGAGTTGGGTAAGATTAGAGGGATGGAGCACCTCTCCTGTGAGGAAAGACTGAGACAACTGGGATTGTTTAGCCTGAAAAAAGAGAAGGCTTTGGGGTGACCTAATTGTGGCCTTCCAGTACCTGAAGGGAGCCTGCAAGAAAGATGGAGGCAGACAAGAGCATGTACTAACAGGACAAGGAGGAGTGAATGGCTTCAAACTGGAGAGTAGGTTTAAATTAGACATTAGGAAAAATGGTTGCCCAGCTGTGGATGCCCCATCCCTGGAAGTGTTCAAGGCCAGTCTGGGTGGGGCTTTCAATCTAGTCTAGTGGAAGGTGTCCCTGTCCAAGGCAAGGGGGTTGGACCTAAGTGATCCCTAAGGTCCCTTCCAACCCAGGCCATTCTGTGATCTGGCAGCAGATACAGGAGCTGTGCCCAGCTGTTCCATCTGAACATGAAAACCCATTTTTCATTATGAGGGTGAGTGAACACTGGTACAAGTTGCACAGAGGGGTTGTTGAGTCATCCCACATGGGAGATACTCAAGAGCAACCCGAACATGGTTCTTGGCCACTAGGTCTAGGTGGCTCTGTTTAAGCAGATACTCTTTGGAGGCCCCTTCCAGCTTTTGTGTGTTTCAGTGTTGCTGGGATCCCTGGTTCCTGTGCCATTAAAAGGAGTGGAGCTGCTTCCATAATCTCACACTTGCATGTTAATCACTGACAATAAGAGTAGCAGGGTCAGCATCTTCACATACAAGTAAATGTTACTTGTAGTATGCTTTATTAAGAAGTACTTACATACTCTGAGGAGAATAGGCTTATGTGAGATGAGGTTTTACCCTGAGGAGTAAAATCTGTTGAGGTGAAATAGTATGTGTTGTTCTTTAGTTTGAAAAGAGATTTTTAGGATTTTTTTATTACACATTATAGACTATAGATTTAAAAATCTTCTTTAACTGTAAAAGCTTTTTAAATATAAAACTTCACATACAAACAAAGCTTGAACTAGCCCCAAAGCTACATTTTTATCACTGGCTCTGATACCAAATCTCATTACTGCAACTGACTAGAAGTACAGAGGAGAGCTATTCATGGTTTGGAATAAAGTAACCAGAGGAGTGATATGTTCACAGTGCTGAGTTTTGGCACTGTGCAAATCTGAATGCAAAATTAAAGCAGGCTTGGGAAAAGCCTGAATTTTCTTTCTTTCTTTTTTTTTTTTAAGTCTGAATACTTTATTCTGATTGTGCTTATGGCAAAATGACTTCTAAACTGGCAGTATGTTGACACTGTTCTCTAGGATGTAAGTTAGATGGAATACTTAAATTGTTTGCCTATTACATATCTCTTAATTGCATTTTGAACATTAGAATGTACACCAAAAGAGGAAAAAATGAAATATGCAGCTGTTTTCTTGTTTTATCAAGTTTACAAAATGTTATATAAATCCAGCTGTAGTTGTTAGATTTTAATATGATGTGGGGACTATGAATTTTTCCTTGCATAGAGTAAAACCTGATATTGAGGCCTTGTTTGCAGTAACAAACTCAATTACTTTGAGTGGGAATGGAACTCTGTTGCAATTGAAACTATATAGTAAAATTCCCTTTGTATTGTGTTAAAACTGGCAAACTTTCTTAGCTCTAATAATAATGCATTTATTTTGCTTTCGTCCATAAAAAAATATCCATTAGACCATTAGTGTGGTTCACACTCATACACAGCACACTAAAGCACAAAAATACAGGAGTAAATTCTAGATCTTTAACTTGTGACTTTTTATCTAGGTGAGAGGCAGGGGAAGCATGTAAACTGTAAAACTTTCCACTAAAAAATCCTTACCTTTCATGGCTTTGCAAGTAGCTAGTTTAATTCATGATGTAAACATCTCTTGGACTTTGTATGAATAATGCTGTAGCAGTTTATTTGCCCTCTTCTGTGATAATTCCTCTTATTTCTTATTCACTGTGTCATGCAAATTCAAGGGGGTTTTTTTCATTTCTTGTGTATTTCAACTTGAAAGTTAAATTTGCATATGTCTTTGTTCAGTATTCCCATCACTAAAACACCTGATGGTAAAAGTACCTAATGCTTTGGGTTTAGAGTTCAGGCAGGGGACATTCCCATCCATTAGAAAGTATATTGCAAGCACTGTTAAAACTGTACTTGCAGTTACAAATGAACAAATCATACATGAATGTCTAAAATCATACTTTCTTTTGGACGTTTTTAAAATCATAGACTTTCTTTGGGACTTTGAGCTGAAGCTGTGTCTTTCCTGAAACAGGAAGGTTAGACTTTGTTTCAGTTTAATGCCTAGATACAGCTAGTTGTACAGGTCTTTTAAAGTACTGAATAGTTACTGTTATTTTCTATAACTTGGGCTTTAAATAGATTGATTTAAAAATTCTCAGTCATTCTGGGGCTCTTGCTTATGGTTATGGTCTTAGAGATATATTTTAAGTAGCAGTTTAAACATGGCAGAACTAACCTTAAGTGAGCTATCAGTCACCTTTGTAAAATGTTTCTCAGATATCTCTCAATGAAGAGTTAAAAATCAAAGATTATAAGGTGTCAGTCTAGAAAAAATTAAATATTATTAGGAAAAGAACTTCATATGGTTTAAAATGAACATGAGTTAGTAAAAAGATCAGTAAAAAGAAGGACAGCAGAAGAAAGTAATGGAATGTTGATCACTTTTTTAATGAATGACATGTTAGAAACAAAGTTGTTTCCTATTAAATACTTCATTTAGTTTTATGCTGTGTTGTGGGGCCAGCTGACCTCTTGGCAATGCTGTAATACAAACAGTAGTGTACAGGTAATGAATGAATAAATAACTGAGCAATCTTTTTCAGTTGCCTGTTGAAATCAGGATAGAAGTGACTAAGAAAGCTATTAAGGCAGTCAAACATCTTTCAGAGAAATCAAGAAAAAAAACTTCAGATCATGATGTGAAAGATGCTGAAAACCCATCTGCTGCTTATGAAGAAACTCTGAATCATTTGCAACAATCTCTTGCTCATCTGGAAACACTCACTCACAGTTTTATCACTTACTTGAAAAGCAGCGAACAGGTAATGATTACTGATCAAGGACTTGCTTTGAGTATTACCATGACTAGTAGCGATAGACATCAATCTTCTGTCATATTTTATTAATGTTTTCTACCTTTGCTTTTGTTGACCTGGGGTTTGAAAATTTGAAAGTTCCATCAATCTTTTCTTTTTCTCAGTATATGTTAATTCCTAACAGAAAGGAAGACTGATACAGCCCTGTAAATAAGTACACTGATTAGCTTTCCAAAAACTATCTGTTCACAGGATACACTACAGAAGTATGGCTATTTCTATGATCTGTCAAGGTCGGAGAAGGAAAAAATCCATGAGCAAGCAGTAACTATGTGTATAGATGGTCAGCCCCTGGACATGGTGCAGCAGTTGTTACAGGTGGCTGTTGGAGATCTGGGCCTTTCTCCCCAGGATATTGTCCAATGTGCTATTAAAAAAATTGTAGGTATATTAAGGTAAGCACACTTCCTCAGTTAAGCACAAAAATATTTCTTCAGGATTTTTGAAGGTTTTTTTTATGGATGGTTGAGTTGGTGTGTTAGTTTGTTATGGTTTTTGGTTGGTTGGTTTGTTCTGTTATTTGCAGTGAATACTTGTTTGCTTTTAATGCCTGGATTTTGCAGTAATGTGAGAGTTCTTTGATTATGTTTCTGTTTACCGATAATTTCACATTTAGTTATATTTTTACAAGTTGGGGAAGTCTGAACAATTTGAACAAAATAAGAGCTTATCCTGTTCTTAAAGTTTTAAGAACAGTGTTTTGTTTTTAACCAGTGTTAAAAAGCACTGGTGCTTTTTAGTTAAAAGCATTGGCTTTACAGCATTGTTCCATTATGTGTATGTGCCCTTGTGAATTTTTGTAACATTTACAACTGCACATAATTCTTCCGTCTTAAACAGAGTTAAAAGGCATGTTTATTGGAAATGGTAACTCATGCAGGCATTTGGGCAGCAGAGGCTTAGTGCTTCTGCACAACAGTATGTCCTACCAGAAGTTGTACAATTTCCATCTTTGGAAAGCCTTTCTGAGCCTTTTCTGGGAGCTGGGGGTTTTTTGTGCTGGTTGGTTTGGTTCATTAGAAATATTTTATTCCCCCTCATTTTTTTAAGGGAGTGCAGAGAAGCAGGCGAAGATAATTTTATATCATCCATTATAAATTGAACAGTTCCTTCTCATTTAACTATTCATACAAAACTCTCTTCTGAAGTATTTCTGTTTTAAAGAGATACATGCAACAAGTATGAAAGAGAATTCTGCTGTTAGATGTCTGGTAAACAGTGTTTAGCACTTCTAAGACCAGTTTACAGAGATAAAACTTTGAGAATTTATCCTGTTGTTCTGCATGCAGAAAAATTATATGGGCAGGATGATCTGAATGCACACACCAGGAATTGGAAAACGAGTCTAGCATGGAAAATTTTCTATGTCTCTACTTTTTCTTCAGCATGTATATATTACAGCAGATTGAAGTGCCACAGATGAAAAGAAGGCAGCCTGTCAAATTGTTTGCAGTCCTCTTTGGCAGAAAATTGATTTCTCCTGTCACTCAGTTTAAGAGTGTTCACAGCATCCTCAATGATGATAGAGCTTTTGCACAGCAACATAAGTAATACAGTCTTTCTTCTCTGGGTTTGTCCATTTGAAGAATAATTTATCTTTAGGTAATAACTGTCCTGCTGTTCCTGACTAGCAATGTGATGTATCTGGATACAAAGCTCACAAAGTCCAGTTATTTTGACTATAATGAGTCTCATTAACATGCAGAGTATGAGAAACCTATCAAAATTCTCCTTACTACTCTGCTTCTTATCAACACTTTTCTGTGAACTGAATTACTTGTTCTTTATATGCATTGCAAGGCTGGAATGACTGTAAGTTGATTTAATGTTCGGGGACAGTGATCATCCCAAGTAACTCCTATGCAGCCCTTCACTGGAAAGAGGGGAATGACTGTCTCATCGAGAAAACTGTAGTGGCAAAGATGGGCAGATGAGTTTGAAGTTTCAATTAAACTTGTTTGGTGTGTGATGTGACCTAATGTGGTCCGTAGAAATATTCCACTCCTACTCAGCTGTTTTTTTGTGAAGGGAAGGATAATTTCATATCATTATGAACTATGGAAAGTTTGTCTACTACAATGATAAAGAGCATGAAGTGAAAACCTAGCATAAAATAGAAAAATACTTAATATCCTCCCTATGATGCAGTTCAGAAAGAGTTAATATTAGAAAGCAATAAATATAATTTAAATACAGGGAGAAATTAAAAGAAATATTGTTGCTTGGTATCTCTTAAGCCTGCTGGTATTCATGTTGTTTCTGTGAGTAAAATTGGATTCATCTCTGTCCTATTCTCAGATGTTCACTTTCAAGATACTACACAAATTACAACATTTCGTTCAATACTTGCATTTCTGCAATTAAAGAGGTAGTCTTGCCAGTGTAGCTTGGAAAAGCAGACTTTTACTCAATAAATGCAACATATGTTACACAGTGGTTATTTTATACATTAGTTTTGAAAGAGATTGTGTTGGAAAATTCCTTCTTTGACAATTAACCTTCAAAGTAGCAGTTGTAAGGCTGTAACAGTGAACTTGGATTTTCTCTAGCTGTGGTGACAAGGAATATAATTAAGGTATTGCAAACACAAGTGAAAGAGGCCTGTATGGATACAAAAAATTATGGTACTGTCAGTGATCTGCCTGAAAATTAAGCAACAGTCCACCACTTCTGTGACTGAAAATACACATCCTTTCTTTCAGTTGCATTAACTACAACCATCCTTCAAACACTGTAAAATATCTTTTGTTATTAGCATATATAGTCATTCTTGCAGAAGAACCTTTTAGAAAGTAAAGTCTTCATGAAAGCTTAAGTTACTTTTTGGCTTCATTTTATAGCAGTGTATGATACGACACGCTTAACAAATTTGATACCTTCTCAGAAACAGATTTTTTGTTAAATATAACATAGCTATTTACCTAATTCAAGATTCTGTGATTTATAAGAGCAGTATTGGCCTCCAGTTCTTTTAATTACTTTTGTCTCAACTTTCTAGTTCTGGCACCCAAAATTCAAAATATAAACTCTTGCACTGGTATCTGTAAAAGCTCTCTAGCAGAGCATATTTTCATACTTTACATGACTTATGTATTGTGTACTTCATTGTTCGCATGTAGAAACAGCGATTATAAATAAAAATCAGTTGCCTCTTTCTTCAGTAGAAGCTATGAACTTGTGGAAAGCAAAAGTTATTAATACTATTAATATTATTAATATTTTAGCAACAATGGTTGCCGGATTAGCCTTACCTAAGACTCAGTTTAATTCCTTGCTGAAGATCACTCGCGTGATGGATGGGAAATGTTCCATGATCCATGACTGCAGGCATGTCTGTGGTTGGTCAGTCAGGAAAGACACTTCGTTGAAGACTTTATGGTCCCCTTCACTTGCTGCTCCTAGAGTTCTTCTCTTGGATGTCCACAGAGATAGAGTGGTTCATGGAATTTTGAAAGCATTCATTAGGCAGTGAGCAGGAAAGCTTTGGTGAATTTTTGAGTTCCTTACTTAATGCCCAGTGTTCTCTGAAATCCAGCTTTGTTAGAAAGAATAGCTACATTAACAGGAAGAAAAAGTCAGATTTTTTATTACCTTATTTGAGCAGGGGTCATACAGAGTAATTTTGTAACTTGTATATAATGATTTTATGGTATTTTGGATGGCAATGATGGTTTGCCATTAAAACATTTTTCCCCAGCTTTGAATGATCACACCCATCAGTATGTTATTTCCTTATTTTCCTCATATTTAAATATGACAAAGCACAATCAGAAAGAGGAAAATAAAGCTGGAGTATTTTCAATGAATACAGTAATTAGGTTAAAAAATTTAGATTAAGTTAATTCATTCTTCCAAGCCTTCTTTGTGCTTTATTCTGTTTGCGGAATGTGATTAAATATACATCACTTTTTCTGACACTGAACTGGAATCAAAATAAGCCTTTATCTGTGTAATTACACCAAGCTCATACCTAGGAGTTTTGAGGTGAGCACTGAATCATGTTCTCTTGTTTAAAACATTGATAAAATAGCATATAATCTGTGTGGAAGACTAATCCTTCATTAATTATATTTGTTTCTGTTAGTAGCTGCTTATTTTTAATCATTAATTATTAAGAAAAGAACAAGGCAGCAATCTGTGGAAACTTGACAGGATTATTTATCTCATGAGCTGTCATCTCTTTTTTGTTCTTCTAACCACTAGGCAGTAAAGGCAGTACTAAGCTTAACAAATTGCTAGCTTTCAATCTTATTAGATTTTAAAAAATATTTCCTTATTCTAGATAACTGTAGCTTACTGTTTAGATTAACCTTCTTTCTCCTTTCCTTGAGCGTAGTAAAAGACATTTATCTGTGTCTGACAAACTTGAAGCTTCCTGTAAATGTTCATACATCTGTTGTTCTTGAAAATAGGCTTTGCAGATGTATTGCCAGAAACAGTGATATTTTTGTTTGCAGAAATGCCCATTGACTTCTGCAGATACATTTCTTTTGACCCCTTTTGGGTTGGGTTTGTTTGTTTGGGGCATTTTTGTCTTGTTTTAGGGTTTTTTTGAGGAGCTCAGAGCCTGCTTGGAGCTAATAACTTTCATTTCTGATTAGAGAGGTGAAGGGTTTTTGAAGAGAAAGGACTAGGACTATCCGGAACTGATCTCTGAATTGGGGTGTCCTTTGATATGATAGTTGTTCATGTACACTAAACATAAGTAAGTGCAAGTAGAGCAGTAAGAACTCACTTTCTGTATACTGTACAATCATATAATACTTTGGATTGGAAGGAACTTTTATTATCTTGGGCAATGCCCCCTACAATGAGCAGGAGCATCTTCACCTAGATCGGGGTACTCAGAGCCTGTCCAGTCTGTCCATGAATATTTCCAGCAAAGGGACATCCACCACATCTTCTGGCAATCTCTTGCAGTATCTCAGTGTAAAAAATTCCTGTCACCATTTTTGTTATAATCCCCCTTGAAGTACTGATGGGCAGCAAACGTCCTCTTTGTTTCTGTTTAAATACTCATTCTCCTCTTAGCATGCGAGTTTTATAAGTATTCCAGTTATCTCTTGATATACCTTGTTAATGCCCTTTGTAGATGTGTTTTCATTACAAACTTAATTGAAAAAAAGGCACAAAAAAAATATGGAAAGTTTAAATCTGGCCTGTAAACAAATCACTAGCAAAGTGGCTTATAAAAAGAGCATTAATGAAGTGCCTTGTATCTGTCTTCACTCCAGGGACATAAATAAATTTTTTTTAGCTTTTTGTTTTTAAAGGAAATTGCAACCATCTCCTAATGCACATAGCCATAGCCAGTTGCATAAAATGATCATTTGAGTACTGGTCTGCTTTTTTACCATTGCCACGCTTCTGCCATATGGTGTGTTTTGTTTTTTTTCTTTTTCCTAAACAGAGTGTTCAGTTCCTTCATGTCTCCTTTCTGAGAAAATACACTTTCCTTTTTTTTTTTCTTCTGAGAATGAATTTTTTTTTTTTGTTTTGGTAAAAGTGGATTTTATCTTTTGACATACCATGTCTCTGAGAATTTAAAACCCTGAATATTTCTATTCTGTACTATAAATTATAATTTGATTGTTTCCAAGTATTCTGAAGATGTTTAGAAAAATATCTAGATTTAAGCTTCACTCTTAAAGTTATTTAGTTACCATATGCTAATACTGGTACTAAGAACAGCTTTTCTGTCAGTCATATGTACAGTATCTTTTGAGAAAAAGATTAGTGTCAACAGTCTTCTACTCCTGTTTCAAATTTTAGGAATACAATATAATAATATAAATTGAGTATGCTAAATTTTCATTATGCAACAATCATCTTGCATCTGTTCTGAATAGAGTCCTATTGATTTTTAATCCACTGTTGTTCACTGGAGTGCTGGCCACTTACTAAGATAAAAATATGAACAATGAAAATTCTGAATGCAAGAAGGCATTTAAGATTATAAAGATTAAGGTCTCTAATATATATATATATATAGGATATGTATAATTTATAGAAAACATACCTTACTGATGCAGTAAATGACAAAATTGTAAATATTCTCTCTTTACAAAAAATATTTTGCAATATCATGGTAATTTTTGCATGTTACTATCAGCTGTGTAGTATTTTTGCTTTAGAACAATCAAAGTAGTCTGGGCATGTGTTTGTTATTGGTAAGAGCAGATCTAGGAAGAGGCTGACATTTTTAGTAGCAGAAGAGCTTTGATATGATGATGAACTGTAGGGAAAATGCACTTTTTCTCTGGGTTTTTTTGAATCATCTGCAGTCAGATAACTTGATAACTATTTGCCTTTTTTTCGCTTTCTTTAATGCAGCTTTGACAAACTTAAGACAGGCAAAGCTGTCTTTCCAGTTCATCCAGGCTTCATTTCTGCAGCAGTGGTTTCCATGGGGAGACACTGTGTATTTTGTTGGAGCACCAGGGCAAAATCTCTCCCTTTCTCAGCACTGAGTCTGTTTAATGGAAATCTTAGCTGAAAGTGTACTTTCCTACAAAGGGGCTTTGGGCTGGTTGTTTGTTTGTTTGTTTGCTTGACCCATTTTTTACAACCTTTTAACCTCCAGAAGAAAACTGTATTTTTAATTGAAACATCTGGTAGGAGTGATGGACATTTTTCTATTCCATACATGCACAGAGGCTGCTGTTCCATGATGGCTTGACCCCAGAGAAATCAGCAGATAGGATGCTACTGACTCAGGTTACATTTGAGCTCATTTAAGCCAACAGTGATACTGCAAAAAGATTCAGACAGAAAAGATAGTGACATTTATGTATAACTTGAGGTCTGTTTAGTTCATATTGATCTTTAAGGTAGCTAGATTACAAGTGAATATTCTGCTAGCCTAACTAATCTGTGTTAGAAGCATTAAACTTTAACTATACTTTTTCTTTCAAGCTTCATTTAAAAGTTTAATATTTTTTCCCCACTCTTTCTTGTTGCTTTTTGCATTACTCTGACATAAAAATAAAGGTACTAGTTAAGAAGCAAAACTGGAAAATTCTTACTGAACAACTGATTTAAATCATACAGGTACATGAGATAAAATATTAAGGACAATTTTAATGGTAACTTTGTCTTCCCTTAACAGTGGAAATGGTGACTCATCTACAACAGAGAAAGATCCACTTGGAGTCCTTGAAGGTATAATTTCTGCAGTGCATGCAAGCGTTGAAAAAGGGTAAGAGCTTCCTCTGGATTCTTTGGGTAAGACTTTGAAAGATGCTTCTCATGAAAGCTTTGAAGGTGCAGTACTGAATATGGATGATTTTTCTTCGTGGATATATATAATGGGTATGCACTTAATTTTCTAAGACTTTATTCTGGAATGGGCTATCATTTTTCATATTCAAAATCTGAATCCTGAAAGAAACCTTTACTTGGTCATGTGTAAGAAAGCACTGAACCTAAAATTTAGATGACTTTGTATTACAGTGAAATGAGAAAACAGCTTTTCATTTGTGACTACTGCAGATTGTGTATCTAACAGAAACGTGTCACTGTTTTATTTTCAATTTAGTTGATAAATTGCAAATAATAATGATTCACTTTCAGATATCTGAATTTAGATATCTAAGTTTGTCCATATTTATAAGGTATAGTGCAGAAACAATTTCCCAAATGCTGTACGATGCTTTACCACATTGTTTCTCCTCTTTTGAGAATATCCTTACTTCCGATCATACATGGCCTGTATGTCTCACTGACATTTTGCATTTCACTCCCTGTAAAGACAAGGAAGAAACAAACAAACAAACCAACAAAACAAAGAGCTCATTTTCTTCCCTAGATGTACAAACAAAGAATTTATGTATAATAATGATAATAAAATCTTACACTTTCTGGTAGCCACACGAAAACAGTTATACTATTTTTTGAGGCTTCTTCAATGAAATTAAATTAGTTGAACGTTGGATACTGAAGTAGATTGATGTAAAAATTTGCAGTAAATATAGTGTGCAGTATTCTAAGATATAATGGATGAGTCAATGCCTGTTCTGAGATGCAGTTTCTGGAGTCTTTTATTTGTATACTTCATCAGCATTTAACTGCTGAAACAATAAGCTGGAGTGAACGTAACTATGATTGCAAGAGATTGTTTATATTCCTTGAAATACTTATTACCTTAAAACTCAGCTAATCAATTTACAAAACAGAAATATTTTCCTCAGGAAAACATATATGTGCATCAGGTGCAAGCTCTACAAACTCTTCAAATATTCCAGCAAGTTCCTTTAGTTCCCAGACTTCCAATTTACAGTTTGAATGCCACCTGTTCAGCAAAGGCATGTCTAATTCAGCTGGAGTTCTGAGCTAACAGCATCATTCAGACAATATAACGCCTAAGTAAAATTGAAATCCTTGTAATATGAAAACCTCAGATGTCAATGTTTATTATTTCATAGCTGCAAGACAGGTTAACTTGGTATTTTCTGTCTCGTATTACTTTCCCATCTGTCTTGTTAAGACAAATAAGGAAACATTAGTTACAAATCACACTCTACCAGGAGTCACTTGCTTGCCTTCTTTTTTTAATAAAAAAGTTTGCTTGAGTTTAAAATATTACTGAAAGTTAAAACAGCATTTACTGATTCGGTACCTGTTAGTCTATAGCCTCCAAGGGACATCACAGATTATTCTGTCTCCAGTTGTGAACTGGTTGGTCAGTTCATGGTGCTCTGTGAACTGTGAATGCTTCCACACAGTTAGAATGCACTTGATATAATTTCACTTTCTGAATCAAATTATATACTTAAAGAGTTTATATAATTAACAAAGCTGACCCCAAAGTTTAGCGGTTTTAACAGTTCTCTTTTTTTCTTTCTAAGGATTTTGGGCATTTTGCAATCATTATCATGCTAAGAACGTAGAATGATAAAGCTGGTTAGAGATGGTATAGAAAAAAAGGACATAGGGCTAGAGCTGCAACTGGGAGAAAATAAATTTGTGTGTGTGGAATGGAAAGAAAGGGCTTGTAAGGGAAGAAAAAGAGTGCAGGGTGACAGTGTGAATAAGCATTCAGAGATAAAAATGTCATACTAAAAATGCAAGTATTCAAGCTGGTTTTCCATGATGTCAGATGGTATGGTAGTACAGGAATCAGTGAGGCCCAGGCACCATGAAAAGACTTGGATTTCCAGATGCTGAAACCCAGCACCATTGTATGGTACCAGGGTAGTTTGTGGAAGAATATGGAAGTGTACAGGTGGATTCCTATGGTATTACATGGTCATTTGAAGTCCAGAAAAAGTTCTTACACCTTCAGCTCCTGATTTACAAGGACTGGTTTCTCTGCAGCCTGACATGGTTTGATCTTCCATTTCCTGGTGTTTCATATTTCTTACATATTGAATGTGCCTGTTAAGTTTTAAAAATGAATGTAGTATTTTCATTAGGATTATTACCTGAAACAATTTAACACAGTATTGTTTCATTACAGGGAGAAAATAGTTTCTTCAGATGACCTCCTGGAGTGGTTGAGACCTTTCTGTGGCGACGACTCCCTTGCAGTGAAGCCTCGCATCAGGGTATTGCAAATTCTGGAGCAAGCCTTCCATCTCAGTGATGAGGATAGCAAGCTACTTGTGTACTTCAGGACACAAGCTGTTCTCAGAGCTTGCTGGCCTGAAACAAAGGTATTAACACTGATTGCTGCAAATTACAGCATTAGACTCCTTTTATGTGAGAATTACATAATGAATCACTGTGTATAGTTGTGATGCATCCTGCTGTCTGGAAACTAATCCTACTGTCCTTTCTAAATCAAGTTTCTGATACATTCTGATTCTTTGAAAAACAAAGTTATATAAAGGTAAGGGACTTCTCTGATGTTTGTTTAGGATCAGGAGTACATAATACTGAACTTGATTGAACACTAGTGATTTTCTTCCATGTTAAACATTGATGTTTTTGTAACTTTCTTTTCTGACCATTTTTTTTCTGTCAATTTTCCTTCCCTCTTTATCTTCCACTTGGTGTCACATTTTATTCAGAATTAGAATGATAATTGCTGGCCACTGTCTTTTTTTCTTATGCCTTTAAATATTACTGCATGAATATGTAGCAGTTTTGAAATCATGTGAATAGCTCTTGCTGCATGTAGAATTCTTCAGAAGCAGTTACTTTTTGTTCATTTTCTAAGTGCCTCCCCCCATGCCAAGATCTTACAGAACAAAAATAGAATATTTCTAATAGTTCCCAAAAAAATCTATGAACAAACCCACTTTATATTCATATAAAACAAAAGCAATATCTGAGTTTTGACTTGCTGTGCTAGATTCATCCAAGGGAACAATCCTAATAAAAATCTTAACAGGAAAAGAAAGTACTTATCTCTTGGTTTCTTTGGAAATGACTTTTTCTTTCCTATTTACAGTAATACCAGCATTTAACTCCTCAACTACTGTTCAGGTGTCTGTCATTGAATTCTTCATCTTCAGTTCAGTCCTTTGTCAGCATTTGTGTTGCCTGTGACCTGCTTTCCAATCCAAAATCAGTTCCAATTATAAAACATTCAACTAGAGTATGTCTTAAGAAAAAAGCTAGAGGTAGATAATAGCTTTCAGCCATGTTTGTAGAAGACAGAAAAATAAGCTGTATTTGACAGAAGCCTTATGAGACTTATTACACTTGTGATTTTACCTTAAATATCAAAATTTATTTTCTCCCATAATCTTGTAAGTCAGACTGTATACAACTTTGCAAAAGGAAAAACCCATCCGTTTAGTCACGGAACCAAATTTTAGGACTTCCTTGAATGCATTTCATGTTCTCCTGGCTCACGTGTAGCTCACTGCCCACCAGAAGCCCCAGGGCCCCCTCAGCAGAGCTGAGACAGCCACAGCTGTACTGTCCCCACCTGTGCTGTTCAGGTGCAGCACAGCTGCTAAACCTTGTGCAAATTTTGCTGGCTCAGTCTTCCAGCCTGTTCAGGCCTCTCCATATAATCAGTTACTTCCTGTTTCCTGAAGGGATTTTTAGAATTCTCCTAATTTCCAGCTGGAAAATGTGGTTTTCTTTTTTGGGGGAAGTTTGTACTGACTGAGCAACAGTTCATCTGCTCATAACAGGTTGCTGATCACTTCAGTGCTTTACACTTTTGCTGATGAGTAAGCAAGTAGTACAGGACATGTAAAAAAGCTTGAATAATTCACTAGATAAGATCAAACCTTTCAGAAATAACTATGAAAAATATGTACACAACACTGAAATACTCATTTCTCTGCATATACTATTTATTATTTGGCTAAGTGTAAAAATAGCTTTCAGGCTTAACAGTAAAAAGTGAAAGCAGTGTTTAAATGTACATACATAAAAATCATTGTTTATGCACCCCAATTTCTGCTACAGAGTGCAGTTGTAAGAATCCTGTTGGAATATATTAAAAACTATTCTCATTTTCATGTCAGCTCAAGCTCAGTGTGGTTGATAAGAACCCTCTCTTTTCTTCAAATATTTTGTGCTAGGTAACTGATGTGTTGTTTAGACACAAGAGTCATGTTGGTTTGTCCTTTAGATTCCTGGCACTGAAATTCAAATGTCCAAGAAAACAAATAAGTGGTCTTAAGTAAGCAGACTATTTATTTTGCATTTTTTTTTCTCTTTTAGTCAGCTGATGTCAAATAGCTAGTCTGCAAACTGATACTAGAAAAGCAAGTGATAGCCTTGTTTGAAATCTTAAGTTTGCATATTTTGTGAATTAACAGACAAGAATAATATCATCATAAAATAGCAGATTGAAAACTAGATGTTTCCCAGTCCTTCAGGTGTGTTAGTGGAACAAGAACCCTGCAGAAGTCAGTTCTTACATGACTGCTGAAAAGCAGGGAGAGATTTCTATATGAGCTTTGGCAGAGCATTGTAGTTAAGTTGCAGTTTTCTTGTGCAAGTTCACACTTCAGGGGCAAAGACCTTTAAAAGCAACCCTGTTTTACAGAAAGGAGTATTGAAGGACAGCTTAAAAGTTTAATCAGATTGCTGAGTAAACGTGGATGAAGTAGACGGGAGGAATCACATCTTTCAAATTATGTCAGTCTGCCCACCTTGTCTGTAGACATCACTTTCTCTAGTATCACTAGATGTTTATTAATCTGGTCATCCTTTCTCATCCAGCAAAATAATTGAAAAAAAAAAAACAAACCCACATTTAAAACAAGTGTGGGGGGAAGGGGCTATGGATTAAATGCTGGTTTTAGATTTTACAGGGATGTGTTTAATGGTTGTTTGTTTTCAGGATTTTTGAACAAACTTTAAATTGCAAATAGGGAAAAAAATGTATTCATTATCTTGCCTCCAGATTGTTGTATTATTACTTGCTTGGCATTTCTTACATGCTTTTAGGGGATCCCTCTTTTCCTATACCATTCCTTGGCACATAAAGGGACAGCAGATATTATAAAGTATGGTTGTGGATTTATATTTAATAAAGATAATTTTAATGATATTGCAGTGTTCAATTACCAGAAAACGTGTGAAAGCCACCCTCAGTGTGTCTACTAATCCTCTTAGACAGACTTTGCATACATCAAGGAGGGACTTAATATTTAATTATGCTCTAGGTGCTGTAAGTAGTGGTCCCACAAATCAATGTGCTGGGAAACAGGCCAGCTCTTACAAAATTAAAAATGTACTTTATGGAAACAGCTACCTATCAAACACTCAGAAACACAGTGATTTCCAGTTCTCTAATGATTAGTTAACAAAATTAAAAATTCAGGGGTCCTCATTTTTCAAAGGCTTGAGAGGCTTTAATTCACATTCCAGTAGCATCCCACGCTATGGAGGAGGAGGAGGAGGAATGCCTTGTTTTAATCCCCTTGATGAATTTTATCTGAGCTCTTCAGGTTCTGTAATTTTCTAGTTAACTGGTGCATGAAAAATATGGGTCAAAATACCGACTTTTTATATATTAAAAAATGTTGGAGTGGGAAGAAAGACATAGTTTAGAATGTTGGTATCAAAATTTATTTTTATTCATCTTAGATGGGAAATCCATTTCTTTTCAAATAATAAATATTATATAGTCTGTAATAACTCAGTAGTGTCTAACAAGTCTAAAATGTCAGCTAACAGGTTATGTGTGTTTTTGTGTGTGTGTACTTAGCTGTTCAGCTCAGTGAGCAGTTACAAGGCACAGGTTACAGAAATGAGTTAGGGTTTGCCCCAGGAAGTTACAGTGGCACTAGCAAAGCTTCTGTAAGTAAAGCAAGGCTTACTTTAAGATGCGAAGTTATTCATTGTGAAGCTTCTACAAGACACACCTTTTCTTAAAAGGATTGTTTCATTATTATGCAAATGCAAAATGTAATTACTACTTGCATGCCACTTAAATGCAAATAGCTTTGTCATTTAGAGAAGGTAATCTCATTTAGCCTTCCTCCTCATATTGTTATATTATGTTTTTTTCATGATCTTTGGGTATAGAGAGCTGCTGAGGGCTAAATGTTTTTGAAAATTGGAAGGGATGTCTATTAAGGATTTAAAATTGTAACTTTGGGCACTTCTCATGTTTTTTTCTTTTCTAAAATTTAGCTTTGAAAAATTGACAAATTAATTGGTGGTATTTGTGTGGGATGTACAGAATACATTTTCCTTTCTTCCTACCTATATGGCATGTGCAAACTTGTGTCTCAGCAACCTTAGTAATGTCTGCGTTGATGTTCTGAGAACTTGGGGTGGCTGTCAAGACTCCATTGCTGCTCTATTCCTCTTCTCCCTGTTATTATTTCCATGGTGTTTCTTTGTGCTAGTTAAGAATGGTCTCAATGGGAATGTCCATGTCCACTGATTTTCAGCTTTTTCCCATTTCCTCTTCTCATGTCAGAGATTTAAACATGAGAAGTCATTTTGCTGAAGCCGTTAATCAGGTAACAGTGACCTGTATTTAGCTTGATCTGACAAAATTCAAGTGAAGGAGCTGTATCTGTTTCATCTTTAGTTGTCTTTTATTTGTGAAAAATGCTTAATTAGAAGAAAGATTTATGTTCCTATCAACTCTGAGTAAATTTGTTATGATGTTGTTTATAATTCTAGAGACATTGTTTCTCTGCTGGTAATGCATAAAAATTAAGCTTAAGAAATTTAATTTAAGTTTTAATTAATATTTTAAAACACTAATTTCCATTCCTTGAAGATGCAATTTATCCATATGAAAACATGTGATTTTTTTTTTTTTCAAGGATCATAAATTGTAGTGTGCATGATTAATTAAATACTTTTAGATGCAAATGAAATATTTTCCATTAACTACACAAGTATAGCAGATAAGACAAAGTGGAGAGAAAAGCAGTGTAGTGTGAGTGCACACAAGTTTTGAATCGAGCCCTGGGCACTGCAGTGCTCTGTGACCAGTAGCAGTTGCTTCAGAGGAAGATAAGAATGCTCTGGTGTGGATTCATGGGGGATCATTCACTTTCTCTAGTAATCCTTTGTAATGAAGGTATAAGTTCAGAATGGTTGCAGTGGTTTGTACTCAGTTTTGATCCCAGATTCAGAAAAATTAAGAGCTTATTAGCAATATAATCAGACTTCTGTTATTACGTTTCTGAGAAATCAGTGGACAAACTGTGATTGAGCCTTGGGTATCTCTTGCTAAATTTTCAGCATTAGTACACACTGTGCATCACCAAGCACTAAATATGCTGAAACTTTGTGAAGGAGAGATACCATTCAGAGGGACCTGGACAAGCTCAAAAAGTGGGCGCATGGGAATCTCATGAGGTTCAACAAGACCCAAGTGCTGGTGCTGCACCTGGACTGGAGCAACCAACCCCTGATATCACTCCAGGCTGGGGGATGAACAGAGACACAGCAGCCCTGCTGAGAAGGACCTGGGGGTGCTGTGGGTGAGAGGCTGGACATGACCCAGCCATGTGCCCTTGCAGCCCAGAAAGCCAAATATGCCCTGGGCTGCACCCAGAGCAGCGTGGGCAGCAGGTGAGGGAGGGGATTCTGCCCCTCTGCTCTGCCCTGCTGAGACCCCACCTGCAGTGCTGCATCCAGCCCTGGGGTCCCAGCACAGGAAGGACAGGGACCTGCTGGAGTGAGTCCAGAGGAGGCCACCAAGATGATCTGAGGGATGGAGCACCTCTCTTGTGAGGAAAGGCTGAGAAAATTGGGATTGTTCAGCCTGGAAAAGAGAAGGCTTTGGAGTGACCTAAATGTGGTCTTTTCCAGTACCTGAAATGAGCCACCAAATTAGATGGAGAAGGACTTTTTACAAGAGCCTGAAGTGGACAAGAAGGACAAGGGGGAATTGGCTTCAAACTGGAAGAGAGTGGGTTTAAACTAGGTGGTAGAAAAAATCTTTACTGTGAGGGTGGTGAGGCACTGGAACAGGTTGCCTATAGTAGTTGTGGACACTCCATCCCTGTGAGTGTTTCAAGGTCAGGTTGGAAGAGGGTTTTACCAACCTGGTCTAGTGGAAGGTGCCCCTGCCCATGGCAGGGGTGTTGGAACTGGATGATCTCTAAGGTCCCTTCCAATCCAAACCATTCTGTGTTTCTATGACTTAACCTTTTTATGTGATTTGTTATGTTCTGTGGCTTTTTAGGATATTAAAATCAAAAAAAAAACCCAAATTCTCTATTCACTACACTTTTTCCCTTGTTCTGTTGCTTTCTCTCAGTAACCAATCCCAGTCACACCACCTCCACAGCCTTTTCTCTCTGTAGGTATCCTCTGCTCTGTCTCAGAGCCCACTGTGATGTGTAGTATAACTCCTGAGAAGTGAATATGCTGTCCTTGTGGAAATTAACAGTCCATGGTTTTGCATCCCAGCATTTTGATTGCTCTTGACTTCATCCATTCATCAACCAGAGGTCTCTGAATTTCATTCAGTGAGGCTCAGGTTACAGTTTTGACTTGATTAGGCCAATTTAACATATTTTAAAATACAGTGGTTTTACTCTTGTTTAATTTTATTTGTCATCGTATACGTATCCTAGACTTTTTTTTTTTTTTTTAGTCCATTGGAGGTTTCTTTTGACATAAACTAGCCTTGACAATCATTTGTCTGCATTTTTGTCTGTTCAATGCTTGCAGTCTCCCCAAAACAATTTATATAGACAAGGAAGCATCCATAAACCCATGAGAAATTCTGCTTTTTAGCTTTACTATTTGGTCATAAACTAGGGGGTTTTTTCTTTACATTTTTTGGGTTTTTTACCTCTTAGTAGATCAAGTTCTTCAGTGGTGAATATTGTTCTAAGCCCTTTGAAAATATATGTAAATTGTAAAACTAGTTTTTAGGCATTATTGTGTTAGTATCTTAAATGAGTATTTTTTCAGTAATAACTGTGACAGTAGATGCTGTCCTTTGTTCCAAACAGTTTTCTTATTCCATCAGCCATCGTGCTAGTTGACAGTTCTTATTTAGAGGTCTTCAAACTCTGCATCATCTGAGGGGCCTCAATCAGGTATTCTTAAAATAGTTCTTATTTTATAGTAGTTTGTGATACTTCGTGTTGATTGAGAGAATGAGGAGTTCTTTTTCCACATGGCTGCTGTTGTTACCCAGGGACCAATCTATAAAGACTGTGACTGCTAGGACATCAACTACACCAAATCAAAAAGAAAACCACCAACTGCAGTGCTTCTGTAATGCCATTTGGTGTGACAGGTGCATGATGCTGCCTACCCTATTTGGATTATTTTTATGGCTGCAACAGAGCTATTCACTTATTTTAGTTTTTACAGCTTAAATAATTTTGTGATAACTATCCACCTGGTATTTTAATTGCTCCTGGCCTAGGTCAATAATATGGATAAACAAGGAATTTTTCATGAAAAATACACATTTCTTTTTTTTAACTGAAAAGAGTAATACTGAAATATTATTTCAAATTGGAGTCAACATCAACAACCTCTTGTTCTTGTAAGACAGTATCTTTAGTGTGAGCTTTTGTTTTCAGAAATATATCTTTGACTATGCTAGTCTTGCCTTTCTGCAGGATGATATTTTGGCAGTACTGATTTTGACAACGTTTCATTTACATGTAAACAGCTTTTAAAAAAATTTTGCTTTATTAGCAAGAATTGCAGACTTTGGTTATCAAGACAGCAGTGATACATAGGGGTAAATACTGAGGATGCACTGCTGCTTGATGGCAGTAATGATTAGAAGGGTAAATTAAAAACCACTTGTGTATGGAGTGGAAATGGCTGATGCTGAGTTAACAGCTCAAAAAATATTTAAAGATTAAAATCTTGTCATTTCTAGGCCATATCTTCCAGTGCTGTCTGCTCTATGTTAGATTATTTATATAATACATAAATTCTGAATTGCGTAATAGTGGTTAGTAGTTGGTGCATACACAGAAGATTACTCATGTTTATGAACCCCTCATGTTGCATAGGTGTTAGTTTTAACCATACAGCATCCAAATTTTTACATATTAACATCAATATGCAATTTAAATAACATATGTTAGTCCTGTTTCTTTCAGTTCCAGCTAGCTAAGTATAGGAGTCTTTCAATTGCAACTTGTTTTTTTTTTCTTCATTATTTGCTCTTATTCTCCCTACCAATATCTATGTACAGTCCTCAGAGGTTTTCTCTGTGCTGAAAAGTATTTGCAGATTAGGACATAGTCTCCTGCAGAATACAAATGAATGGATTTTATTTTCTGCACGAGTTATTCATTTTTATGCATTAGGCAACACATTTTGTGTTTATTGAATCTATATGCATTTCTTAGTGAGCTGCATATGAAGCAGATAAGCAATTAAACAATATATAAATCACTTCTGAAAAAAAAAGTTATTGGGTATTTCTGCAAGAACTCAACATGTGGCTGAGCCTCAGTTTGATTCATCACCAGTAGGCTTCTTGTTGATTTTTTTTTTTTAACTTGAATCCCATAACTTGCTTATCTTGTACACTGGCTTTAATTCGAGCAGGATTTTACCTGTGCTGTTATGTGCATCTCTTTAGTTTCTGAATGCAGCAGGCTTGCATATGTGCTCAGAATTTAATAATAGTTTTAATAGTTTTAAGCCCAGCTCTTGAGAAAGTGCAAGAAAGCCTGATGTCAGAGTTTTTCTTCCTCTGAGATATAAGGCACAAGTTGTAAACACTGAGTTTACTCATGCAAAACCCATGACTTCAATTTTAATTTTGAATTGATTGCTCTAAGATTGTAGTTTTGATAGCAGACGCTTCCTTTTGGTCCATTAGATGGTGTTTGTGTCTTCCAGTCCTAAGTCAGAGCAGCAGCCCCTGATCAGTAAGTCCAACTCTGTGGGCACAGAACACCCCCAAGAGTCACACCCTGTGTCTGAGAGCATTGTTCAAACACTTCTTGAACTCTGTCAGGCTGGTGCTCTGACCACTTTTATTTTCTTGTTGTTTTGCTGTGTTGTTTTTGTGTGACTATTCCTTAATAAAACTATTGCTTTGCACTAACTGGGATAACTCCATAAGCATAGTTTCAAAAAAGCTGCTTTCAAGCAAGGGAATTAAATCTGCAGCAAACTGGATCATATTTTAGCTGTTGTGTGTTTTCATTAAACAAGAGCTAAATCCTGTTAATATACAGGAGCATTTTGTAAAGCCAGTGGAACTGTTTTTTGAAAGTTGCCATCTCTCAACTATGACTTTATACCACATAAGTTTCCATTTACCAAAATGGGCTGAAATTAGAGTTAGCAAAATGTGGACTAGGATAGATGGAGAGAGTAAGATCAAAATGGCCTATTTAAAGCTGGCAGGTTCCTTTATCCTTGACTTTCTCCATGCTGTGTGCCCTTGCCCATCTGCTGGTGAACCAGTGGCTAAATGATATGGTGGTTTGTTCTTCCAAGCCTGTTACTATTCTCCCCAGCCTGACCTTGTGTCCTGGAGGATTTTCCCCTCAATCACAATTTACAAGTTGTTTAATTTGGATTTTTTTTAAAGAAACCCTAGTTTAGATATAATGGGATGCCAGTAGTGTGTTGCTGAGTATAGCACTGGTGGTCTTGCCTTTAAAAAGCGTTTACTGTTGCTCTGACATATGAAGATCTTAAGTAAGATGTTTAATATGTGCTTGTGGTTTTGCATTGTTTCACAAGTATAATGTGTCTAACATCAAGGCTGATAGGATTCCTAGCATCTTGAAACAGTTTGAAGAGAATGAAATAAATAGCCTTTAGAAGCTCCTAATCTTACATGTACAGAGTCTGTAGCTATGCAATTTCAGGAACAGTTGTAAAGTGTTGCAGATTGTGTTTGGGGTTTTTTGGACAGATTTTTGATGTTTGTGTTCTTATTTGGCATAATTGTCCTTAAAATTTCTATTTAACTTGCAATTTTATATGTCCTTTGTAACAAGTGTTGAACTTTGCAGCCTTGTTCTGGAGGTAAGTTTCAGTAACTCATATTTGTGCAGATTTCCAGTAGCTCAGCAGAAGAGAAATGACAGATTCACAGCCTGACCTGCAAAGTGGAAATACTTTCTTCAGTGACCAATCCTGCTGACATGTTGTATAGGAAGGGCAGTATTTTCTTTGCTGGTTTACTTAATTAGATTGTAGACTCCTTGGGGCAAGGCTGTTTTATTTTTGAGCCATGAACAGCACACCAGGATGGCAATTACAGGAATGCAGTCAAATTGCTACCAGTCCTTTTAGTCATTGTTTATAAACAATGGTAAGCCCTGTCTAATGACTGGAAGGAAATTTTAGCATCAGCGTTCCTATCTCAAATCTGAATAAAATCTTTGATGTCACATCTGCCTGTTATTTTGAGATGCAGCACAGATGAATTCTCTACCACTGCAGTTTGGGCAGGGGCATGGGGAGACGAATAAAACCGGTGCATTTTATAAAGAAGTTCTGACAAATTGCAAGTCTGCTGTAGCAATAAGGGACCAGTCAAATGCCTGCTGAGTGTTTCTGTATTCAATGCCATATTAATTCAAATTTATGCTGCAATGTTGAACATGAACACATTTTGAAATGTTTTAATTTACCATCTGGTAGATGTAATAAAATTAATTTTATAATCATGTAAAATAGTAAGTTTTTGGTTGCATTCCTTGGTAACAGCAAACTTCTGCTTTTAGTACAGGGAGTTGATTTTAAGTATGGATATTGCTTTTCTCAATAAACAAGCAATTACAGTGAAGGGAAATATTTTTCTGGTTTCATTTATAAACATCCTTATCATTTATTTCCTTTGTAGACAGCAAAATCTGTTGATGAAAGCTGTGGCTTTCTCACACTAACATAGAGAAAAAATGGAATTTGCAGAATAGGTACCAGTGAGCAGAGGGAGGTCGAGGTCTGTCTGCATTAGTTTTCCTGCTCACCATTCTCATACAAAAATAGCATTTTTCTTTTATCTCAGAGGTAGGAGAGGGTTGAATTGGCTGGATCTTTTTTATTGGCATTTCCTTTTTTTTTCCAAACAAAAGGCACTCTCATCAGCCAAGTCAGTCAGTACCAGATTGTCAAATTAAATGACTTTAGCAATAAAGCATTTACAAGTCTATCAGATGTGTCTTTCCTGTAGAATCAGGAGGCCCTTACGTTAATGGATATCTATAACTTAAGGACGCAATTCAGATAAAGTAACATTCCACAGTTGCTGTAAATACTGGTTTTAAGCTAACTTTTATTACAGGAGTGAGATAATGTACTAAACTAAACCACTGGTTCTGTTGTCTGCCATGCTAAAGGCTTTTTTTTATCAGTCATGTACGATTTCCACAGTTTGATTCAACTTTATCATTCTTCACTGTATCATCTTACAGTTTTTGTGAAGCTGTATGTTTTCAGAAGCTACATAACTAATTTGTGAGGCAACTTTCCATATTTGGATTCCTTCATCCATATTACATGTGATGAGTATGAAGCAATAACAAATCTGTAGAACAACATGATGAGTCAAAACTTTGTGCATTGAAAGACAATAAACTGAGTGCCTTCAACATTTTGGGGATCTAATAGGATCTAATCTGTGAGGAAAGAGTCTAAAAACATTTAAGTTAAGTCTGAAAGATTTGATCATAAGGCAAAAAAGTTGGACTTATTTGAGGAGAAATTTTAAGTGCACAGAGTTTTTAATTCAGCACTGAATCAGTCTCTCATGGGCTATGACAAGCACATGCTGTTTGTGTAGCCTTTTTGCTTTGTGAATTTCCTGTATGATTTTTTGAAGGAACATTAACGTATGCAGATGTTTGTATATTCTTAATTCTGAACATATGTAGTCCCTCAGTAATGAAATTGTGTGTTTTAACAGTTTAACATAAGGTTTGGCTTTACTTAATTTGTATTTTGTTTTATAATCTATCATGAGTATAATTTCTACAGTTAATTCCCCTAATTGACTTTCCCATTGTGGTAAATATTTGTGCAGCCTTTTAATGAGAAACATGATGCCAACTGTGTTCTACTGCCAAAGAGACTGCCTGAAACTGAGGAGAATCAAGTCAGAACTGAGCAAATCTGTTGTTAAAACTGGAAGCCCTTGCTTTCCTTTTCCTTGCTTTTGTTGTTTTGTGGTTTGATTTTTTTTTCACTTGTTTTTCATATTTCTTTGGGGTCATCTGAAGTTCATGCCTGGCTTTGAGCCTCATTATTCTGTTTATTGACAGGTTCTTTACAGGGACTTGTGTTTAGATGTCTCTGAGCAGTTCATGGGGGTTATCTTTGCATGGTTAACCTCAGTGGTTTAGAAAGATGTTTTGGGTTTTTTTTTTTAAAAAAGGAAGGGGAAGCAGAATGATATTAACCCTCTGTTACCACATTCAGAGACATCTGAATAGATCATCCAAAATTGCTACAAGGAGAGTGTTCAATTAAAAGTGGATTTTTTTTAATCTGTTATTACAATAAAACAAGAGGCTTAACTGCAGCAGCTCATCTCAGCTAGCTTTCACTTTGTAAAGGTGAAATTTCTACCTTTTTACACAGAGCTTGCTCAGTTTCTGCTGCACGAGGTGTCTGCTTCCTCACTGTGCTCTCTCAGACTCAGCGAAGACTAATACAGAGCAAAACTTAAGTTCTGTGTGTTTTATATAGATCAATCTGTCTATCTGTCAAGACATATGTATGTGTATACATATACACACAGTGCAAATATAAATTAAAATCTCATTCCTATGTGCTGTTTCAAGGTATTGCTTCCTTCTAGCAAGGAGCTATCACAGAAATCTCATTTCACATTAAATGGAAGTGACATGCATCTAAAATGCCATATAAAGAGTGAATTTTCACTAGTCTTCTTAAAAACCACAAATCATTAACACTGCAGAAAGTTCACTTTATTACTCTTAGTGAGAAACATAGGTGATTTGATAAAAGCCATTGTAGAGTGAAATGCTGCAGAAATGCTCTCTGTGTTTGAGAACAGGAAGGTAATTCCTCTGAATGACTAGAGGTGAATTACTATGTGTTATGTCATGAGTAATCATGTTGCAAGGATCCAGCTGCCCAAAACAAAATTATGGTGCTAGATTAATTAACATTAAAATATGTAAACCAAAGTCTATAAAGAGGCATTATTAGACAGAATTACTGGAATTCAGTTCATGTTGAATGAAAGGATGTCTGATCTACTGTCTACTACTCGTATGGGACCTTCTCTGGCAGCTTTTCTCATGTATTGATATTGTCTTTGCCATTTATTACCATTTTTATGTCTATCATTAGAAAGATCTTAACATTTAGTCTGTGTTTTGAAGCAACGTGCAGTTTGTGCAGATCTACTAAAATGTACTCAGTGGACCATGCAGAATGGCATGCACTTGATTTCAATATATAAGGAGCTAGTTTTCTGAGAAAGGGGTTTGGGGATGGGTAAGCAGTGTGAGAGCTTCTGTTGTCTAGCTTTTTTCCCTTCTTGTTTATCTCTGTTCTCTTTTCAGCCTTGTCATTTCAGTATCTAGTATTATGGTATTATATATTATATATATCAAGTATATCTATTACAGGTGTGTACCTGATGTCTGTTATGTGACATTTGCAGTAAAGAAAAGTAGTTCAAGTGCCCAGATCTAGGAAACATTTTTTTCTCTATCTGAAGTGTTTTAGTGTATGGTGCTTTCAGATATACTCTGGAGACAGAAGCAAACAGTTTTTCAACACTAAATATTTTAAAGTCACAGATTATGTAGGCAACTCAATAAATGCATCAGTAATGTTTGTTTTCCAGCCTCTTTTGAAAATATGCCCTTGATGTATCAGAGCCACTTTGAAGAGATTGGATGCGATCTTTAATCTTTCAGAGTAGCTGTAGAACTAAGGAAAACTTTGTCCATGTTTGATGTCTTAGAACTATTTGGGCTGAAACAGAAAAGTTAACATTTAATGCTGTGTATCTTCAGCAGAATTATAAGATGAAACTGAAGTGTTTGATGTTCTGGGAGTTTGTGGACTCTGGAAGAAAAATTCAGTGTTAGAATGTGTTAATAATACTGAGGGAGCTACTTTGTTATTGTAACAAAGAATTGTTAAACTCCAAAAACTTGTGTATGTCAGGTTAGCCTCCAATTGCTATTCTATTTGTGAAAGCCCTCCTGGTGTGATACCCAAACTTTTAAACAGAAGTTACTTCTCATTTGGCAGCAAGTTGGTTCTTATTTACAGCAACCTTCCTTCGACTGTCAGACCTTTTGCCTTGCACATTTTTACCATGAAACTGCAGGCAGTAATTATTTTTAAAAGAACCTGTCATCAACTGGAGTGAATTCAAGTCCAGGCAAAAGCTGCAGGTTTTCAACAGAGATAGGCACTTGTCCCAAGACAGAATTGTCTGGGAGCTGATAGGACAGTGGGGTTTTGTTTTACTTGGATTCAAACACCTGTGCAGAGAAATACTGTATTACTTGTTAGTAGGTGTCCTTTGCTGTGTAGATTAATTGAGAAGCCTCTTTCAAGGCTCTTTTCTAGGTGAAAAAAGATGAGGTGCTATAAATCCAGATCAAACTATTGAATTTTCATGGGTGAGTGAGAGTAGTACATATTAGGAAAGCACTGGACATAGTCATTCATTGAAAATATGTGTGTGTATATATGTCTATACATTGAGAAAAAAAAATACAGGAATTTTTGGTTGTTTGAAGAAGACAGATCTGATCCTCTGAACTAATCAAAGAATATCCTTTTGTGGGATTACATTGTTCTAGGAATGTGCACCTAAATCATTCCACATCATCTGTTTTCTCCCATCTTATTTGCATGTAGTTGAAAATGGTAAATAAGAAAATGGATTTCTGGGAAAATGACGTTCACTGCGTTTCCTGCATTGTTTTGGAACAGTGATGTTCTTCCCAGATAGTTTGTTGATTGCTTTTAAATTTTTAAATCATTTATTTCTGGGGGGGGGGGAAAAAAAAAAAAGTGGTTTAGTTAGTTTGTTTGGTTTTTGTCTCCTTCAGGTAGAGGTAACAGATATAGAAAATGAAGAAAAAAGATACCATTTGTTCCTGGGACTTCTGGAGTCCAGTCAGAGTCTGTCTGAATTTCAGCACTTGGTCTTGCTGCTTCAGGCTTGGCCGCCGATGGACAGGAGCAATGGGTGAGTGTTTCTTCAAACAACCATGTAATAAAGGAGTTTTCAAAGTCTTCTTGCTTGATACCATGTTGTTTTCAGTCAAATAATTTAAACATGGCTGGTAGGAATGTGCTCTTTGAAAAAGGTCCTATTGGGGGAATAAATGGTTTGTTTAAAGCAGAGTTGAATAAATCAGTTTTCTGTAAAACGTGTGTGTACACATATGTATCTGTGTCATGGAGGAGGGCAGAAGAGTGTTTTATTGCCTGAACTCTTGAACAGGAGAGTGTTCTATCTATTTAAATTTCAAACTACGTATTTTGCTCTTGTTTTTAGCAGTATAAACAGAGTCCATAAAAAAAGAACAGAAAGTTCTGACTGTTCACTGTATTCAAAGTTACTCTTTGCAGAAAGGCCTTCGAAAGGTGATGTTCAGATGGATGTGGCAGTCTGCAGGAGGTCTGGGAGAGTAATGGTACCACAAAATGGCACTTCTCTTGTCTAGGTCCACTACCAATTACTTCTCACTCTGAATAAAGAATCCAAACCAATTTAAGATTAAAATAATTATAAAACTTCAGAATTGCACCCATCAAAGTGGATATTAACTGGAAGTAGTAATTTGGAACATCCAGACTACATTATATTTTATCAGTTCTTTGGGTTTTGGCTTTGACTTTCTGAATACATTTGAAAATAAAAAATGTAGCTGTTGTATTCTATAACTGCTAATCACTTTTAAGATACAAGGATTCAAACAAACTCATGTGGAGAGGCAAAGGTCACATATCTTTCAGAGAGCAGTAATACTAATACATTTTTGGCTAGCCATGTCTGACACAAGTTAGATTAGAGTCATTGGATGGTGTTTATTTTGAATTACTTTTGGATTACCTTAAAATAGGTTGTAATCAATACAATCTGTTTTAACTTGGGGACTACATTCACAAAGACATAACATAACAAAGTGTTTATGTGCATTGATTTTTCAGAAAAGTTAAGGCTTATCTTTTTCTGAAAAGTAACTTTCTTATGTATGTGTAGAGAACTGGTGGGTTATAAGGTAATCTGTAGTGGTTTTTCACATTCAAGCTTGCAGTTTATTTGGAATTTCTGGATAAGCATTGACCTAAATTCTTTACTGAGAGTTTTAAAAGCCAAAAATTCTTGAGTACATTAAGAATTACAAGGACTGCTGTGGGATCTGTCACAAATGCATGTTGCAACTTTCATTTTAAGTTCTGGTTTTGATTGTAATTGAAAAATGGATCCCTAACATTGTGGGGGAACTTTCATACTTTTTTTAATCTACACATTACCTTTAACAAAAAACGAAAATTTAAAAAATAAAAGGTCAATTTCAAAGGAAATACTGCTGCAAATTGCAAAATCCTTTTTATTTGTGTTGAACAGAAAGAGTTCTGTGAAAGGAGAACCCTTCTTGTATACAGGCAGTTCTTGTCTACTTTTCGGTTACAGAGGACGTAAAAAATGACATGTAATTGTATCTCCCTCTTGGTGTTCTAGTCCTTCAGTCTGACTTCCTAAAGTGAAGAATAAAAAAAAAAAAAAAATGCTGTCACAACTGTGGATCAAATTTCTTTGACTTCAGCGATCTTGGAAGTGAAAATTTCTGCAAATACTTAGGTCACCTGTATTATAACTATTTTAGAGTCTGAGGTTGTTACTCTGGCTCCTAGGCAATTACATAGTCACAATTCTTTCCTCTTCTTCAATCCATAATTCCACAGCATTCATCTGTGCACTGAGCACCCTAGGGGTTTATGTATGTGTATATGTGTTCCTGGAAAAGTCTATCTTTTGGATGCTTGGGAGTAAAACATGGAACTCTTTTGGTATTTTCAACAATTTCATTTTAAAGCAAGTTGTATTAACAAATTTTTGAGCAAAGAGGAAAACATCAAGAAGTAAAAACTAAATGCATTGGTGTGTTTGTTTACTCTTTTTTTCCTGCTTCAGAAGGTCATTATCACTTGGTTTACAGCCAATGTAATGAACCTTACAGGAACTGGGGAATTTAAGTGTGAGTCATGTGAATACTTAGAACTTCAATCTAGCACTAATAAAATATCTAATACTTACAATTGAATAAAAAGCTGGAAAACACAGTTTACATTCTGTAAAGGTTTAAAAGGAAGGAGAAATAAAAGAACTAAGGTTTGAGGGGGTTTTTGGTAGGCTTTTAATTTTTGTAACCTCTATGGTAGTAAGTCTTGTTTTCTAAAACATTCCAGTTAAAATAATACTTATTATCAAAAGTATGATTCTTTTCTTGTCATAATATGCCGTCTTTACTGTGAGGGAAACAGAGATGTAGCTTGGTTATTTCAGTCAGCACTCAAAGCTGTACACTTCTTAAAATTTTATTTTCATACCCATGTTATGCATGCATGCTTTTCCACCCAGATGGCTCATAGGCAGATGTCATTTTAAACATTTCATAAAGGTGTTTCTTAAAAAAATTATTGATAGTACCTGAAGCTCTACAGTCCTTTGGAACTTGCTGCCTACGTTCAAAAGGCATTTTTTATATTTATTATAAATATTGATAAGATGCTTTGGAACTGAAATAACCCTGGTGTTTGAGACCCAGTACTTTAGTTCACTTTTTAAATCTTAATCCCAGATTTTCTGCTTTTGGCTTTGGAAAAAAAAAAATTAAGGAGTTTCTGCTGTGATTTTGTAGTAATACTTTTTTTCATTATGAGAAATAATTTTTTATAAGCACAGCTGAACTGAAGTAAAATTCAAAAGAGAAGAAAACTGAATTCTGCCTGTAGGTGTCAGATTCTGGTAACTTAATTTTGGTTTTAATTAGGGATAGCAGATAGTTGTTAATAGTGCACAGGAGTATTTGAAATAGTTACAAGGAATTGTGATGAGAAAAGCTTTATGTATATAAACTATATAATCTGGTACTTAAATAAATTTGTATATGGCAAGCCTTGATAGCCTTGCATCTTTCTGGTTTGTTTGGTTTTTGTTGTTGCTTTTGTATTTTTTTTTAGTGTGATTTTTGTTTCCTTTTTCTGATGGAAAATTCTTAGATTTTCTTAATGTACTCTGGGGGCAGCAGCTGTAGAAATGGAAATGCATTTTGGCTCTGTGTCTGTAATTGAGAAATGGCTCACAGAGCAGGAGCTATCCCTTTAACCAGTGACAAGGTGGAGTTGCAGGGATTTTTTCCTTCTCATGCCCTTACTGGGGATTCACAGGCAGAGTGCCTCGTGTTCTGTTTGTTGAATAATCTGGTGTCTTGGGGCTCGACCCATCACGTTGAAAGGAGCGGAGTGGAGGAACTCTGCTGTTGGCAGCCAGACTTCTGACAGCTCTGTGCTCAGTGCCTGTGACTGATGGAAAGGCTCAATTAAGTTGTCAGAAGGAAGAAAGACAATGACTTCTATTTAATTTACATTCAAAATTGCCCACTCCTAGCTTCTCTGTCTGGTTTTCATGTTGGACTGTAATGACAGCTGCATGTGGAGCTGCTTTTACTTGTTTACACTGTGTACTTTTAAAAGTGGACAATGAGCAGAAGATACCTTTTATGTATGAAATAGTAGATATTGGTGGTTGTTCACTCCAGAGCTGTCAGACACTTGGTGTGTCAATCCAACAGACTCTTAACAGACTCCATTTACAATTATATTAATGTGTTGCTTTAATAATTGCTGCAAAATAACTTTGAAAAGCAGCATTTTGACAGTACTTCTCTGCTTCTTCTTTTTCTACGTGTACTAAATGAGTATCTTAATTTTCACTAAATTGTAATACCACTGCCACTTTTGGTCCTGCTGTGAGAGTTGTTTTTTTGTTCTTGGTTTTGTTTTTTTAAGCTAAAGTGGAAAGTTTACCATGTCTTTGGGATGCTGATTACTGACCAGAGAAATTGATGGGGTGATTTTTAAAATGCCTCTTGTGCCTTCTTAAGTTTATGCACAGATAAACATAGACATTGTGTTATTGTGACTTAATACAATCATTATATAAGCTGTAATTGCACATGATTTTATCCCACTGTAGGTGGGAATTGCATCAATTTAATTTACATTAGAAAAATGGCAGTGTAGGTGTGTTTCAGTGTTGTGCTTTGTGCTATCAGTTAAAAGTGGCTTGTTATCCATTTCTGTCACTGCATCCACTCCTGGTCAGTATACCTGTTTCTAACAAAAGTATCCAAATATCTCCGTGATCTACCAAATAATGGCTACAAAAAAAAAAAAAACCAACTTCACAGCAAGCACTGCCTTTGCCATCCTGCATGATGAAATTTACTTGTATACACTGTCTCCCATCTGTTTGTCTGACTGTAATGGTAACATAGCATGAGGTTCTGTGTGGAATTAAAAGAACGTTTTAAATGTGTAAAACAAATGTAACCCTGTCCATATCTACTAGCAGAGTTCAGATGCATGTAATTTTACTTTCTTACCCTTTCTGGATGGGCTGTGGAGAAAAGTTTGTTTGTACTCACTGGACCTGAAAATTAAAATGTGAATCTGACTATATATTTTCCTCTCAGAAGCAAGAGGAAACTTGAGAAACAGAAGCTGTTAGAATGTGATCAAAGTAAACAAAATTAGGAATACCGGATTCCTGTCACCCCTCCCTAGATACCACTCTCCTTGGGAAATCAGCTGGTGTAAAGCCAGGAGAAGATCCTGTGCTATTCCAATTTGATCAGTCTATCTGGTGTACAGTTCCTCAGGGTTTGTAGTAAGCATGTCATAATTCCAAGTAATTTAAAATTCTTTATTGCATTGAAAGAGCGATGGCATTATGGAGAGTAACTTGTCTCAGAACTTTCTTCTTTCTTTCATGAGGTCGTAGTTTTAAGTCACACATGAGAAACAACCTACAGAAGATGGTATATGTATATTTATATTCTATACACATCTCTCTTTTTACTGGGCAGATCGTGCACAGATGATAATCCCTGGGTGAAACTGGGGACTTTTATGCTGCAGAGGTGCCCACCTGAGGAAAAGGAGAACACAGGAAATGAAATTTTGAAAATCTGCCGTTCTTTGTATGAGACAAAGCACATGCTCCCTGCCAAGGTAAGTTTTAACTTTGGATATCATGTTTATGAGCTCTGTTTCAAGATCCCAGCTACAAGTAAGATGTTGCCATACTGGATCAAGTGCAGTGGAGATCTAACAGAGAGGCTGAGATCTGGGTTCAGTCTGTCCTGAGGAGAGATGACTATGGGAGATCAAGTAGTCCAATAAGGAAAGAAGGAGAGGAATTAGAGTCAGTCTCTTTTCAGATATGCTCAGTTAAAGGACAAGAGGCAATACAGACGTGTTACATCATCAAAAACTCTCATTGCATTGAATTTTTCATCTTTAAAGTTGTGAAACATTAGAATTAGAACAGTTAGATGCCTAGAAGAGATATGGGGAATCTATCTTTTTAGGTATTTAGGACTTGACTGGATTATGTCACAGGCAGTTTGATATTGTTGGACTTGTTTTGAGTTGGAGGATTGTTGGATTAGCTGATCTTTTAAAATCTGTTCCAGTATAAATTATTCTTTAATGTATTTGTAGAAAGGCTTTAATAATCTGTTATCATTTAAATCAGTGTTGCAAAAACTGTTACTTAAATTATCACTAATTCTCTTACTAATAAATGCATAAAGATGTAGTGAGGAACCCCTGAAAAACACAGTGATTGGAAAAAACCTTAATACACAAGTAATTGCTAAGTAGCGACTATGATACTCTAACTTGTCTTCCCTGTCTGTGCATACTTCAATACAAACATCTCTTATGTATAAAATTATTAAAGTTTTTTGTATGTAAACACTGTATATTAATGAAGACAGTCTGGAGAAGTTCTTAATAAACTTCACACAATTTCAGAGTAGTCATGCATATTTTTTAGTAGGCTGATAAATCTCTTGTTATCTTTATTCAGTCACTGTCTTTTATAGAAAACAGCTGATGTTAGGAAGAGAAGCAGAATAAAAACAACACATTATGTTTAAAATACAGACAGGTGGGTGTGTGGGTTTTTGTTTGTTGTTTGTTTTTTTTCCCTAGCCCAACACACTGATATGAATAAAATTCAGAAATCTATGTAAAACATGATTCCAGAAGGTGGCAGTAAGCTGAAGTGATAAGTGCATTTATGAATTTATTCATCCCACCAAAACTCTTTGGTGGAAGGCAGGTCTGTGTATCCCTGGGAGTGCTATAATTATATGCAGCTTTTCTCTGTAAGGTGCTGAAATGATGCATTGTAGCTTGTACACTCACAGTCATATCTGATGGGAGTAGCTGAACTTTGTCAAAGTAGAATATTCTGCCTCACCTTGGTGATCCAGGGAGACAAATCCCTCTGAGTGTCACTGTCATACAGCAATCAGTTCACCAAGAGTTCTGCTCAAGAAGGGTCATGCATTTCTCTTAGTTGAATAAACTTTTCCACAATCTTCATGACAAGTCAAGTTTACATACACTTTTGGTATTGGCAGACAGCTTTCGTTGGAGATGCTTTCCTTTCTTTTTTTTTTAATGGTAGAGTATGTTGAAAGAGCCCATCACATAAAGTATGTCTGTACAGGTAAGGATATGAAGTTACTTTGATCTTCAAGGTTTAAACAGGCTTACTGATGTAAAATACATTATTTTATGGCTAGAACGCTGTGCAGTAACAAGGAGTTGCACTAAAATGTGTAGCTGTACAGTTACCTGCAAACACAGTCTGCATTCCTGTAAGTCACTGCTTGGGAAGAGCAGAAATGACATGCATGAATTTAAGTAGTTTATTTGTATGTATAGCTACAGTACTTAAGTGCTCAAATGACAGATTTGCAGTTGTGTGGCTGAATAAGATGAAAATGTGATCACTGACAATTAACCTGTTTAGGTGATGTCACATTTCAGTAAATCCACTTGATTAAGATGACAAATTTGGAATGATGGAATTCTAAAAACTGAAACCAGTTCACTATCATGAAAAACATTTGCTATTCAAGTTCTCTCCCATAGTAACCTTGCTAAGTGCAAAGGTTGTAATGGAAAGCACATGTAACTTCAAAGTCATGTGGTCTAGAAGAGCCATCTTTGGATATAGTCATGAAGGATTTAACTCTTTTTTTTATTCCATATCCTACTGGTCCATCTAGTTTTTTAAGCCAATTACTTTTTATATGTCTTTTGGATAGTTACATAGCTTTAATCTTTGTATCTGTGTCTGTGTTTTCTTTGGAGGGCTACTTTTGTGGGGTTTTTTGTTTGTTTAGGGTTTTAATTTGCATCATTCAGTGGATAGATAGCTCCATTCCTTTTAGAAAAAGAAAGGATTGTTTATTTTTCTTTTTTTTGCCTGGAAGACACATGCTTGGATTGTCCAATATCTGCTCTGCCTGATTAAATCTCTTTAGAAAGGGATAAATCCTTCTCCCCTTGGTAATTGTTAAAAATGTAACTCCTCTGAATATCTTACATTCTTCTCTCAGCCTATGGGTCATGTGTCAGTTAACATGGGAGAATGCATCTGGTCCCTTATCTGTAATCACCCTGGGGTCCTAGTGGCTATGAGATACCTCCTAGAATAACACAGCAGACAGTTGGTCTCCTTTTTTCCTAATTGTTGTAGCTAGTTTTTCGTGAGGTTTATATATGATTTTAGATTGTGTGATTTTGTTCATACACAGTTGTGACTGCTCATTCTCTTCAGATAATGTTGAATTTAAATTCTGCTTTTCAATCTGTTTTTAGCCTCTTCAGACATAATGCTGTTTGTATTCATTATCCAGCCCTTCAAGTCATCCATGAAAATAATGAATAATACTGGACCCAAAACAGACTCCTATGGCATATGGTTTATTTGCCGTGCTGATGTCACAGTGAAACACTGACAGCTGTGTAACTAGACAGAAGACAAAAGTTGTCTTACAAAAGTTTCAACTAAATCATGGTAATTCGATTTTGAATTGGGCCTTCCCTTGACCCTCTCACAGGTTACATCAAACCCCCTCTAAGCAGAGCCTCTCATGGCAGACAGCAGACACTTGAATGCTTTCAAGTGCTCACTGCAGACCAGAAACCCACTTATGTTGCTCTGAGAAGTGCTGTGGCTAATGACTTCCTTCCTGAGCTTGGGTTTTTAATTCCTGTCCAAAGCAGCCCTGCACACATCTGTGGCAGTGATACAAGTTGATACTTGTACTATTTGGACAGTCTTTAGTGTCTGGCATGCTGACCAGCTGCTTTCTGTGGAAAAGAAAATGCAATAGTTGGAATACATATTTCTTCTTCAAAAGAGATTATGGCTTCTTCTGTACTTGGGCATGGTAGTTAAGACTGAGTATATCTGCTGGACATGCTACTATCAGACAGAAAGTTATTCAACTTGTCCATCTGGTTTTGAGAGGGAAATGTTGCCAAGCATGATAAAATTGCTGTTTTGCTCAGATTATGTATTTTATGACTCAGAATTTGTTTTCTGAATATAAGTCACATCTCTTGCTATGAATACACATTTTCAAGAGAAGAAGACGTGCAGACTTTCCATTCAGTAAATTTGCTGGAATGGCAGGTATGCATCTCAAAAGAAATCCAGTGGAATATGAAACTACCAGAAGTTTAATAAGCATTTGAATGATCACATAAAGCTTAATGTATTTAGTCATCTTACTCCTTGATCCATGTCATACCATTCACAACAAGCATGCTTATGCTACTAAATTGGGTGGAGCTGTTGACTCCCTCAGGGATAGAGAGGCCCTGCAGAGAGACCTGGACCAATGACAGCGATGGGCAATCACCAACTGCATGGAGTTAAAAAAGGGAAAGTTCTGGATTCTGTACCTGGGGCAACCCTGGATGTACAGACAGACTGGGGAATGAGAGGCTGGAGAGCAGCACTGCAGGAAGGGACCTGGGGGTTCTTGGGGCTGATGGCAAGTTGAACAGGAGCCAGCAGTGCCCTGGCAGCCAGGAGGATCAACTCAGCCCTGGGGGCATCAGCCCCAGCATCACCAGCCAGGCCAGGGAGGGGATTGTCCTGCTCTGCTCTGGGGTAGTTTTGGGTGCCACAATACAAGACTGTTAGAGACTGTCCAGGGGAGGCCATGAGGATGATGAAGGGCCCTGAGGGGAAGCTGTGTGAGGAGAGGCTGAGGTCACTTGGTCTGTCCAGCCTGGAGGAGACTGAGGGGAGACCTCACTGCAGTTACAACCTCTTTGTGATGGGGAAAGCAGGGACAGGCACTGATCTCTGCTCTGTGGTGACAGTGACAGGATCTGAGGGAATGGCCTGAAGTTGTGTCAGGTAGATTTAGGTTGGATTTAGATTTAGGAAAAGGTTCTTCCCCCAGAGGATGTTTGGCACTGGGACAAGGCTCTGCAGGGCAGTGGTCACAGCAGCAAGTAAACAGAGTTTGCAAAGCATTTTTCCAGTGCTCTCAGGTACGTGGTGTGACTCCTGGGGATGGTCCTGGGCAGGGACACAAGTTGGACTCAGTGATCCTTGTGGGTCTCTTAAACTCACCATATTGTGTGAGTCTAAGCATTGACCATCAGTAGCAGTACTGAATACAAGTATAAAGGAACAAGTCTGAATCAGAGAACAAGGCTTGCCTTAGTGACTCGGAGCTTAGTATGATGGATATTATGGAATGGATGGATGGAATATATTATTCTACGCTGTTTTTCTTTAAGGGGTAAATTTAGAAAAGACTGAGCAAGTACAGCCCGAGAGCTCCTTGTCCCAAGCAAAGACAGGTGTCTGTGCAGTACATCACATTTGGAGTATTTAATGTCTCCTCATTATCAAATAATATTTAGGCTTTTAGTGTCACAGCTGCTGAAACTATGCTACTAAATATGTGGATCATCTTAGTTATTAAATTGTTACAGTTATCATTAAAGTTCAAAACACAAAAAAAAATATAACTTGCATTCTCTCAGTTTAGTATTTGGCTGATGTGCTCCTTTGACAATTGCTCTCAAATTGTTGGAGTGAAACAGAGAGAAGCTCTTAAAAGATGGATACCATTTTCAGTGTAACTACCATACAATATCCAGAGTCCCTAGTGTAAAGTGCCTTGGAAGAAGTTCCATCTTGGATGGGCCTCGCTGGGAAGTGGTTGTGACAAGCAACCTAAATTCTCAAAAATGACAGAAAGGGAAAGGGAAATTATGATTTGATTTATAATAGAATTTGTAGGTTGAAATACTTTTTGATGTATAAATGAAGAAAATGAACAACATTGAGGAAAATAGCTCGCATGTGGGACATGTTGTTTGGTTGTTTAACTAAGGGACAGTGTAAAGGTTTGGAAGTGCACAGTAGATTTGTTGAGGGATGTTTTTGTTTTTATTTTAGAAGGTATTTTCTGGCCAGTTTTGTCTTGAAATTGTGTGATGCTAAATTTATGCTGTATTATCAAATATAGGAAACCAAATGAATGACAGAAAGTTAATTTGCTAAACTCTAATTGTGTATAAAATATTGTATAAAATGTTGAAGCTTTTTGCAACAGAAGCAACAGAAGCATTGTTGAAGTCTGGTATGTACTGTTATTTCTGCTTTATTTTGTTCTACTTTTCTGATTGCATTATTGAGTTACAGAATTGTCAGAGGTGTCTGTCAACATTTCTTCCTTTGTTTTGCAGTATTTCAGTAAGCACAAATATATTAGTCCCACAGAGAGCTGTCATTGCTCTGTTATTTTTTCAGTAAAGCTCCTGGTTGTAATGGTGATTCAGTACCTGCCTTGTCTAACAAATGTTGCATTTTAACCAGTATTCCACATTTTTAAAATTTGTTCTTTCAAGTTTTCAAGGAGGTGTTTCCAACAGGGAATTCATTTGTTATGGAAGTGTGGTTTTCATTTTGCATTTGGCATAAAATTTTCATAAATTTTATTGTGAATGATGATGTTAGTATCTTCAGAGATCACACTGAGAGAATTTGCTTTTTATTTCAGTGTATAAAAGAATTATGTTTGCTGCTGCTTAACCAGTCCCTCCTGCTGCCATCCCTGAAACTGCTGGTAGAAAGCAAAGACCAAGACCTTCACGCTGTGGCACTGGAGCAGATAACAGCTGTTGCTAAGGTAGGAACAGTTGAATGAACCACCTTTCAGAGGCTGAAATAATAAGTTAGCTCTTTCATCTTCATGTAGTAAGCAGAGATTACTGAGACACTTACCATTATTAAGGTTTTCCACAGCTATTGTGTCCACGGTGACCATTAACACAGGGCTGGTACGAGCTTTTATACATACTCGAGGTGATTAAGCCTCATAGCACTTCCTTTAAATTACTCAGTATGCTGTTTTAAGTCAGTGTGGTGGAACAGAAATATACTTCTGATATATGAAGTAGATTGCTACCTCTGTGTTCATATTCACTTGCTTTGGGGTTTTTTAAGTGATAATAGTATATCAGGTGACTTGACTTGTTTCTGACAAATGTGGCATCTGTTTATATACACTTGGAGAGCTGTTAGGTCACTGTTCTTGTTTTGATGGTATCTTTGGGGGCTTTCATGCCATTCGAAACAAACTTGATTCCATACTGTAGCAAAGTTTCTGGAGAAGAAGCCTAAATACTGTTTTTTCTTCAGACAACAATGGAAAGACATTAATGCATATTTGTCAACTGCTATATAACACTATATGACTGCCTTTTCCCTCTGTATTGCTTTTCAGCAAATAAGAAGGAACACCTAAAATGAGGAAAGTTAGTCTCCTAGGCAAAAACATTATATCATATATTTTATCTTTTAGCTGAAAACTTAGCTGAGTTTAAAATTTTTTGAAGCTCTGAACTTGTGCATGTGCAACCTAACTTTCTTGGGTTTTATGTTAGTTGTGGTCTGAAGTCTAACATTCTATTGCAAAAGAGAAGGAACCAGTTGTCTCTGACCTATTCATGGAAGAGAATGGCTTTTTCCTCTGACTGAATTAACTGCACTGATAATTTCCAGAATTACAATACTTAGGTAGGAAAGCCTCATCTTTAATATTTCCTAATTCTGCACCATATCTGAGGGAGCTTTTGGTTGTGTATTACAATACAAAATAATAATTTATGTTATATTTTCCTTGTGGTACTACACAATGAAACTGCCCACATGGAAACAAATGAAACCATGTGTCTTTTTAAATAAATATTCCCCAAACATAAAAGCTTTAAAAATGTGATTTGTAGGAATTTAGATTGAAATGATAACTGCCTTCTAGGGATACCCTCTATACTGATTGCCACAAAGTTTTCAGGTTCTTTGGTTGTAACAAAATGTACAAATCCTGTCCCCTACTTTTAACCATTCTCTTTTACCTAGGAAAGATATTCTCCATCTTGCTCTTCCCAGAATTCTCCCTTAGGTCTCTCTTCCTCATGAGCTGTGTTTTTCTTCCTTTTGCATGTTTTATTCTGGAAGCTTTCTCTTTTAGCATCCTTTGAAAAGTTTGAGAAATGATCCATCTCCCTTCCAGAACTGGTGAAGCCAGAGAAGCAATGGATCTGGAAGCATAGGCTCCATTTCACATATTGCTGATTTTCTTTCAAAAGGACTTTGTTACCAAAATGGAAGAAGCACCAGCTTTTTTAATGTGTTCTCTATGAAGATTTGAAACAGTAGAATGGAAGGTAGCAGGACATATTATATGTAACATATATGTGCTTCTACCAAAATTCTAATGCCATTGTTTGCACCCAGTTTGAATTTTGTTTGCTACTTGAGTTTGGTATCTAAACTAAGAACACACAGGTATTCCTGTTCCCTTTTTTTTATACCAATAAACAAAAAAGTTCTGTTTTTTACAAAATGATTGTAGAAATATTAACCACCAAAATAATAGTACATTGTTTTCTTCTACCACCTGCAATTTTAGATTTTATTTCTACAAAGCAGGGCTTTTTGGAAACTTTTAAATAAGATTATCTCGTTGAAAGCAAGCACAAATATGATAATCTGATACATGCATGCACTTTCTCATCTCTGTGTTCTTGTTAGCCTTTTAAAATTGACTTTTGTTAACAGATGAAAGCTGCTGTATAAGTGACTAATTCTGAAGCTTGTCAGCAGGAATAAGTGTTCGAGTACATTTTATTTAAATTTTTAAGGCGTAATGCTGTGAGGTAGCACTTTCTGAATGGTTACTAATTGTGTTGCTCTTTAAACTGGCCATTTCTTCCTAGTGTGCTCTAGCCTTCAGTTTCCTACACTCTAGGCTGATTACATTATATTGGAGTTTCAGGGCCAGGAACCTTATTAACTTCTTGATAGTATAAAGCACTTTTTATACCTGTGCATGCCCAAAATAATATTATTTTGATTTTCTTATACAGAAGGTAGATTGATAAGCTGTTTCTAATTTTTCCTTTTAAATTCAATATTAATTAAAGTTCTGTAAGGGTGCTGAATAACCTAGAATTTTCGAAGCAGTTATCTTTGGTCTAATGTTTTACTTTAAGTCAATGAAGATTTAACTGTTGACTTTATTACATCAGGCATAGAGCTTAGCCAGTATCTTGAATATGACAGTGTTAGAAAAGCAGCAAGTATAGAAGATTGCTGTGCTAAATATAAAAGCTGTTCTTATATTGTGTCAGAAATACCTCTTACTCCTTGTTTTATATGCATCTCTTATGATTACATTATTTGCTGTTGTACTGAAAGTGCATATGGTTCTGTTGTTCATTCAGTATAATTTTCTATGCCTACTTTTTGCTTTTTAAAAAACAGTATTCAGACTGTTAATGCTTTTTGTTAAATTCTGAATTAATTTTTCATAGGAAGGCCATTTCTGCTTACATTAAGCAGGAAACAGACAAATAACATCTGGCAGAGGGGAATCATAGCTATTGATTCCCTGATCCAGTGCTAACACAGCTCACAAACATGGCTGCAAGAAAAATACAGCACTTGCTTGCTGATAGGATGTATTAGTTAGCCATTTGTTGTGTGTTGCTGACAGCTTTATGGATGCTTACAGTTAAGGATGATGCTGAAGTGCTGATACTAGAAATTGTACAGCTTTTGCCTGTAATAAACCAGCCAAGTTTTTGTGTAAGCTTTTTGGAAATTGCAGACCCCTCTTTTTATTGTATGTCTTTTAATGAACTGCCACTTGTGTTTTCTGAGTAACAGAAATAACTGTTCTTCCCCTATGTTGTGTACTGTGTGAGTAATTTAAAAAAACAGTTTACCTAAATAACCCTATTACTGCCAATAGAGCCCTTAAAAGTCAGATGAGTTTTGAGAGGGATTTCAGCATTATCTTTCAGAGATGAAAACTGATTTTTATACATCTGAGAGAACAAGCAAATATTCTATTGCCTGTTGGAACCCATAATGTTAAAACAGCTAACAAGTGGGGGCTTAATATAAGCAGTACAAATACTTGTTCAATCAATACTTTTATAGAAACTGGAACAAGAAAAATGTAGTCTGAAAAAATACCTTGGCTCCATTTACATGTTATAATTTCAGTGATGAAGTACTGAATCTACCTTCATAACATGCTTTACAGAAAAATGTACTATGAAAAATCACAAATTTTTTATGGAATAATGGAATTTCTGCTGTTCTCCAGTGTATAGCATTTATGGCTACTCACTTAATGGGTGTTAATCTTTAAAAGAAATAGGTAAATTAAAAATAATGGGGATTATGATAAAATATCTTTCTCTAGTTTATTTTCCCAGGATTTATTATGTCACTGGTTTCTTTTCCCCTTATTTATTTCTTCTATAGATACATACTCCAGGAAGGAATAAAACAGAAAGCCTATTTATCTCATATAGTATTGGAAAAGGGAATACTCTGGGAAACAGCAGTTTCAGTTCTTTACTGCTGTTAGGTCATGAGTAGCTCTTACCTTTCATAACTTGAGGATTTTCTATTGCAGAAGTTATAGGTGACATATTGCCTGTTGGTAATACCAGAACCTCTGGATACCTGCACAAATAGTGCTGATGGGGAATTGATCTAGTTCCAAACCCTGCGTGGGCAGGGACACCTTCTGCTAGACCAGGCTGCTCAAAGCCCATCCTGGCCTTGAACACTTCCAGGTTTGGGGCATCCACAACTTTTCTGGACAACCTGTTCCAACCTCACAGTGAAGAATTTCTCCCTAATATCCAATCAAAACCATTTAAAAGCAAGCAGGTTGGTTTAGATCGGATATTTCCTCTTGTCCTATTACTCCATGCTCTCATAAAACATCCCTCTCCAGCTCTCTTGTAGTGAAAGGCTGTTGTATGATCTCCCTGGAGCCTTTTCTTCTCCAGGCTGAAAACACCAACTCTATCAGCTGGTCTTCATAGGAGAGGTGTTCCAGCCCTCCTGAGATTGTCTTCATGACCTTCTCTGGACCCATTCCAACAAGTCTATGTCTCGTTGTGCTGGAGGCCCCACACCTGGACACAGTACTCCCAAGTGCTCTCATAAGAGCAAAGGTACCACTTGAATGCCTACACTTCAATGTTTGAAAGCAGGTATTAGCCAATACCTAAATAGGAAAGCCAAGGGAGAAAGAAAACCAGTTCTCCTTAATGTAATTATCCCCATCAGATCTTTTACTTGTAACCGTGGACATCATGCTAAATCTACACTGTCAAATTCTGCTGAAGGAGAGGTGGATATGAAAAATGAAAGCTGCTCCCATTTAAACCTTCCAGATTTTACTCAAATGAAAAATTTATCACCCTTAGCATGGAGTTCTAGATAGGCATAATGATTTTTCTCTAACATATACACTCTGATTCTGTCATTATTGTGGGTTGTAGTTGACTCAGACAATATGGAAAATGGTTGGGTGTTAATTTGAAGATACCTACACCTCTGAGACCTGCTTAAACTGCAGTCAGCTGCATTCCATATCACTGGAACAGTGATTCTGGTATTAGCAATAGCCTTAGTTTTATGGCCTAGCTAGGGTCTTAAGATAGCAAGGGCTGTGCATCTGCAGGCAGATCAGAAGTGCTTGATGAGTAAGATCTTGACTTAGCTGTCTGCCCAGAAAAAACTGCTGTTTTTAAAACTGGTATAGTAAGTTTGTTTTTTACTTGATGACTTCTACTGTCTTAGACTCAAGAGTGATTTTGAAAATGAAAGTTTAGTATGTTTAGGAGTTTGTATCTACTGTAGACTAATATTTAGTATGTATGGCAACCAAAAATAACTTCTACACTTTGAAAAATATTAATGGAAATCAAATTTTGAGGATCAAAATTCCATCTGGAACAGCAAGCATCCTGGCTCAAACAGATGGAAGAATTACAAGTCTAGTAAGGAGTAAGAATAGGGCAGATGTACAGGCTCTTTCTCTGAAATATTACTTTCCAAACTTTTGGTTATTTACAGCTGTATGTATCTGCTAAGTAATTGCCAGTGGTTTACTTTCTTGGTTTTGTGCAGTTTAAGGAGAAACTTGGATGAGCTTTTACATTCTGTAGTATTGTTTAACAGAGGATTCAAAAGTGAAAAAAACTATATATTTTTTTATTTTCTTGTAATCTGTTCCCACTAGATTAATTTGATGCTTCATATTTTTTTATTTTCGTAATATTTTTTTAAATTAGGCCTTTTATAATTTTAGTGGTGTTTCTATCTGCCCTATACCCTCTAAGCAATCTCTTTTTTAGATTGGAGAGTCATAGTTTTGCTGAGCAGTTTCCTGCATAAAAAACTCACTATATTCTCTATGGTGTATTTTTTTAAAAATACATGCTTTGTGTGTTTGTCTTTTGTATTGTTTTAGTAGTTTGTTTTTTTTTTACTTAAAGGCTTGTTGTTCTGATTTAAAATTAATTTTAAATAAATGTAGTCTCAAGCTACATTTACACTGATTTAATTTTAAAAAATCTTACAGTTCTATTTAAACAGAGCTGTTCAGTGTATAAGTTGTCTTAATTAAGGTTTCTAAACATGTATCAATTCAGTGACAATCTGTGTAGGCTGTTATTTTTATTTAAACTAATGGCTAAAAATGTGCAATTGATACCAAACAAATTGACATGATTTGGAGCTGTAAAACTGATAGTCAATTGAACTTGTCTATTTTTAAAAGCAATTCTCATTAAACCTTGGTTTCTCTGTGTTCTTTCCACACCTGCTGGACTCTACTTAGACTGACTGAAGAATGGTGGAACAGAACATTAACTGGCCAGTGGCCTTAACTGCATGAAATGCATTCACAGGGTCTGGTTGCCATCATGTGTCTCCGTCCAGTTGCCTGGAGACAACTGAACTACAAAAGTTCCTCTTCCTTACCAGGTCTTCAGACAGTTTGCAAGAAAATGGGAAATGTTAATCAATTTAAGCCTAGTCATCTATTTGGGCCTAAGGATGAGCTGCGGGGCACAACCCAAGAGCCTTTTTGTGAGCTGTTTTGTTATGTGTGAAACCACACTAATCTTATTTCTTTTTGAGTGCAGACAGGTTTCTCTGCTTGTGTGTTGCATGGGCATCTTCATCCCTGTAGTATAGCTTAGGTGGTAAATGGTTTATGCTAGGAAAGGTCTTCTTTCAGATTTGCCTTTCTCAATTTTGTAGATTTTTGGTATATGGAATCACACTAATCTATAGCACTTTACCTTAAATGAACAGTAGCCCGAAAGCATTTAAATGAAACCTTGCATCTGCTGTCAATCTCACTACTGTAATTACTATTTGCATTTTATGTTCGTAAAATCAAACAGCGAAGCCCTGTGTAAAGTTCCATCCTACATACAAGTTAAGAACAGAGCACACAGAGCTTCGAGGCAGGAGAGAATATCCCTTCAGTCCCATTTTAGAAGAGATGGCAGCTGTTTGGATAATGGCTTATTATGCTGCATGGTGTGCTGCAAGATGCCAACACTAGAAATTTTGGAATCAGAATTGTTTAGGTTAGAAAATACTTATGAAGTCTCACCAAGTCCAGCTGTTAACCCAGCACTGCAAAGTCCTCTCTACAAAAAGTCTCAGCCACTTCCTGGACAGCTTGTTCCAATGCTTGACAACTCTTTCCATAAAGAAATTCTTTCCTAATACCCAATATAAACCTCCCCTGGCACAACCTGAGGATGCTTCCTCCTGTCCTATCATGGACATGTTAATTAGGAGAGTAGGCTGACCTCCTGTAGCCTCCTTTCAGGCAGTTGTAGAGAACAATAATGTTTCCCCTGAGCCTCCTTTTCTCCAGAATAAACACTCTGGATCCCTCAGCAGCTCCTCATACGACTCAGTCTTTCAACCCTTCCCCAGCCCATTGTCCTTCTCTGGCACCTCAGTGTCTTTCTTGCAAGTGTGAAGCCCAGAACTGGACACAGGATTTGAGGTGCAGCCTCACCAGTGCCGAATGAAAACTGATTATTGTCTAGCCCTCCTTTGGTCCTTTTTTATCGTAGAACCACCAAATGGTTTGGGTTGAAAGGGACCTTAGAGATCATCTTGTTCAAATCCCCCTGCCATGGACAGGGACACCTTCCAATAGATCAGGTAGCTGAAAGCCCCATCCAGCCTGACCTTGAAACACTCCCAGGAATGGGACACCTATAGCTTCTCTGGACAGTCTGTGACAGTGCCTCGCCAATCTCACAGGAAAGAATTTATTACTAATACCTAATCTAAACCTGTCCTTCTACAGTTTCATCATTCATCCTTGTCCTGTAACCCCATGTCCTTATAAAAAGTCCCTCTCCAGCTCTCTTGTAGCCTCTTTTAGGGGCTTGAAGGTGTTGTGAGGTGTCTCTGGGGCCTTAATGTCTCCAGACTTATGTCTCCCTCTGTCTTCATAGGAGAGGTGCTCCAGCCCTCAGATCATCCTGGTGGCCTCCTCTGCACTCTACTGAAAATGCCCATGTCTTTGTGCTGGGGATGTCAGAGCTGAATGCAGCACTCCAGGTTGGGAGAGCAGAGGGACAGAAGCCTCTCCCGTGCTGCCCACACAGCATGGGATGCAGCGTAGGATATGATTTCTGGGATGGAGAGGCTTTCTGGGATGTGAGAGCACATGGATGGGTCATGTTGAAATTCTCGTCCACCAGCATCCCCAAGTGCTTCTCCTCAGGGCTGCACTCAATCCATTCTCTGCTCAGCCTGTACTTTGGCTTGGGAGTGCACCAACCCAGATGCAAGTCTTTGCACTGGGACTCGCTGAACTTCATGAAGATTTCTCAGGGCCACATCTTAAGCTTGTCAGGGTCCCTCTGGGAGGGGGGGTCCCTTCCCTTTTTTGGATATATGTAGTTGTTCAATTGTGCTTCGTTAAGTGGTAAGTTAACACAGCACTGTATTTCAAAGAACCCAGGAAGAACATAACAAAATTAACTGAAATAGAATTTAAAGTATTTTATAGTGTTATTTGTAAAGCAACAGACAAGATTCTCAAGAGAGTATTATGCTTTCATATATCAAGTAACCAGATTTTTTGAGGCATCCAGGGTGTCTCTCAGAGGTAGCAGCTCTGTGTTTCACATCTTTTAATATGTTATATTCTTTTGAAAATCTCATCCTTGCTGTGGGTGCTGATTGAGTCTGTGAATGTCACCTGTCATATTAACATGTAAAATGTAATGTAATATATTAATACAAAGTGACCAAAATTTAATATACTCTGCTCTGACCTTCCTCAGAGTGTCATTCTTGATATGGAACTAAATGGTGTGATCTGTGCTGCACTGGGACTGAAAACCTGTGAAAAGTCTATAAAGCTGGTGGTGTAATCCCAAGCTGTTAAGCATTCTTATTCCTTTACTTTGTGCAGGTCAAATATTTATATTAATGTGGTAGACTGTTAAAGACATACTTTTACATATTCTGACATATGCAAAGCATTTATCCCTGTGGTTAATCTGTGGGGAATACACCTCTTACTTTGAAGGTCACTCTGTCCAGTCAGAACCATTGTGGCATGTTCTGGCTGATGGCTGTATCTGGTAATTAATTTTTAATTTGAATTTTTCTTTCTTTGTAGGTTGATGATTCCACTTGTGATGCTGAAATACTTTCCTTGCTCCTCAACGCCAAGTTGGTGGTGCAGTGCATGTCCACTGCCTTCTGCCCACGCCTTATTGAGCACCTCCTGGCTAACCAGGGACAGGGAGGCTGGAATGTGGAGGAAATTGCACAACAGCTTAAGGAAGCAGGGTTCAGTGCAGAGGCTGGGTCCCTCCTGATGGCTCATCGAGGGACCCATCCTGCACTCAGGACTTTTACTACTGCCCTCCAGGCTGTTCAGCACTGGATCTGAAAATGCTGGATTTATGCATTTGTCTGCATTTTTACTGGAGATCTTACACAAAAGGGAGAAATTGTTGATCTTGTAAAGTAGCAAAGTGAGTTATTACCTACATTTCATAGAAAACACACAGCACACAGTAAATTCCCATAAACTTCTAATTGTTCCAAAAAAATATTGGTGCAGACTATCATTCTGTTATATGATTAGCAAAGCATTGAATCTGATCATCCTTTCAGATCAAAGTTAAATGGGCACACTTGGTTACATATAAATGAAACATTAGTAAGGTGGCAGGCTATATACTATTTGTCATAATTTCTGTAAGTAATTTACTCTTGTCATAATGTAAAACTAATGTAAAAATATAATTATAAAGTTATATATGGAGAAAAGGTCACAAGAGTGATTTTTGAGAATTTAAAAACCTTAAAATTCAGTATTGTGCAATGTTATCACAGCTTTTGTTTGCAATAAATAAAATATTTTGCATTTAATGTACTGTCTCTTCTTTCAGCCTTTAGACAGATGAATATTTTCTTTCTTCAGCCCCTTTTGCTGGAATTCCTATCTCTCCTTAATGGTGTTTATTCATGAGGACGAGCTAAAGTCTAAGAGATATTTTTCTGCACTGCTTGGGAAGCCCCATCTCAAATCCTGAACTTCTGTTGATACCTTTTGTGAATGTACTTTCAAAGTATTTACTTATATTTTTCCTGAGTTCTGAAAAATTGCATAAATGTGTCTATTTGCACAATCATAGAATATGCTGATTTGGAAGGGACCCATGAGCATCGAGTCCAATGCCTGGCCCAGTGCAGCGCCATCCCCAGGAATCACACCATGTGCCAGAGTGTTGTCCAAAAGCTCCATGAGCTCTGTCAGGCTGGTGCTGTGACCACTGCCCTGGGGAGCCTGTTCAGTGCCCAGCCACCCTCTGGGGGAAGAACCTTTTCCTGATATCCAACCTAAACCTTCCTGACACAACTTCAGGCCATTCCCTCAGGTCCTGTCCCTGTCACCCCAGAGTAGAGATCAGTGCCTGCCCCTCCTCTCCCCATCACAAGGAAGCTGTAACTGCAGTGAGGTGTCCCCTCAGTCTCCTCCAGGCTGAACAGACCAAGTGACCTCAGCCACTCCTCACACAGCTTCCCCTCAAGGCCCTTCACCGTTGTGGCCTCCCTTGGACACTCTGAAGCAGTTTAATGTCTTTCCTTACACTGTGACACCCAAAATGCCCAGCACTGGAGGTGAGGCTGCCCCAGCCCAGAGCAGGACAATCCCCTCCCTGGCCTAGCAGGTGATGCCCCCAGGGCAGGGTTGGCCCTCCTGGCTGCCAGGGCACTGCTGGCTCCTGTTCAACTGGCCATCAGCCCCAAGGACCCCCAGGTCCCTTTCTGTGGAGCTGCTCTCCAGCACCTCATTCCAGTCTGTCTGTAAATCCAGGGTTGCCCTGTGCCAGGTGCAGAATCCATCAATTTTCCTTATTGAGCTTCAGATGGCTGGTGACTGCCCATCCCTCTTGAGTTGTCAAGATCTCTGCCTTCAAGGGAATCAGCAGCTCCTCTGAGTTTTGTATCATCTGTGAACTTGCCCAATATCCCTTCCAAAATTTCATCCAGGTCATTTATGAAGAGGTTGAAGAGCACAGACAGGGCTGAGGATGGAGCCCTGTGGAACCCCACTAGTGACAGGTGACCATTCTGCTGTCACCCATTCACTGTCACCTTTGTGACTGACAGATGAACCAGTTGCTTACCTATCACATGCTGTGTTTATCCAGCTGCATGATGGACATTTTGTCCAGAAGGATCCTGTAGAGATCTCCTGTAGGAGAGGCAGTACCAAAAACTTCACTGAAATCCAAAAATATTCTAATGCTTATCCTTTCATCAACTAGGTGGCTTACCCTGTCATTAAAGGAAATTGGGTTGGATAAGCAGGACTTGGCTCTCATGAAGCCATGCTGTCCGTGAGCAGTGACTGCATTGTCTTTTAGATGTTCTCAAATATTTCCCAGAATAAGCTTTATAACTTTACCAGGCATGGATTCCAAGTGCCTTTCTGTCTTATTAAGACAATTTTTTAAAATTCTTTTCCAGAGGTTTTTTAACAAGGGTGCTGTCTGTTTATTACACTTCTTTACACAAAGGGTTTGATGTTTTGTGTTTATAGACACTTTTTAAAATTAGTCTGTAATCTTTTGCCTAATCTTGTGTTCTAATTTTGATGTAATAATGTACAGAAACATTATATGCTGTAAGATCCAGAGGACATGATACGCATTGGAATCAATCTCTAGGGTAATGTAATGTAACCTGCTTCAGGCAGGATGCTGGTGTGGCTGGAGTAGGTTGCTCCAGCCTACATTCAGTTGGGTCTGGAAAACCTCCAAGGATGACTGTGTTGGCTGTTCCCATGTTGAAAAGCTTCTTGTTTGCCCTCTTGGGATCTGCTTTGTTTTATCAGCTTTTACTGACTGTGAAAATGGCTCAGATGTCAGCCTTACTTCCCCCATTGCACAGGATTTGTAATGAGACTTTAGGCAATGCTTTAATTCTTCAGATTGTTAATTTATCTTTTGTGTTTGCTAGTCCCAGCTGTCCTTCAGTGTTTATAGAAGGTTGTATCATCCATGGGTTAGCATACGTTCCAGATTCCAATTTCTATCATTCAGCTATATTGCTTTAATTCTGTTCTCTTATGTTAGCAGTCCCAAGAGCCTCAGACTAGTAAAGCAAGTATATTGGAATTGCAGAGGAAAGAAAGGAAAGATTTAAAAAAGGTAATATAAGTGGCAATCAGTAGATGTGGACAAACAACATGTACACCTCCAGCAAGAAAAACTTGATTTATTTTATAGAAGATATTTCAATGCTTCACAGTGAAGCATTTTGGTCTGCAGGCTTTGTTTTCAGGTTGGTAAATCCAGTGCTAGATTTTCTGACCGTTCTCATTCAGGATCATGAGAAGTTTGTGTTTAGTGTCACTCTAAAACTGAGCTGTAGATAAACCTCTAATGAGTGTTATTGATCTCCTGTCCATTTTCTGCTTCGCTGGCATTACAAATCCATGATAAATGTTTTACCTGCAGCCTGGATTATTCTTGATTTATTTTGTATTCAAAACTTTCACCTGTAAGAAAAAGTATTACTTCAGTATATATATCCAAAATGATCAGCCTATATTAGTGTATGTTTGAAAGAAAATTTAAGGAAGGAAGAGGCACATACCAAGGACCTGTATCTCAGTGCCAGCCTTTTAGTATCTTCTGCATTGTAGAGTAACCTTTAATACTCTGGGATTGAGCGAGATACACTAGCAGGTGCTATTGAGTTGGGCTTGGATTTTGGTTTTTGTTTTCTTTTGTTCTTTTTAAAGGTTAAGAAACTCACCTTGGTCTTCTTTTAGCCAGGGTATTGTTACACTGAACAGTTCAGTTCTGTCAGTTTATTTGATTTGCAGTTGGGATTTGCTCATAATACAGCATAAGCAGATTTTTTTTTTTTTTTTAACCTCAAACAATTCCACGTTCTGGAGATATTTCTGCTCCCAAAAGCAGGCAAATAAAGAGTTGAGTTGTGTCTCCAAGAGCAGTGCTTCCTAGGGCAATTAATCCTCTTTTGTCTGAAAGACACTGATAGCGTTTGGATCTTTAAGGAGCTTTTAGCTGCTTGGGAGGCAGAGCAAAGCAGCAAAATATATTACCTTTCTTTTGAATAATTAGAACCAGAGATTAGGGAAGAAAGATCATAACTCAGAATTTCTTTTTCTGCTGGAAATACAAAGTACAGCCAGTGTGATATTGCACTACATGCAGAGTACACACTTCTATTTATAAACAAAACAATGCAATTCAGTGAGTAGGGTGGCTACGTATGATTTGGATGTTTTCTTTGCATAATGATAGTTTCTGTGATTTACTGTGTGTGACATCCTGCATGGTGAGAAGATGCTTTGAAAGTGGCCATCTGGTGCTAGAGTATGCCCATTCCCAGCACAGGAAGGACCTGTTGAAGAGAGTCCAGAGGAGGACACAAAGATGATCAGGAGGCTGGAGCACCTGTCCCATGAGGACAGGCTGAGAGAGCTGGGGTGGTTCAGCCTGGAGAATAGAAGGCTTCAGGGACACCTCAGAACACCTTCCAGTACTTAAATATGTGGATAAGATTTTTAGTAGGGTCTGTTGTAGGACAGAGGATGATAATTTACAAGAGGGTCAATTTAGATCAGGAAAGAAGATTTTTACAACAAGGATGAATAAACACTGGCACAGGTTGCCCAGAGTCCAGTTGTCCCATCCCTGGAAACATTCATGGTCAGGTTGGATGGGGCTCTGATATCTGCCTAAAAATATCCCTGCTCATTGATGACTGTCAAAGGTCCCATCCAAACCAAACTATTCTATGAATGCGGATACCTGCATCATAGGGGTAAGAATTCCTACACTTGCAAAAACACAATAATTTTTTGTATTTTTAGTGTATTTTTTGAGACATGGAAGGCAGAAGCAGAGCCATGCCTTGTATCAAATGTTGCAGACACACCAAAAGTTCTAGTGGCCTACAAATATTTCTCAATTTGATTGTTTAACTATTACAGAGCACTTGAGATAGTGTTTGCATAGGATTATTTCGTTTGACACTGAGCTCCCTTTCCACAGTGGTAGAAGTAATCTGAAATTGCTATGTTTGTTACAGTTCATTTATGATTACACTTCTCTTGTGCATCTGTGGTGGTAAAACTGCCCTTTCCTCCTTGGGCCACACTGTGATCTCAGAAATGCTCATTAGGCCTCAGCCCTGATGAGCAGCAGCTGGCTCAGCTCGTCTTGAGTCTATCAGAAACACTCTGCTCCCTGGGACCTGCACTGGCTGATGAGCTCCTGGATTTAATGAACTGCCTTAGAAACTTGTTTTTCCTGCCTCAATAACATCCCAAATTGAAAAACATTTTGTTGTTGAGCTTTCAAAGAAAGTTACTGACCCAAATTGTGGTCAGGATGGGAAATTACTGACTAAGGCCCACTTGTTTTTGACCATGGTCCCAAATGAGACCCACTGAGCTCTCCTGGACTGCAGTGGGCTGTGACAGCATCTCCCTCTGAGTGAGACACCACTGTGAGCCACAGAACTCTCAAGTTTACTTGGAGGACTGCTGTCAGAAGCTGCCAGAGCCTGGGGTGATACCCCCACTCCTCAGGGATCAATCCTTCACCCAACAAGTAGATCCAAAGGTGTCCAATGCAAGTACTTCCCTGAAATTATGGGGAATTTTCACAGGGACATATATACTTCGTACATACTCATTTAAATCTGTGTGTATGAGTATGAACACATCAAAGTCTTCTGAATATTTCTTTAATTCTTCCACACATTAGATTCATAAGTAAATTATGTCTATTAGTGAGTTACCATTATGCTATGGTAAATTCCAAAAAGAATCTTTCATTCAATTGTTTAAATTAAGCTATTCATTAAGTGCTATTAAGTTTAAGTGCTGTTAAAAACTTTAGACCTAAACCCTTGGTGACATGTGGGGCTGAGTTTGGCAAGGGTGCCCACTCTGAACCTTGTGACTCAGTGGGAGTTGATCACCCAGACAATGTTCCATGAAGACTTTCAACAGTTTTTCATCAAGCCATAGTTCTCAAAAAACTTGTTTTCATTAACCCCCTCTGATCTCTGAGGTCCTGCTGGAATGTTCTGATAAATTCCTGTACCCTTAATGCAACAGCACTTTGATGCCTTTATAATTAGTCCCCTTTTGTATACATGGAAAATAGTAAACCTGAATCGTTTTGGCAGCTGCCTGCACTTGAAAACAGCCAGCTCATTTTGCTGTAGATGAGGCACACAATAAAAGCAGAAGTATAAAGGTCCTCTGGATGGTCAGAAACAGGCTCTTTCCTTTAGCTTGGCTAAAACATCTGCTGATGTCGTTCTATTCTCCAAAAGAGCTCAGTGCCTTAAACTTTTCGTTTGTCCTCAGCAATGCTCTGTTGCACTGGGTGGAGATGGAGTATTGAGTTTTGTGAGTGAATGAGCATCCCATTGTAGTGTAGGAAGATTTTAGCAATAAAAGGACAGAGCTTCATCTTTCCATAGTGCTTAGCAAAGTTGGGGTTTAACTACAACTTTCAGTAGGTAATAATGACAGCTTAAACTTTATAAAAATAAATCTCTCTCCCAGCCTTTCTTTCTACCATGACAATCAGAAACATGAAAATGTTATTTACTTTGATTTCTTCTAATAGTGAAAAATTTCATCTGTCATTTTTCTTCACTTGCTTTGAGACTGGCTAACAAAGGGGATGGCTTGGTGCTCATGCTAATGACTCTACTGTTGAACAAAGCAGGCTATTTTATCATGTTAATTGAACCTCCATGGGATACACTAAGCTGTGCAAACAGAAGATAAAGTCTGACATTATGTCCAGCTCAATCATAGCTGGATCTGGAAACCTGGTCAGCATTTCTACCTAAAAATAGAGACTCTGCTTTCTGAAGCTGCCTGGGAGCAGATGGAAGAGAACCTGACAGCGTCTCTGTTGCAGAGCCATGTCCTTTCCATATCCCAGCTTTCTGTACCACTTCTCAGTACCAGATACACGACAGTTAGTGGAAATTTTTGGTGTATGTTGTGGGTTGACCCTGGCTGGGTGGCAGGTGCCCACCACAGCTGCTCTGTCACTGCCCTCCTCAGCTGTGCAGAAAGAGAAGATAGGAAAAGGCTCTTGGATCAAGACAAGGGCAGGGAGAGATCACCCTTCATTGACTATCACAAGCAAAACAGACTCCACTTGAGGAAATCAGATCAATTTATTGCAAATCAGACCAGAACAGGGTAATGGGAAATAGAAACCAAATGTTAAAACACCTTCCACCCACCTCTCCCCTCTTCCCATGCTGAGTTTCACTCCTGATTTTCTCTCCTTCCTCATCCGTGGTGGTGCAGGGGAGTGAAGAAAGTGAAAATTCATTGTAAATAAAATTTAACATAAAGAATGTGATTACCACTGAAACTGAATTTTCTGCTCAACATGTGTTCCTCTTGCTCTGACATCAACATCTTCTGCCACACTGTGCTGGCACACTGAATCTCTGGATGTCCTCATAAGCTTCCTGTACTTTCAGGGCTCAGTAATGGGAAAACCAACTCCACACAGAGCTGTGATTTATTGTCAAATGGCCTTTATAATCCAGGTACAAAAACATTCACAACAGCCTTTTTCCTTGACAATCTTTATCTGCCTAATGTGCATGTAAAATAATCATTCTAATGAGCAAAACAGATCTATGCTGTTCACAATAAAAAAAAAAAAAAAGTAATGTTTGAGAACAAATAAGCAGAAGGAGTTTAGACTAAATGGGAGAACAATAAAGAATGCAAGCTGTGAATGAAACAGGGGGGTGATTTTAATTATTCTGATAGTACCATCTGCACTGGCTCTGGCTAGAGAGGAACAAGGACACAAACGTAACTTTCAAGAGTATGTATGTATCTGAATTTAAATTTCAGTAATATGTATGTGAATACATGCAGTATCATACATAATCTTGAAAAGGGAATGGAAGTGCAATTTAAGATCCAGTCCTGGGATGTTTATTTTGTGACCCTTTCCATTCAATTAAACACTTGAAGACTATTTTGCCAAAGTGATGATTTAAGTGTTGCACTGGTGAGGTCACACCGCAAGTCCTGTGTCCAGTGCTGGGCCCCTCCAGAAAGATGCTGAGGTGCTGGAGTGTGTCCACAGAAGGAGAATGTGATAGGTCTAGAGAGTGACTTCTGAGCAGTGGCTGAGGGATCTGGGGGTGTTTAGCCTGGAGAAAAGGAGGATCAGGGGAGAAATCTGCGTGATCTCCCTACAATAACCTGGAAGGAGGTTGTAGCCAGGTGGGGGTTGGTCTTTCCTCCCAATCCACAAGCAACAGGGCAAGAGGGCAGGGACTCAAGCTGCAGCAGGAGAGGTTCGGATTTGGCATCAGGAAAAATCTCTTCACTGGAAAGGTGGTTAAGCTTTGGAATGGGCTGCCCAGGGACTTGGTGGAGTTACCATCCCTGGGAGTGTTCAAGAAATGACTGAAAGTTGCACTTAAGGCTATGGTCTCAGTTGCTCTGGTGATGATGGTCTGTTGGACTTGATGATTTTGGAGGTCTTTTCCAACCTAAATGATTCTGTGTTTCTGTTACTTCTGATAAAGACATCCCAGAGAAAAGTAGAGTGAAAACAATTTTTGGTTATTTTGGACTTTGGATCTATAAAATAACACACCTGTTCTGTAACAAAAATATTCATAAGGTATGATTTTTTTCAGTCTTTGACACTTTCTTAGACTGTTCAAAATTTATGGACATGAGTGGATGAAAAAATAGAAGTGATTGTGAGATAATTCTTTCCATATGAAGTAACTTCAGTTTGAGATGGTTCAAGATTCAAGATATTTAAAGCCATAAGTTTTGGGTAATTGTTAGCTTCATATTCCAGTATAATCTATATCTCTTCAATTATTTGATAGGTCTCCATAGGAACAAAACACCTAGGTTTGTGTTAAAGTGCTGTGGTTGCTTCTTTATTGAGCATAATGATGGAGAAACACCTGGAATGACCACACCAAGCAGTTCAGCTTAACTGTGGGATTCTAAAACATCTATAACATTCAGGAGTCAGAGGGTCTTGGTCTAGAGAGGAATGACAGTATTATATCTTGCTCACAGAAATGAGCCATGAGCAAAGGTAAATGAATGAAGGGGACTACAAGCTACCATTTGTAATTAGAGGTCTAGGTCTTTAAATTACTTGTGGATTCCTTCAGGTTATTTTGCTTTTAGATGGCAGTGTTTATTATGGTAGTATTCCCAGGATGCCCCAGTAAAGACTCATACTGAGAAAGCTCTGCACCTACATGCAACAGAATATTTACATTATGTGTTAGAAATCATGTGCTCAGAGAAAGCAAACATTGAATGCATCATGACAATGATCTTTGCACAGATTCTGCTCAGCATCTGCTTGGCTTTGCCAACATGAACTTTAGCAGGTTGAAGATGTCTTTTTCGTTTTGTCCACAAAATTGGATTTGTTTCTTTCACCACCTTATCCAAGGATTCTCAGTTTGAACTGCAGTTTGGTCTTATATCAGGGAGAAATATATTGACTAGGAAGGATATGCTGCCTCTGGTTAATGTCAGCATTCTGTTTATGCCCTGGATCTGGGCAATCTGTCTCTCTATTTCTTTCAGAGGAAATGAAGGAATATCAGTGACAGCTTTAAGAACATCTCTGTCTATTTAGAAAATAATAGGAAGTTATTTTGGAACTTTTCTAGTGGTTTTCAGGAGGACATGTGAAAAACAGGATATTTCTTCAGATTTCATTATGTATCAAACAATGTTTTAGGAGCCAAAACAGAAAGATATTTGATTTTGATTCATAAGATTAGTTTACTGAAGTCTTGGTACAGCCATCAGCTTTCTGAAGCCAGAGGACTGCTTTTCTTAACATTCCATAATCATATTTATGTATCAAATTGTCAGCCGGGAAAAAAAATAGGGTAAAGCAAGTAACTTTTGCACTTAGAATTTTACTAGCTACAGCAGCATTTGAACACATTTTTAATTAATTCCATGAAATACCACTAAAATAGTTTTCAGTTGCCTACATGAGACCTCTAAAAATAGTTGGTATTTTGATAACTTCTCTGTATTCTGCTTTAAATGTGGTGAATTATTATTGACTTTAAAAGCTGGGTTTTCTGTCCTGTAAGCTGAAAAGTCAGAGAAGTAAGGAAAGAGAGTACAGGTCATGTTTATGCCAGTGTCTTAGTTTTAGCTTTATCAAAGAGCACTGCCTTATACACACAGCAAACATTGAGCAGCTGCAGCTCCATCTCTTAAATTTCAGACCTGAAATGTAGGGAGCATCTTTGAAAGTGTTTCCCTGCTCACTCAGTTTCTCACTGATCTCAGTGTATCTAACAACTACTGGAAAAGCCCCAAGGTCTCCAGGACTATTAACAGTGGAATAAAACAGGGAGCAAAATCATCTCTTTATGTGAAATTCCCTGCTATTGCTGTGACTGAAGCACTGGCAATGTTCTGCATATTTCATTTGTTTTTCACAGCATTTTGTGACATTTGAGATTTTCAGCAAGGATTTCATGCTGTTCTGTGCTGTTGAGAATTTCCACTGACAGCACAGAGTAAATGGTCTTTCTGATCTGATCTATTGTCCCTTGGATATAATGTGTCCCAAGAGAAAACCAATTGGTAATAACAGCTAAAATTAGTTGGGAAGATCTTCTTTCATTACCATATTACTTATTGCAGCTGCTAGTTTCAGCTTCTGGTTTTGATTACAGTTCAGAAATTAAGGATTGCATCTGCAGGCGAACAGAAATCAGCAAGCTGGATTTTGTAATCCTACAGCAGCTCTACGCTCCACCAGATCAAATTTCAAACCTGCAAAGACTAAACCAGAGGAATATTGTAACTGTGGGCAAAAGAGTGGAATAATTCCTGGCATTCCTAGATTAATCTTGAACAGCACAACTCCCTGTGTTTACAGAGCTGCCACTGAAGATTACTGAGAAGGGTCTCACAGCCACACATGGGAAGGGGTGGTTGACATCCAACATTTCAAAGCCCTGCTTTACTGATGAATTTGGCTTAACACTAGGCCTGAGAGTTCTCCCCTCAATTAAGAGCTAGTATTTAGCACTGCTGTGGAAAAGAGCTTTTTGGGGGTGTTTGATGTCAAGGGTGTTAGCTTTCAGTGCTGGGAGCTGGCAGCTTTTCCAGCTCTGAAGAGCTGTGGATCAGTTTGCATTGCTGTATACGTTTGTAACTTTGACCTTATGGGATGAAATTGTCCTTCCTGTTCTTTGCAGCTACTGACTTGCACGTGAGCTATAAAAAGTGAACTGTGGGGCAGATGAAGGAGGGCTTTGTGTTTGCTGCTTCTCTCGAAATATGCCAAGATTTTTCCTTATTGGCCTTGAGAATTTTAGCAGCTGTTAGGACTGCTGTGGCCACTGACAGAGTGATGTACAGTCACAGCTTCTGGCATTACCAAAAATTAGACAGTCTGAAGTAAGCTAATGTCTGTGTGTCAAAACTGTGACAGTAATTTTATTAACATTTTTTTGGTAGTCACTTTTTAAAACATCCTCTGAGGAGTAATTTAATTGTAGACACTAGCAAAGAGGATGTGTATCTTCAAGACTGACTGAACCAACAAAAATTCGAATTGTCTTCTCTCTTTCCAGTGACTCTCTAGGGTATCTTATCAATGAAATTTTTATTAAGACTACTCAAATTACATTAGCAATGTAATTTTATAAATTGGATGCTATTTATGTATTCAGCTTCTAATTTGTAGAGTTTATGAGTGAGAAGAAAGTGGTTTTCCAGAGGCGCCCGGAAACTTTTGTTGCTTGTCCAGCCGGTTCCTTTCTTTTAGAGCAGCCACTAGGAAATACACACTCATTCAGATCATGGATGCTTCTTCCAGAGATGCACCAGAAGAAAGAGCAGGTCCTTTGGCTCGTCTTTCTATTGAACAAATGGAAAAAAATTGCTCTTTTTAGAGCTATTCCAGACATTTGTGATGGAAAATCAAATGAATGAATGTAGCCTTACTTTCCTGTTAGAGTTTCTTGCAGACAAGCTTCGATTTTTCCTTTATTTTAGATTTTCCACATATTCAAGTACCTATTTTTATATGAGTTTTATTCTCCAGATTGCTTACCACAACTTGTTATTTTCGTGAGCTTCTAGGATTTTTATTTAATGTTCATTTGGCTAAGAGGATTTTAAAACCCAATACACACCATTGTTTCACTCCTGGAGTACTTAGCTGAAGCTCTTTTAGTTTTTGGTGCTGGAAGTGCGTTAGAATCTGTGTTATGTAAATTCCATAGGTATGTATCCCTGTGTCTAACAGCAGAAATCTCTTTTACAGATGTTTAGAATGAGACGATCTTCAGACCCCAGGGCTATGAATTCATGGCTTGTATCCTAAAGTGTGTTTGTGAGTAGTTTATGGCTCGTCCTGGGAGGACACTGTGAAATAATCCATCTGCCAATAACCAGATGATGTTGCACAGATGTGTTAGGTCTCTACTTTGATTTAGCAATGATTTCTCTGGCCTGGAACTAACGCCATATGGTGCTTCTTATTAACCTGTTGGAAGGAACAGGGCTTGCCCAACCTTCTGTCTGTAGCTGCCAGCAAAAAGATGGGTGAAAGCTCTCACTCATAAAAGGGTGGATGTAGTATCAGCTGTTCCTGTGGCTAGGCTGAGTTTAACAAAACACTGGTGTGACATCTGCATCCCCACCTAGGTCTGGTGATTCCTGGGACTCTGAATCTCCAGGTCTGAATGGTCCTAGGCAGGAACAGGTTGACTGACAGAAGATTTCTTCTCTGAAATTTTCCATCTGGGTTTATTGGACAGAGGATCAGCCCATCCTTTAGGTTTAGTTTTTTAATTTAGGGCTACTAATGTGGCTTCTTGGCTAATGTCCTTCTGAGTTTTGCCCCACAATATTTTGATTAGGCAGTTTCTAACCTGGTTGGTTTCCCAAAATGCAAACAGAAAGGACACCCTGTGTCAGAGTGTGCCCCATTGGACAATATTATAAAGTCCTTTAAAATATTATCGAGCCAAAATAGTTGGGTTTTTTTTGTTTTGTTTTGTTTTGTTTTGTTTTTTTATCCCCTACCAATTCTTGTCTTATATGCACCAGATACAAAAGCTTATTCCTTACAGGGAATAAATTTATGTAGGGGAGACTTCTTATAAAACCTTAATATTGAACATACAAGTCCATATTGTCATCCTGTCACTTTTCTGTACTATAGAATGTGAAGTCCCTTGTCCTGTGGGCAGGGAGTTTCCTGGGGTTTTGCCTTGCTTTCAGATGTGTGCATTTCCATTCCTGTAATCCTGTTAAGCTGTCCTACCTTCCCACCCCATATTCATCATCCCTCTAGAAACCCTAGAACAATTCATAGTACCAAGCCTTGGATTTGGTTTTTTTGCAAAATTTAATATCTTAAAAAATTTCTAGCTCAGCCTAAGTTTTGTCAAGTATCAATTTATCCTTGAGTATGATCTTTATCCTGAACTGTAAGATGCATCTGTCTTTTCTAGCTGAGCCTTTTCCCTATTCTTGCCTTGGAGATATTATTTTCTCTGACTTCAAATTCATGTTTTCATGGATATTCTGGTATTTTATTTGACCTAACAGTGCATAAATGTGCATTAACTGCACATAAATGTGTAGTTAAGGTAATGAAATCTGCTATCTAGAATGAAAAACCTTGAAAAAAAATTGCCCTTGATAAGTCAGAAGGAAGTGGCTGTATCTACCACCATTCTGCTGCTGTGCTATTTTCAATGTTAACATCAGAACTCCAAGTCTGGTGCATTTAGCAAACAGCTAATTTGCCCTTAAAGTCTGTCATTTTAAAAATAGCACTCCCAGCCTCTTGTAAGCAAGCAATTGCAAATATATAGTACAAATAAATTCCCTGCAGATCCTTTTTCATCCCAGTCATTAACCAAAGAGAAACCAGGTCAAACATCTTCAACAGTAAGAAAGCCACCTCAGGGACAGCAGACAGGAGCTGAGCTCTGCCCTGGTGGGTATTTACCTTGCCACTCTGTTTCGAGCAGTGGTGTGACAATAACAGAGGCCAAATTAAAAGCTGTGCTAGGTACTTTCCATGCTTAATTACTCATAGTACTTAACTGGCATCATGTTGAAAAGCTTTGTTTTGTTTAATTTTCCTAAAACTCTAGTAGAAAAACATCCCTTTCTCCAATTAACTGTTAGCATATTGGTGAATACCTCATTTTTACCTCCTTCATTTTTATGAATTCTATATTTTGAAAGGCTTTTTAAAACACTGTCTTTAGTTTCATCAAATATAATTCTTTGATTTTTCTTCTTTTTTTTTCATGTTACTTTTGGAACACTTTCTTTAGTTTCTCCTTGAGTTGCCAAATTTTATTTGAATTGCTGTACCATAGTTATGATCTTGTCAATACTTTGCAGAATGGAACAGCTACTTTTCATGGCCTTCATGAAATACTTCTCTACCTTCATTAGAGAATTACTTTTGCTGTGTACTCATGCTCTCAACTCATTTTATTTGTGGTTTATTGTAGCCTCAGCTATGATTCTGCAGTGGTTCTGCTGTGTAAACAGTCTTATTTTTATATTTACTACTTTAATTCTTCTTTCTCAGGTGTACCATTTTTTTGGTTAAATTTCATGGCATTTCTTTGATAAGGGGCTGTAGCCATGTCCTTGAGTATCTTTAAGGTGTTTTCAGCATCCACAAATCGTTTTTGTGTTCAACTGTATCACTACAGACAATCCAGAATATAATTCAAAACCTATGACAAATCTCCTATTTCATCTCTCATTCTAGGCTAAAAGTAACTATTAATAGCTACCCTATGAACATGTTGTTTTCTTATTATTGTCACTTGGTTGTGCAAGCAGTTAATATTAACTTTGCCTAAACCATACATCCTTGATTTTCCTGTGTAAATACCAAGTTCTAGATTCTAAGTTAAAATTCTTCCCCCTAGCCTGATAGCCCTGTGTATTGGGTTTGTGTGGCAATTTGTTGGTGGCTGGGGGGGCCACAGGGGTGGCTTCTGTGAGAAGCAGCCCCATGTCCAGCAGAGCCAATGGCACCCAGCTCCAAGATTCACCCAGCCCTGCCAAGGCTGAGCCCATCAGCAGTCGTGGTAACACCTCTGGGATAACACAGGTCAGGGAAAACAAGTGATGGAGCAGAAGGAATTGTGTTCAGAGAAGAGAAGAGGGAGAATATATGAGTGGAGTGAGCCCACAGACACCAAGGTCAGCGCAGAAGGAGGGGAAGGAGATGTTCCAGGTGCCAGTGGAGATTCCCCTGCATGCCATGGAGCAGCCCATGGTGAGGCAGCTGTGTCCCTGCAGCCCAGGGAGGTCCATGGGGAAGCAGAGATCCACATGCAGCTCGTGGTGGACCCACATGAGAACAGGTAGATGTCTGAAAGGGGCTGTGATCTCATGGGAAGTCTGCACTGGAGAAGGCTCCTGGCTGGAGCAGCTTTAGTGAGCTCCTGGTCAAGCCAAAGCCAACTCATCTCACCCTGTCAGGAAGTAAATTTCATTATTGTGGTATCATGTTCTTTAGAAAATCCATTTTTATGTTTATTCTCATGTTAATTTAGTGACTTAGCTAAAGAATTGTTTGAAATTTTTTCACTTTCAGATGTCAGTGTTTGATCCTCAATTCCCTAGTGACTGATATATTTTTATTTCTTTTTGTCTAAAGGTAAGTATTTTTTTACACTGGAGTGTATCTTACCTTCCTTGAGCTCTTGCATGAAACCATTAATGATTTGGAGGTTGTTTGGCATGTTTCTGGCATTTATTCAGGTGATAATGATAGTTATCTGTATATCTGTTAACTGCATCATTTTTAGCAGTTTCAGTTATTCAGTCTGGGCAATACAAATACTGACTTTACTGACCTCTATTTATTTCTCCTTAAATCTGTCTCCATTGATATCTCAGTATGATGCTGTGTCAGGGGAGGTTTAGGTTGGGTATCAGGAAAAGGTTCTTCCCCCAGAGGGTGTTTGGGCTCTGAACAGGCTCCCCAGGGCAGTGGTCACAGCAGCAGCCTGACAGAGCTCAAGGAGCTCTTGGACAATGCTCTCAGGCACAGGGTGTGACTCGTGCAGAGCCAGGAGCTGGACTTCAATGATCCTTGTTGGTTCTTCCAAACTCAGGATGTTCTATGATACTGTGATCCCTTCCTGATAAACACAGTCATAAAAATCTTGTTTAGATTTTCTGCTGAGGTTATATGTGTTCTGAACACTTCTTTTACACCTTGATCATCTGGTAGCCCTAGAGACACTCTTGTCAGGCTTTCTACTTTCATGAACTAGCATTTTCTATTTGTTTTTATGCCTTTAACAATGTTTTTCTCAATTTCTTTTACTTACCTTAATTTTTCTTCAAGTTCTGTTCTCTTTATTTGGACATGACTCCAAAGACCATCTTATTTCTAGCAGCTTCTCTAACTTCATGCTTCATCCCTATGGACAATCAAGTCTTAGTTTGTCTTTTGTCTTTCAGGAATGGCTGGTTATATTTTCATCTGTTAGGATGACATACTTAAACCATTTCTGTCATAGCTCCAAATTTTGTAGCTTTTGGATTTCATGTTTATCTGAAAATAAGTCTTTTTTCCCCAATTTTATTTTTATGTGATGTCTCTTTTGAGATAAACCACTTCATGAAATCTTTGTGGAAGAGGACATTGCATTTTTTTAACATGCTGAGTAAGTGAATGAATGTATGAAAACCAAGTATGCTGCCTAATATAGCTGTGGTTTGGTTTTGGTGGGTTTTTTTTGGTTTGTTTGTTTTTTGTTTGTTTTTGGTTTTTTTTGTTCTTGTTTTGTTTAGTTGTTGGGGTTTTACTGGTTTGTTTTTTGATTGTTTGTTTTTTTGTTTTGGGTTTTTTTTTGGTGTTTTGTTTTGTTTTGTTTTTAAGTTTCCTGCTCTCTTTGATCAAGTCTGGTCAAAGTATTTTGCTGTTTGAGTCTTGACATCCTCTGTTCTATTCTGTATTTGAAGGTACACAGGTCTTATGACTTTTATAATGACTAATTTGTCATTTTTGCACTATGATTTCACCTTCTGTCTGCTTTTCCACTAAGTGGTGAATGCAGGGGGTGCCATCAAGGAGTTCTTTAGTGTTCCATGTAGCAGCTTGCACATTGCCTCCAGAACCTCTCTGTTGCTGTTCTCTGGATTATGGCACATCACTGTACCATAGCTGCTGTCCCTGGATTTGCTGTTAAGGTGCTGTTTAAAACAGCACATCGTTTCCTCCCAGTCAGAGAAGTCACCAGGAGGCTTTCTAGCATCAAAACTCCTGTCACTGATGGTCTTGGTGACTGAACCCCTCGCCTGCACAAGCACCTTTCCTTGCTCTGTGAAGGGCAGCATGTGGCCACTGTGTGGAGGAGCCATCACCACAGATGGGGCTGGGACATCGTGGTCTTCTGGGACTTCTGCACCATGAGTATTGTGAGCCTGCAATGAAACCACTCCATGGCATCTCCAGACAGCACTCCTCCTTTTGCTCATAAACTCTACAAAAAGGAAGCTGCATAGACAAATGTAATCTTGATAAAAATGTTATTGATAACTTGTCCTATACAGCCACTTGAGAGAGAGAAACCAATTAAAATCTTGGTTGGTTCAGTAAATCATGGAGCTGCACATCCCCCTCACTGTGGAGGAACTTTAGTCTGCCAGTAGTCCTCAGACAGGCAAGGTGAACATGAGGAACATCAGCTCCACTGATTCACTGACGTGAATGTGAATTAAGTGCTCAGCCTGTTCAGGAGCTGAGCAAATCCCACCAGCTACAGTGCAGGGACTCTAAATACCTTTGAAAATCAGATCCATCAGATTTGCAATGTGCTGTACATAGATGAATGAGCTGTTATTTTGGGAAAGGCTGGTGCATGAGTTATATGAGTGGGAGACTTGATGTACAAAGGATTTTTGGCATAAGAGAACTAGAACTATGTTAGGCAATCCAGGAGGTCCTGATTCCCACATCAATTTCTGAACTGTTCTTCTCTTCTGTTGTTTTTTCTAAACACAGTGACCTGTAATAGATTTTATTTCTGTTTCAGTGCCCTCTGGTGTTTGTATTTTTTGGTTTTTGTTTAGTTCTGATTTCTTCTTCCCTTTTCTGGCACACTTATGCACTGAGATGTCTTTCAGCTCAGTCCCTTTGTCCCCTGCACTGTTCTTTCTGACAGGTCCCATTTAACAATACTAGTCTGTCCTTCTCTCTAAAGTGTTTGCAGTGTCCTTGGTTTATATTATTTATTTCTCTCTGTCTTCTTTTCATTTCTTCCTTATTTTTTTTTATAAACTCCAGAAATCTGGGGTTTATTATTCCTTGGACCATGCACCTGCAGTGGTTTCCATGGCAACATGATTCTGCAGCCCCCAGCTGTTTCATTCCTCATTCTTATTAGCGGTTTGCTGGATGCTGGTAAAAATGCTCTGGGTTTGGACAGACAACCTTGCAGCTGAGAGCACGAGCATTTAATTAGTTTGAAACTACTTGTCTGGTTGTAAGTCCAGTCACTTTACCTGGGCTGAAACACAAGTCAGTTATGACTATTTCACAATCTCAGCTCATTAATTGTGCTTCCTTGTAATCTTTGCATACCTTCTTTATGCTTAAGTTGATAGCTCATACTCAATCCAATTATTTCTTATGATCTAAGCACGTTCAGATTGCTCTCCTTTTTCCTATGTCTTTCAGGAAACCTGAAAAATAACTGCATTCCTTTAAATGAAATGTTTAAAAAGCTTACTGTAGACAAGCAGAAGGTGGGCTGTCAAACCTCCTAAGTACTGTCACAAAAATGCCTCCATCATGTCCCTGAAAGTAAAGTCCTTATTACTTTGTGATGGGGTCTTGAGCAGAGATTATATTGAAAGAATATAATGATCTTTCCATCTGCAAATCTGTCTTAGTTTTATGCCTTTCATCACAGTGGAATTTGAATGTATAATGAAGAGAAATGATCGGTGAGGATTCAAGGAGAAAATCAATCTTATTTTACTTAGGTCTTACCTAGCATCTACTAATAAATGTGTAGTGAATTAACACCTGTTGTATTATTGCCAATAAAAGTGGTGTTATCTTAAGGAGACTGTCTTCATATTTGTTTTATTATTCCCATAGAACAAAATGCAAAATATATACCATGAAAAAATATAAATAACCTCTTCTGGTTTTTTGTAACTGAACCTAATAAAATTATATATATATATAATAATGGGTTATACAAAGACAAAAAAACCCAATTTGAAATACAGTAACATGAAAGGTATGGTTTAGTTAAAAGAGGAATACTTTTGACAGTCAAACAAGAAGGAAGAAACCCCTCACACATTAAACCCCTTATGTGAGACTTTGAACAAAGTTATAAGAGAAGGCAACAGAGATGAACTGTCTGTGAAAATGGGAATTTTAAGATGGCCAAGTAGAAGTTTTTTTGAAATCCAGACAGATGCTAGCCAACTAGCTGAGCCACATTTTTATCTGGTTCATGAAATACAAATTTATTGAAATAAAAGCATAATTGAAAGGTGTTATTTTGATAACTCTTTCAAAAAAGTATTCAACATAGTTTAAAAGTTAATGTAATCTTTATTTTTAAACTACTTCACTGAAAGAATTATTTTGGCTGCTTTTATATCAACATTAAATGGTAAGAATTATTCAAGTGTGATATCATCAACGAAATAAATGACTTTATTGCATTTTGTTAGTTTTTTTTTTCCTTTAGAATTTCTTTTATGTTTAGCTCCACATAATTATTTGAAATAGACCAGAAATTCAGTGTCCTGATTTTAGATATATTTATGAATTTGTAGATTTTAATTTTTTTCTTCTAAATTGTTAAATAGATCAATTTCTTTTGTATTTTACATGAAGAAATTATATTTTGTGTACTCTAAAGAAAAAAAACTAGAGGGAAAACTGAAGGATCAATTGCATTCCTAATGTGAAAGGAAGAATTAATAAAATTGTAGGTTCTTTCCAGTTAGTTTTTCTCTACATGTTGGAATAATGATATGATTTTGAATGAAGGACTGTTCCCATCCCCTTTTTTAGTTTTCATTAAGCAAATAGAAAAAAAAGGCACTGCTCTCTCCTAACTCCAGCCTGGGATGTGCAGATGAAGCTGGGTTCTCCTGTCATGTGGCCTGGTGACCTGTAAAAAGATTCAGCACTTCAAGCACAGAATAATTGAGGGATCTCATGAGTTTGGGGGTGTATTCTCACCCCACAGACTGCTCTGTAGCCATGCCTCTTCAAGTGAATTCTTGTGTATGTGTTGGAGTCTGGAATACAGAGTGTGTGCTCTTGTTTCTGATACTTAGTTATAAGACCCAGAAAAATACTGAATTTCATATAATATGAAATTCATGAGCATGTTTTCATGGTGATACATGGTGAAAACAAATGTTAAAATTAGATGGAAAAAGCTAAAAGTGTAAGTGTGTAGATTAGAAAATTTTCTTAAATCACTGGGTGAAAAAGTTAGTTTAGAGAGCAGGAGATAAGATGGAGGATTTAGGGTGTTGTCTCTTGTCCCTTCTTCTTTCTTCTTCATGTTCTTCTCCTAGAGGTTTTTTGGGTAGTAATAGGTGATTGGACAGAGAATGCCACAGTGCAGCACAGAGGTGATGGGTCATTGGGTCATTAAGAAAAATAATACACATGTCTATTGTTAATTGGGTAAAAATAGGTTTAAAGATAAAAGAACTGCGTGTTTCGGGGGCATTTTGTGCATCAGACACGAAGTGTGCCACAAGACCTTGTTTGTACCATCAGAAGAAAGAAATGTACCAGATTGCAAAGATTAACCTTGTGTAGCCAGCCTGGAGAGACCTGTTAAGTTTTGTGATCACCTGTTAATAAACACGAGAAGTAAGATTTTAACGAGCTCGGGAGTTTTCTTCAAATCATAAGAGATAAGCAGGGCTCCCCACGAGGGAGGATCCCAAAAGAATTCAGTCCAAAGGAGGCTGAGAAATCCAAGAATAAAAAGAAAAATACAGAAGAGATAGAGTAGAAACAGAGAAGCAGAAAAAGAATTTTTTAGAGAAAAGTTACAGTATGTCTCTGTTCTGAACAAGTGTTAATGCAGATATCCTATGAACCTTGTAGTGGCGGGGAGTTAAAAAAAAACCCCTGAAAACTGCCTACAGAATATGGGTAATATAGGAGTTTTACAGTTCTTGGGTATGCAGCAGATATTCAATTGATTGGAAGTCTTTATTCTGTGTTTTGTAGATGTACATATGTACACACTTACTGTAGAAGTGGTGATCAACAAGCACAGGTCAGAGTTTCTGTGCAGTGCTGAGAGACATGCACTGCCCTCCATGAGCCTGCAGTGCCCCTGGAGGGAGGTTCCCCTGCACAGCTGAGTGTCTCGGTAGGTTTAGTGTTTGTCCTGAGCATATGGGTCAGGATGGTGGAATCATGGAATAGTTTGGGTAGGAGGGAACTTTAGAAGGTCACCTAGTCCAAGCCTTCTGCAGTAAGCAAGGACATCTTCAGCTAGGTCAGGTCACTCAGAGCCCTGTCCAGCCTGACCTTGAACACTTCCAGGGATGGGGCATCCATCACTTTCTGGACAACCTGTGCCAGTGTCTCAACCCCTCACAGTAAAAAACATATTCCTTTTATCTGATCCATACCCACCCTCCTTCAGTTTAAAACAATATACCCCTTGTCTTGTCACTACAGACTCTATTAAAATAAAACCTTTCATATCAGCCCTCTCTAACTACTGGAGGGCTGCTGCAGCCAGGGCTGAGGACATGAGCACAACAAAGCTCAGAGCTCCAACAATGGTGTTCAGGGCCCTAGGAAGAGTGATCACAGGCAGAGCAGGAAAAGACTGAATTTTAAGCCTGGATCTTGTGTTTCTCAGGTCTGCACTGCTGTTCTGTGAACTTCGGTTTGAGTGAAAAGTCAGAGCTGTGTGCTGTTCTAAATAAATGGATCTATCTGCTTTTTGAGTCATTATTTAATCACTGAAATTAATTTTGTTTTCAGAAAGATGCAGTGTGTGGTTTGGGCTAAAAAAAATCTGCTTCCATTCACTAAAATTTCTTCTGCTTCAACATCTTATTTTTTTTTAAGGATTGCCCAGTAGAGTGGACACAAGATCTGGATGAGTAATTAATTAATTATTCTAAAATTAATTCTAATTCTTGCTGTATAAAGGAGAAGTTCTGCAGGTTTTAATATATTGCTCTATTTCAGCCCCAGCAAACTCAGAACAGTATAGCTGGAATGTATTGAAAACCATTTAGTTAATGATTTGGAACATTTTTCAGGCCAAAATGAACTTGCTAATGTGGTGATTTATGTATATGTTCCTATGTGGAGTACAATGGTTTATCTATCTGTACAAGTCCACACACTATGATAGATACAGGATTCAAAAGTTAAGTACTTGAAAGAAAAATAAATGTTACCTGTATTGAATATCCGTATTTTCAGACACAAAATCCATAAACATTAGATTATATTATGGAGGTAGGAAGGGTGGGAATGCCATTTAATTTTGTTTTATTTTTTTTTCCCTTGTCTGCCAGGAGTCACAGCAGACAGAGAAAATGAGTGTGGATTAACCATCTACAAACACTACCTTGACCCAGCTGCCCCTGCAATTTCAGCACACTTTTTGTGACTGAACTCCCTCTTCCAGGTAGCAGGTAGAATTTTTGTGGCAAAGAAGACACAGTTCAGCATTTGGCTTCTTACTACTGAATTTTTCTTGATGAATGAAAAAGGATCCTGTCTATGGCACTTGCAGAGTTCAGACCATCTGATAGGAGTGTGAGAAATAATAGTTTTAAGCTGACAAGGTAGGCTCTGAAATAGTCAAGCTTCTACTTTATGTGAACATCTACTGATTTTTTTTTTCTTAAACGTGTATAGTATTAAAAATGTCACAAGAAATATTTGGATTCTGACATGAGAACAGCTATTTTAGAGATGAGAGCAGCTAAGAAAGGCCGCTGGCATCTTCTGTGATATTTGTGACTGTCTTATGCAACCTTGTGCCTGCACTCTGGATTTGCCTGCAAAATTTGCCTACAAAAGCTTTCTGGTTTTTGTTTGTTTTGTTTGTTTGTTTTGTTTTTTATGATGGTGCAGTAAGTGTCCCCTGCTGTGTGCACAGAGGGTCACACTCACTTGCCAAGGGGAGAATGATGCTGTGTATCCGACGTGCTCTCTTCACACAGTAAGGAGACATCGCGTGGCCAGCGTGGTGCTGGGTGTCCTGGGGTGACTTTATGATACTGGTATCCCCAATCGTCTGGTTTATGTTATATATTAAGTCCTGCACCTTTAAGACTGTCTTTGAAAGCAAGAGAGGGGAAAGAAGAAGCGCGCAGTGTGTTAAGGAAAACATCACTCCCACACACCCCGCTCCTGGACTGTGTTGTCTGCAGCACGGACAGACAGCGGGACAGAGCTTCTCTCTGACTTTTAGTTAGTTTTAGCTAGCTGAGGCAGAGGAGTTCCCTGGACCCTTGTTTTTTTCAATTTTCTTGGATCTGTGCAAGCCTGCTCTGGACTGAACACCCAGCCAAACCCCGGGAGCTCAGGCCTGTGGCCCACCGGGGCCTGGGCCTCGGCACTTTCCAGCGCCAGAGGGACTGATAAGAACCTGAGTGAGCCGAGCTGCACCACATGAAAAAAGACCTTTCTTCCTAGACTTACCATCCCATCGAACAGCAAGAGGTTTTATTATTTAATAATTTTATTATTTAATATTACTCAATTTCTGTTAAATAAACAGCTTTTTCCACTTCTCTCCACGGAATTTTTTTTTTTTTTTTTTTTTTTTTTCCCTTTTCCCGGACCCGTTGGTGGGGAGGGGCATTTCCCTGTGGAGATCCCCATTTGGAGTTTTCCTTCCTGATTTGCCCTAAACTAGGACACTGGGTCTTGTCACAGGCAGACCACGACAGCAAATCACACTGACACTAAAACAGAAATCCCCAAGTACTCACTGAGCACTAAGGGATAGATGCCATAAGCATGATGTGCAAGGAACAAAAGTAATTACAAGTTAACTGGTTTAACTGGTTTGGTGAAACAGAAAGGAGATGCTGGGTAGCATGGTGAGAGGTTGCCAGCAGTGCCTGCACCGCTGCGGGTGAGGAGAAAATTACTTCAGCTGGTCACAGCTGTCTGTCACCTTGAAATGGCACTCCATCCTTTGTCTCCCTTCTGCCTGACACCTCAGCACAATGGGTAGCTTGGCTTTGTGCTCCTTTGATTCTAAAACACTTTCAAAAGCTTCCATTGCGGCTGCCAACATTAACGAAGAGAGTTGCTGTGCAGTGAACGCCCATGCTCATGCATGCTGTCCAGGCAGAAACGAGATTTCCTTGACTTAGCACTCTTTTAAACCTCTCCCCAGTCTTGGCTGAACCAAAAGTTTATTTGTATTCACACAAACCTTTTCAGAGTTACTGGGACAAGTCACCTGTCCCAATAGATAAGAGCACTTCATTGAGCAGGTGACACTTGATTCCAGACTTGATGAGGATTAGATTTATAAAAGTGTGTGCTGTCTTGACAGGATTGTGTTTAAAACAGAGCTTTTAATATCTGGGACTAGACCCTGCCTGTCCCCAAGTACAGGGCAATGCCCCACGGAGGGAATAACCTGACTCAGCTCTCTGAATACAGAGCTAGCAGCTACGTTTCTCATCAGTTTGCTGTGGCTGTGATTTACATGAATTTGGACAGGTTGTTAGGGAAGTCAAGAATGGTCATGAGAAACGTGTTTGGTTTAACAAACTAGTTAGAAGTGCTGATTCTTCTGGAAAGAAAGTTCCTTTATATTGTCCATTGAACACCTCGTGAGATTCAGGGTAACAGTTACCCTTGTGATAGAGAAGATGAAATAAAAGATGATTTTATTATCTGAGAAACAGCTTTACTTCAGTCTTACCTTTCCATAGTGGCATATAAACCTTCTGTGTGTCTTGGCACCAGAAACATATTAACAATGAATAGTTTTTGTTGTGGTGGTTTTTTTGAGAGACCATCTGTGCAATGAAATGCAGATCTGCTGGAATGCTTACATTGTGGAAAACAGAGCTGGAAATGGAGTTGAATTTTACAAACAGTTGGGGTTAATCTACATATAACAATTACTTTTGTTGTCAACAGTTCAGAATTACCAGTTCAGAAAGGTTTAAGAGAATTGGACTTCTTTTAAAATGAAGTGTAAGCTATGTGTAAATGAGCCTGTGCTACCTCAAACTCCCTTTCAGTCCTACCATGTAAGACAGGTTTGCAGGGACTTCTGATTAACTACCCTTCTGTGGCTGTGGCAGGAGGTCCCAGCAGAGCCTGAAGGTCAGTTCCACTGGTTTATGCACAAATACGTTGTCTGCTGGTGTCTGTACCACGATGACAGAGAGGGGGTGTCAGTCCCAAGGATTCTTTTGCAGGAGGAAAAAGTTTGGATCAGAGATGTGCACTGATCACGTACCATTTACCTCTTATTAATATTTACTAGTGACAGCAGCAAGTGTGCTTGGCTGATAAACAAAGTCAGAAGCAGAGTAGGCCAACCCCTCAGTACAATCAGGGTGGGAAAGGGCCCATTAAAATGATAAGACACAGACCTTATCTGTGACTCAAGACTTAAAATGGATTTAATAGCCACTAAGCACACTGCTTTTTAGTAAAAGGTCATCATGACTTTACCATGAATGAGATAGCACATTTTGCACTGTTTATGTTTTGAATGCCCAATACATGCATGATAATAAAATTCCCCAGGTATCTGACACCATTCCAAACTACCATTGAGTCTGCCTCAAAACTATCCCTGGTATTTTTGTAAAGAGGACCAGGCACAGACATATCTAAATAAAGATTCTCTTGAAAGAGAAGGAAGTGAAAGTCTATTCCAAATAAAGTGAACCCAGTGGTAAAGTATGCAGCAAGGACCTGATTTACTCTTGTATTCAACATAAGTGCAGAGCAAATGAAATGAGACAAGGGACCTTTGTAAGCTCAAGTTACCATCTGTAGTAAGAAAAAGAATCTTATGCTAGAACTAATTACATGACTTTAGGGATCTTACAGAAAGAATATCCAGAGGATCCTCTTGGCGATCTATTCTTTCTCAAAAATCAAAGTAGGTGAAGAAAATAAAATCCTGGAGCTCAGCCATTGGTTATGTGAATGATTTAAAACTAAAGGTCTTGTTTCTGAGAAATGGCAGTACCCTGGCCTGGTGTTTCAGCCAAAAATGGATGTAAAATTGAAATTGTTCATCTTCCCTTGAGGGCACTAATTCTGTCATCCAGCAACTATCTGGGACAGCCACAAGTGTCTTAGAACAGCAGCTTGAAAGGAGACAAAGTGAGTGTTAGACAAATTCAGTCTTCCATGGATAAGTTGAACAAGGAATCATTTGGCTGGAAGTTCTTGTTTCCAGGGCTAGCTAAGGTGTTTCGTGCAATGAAGTCAAGCGAGGCAACAGTGTTGTTTCTACCTAGTTAGAATATATATTTGCTATGGTTATAATAAAAATGAAATGTATTTAGAAATCTTTAATTTTTCAAGTTTTTAATAACTTGTTTTTCACATGGAATGTCTGGTTTTTCACTAGATGAAGTGTTCCTAGTTTTTCTGCCCTGGTGGTAAAGGTAAGTTTGATCCTTGGGTGCTGGATAAGGACAGCAGAGAGTAGGATAAGAAGGTAATTTTCATCTAACATTGTTGAGTCAGTGGATTAGTCATTTTAGGTTTCACAAATACAATAAATTACTGAGAATTTAGAACTGATTCATAGCTGTCTTACAGTGAGGAGCTTAGGCAGACAAAAGTTCTGCAAAGGAAGACTGTGAGGTGTTTTGATATTTGGGGATAAGACTCTCCTAAGTGGAGCAAATGGAGGACTGCAAAGGTTTTATTTTTACAGGTAAGTGTAGAACTATTGATACATCAAAAGCTTTGGCTTAGTCAGAGTTTTTTTTTTGTTTTTTTTTTAACAGCAGATATAATTAAACACTTGAACAAATATTTTTTAAAAAAAGTAATTTCTTTAACCTTTTACTATTTTTACTGGTATTTTCTCTCAGATGACCAACCTTTAGTAAAACTCATTTAAAAGTTTCTGCAGTAAATGCATGGAGTAACATCTTGTCAGGTGAGTTATCTCCAAAATTCTTTTCTTTAGAACGCAGTTAATTTATTCTCATCTTATTCCCTTCTGCACATAGATATAGATTAGATTGATGTAGATTAAGGCATGTAGATACCATTCTACCCTACCAGGTACTGTTACTCACCCATAAAGTCAGTTAGAAGGTGTTCATTCTTCAGTATCTCTTCTATATTAATTTATATGGACAATTTTCAAGGCTTCTTTTTAAATTATTTCGTCCACTTCCTATGATTTTATCAGCTGAAAAAAGCCTTATTTTGCTTTCAGATTTATTACTTGTACTTGTGTGATTTATTTACATAATTGTTTTTATTTAGAGATTTCATTTCACACTAAAATTAGGATGTGTTGTTGAAGTTTTATAACTGAGAGGTCAAGAATATAAAATTACTTTGAGACATGAGCTAAGATATTGAAAAATATTATTATCACCATAACTTCAAGAAATGCACTGATTAATATTTAGTAGAAATAACCCTTTACTTTGATACTGCAGCAATCCAGTAGCATTAATTTAAAGCCAATTTGGAGCCCCCCCATACAGGAGAGCTATTTAGATAGCTCTGTTATTTAGATAGTGTCCTGGAAAAAAATTCCTACCTGTAACAGGAAAGTCATTGTAAGCATCGTGAGCAACCCTGAGAAAGTGAAAAAGGAGAATATTGAAGGTCCCGATGGCTCCTTCCATTTCCTATACTTGAGGTCCAGACATAGTGTGTAATGTGTCTTGTAAGTCACAAAAGCAATCATTGTCCAGAGGTTAAGCAGGCAGGAGAAAGGAGAAGAAAGATGTAATTGCAAGGAGAGATGAAATGATTCACCTGCTCTGACACCTGACAGAGGAGGGATGCTGCCTTTCCCCTGCTCCCAAGGCAGGAGCAGAGGCAGGAGGTTATCAGCTCTGTCCTGGCATCTGTCTGGGAGTGAGAAGGTATGACCACTTTGCTTTGCATGTCTGTTTTATAACACTGGTGTCTGTTTCTGTTAAAAAAGCTATGTTGTAAACAGGAGAGAGCTGTATTAATTGCAAACATGTTGGGTAAAACTTTGAAGTCATCTGGTGTGTGTATGCATGCCTGCCCAGCAAGGCAGGAGCCTTGGAGAGAAGAGCAAAACACATAAAGATTGTTTTGAATGAAAGAGAAGGAATCTATTCAGAAAAATGTTTTTTTGTGGCATTCAGTGTGTGAATCTTGTAGGTAATGTCATGCCTTCTAAAGGAATTAAAAGTGCTTCTGGGTTTCTGTGAGAGGAGTCCCAGCAGGCTGAACCCAAGCTGGCTGCAGTGTGAGCTGGCTGGCAGCACAGCCTCAGACCTGTCTGCCTCAGCAGCAGAGCCTCCCACACATCCCCTGCTCCAGCCCTGGCACCAGGCATCAACATTACAATGACTTAGACTTGGGTAAATATCATAGGGTAAAACTGAGTTGGGGTAATCCTCATTGTTATATCAGTAAACATTACCAGAATAAGAAGCAGGTTTTATCTGAAGTGGTCAATTTTGTGTCATTAGCCATCTTTGCCTCTTGAATTTCTTTGGATTTACAGTTTGCTGCAGAGTTGTGTTGTCATTTTCTCTGCTTTGCCTTTCCTAAGAATTTAATCTTTGCCTCTTGAATTTCTTTGGATTTACAGTATGCTGCAGAGTTGTGTTGTCATCTTCTCTGCTTTGCCTTTCTTAAGAATTTAAATGCCCGTTTGCAAAATTCAAAAGACACCATGTACAGATAATCCTCCATTTTTCTCTTTGTTTAAGTAGAAAATCCTAGAAATGAGAACTGGGAATTGTTGGCACGGCCTGTGTGCCGGCACGAAAGGTGACCATCTGGAAAGCAACTTTGCAGCAAAGGACTTTGGAGTGTTCATGGATCCCAGATGGAACATGAGCCAACTGCAAAGGCAGCAAACAGTGCCTCTGGCTGCACTCAGGAGTGCTGCTGGTGGGATGAGGGAGCTGACCTTCCCCTGGACTCAGCACTGATGTGCCAAGACCCAGAGCACCGTGCCCAGGTTCTCCAGTCACAGGGAGATAATGACAAGAGAGTGGAAGGTTTATACATACCAGAAGAAACAGCCCAAAGAAGATGGAGCAAGATTCTTTTCAGTAGTGCCCACTGGCAGAACAGCAGCCAAGAGACACAAACTGAAACACAGGACAGCCCACCTGAACATCAGGAAACACTTTTCACAAGGAGGGTGACTGAGCACTGGCACTGACCAGACAAACCTAGCAGAATAGATAATGGATCTTGGTCTGTGTTTTAACCCCTAACTAATTGTTGGATCTTTGTTACTTGTGTCAACAATTTGTTCACTTCTGAGGTGAGGAACATCTTCATGGTACCTTCAAAATTAGTTTTATGCTTTTAAAAACCTTAGAAGCATTAAAGAAGAATAAGAAAGAAAACATGAAGCTTCTGCTTTTGGAAATTTATTCTGTGGCCAGAAGGAAATTGTATTATCCATTTCATATGTGCTTAACCAAATGTGTATCAGCCTCCTGAAAATAAAGTAAAATGTCCCTTTTCTGATGAAAGGCACTTCAGTAAAACCAGTTAGTGTAACTATTATGATTTTATTTGGATATAAGCAAAGTCTTTTCATACTAAAGAATTTTTTTGGCAGTATTTAAAAAATGATAGAGAAACTGGTGTTTAAAATGCAGTATCATAGGAGTTGAGAGTTTGGAGGGAAAAGCAGTTGGTGTTTGCCTCCCCCAGCTTGGCTGATGCTCTTTTGTTTTGTATAATTAATAACAATAATGTGGGCTCCCTGGTAAAATTACTGTATTCAATTTTGTGGATCAGTAATAAATACTACATATATATCTCAAATATATAATATCTGTGTAGGCATTATTTAGACTCAAGTGAATTAAATTTAAGGTCTTGGTTCTAGTAAGTTGCTTGATAAATTGAAGCTGCTAAAAAGCATCTTTTCAAATACTTTCAGAACTGTGGTTGAGAAATACTGTAAGATCTCAGTATTTTTATTGTAGTAATTTACATTTCATCTTTAAACTTTTGATTAAGAGAGACTTGAAAAATACTTATTTAATACTGTAGCAAATTAATTCCAATTTGCAGTTCATTTCAATTTATTTGTAAATGAGTATTCAATAATTTTGGTTAATAAGTAACCTGCAAATATCTGGAAACATTGTTTTTAAGGACTTTGCAGGCAATAGTGAGCTTCTTCATTCTTAAGATGACATAGTATCTAGAATCTTACTAAATATTTGATTTACTTTCCATCTTTTAAAAAAATAAAATAACATTCTCAAATGCTATCTTCCTACAAACTTGCCCATGCTACAGATATTAGGAAACTTAGCATATCATATCAATACCAATAGTCCAGGGACATACAAAATTCAAAAGAGTTATAATTGTGGTCTCCCCTTACCTGGTTGCCTAAATCAGATTTTGATCTGTTATGCACAAAGTCTTAATGATGTTGTATGTTTTTATTTTTGGAGCATTTGCTACTGGAAACTCTTGGGGAAGTTCTGTACTGTTCTAGGCTAAAACGGGTTCCACCCTGTCTGGTAACTGCAGCAAAGGTCGATCCTCAGAATCAGCTGGAGAAGAAAAGGTAGAAATCTTAAAGTTCTAAAACTGTAGAAAATACAAGAATATTTACTGAAAAATGAGAAAACATAAGAGGTGTTTTATCAAAATACTAACTTACCAGGAATCTTAAATATTTCATGCTGAACATTCCGTGAATAAAATATTTACATTGCAAATAGTGGCATGGTTCCATAACAGCTTGTGCAAACAGAAAACTGCATTGTATTTGGTAATCTGGCATTAAAATAGTTCTTTATTATATATTATTAAAATTATTATTATCTTTATTGTATATTATTAAAATAGTTCTTTATTATAGCTTGTACACACATATTAAAGAAACAATTCTGAAGGAGCCCCTGTGAAGGCAGAATAGTGGCTGTCCTCTTGTCTCCTGTGCCCATTGCAATGCTTTTGTCTGTCTTTTTCTCTTTGAAAAATATCAAAGAATAAAACTAAACTCATTGATAATGTGGGGATATGCTAATAAATAATGGGCCCTGGAAGCTTTTCCATAAGTTTACCTGTTTCAGAAGTAAATTTGATATGTTTATTTCTGACTTCAATTTTAAAAGGAAGGATGCAATATGAATAAAAAGGGGATTAATAAACAGGAAATCTGCAACTACTGTAAAAGCACACTCTAGAACAATGTTGTTGAATGCCCCCAGATGGTTGAGCCTGTTTTTCCTCTTGTCTATACATCATTATTTCTCTGACTGAGAAGAAGGGTGGTTGTGATCTTGGGTCTGGCAACAATCTATGACTGCCAGTTCATGCACCTTCCCAAGTATGTGGTTGGGTTGGGTTTTTTAGGGGTGGTGGGATTGTTTTTTCTTTGGTTTTGTTTTTTTTTAATGTAATGTCAGTGTAAGGCCAAATGAATTACTTACGGCTGCCAAAAGAGTTTGATAATGAAAGCTCCTTATTTTTGGTGGTCTCAGAGTACACTTTTGTCTTCCTGCACAAAAATGTGAAATGCTGTGTTATTTGACCTGAACCTACCTGTAGGTGACAATATAATGGAGACTGACACACTTGTGTTCAGCAGTCATGATGACAAATACATGCACTTCTGCAACTGCCACTGACTGCATTGTGCATGAAAAAATGTGAGGTCTGAAAAATATGAGCACCAAACAGTGCAAGAAATCCCCATAGTTACAGAGAGATGCTGCAGAGCCCCAACAAACTTCTCTTCCTCTTCTTTTCCAGGCCAAGAGTGAACTTTCTGCAATATGTGTCAGCTCTGGATGGTTGTTTCTCAGGGCTCTGTATGTCACATTCTAGCTTCATTCAGGTGTTGCTGCTGCCTGGCTTTGGTCCTGCTTTTATTGTGGTTTAAAGTGGACCCAGGTGCATTTTTGCAATGTATATTTAGAAGAGCATATATTGGCATTGCAAAGTCCCAGAATGTGCAATATTAAGTTTCTTCTGCTCTATTCACTCTGGCACCTCTTCAGATTCCCTCACAGAGTCCCTGGAGGAAGAAGTGTAACTTACCTCTTGCCCTGGAAGTGTTGGTACGTTTTCATTAAGGTAGAGGGAAGTGGTGGGAATTCCAGAGGGTTTTTATAATTTAGCAACCTTCTAATAACCTCTGGCTGTGGGGTAATGCTGTAAAACTTGCATTTCTTTATAATAATGGCAGATAAATAACCTGATTTTTGATATGTATTACTTCTGAGATTGTTATTTCTCCTATGAAATGCTATGATAAAAGGAATGCTTTCTTCTTCTCATGGTAATCATCTTCCTATAGTAATTTTTTAGCAGCTATTGCCATTGTCTTTTTAAGAAAAGAATTACTATCTTTGTTCCTCTGTGATTGGGAAAGGTATGAGCTTCAGGAGCAAGCAGAGAGAGAGAGTTTGTCAGAGAGTTGTATGCACACAGATGTATGACATTCATCCTTGCTGTTGCCTTGAAGTAAAAAATGTTTTTAATGAAAAAAATCTGCTGATGACAAAGTCAGAATAACAACAAAGTTATGGTTTATCCTGTCCTCGGCTGTAGACTTCCAGTTTGCCTCCAGCCCCAAACTGCCATAACCAAGTTGCAAGAACAACTTCAAAAGAGGTCAAAAAACCATTGGTAACACCAGGACAAAGTGTGGTTTTCAGTATGAACTCTTGTAGACATAGCTGAATATTTTTGTATAGTGCAGACTTTTATATTTATTCTGTTTTCCTTGTGAATCTCAGCTTGACTGCTCCTCAGTTCCAGCAGTGTCAGGGCAAAGTGAACCAAACCAATGGAGGAAGGGCAAGGCTCCAGGTTTCCATGTAGCCTGTTTTGAAATCATGGTGCCTCACTATGGCAATTTCAGGTTCACTGCCTTTTCTTAATCTTCTTCAAAGACCTAATATTGCATCATAGCTATTTTATTTATTTTAGTATGTATTTTGAGAAATCTCTTTTACTATTTAATACTATGTACTGCCTTCACCAGGCTGATGGAAGGAAATCTCTTCTTCCTGGGATGGAGGCACACTCAACATATTCATGTTGATTTAATTTTTTGTACTTGTGATGCTGTTTCAGCTGAAATTTAAAAAAATTTTAAAAAAATAAAATCTGTTACTAAAGAAACCCCTTCAACAGTCAAAGCATCTGGCTTAAGCAGAGTGCCACTCCAATTCCTATGACTTTAAGGAATTAAGTCCAGTTTAGCATTGTTCCTCTATATAGGTTATAGTGAAATAGGAAAGCTGTTGAAAGTATGATGTCATAGAATCAGAGAATGGCTTGGTTTGGAAGGGACCTTAAATATGATCTAGCTCCAACTCCCCTGCCATGGACAGGAACATCTTTCACTAGACAGGTTTCTCAGAGCCCCATCTAGCCTTGCCTTGAACACTTCTGGGGCATCTACAACTTGTTTGGACAACCTATTCTAGTGCCTCACCACCCTCACAGTAAAGACTTTGCTCCTAACAGCTGACCTAAACCTACTCTATTGCTGTTTGAAGACATTCCCCCTTGCCCTGTGACTACAGGCTCTTGTAAAAAGCCTCTCTACCATCTTGTAGGTTCCCTTCAGGTGATGGAAGGTGGAACTAGGTCAGCCCGAAGCCCTCTTTTCTACAGGCTGAACAATCCTAGTTCTCTCAGTGTTTCCTCATAGTAGAGTTGCTCCATCCCTCTGATCATCTTGGTGGCCTCCTCTGGACTTTCTGCGAGAGGTCCATGTCCTTCCTGTGCTGGGAACCCCAGAGGTGGCTGCAGAACTCCAGACTGGCTGTCAGGAGAACAACGCCCTCCAATTTAATGTTGCTTCTAGGACATAAATTGCTGTTTCTAGCCAGCATCTGCATTATTTCTATTAGTGCATGTAGATCTCCTCTGGTCACAGATTGGTTGATGGAGGCTGAATCTATTACCACAGCTATGCCAAGGGCTGGGTATAATTTGCAAGTTAGTATATGTGAAATATGTCCTTCTTCTTCCCATCACAGAGAATATAAATCTTCTGCATATTCTGCATGTACAGCCTGATTTGTTAACTCTGAATGCCCATGTTCTTTCCTTTCAAAGACTTTTGTCCGTGAAGCAGGGATCATCTCATAAACAGTATCATTTACTAGTATTTAAGAGGATTTAATGTTTCTTTTCTGTGCAAGATTTTTGCTACTTGCTGAGATATAATCCTCTAGACTGGATTTTACCATGAGGATTAATATTTCCCTAAATATTAAAAAATATTAAAGTGTAAAAAAATATTTCATGCCCATGTCATATGAATTGACCTTAGTTTAGCTTTTTTTTATGCTGCTTAAGCATCTGAAAATGAACTGAGCTTTCTAATCTAATTCCAGAGAATTTGCATGCTAAATACAGAAGCATATGTATTGAATAATGAACAATAGTCTCAAACTGTCTATTTCTTGTTTTTCTCTTCCTAAAAACTACTTGTTTTTACTTTTTTACTGTAAATTTGAAGATGTTTCCCCACATTTGCTTTACATATTCTCCTAATTAAGGTAAAATAAAATTAATTTTGGACCTGAAAAAAAGCTATTTATTTCCTGCAGTCTGAATTTATAAATTGAATTAGCTCATTTCAGTCAGCTGCACCCTCCAATTTAAAACTGTCAGCATAAATCATAATCACAAAAGATATCTCAATAAGCAGGCTCAGATAATCTAATTCCTAAGGGGACATTTCAGAGTCTGCAGAGTTTGTTTCACTACCTTTTTTCTCAAGGAATGATTGAATATAGGCTTCTACAAGCGAAACTTTACAAGTGGCAGTCCAGATCTCATTAGAAGAGAAGATACCTTTCCCATGTATATCTGACCATCCTATATGTACTCTGAAGAGAGCAGATCAAACTGTGCTCTTATTATGCTCCATATGTTGGTTTTCTAAATGCTCAAACTACTATAGTTACAGCTCAGAGAGCTTCAGTTGTTGACACCATCGCTGAGTTGATCTTTATCTGGTAGGAAACAATGCCTTCATGAAATTAGCTTCATATTTTGATGAGAGGAATTGTGTGAGGAGCAGCAGAGGCAGCTGGGGGTGTTTAGCCTGGAGAAAAAGAGACTCAGACATTATTAAACATTTCAATATGCAGGTAAATAAAAGGGCCTTTCTGCAGTCTAGGACGAATTTCACGTGCAGCTTAAGGCTGTGTAGTTCTCATCTTCCACAACAGTGCACACACCACCATGTTTGCTTATCTATTTCCTTGTGGTCTTCCATCACAGAACTCTGCTATCACAGTTTGAACAGTTTCCAAGTTCCTGATGCCTGGGATGGGCTTTACATAAGCTTGCACATATTTTGTTTCTAAGACAAATGGGATATAGATAAGATCTCCCATGTCAGCTGTGTAAATCAGTCTCCATTTATACACAAATGTGTGTGTCATGATGTCATCCTTAAAGCTCAGGGGGTCTGCAAGAGGATGGCAAAGTGTGCTCCACTTTGAGGATATCACTGTTAGGTATTTCCTCGGTAGTAACTGGGGAAACCTCACCTCCCATGAGTGCCTACAAGAACTGCTGTAGATGGATGACCCACTATTAGCTGGATTTGAGCTGATGACCTTGACATAAAAACCTTTATATCTGAAAATGAATCTCCTGGTTTAACTGGTTCTTGACACGTCTGCTCTTTATTGCCTGTGCTTTTACACTGCTGAGAAAACGCTGGGGTCATTCACAAGTCATTAAGTCCTGGGCTGGTGATACAGCTCCTAGGTGTTTTTGCAGAGTCCTTACCTCTTTCAGTGGTTGCAGACTTTGCCACACAGCCTGCACATCCACAGGTGGCAGCAGGGCAGCTCCGTGTGCCCGGTGACTGCTGCACCAGAGACCAATCCTGCAGGACCAGGTGCAGTGTGCACCTTCCCCTTCAAATGCCAGCTCCTACCTTACTTTACAGGTATGACCATTGCTTTCATACCTCACTCATGGGCAGATGGGCTGTTCTACATTTATATGTGTTGTTTGTAATTTTACAGGATTTTTGCTATGGTAATGCCTTGCATCTTCATAGAATACAGCAAATTACCCTTGTACCTCTGTTAGTTCAGTGGCTCAGAAGAAAGACTTCATCCCCTCCATACCTTCACCAGTGGTATAAAGAATTAAATTTCTTGGGATTTTTCAGACTATTTGAGGAAAGAAACTTTCAAGGTAACGCTCAACTGATTTAAGATTAAGTACATTTTCACAGCAATTTCCCGAGTATGAAGTAAACAGAAAGACACAGTGCTCTTGAGATAAAGCAGGTGGGATGTGACAATCTGAAAGGAAGAATTCAGTTGTATCCTGTAGTTCAAAATATAAAGTACATGGCTTGATGGTCCTGATTTTCCAAAGAATCTTGTTAGGTCTAATTCTAGGTTGGTTTACTTCTGTTAAGGATGTCAAGACTTTTCTGTGTCCCAAGGAAGAAACATGAAGGAATCCCATTATTTATCACATTTTCTCATGTGCTCTCCTCTATAAACAAACAGCTACAGCCAGGCTGATAAATGAAATGATAGAGGGGCTGCTTTCTCTGCAAATGGCATGGCACAGATATATCCATCCAGCTGGATTCTCTGACACCCCCAGAACAGGATGACTGCACAAAAATTGTCTGAGGGGCTCTGCCAACCCCTGAACTATATGCAGGCACTGGGGAGAAGCCTGTGCTGATGTTGTGACAGAGAGCTCACTAAATGTCAAAAAGAAAAGACAATTGCATGCCATTCCTTTAGCCTGTGCTCTCATCCTTTTATTTTCTCAAATAGATACAGCTAATTTGGATGATTATTCCCATTGCACCCCAAATACTTCCTTTTCACTTTAAGATGTTGCATAATTAAAACTATAATGATTCAATCTTAGTTTAAGGATTAAATTCATTAAAAGAATATCTTTTCACCAGAATTTGTCTTCCTTCCTTGTATTTTATGAAAAAACATGCAATTCTTCCCCCAAGAAAAGCTTGAACCTATTACCAGCCAGTCTGCAGAAATAATGAACTCCTAACATAGTATGACAGTTATCTTTGCCAATTAGTCCACCTGAGTGAGTTCAGCTAACAGGTGCATTTAAGCTCAGTGAGGCTGCCTTCATCGCTCTCTCAGGGAAGAGGACAGCTATGTTGGTTTCTGAATTACACATTGGAAAAAACCCAAAATATCTAGCTCTGTTGCCTAGCTGTCTCTGTGATTGAAAACCAGTCCTGCAGAGGCTGGTGCTAAAAGAATGCCCGTGATTGGGAGTTGTGTGTCTGTCTGAACAAAGAAATGGAAAGCAGTGAAAGAATTGCTAATTAGCTCTTGTGAATGTTTCTGATTTTAAATTACCTCTTGAGGAAAAAAAAAAAGAAAATCTTTCCTTAGATTATAATTAAGCTAAAGAATAAATAAATCTCATTTCAAATGTTAAGGAATTTGTAGAACTTTTTTGATTTTGCATACAGAGAAAGTTAATATGTGTATGGTAAGGAAATATCAATCCTGTGTCTCTGTCTGCACATGGATTTGAGCAGACACATTTTAAGTGGAACTAGCTAGGCAGTGGTTTGTAGGATATAGCATGTACAATATGTCACTTAGGTTTTCTCCAGTATGCCAGGAAGAATATAAATACAGAATGTAATACATCTGCATTGATATTTACAGCTGTAAGACATGACTAAAGTGGAAATACAGAAAAAAACCCCAGTGGTTTTAATGTTATTTTCTACATGCCTACTCATCTTTGAGCTTAAATATTAATAAAGCCATTTTACATGAGTAAATTATTAAAACCTTCAGACCTAGTCAGAACAAAGACATGTCAGAGATAGATTTTGATTTGAAGCTTTGTCAGTTCTGAATGTAACACTCAGGTTTTGTTCTGTGTCATTAGTCAATTTTATTGTAGCTTCTGTGTCAGAAAATTCAGCAGTGTTACTTATCTCCCATAAAACAGATTTTGGCACCATTCCTTGGCTGAGGCTTCTTTAAAAGAGAAATTAGTTTCCAGAAAGGCAGGCTATGTAATCCCAGTATCGGGTTAGTCTGCAGTAGCTCCCCATCAGACTCTGCCTGGCTCCATAGCAGCAAACCAAGCACAACCAGGGGACAGTGTGAGCACTTTGATCATATTGATGAACTATTATCATGATCCCTAGTGTGTTTTTTGTTTTGATGGTCATGATTTAGCAGTTTAAGGGGTGATTCTTACTGCCAGTCTGTGTGTGGCCCCCTCATCTGGGTGGGAACAAATTCACATCTGCCCTCTCATCCTCAGGGCTTAAGAATGGAGGCTTATTTTTTTATTTCCTTGTGTACATACACCTTCTCACATACTACTTACCTACTCACATCTCACCTACTCACATCTACTACCTTCCTTCACTTTTAAAGAAAAAATGTATTTTTTAAAAACACTTTGTGGTATCAGACGTATTTGCAGGAGACAGTAGTAAAGCTGACATTCCAAATTTCTGCAAAAGAGCTGTTAAGTGAAGACAAGCCCTTATGAGGTAAAAGTCAGGAACAATTTTCTTAGTGTAAAAAGGCTACTTATTTAGAAAATTAAAAGGAATAATTTACTTTTTAATTGAGACATTTTGATAAAAAGGTCCAATGAGCAGTGATGATCCATGAGTACTTCCTTTTATAGGCAGCACAAGTCCTGCATTTCACTCCTTCATTGTAGTTTTTGTTGTTGTTTCTAAACTTGAAGACTTGGTCAGTCCCTATTTTGATTATGCAGATACATTTCTGTTGAGTTTCCATTTCTGGAATAATTAAGTAGAAAGGCCATTTCCCATGAACACAAATCTGATGTGCACACTTCTGCACATGATACCCTGAAAACATTTGTGAGCTGTGGGCTGGTTTTCTAACCCTCTGTCTTGTACTTCTGAATCTTGTACTCACTAAAAGAATCTGCTGAATGTCTTGTCTTGCTGTGCTAACTCACTGCTGTGTCATCCCAGGGTTACCTCTTGTCTACAAAACCTTGTACCTTGTATTTCCCACAGCTCTTGTTATTAACTCACAGAAGGAGCAGATTGAATTTAGCTTGAAGATTTTGAGCTGACAAGTCCTCAGGTGTCCAAACCTTTTCTTTCTCTCTCTGTGTTTCCTGATGCTGAAGGTGAAATCTAGGGCAAGGAAAATTCACTGCCAGGATGTAACATTTTTACTTTTTGAGTGTCTTGAAGTTTTGTGCCAGGAAGACTTTTCCTATTAAATGACACTTAGTGATTTAGGTAGAAAAGAAAAGGATGGTTCAGAAAAATATTAAACTATCCATGTCCATTATAAGAATATTCTAAAGGTGGCATTGTCTCCTCTGACTTAAGATATTTTATTGCAGAATTCACTCTCTCCAAGTTCTCTTTTTAGTTATTGAGGGCAAGATAATCTGATTTAGACTTTCAGCAGGAAAAGAATTCATAAAGTCATAGAAATGATGTGAAAGCTGTGGACAGGAGAAAGAATAACTCCCTAAGGCTCTTGTCTGCTGCAGAGGCTGCAGCATGGACTTCTTGATCATAGAATCATAGAATATACTAAGGGACCTGCAAGGATCACCAAAGTCTAATTTCTGACCATCACTTGAACACTTCTTAAACTCTTGTCAGGCTGGTGCTGTGACCACTTCCCTGGGCAGCCTGTTCCAGTGCCCAACCACCCTTTGGGTGAAGAATCTTTTCCTGGTATTTAATCTAAAACTCCCCTGACCCAACTTCAGGCCATTCTCTCAGATCCTGTCTCTGGTCACCACAGAGCAGAGATCAGTGTCTGCCCCTCCTCTTCCCCTCAGGAGGAAGTTTTAACAGCTGAAGTCTTCAATCAGCCTCATCCAGGCTGAACAGACCAAGTGACCTCAGCTGCTCCTCATTTGGCTCCCCCTTCACCATCCTCATGGCCTCCCTTGGACACTCTCTAACAGTTCAATGTCCTTTTTATATTGTGGCACCCAAAACTGCCCCAGCCCAGAGCAGAGCAGGACAATCCCCTCCCTGGCCTGGCTGGTGATGCTGGGGCTGATGCCCCCAGGGCTGGGTTGATCCTCCTGGCTGCCATGGCACTGCTGGCTCCTGTTTAACTTGCCATCAGCCCCAAGGACCCCCAGGTCCCTTTCTGTGGGGCTGCTCTCCAGCACAGGCAGTAGAGAATTCATATGTGAGGCAACCATTTTAAGTACTCCCAATTTTATAAAAGGTGTAATCAGTGAACAACAGGCATGAATCCAGATAAATCGGATTTAATTGGCACCTGTGTGATCATGGAACTATTTGTTTTATTAAGAAAAGTCTATGATTGAGGTGAACTGAAAATGAAGTGTTGAAAATTAAGCATCATGGTTTAAAATGTTCTTATTCAGCCCTACCAGCACGTTTGGAATAGAAAAATATTTGATTTTATGAATGTGACGTTTCATTTAACATAATTTTTCCCTGAGTTTTTCCTGTATTCCATCACATTTTCTGTGTAACCCAAAGTGCAAGAGAGAGGTCTCTATGAGCTACCATGGTCCTGACATGCTGTTGTGATCAGTGCCTGACTGTCATAAAGTGGGCATTAAGCCCATCTGTCCTGGAACACAGAGAAACAGAATGGGAGCTAATGTTGCAGTGTTTTTTTTGTTAAAGTGTAATTTCTCATATTGACCCTAAAAAATAATTAATCCCTTGGAAAACTCTTTCATTTGAGTATTTGTAAAGCACTGTCTGAGGTAGTTTCAGAAGTGTTCTCACTGATAATGTCTGAAAGGTTTATGAAATGCCAGAAAGCTGAAACCAGATAAATATAGTGTGCAAGTTTGAAGAAGTAGGAAATGGAAAAGGAAAGGGGGATTATAAACCTGACACTTATCTTCAATTTCCTCAATAATTCTGGAAGGTAAGAGGTCTTTCTACAGAAATAAATTGTAGATATGATACATCTTAGCTTCAGAAAAGCTTTTGGCACTGTTTCACCCATCTTACTTACAAGAAAAGCTATTGAGACATTGCTGAGGAAAGTACTATAGTGTGGGTGAAAAAGGGATTGTACAATTATAAAGAAACAGAAATTTCATGGTGGTGTGGTGGTTTTTTTTTTAGTTGTTGTTTTTTGTGATTTTTTTTAATGGAAATGTAAGACATCTAGCTCTTGTATTGTTAAGTACTTCTATTAACCACTTCAATTATTGTTGTTTCAGACTACCTGAAATTGGGAGATAATGAAATTATTTTGAAGTACAGATTAGAATTCAACAGGTCTTAAGAGACTGAAGATATGATATGAAAATAAGACAAAGCTTTTCAAGACAGCACAAGGTACTGTAAATTAATGGGAACAACTAGCTACAGATATGGATCTGTAAAGTGATATAACTGCACTGACTGTTACTCAAAAGCCTTTCCCAGGAATGGTTCTTTTCTGGGTAGGAATGGGCTTCAGGAAAGACACAGACCAGCAGGAGGTGGTTAAGGACATTTGATATGTGCAGGAATGACTGAGGCTGTGAATGGGGATGCAGTTAATGCCCACAGCTACACAGAATTGTTGTAAAGCAGGGGAGGTGACCTTTTCTACAGATTCAGGGTAGATAAGACAAGAAGTAATCTGTTTGAGTTGCAGCAAGAAAGAAATCAGTTTACACTTTTGGAAAAATATTTGAACTGTAACCATAATCTAATAGTGGAATAAATCTCCTGGGAACTTTGAAGATTTCCTGCCACTGAATAATTTTAAAAAAAGAAAACATTTGAGAGTTGTTGGCTTAGATAAGTTTTTCAGGTCCATTTTTGCACCATTTTAACTAAAGTCTGTGAATTTGGTGGATTGTGTTTTCTGTGGGAAGCATTACTTGAAGATATGCTGAGTATGAATTTCTTGGATTCATTAGTGACTGAACATAACTTTTAGCATTGACCAATTTTCACTCCTTATTTCCATAGAAAAGACTAGGTAGCAAGAGCTGTGGATATGTGCTTTCTCTTAAAATGCATGTTCCTTTTGTTTTTATGAGTAATATTGAAAAAAAACTAAAGAGTGGCTGGAAATCCCATGTGACAGTTCCTAATTGGAATATGTTTCCTGGTCCAAGCCAATAATTTACATTAGTTGAATAACAAGCTGGGTTTTAAAAATGCTCATTTGTTGTTTACAAGGTTGTAGGTGGTTTACATTTTACCAGATTTTTTTAGCATTTTAAATTTTAGGATCATTGCTTATATGCTGCTATATTCCCTAATACAATATTTTTTATCAGCTTCTTGTAGGCTGAAAATAACCTATAATTCAATATTATTTTCAGTGAGAGTGAATGTTTCTCTTAGCATTTTTTTTACCTAATAATATTTTTGCTGCTTCACTAGCACAGGGAGTAAATAAAACAAAATATGAAGAATACAGGATGAAAGAAATACAGCTAAAAGTTTTTTAAAAAATAATGATATATGACATATTTTATTGGATAAGCAGTATCTATTTATTAAAGAGTCAAAGCACATTTCTTTAAGATATTTCACAAGTGCTCATTTTCTCACTGATAAATCCTAACTAGCCCCTCACACAGATCCTCAGCAGGCCTACAGGCCTTGGTTCCAGTATAGGATCCTGCTCTTTTCCATTGCATCTGAGATGGTCAGTAGCAGCTAATTGCACCTATTTGAATTAAATATAGGTTGTAAAAGGATTGGGGAGGTGGGGGGTGGTGGTGTTTACTTTTGTGTGTGTGTGGGTGGGTGTAAAAAAACCACCAAAAACTGGGATGTTTTTGGTATGTTTTTATTTTTCCTATGGATTTGTAATGAAGAAAGATGTTGATTCACCTTGGATGAAGACTTGAAGTCCTGACTATCTTCTATGCTTTTACATATTCTTAAAATGTTGATAAATCTTTGCTAGATGGTCATCAGATGTTTTCTTGTCTATCTGTGAATGATACAGCTGCTCAGCGCCTCATCACATGTAGTGCAATCCATCATTAGATAAAGCAGAAAACCTGAATTTTATAATGAAATTGGAATCTGTTTTGAAGCTCTAGAGCAGAAATGAGGAAAATTTATACTTTCATCTACTTAATTTTAATTTAATAATTTACATTAGATTTTTGTGTGTTTTTATTAATAGTTCCTGAATATATTTTTGTGCCTTTATAGAACCTGACATCTCTTAAGAGATTTTTTTGGGCTTCTGACATTTGTAAGGGAGAAAGCTCTCAAGCTTTATTTTGTGGTTTCTTTCATATGTACTTTCATTGCCTTGTATTCATTCAATAATGCACCTTTAGAAATTTGCCTTTCCCTTTTCAGTTGCATTTTCTAGGAAAGGTTTAGCAGTTTAATGTAACAATAGTGAAGAAAGACAGATTTATAGGCCTGAAACAGACCACTTCAAAAGCAGTAGTAACAAAATTTATTGCACCAGAACTTTGTCAAAACAGTTGCCATGGGACTGAGGTTTGAGTGGACAAAGTGAATACAAGATTGAATCTGCTCCTGATGTTCATATCAGGAGAGCTCCAGCTTCAGCTTCTCTTACAGGAGTTCCCTGGAAATGATCTTCATCACATCAGAAACTCCTTAAAACTGGGTTGGGTTCTCTTATAACTGGCACCAGAACCACACCCTCTCTTTTAAGGAAAGAACCTCCTTGCCACTGATGGAAGGCTTGTAAAGACAAGCAGTCAAAAACTAGAAAATGAACACATCTATTTGGACCTTTCCCAGTTTCAGTTCAGAATCTGTGTGAGTATAGAGTATGTTATGAACTCTACATATACACTCACCAGTCTTTTCTCCCTAACAAAATACCTGCCTCACTCAGTGAAAAGAATAAAAATGTAAAGGGAAAGAGCTGAGATTGTGCAGATTAGCACAAATCTGACATTTCTTTTTAGTCACTTGAGAACACGAACAACTGTTTTTCATTAATATTAGTTTTAGCTATGTAAACAAGCCTATAGTCATAAAGAAAGGAGTGACTGTATACAGGAAGAAATCTGTGCAGAGAACAAAATAATTTGCCAGGGATTTATGAACTACTTTAGATAGCTGCTGTAGACTTCTATGAGACTTCCTGTGTTCCCCAAAGTGAAACATATTTTTCTTTCCTGTTTCTTTGCCCTGCTCCTAAAGAAGAGAACTGCAGATTGCACCTGTGTTGTAGAAGGTCTCCACCCTACTTATGTTTTATAGTTCTTTGCCTTTAGCTTGGACAGCTTTGGGACTAGGTTTGTTTTCCTGTCTTATGTACAGTGTAAAAGAACAGCATAAAGAAGAAATTGGGGAGTTTGTGTGAATCATGACATAAATATTTATATATGTAATAAACACTCTTGTTTTGAGTTTGACGCATCTCGAATAAAATCAGACAGTAAGATACTGATGGAAAAAGAGGAACTGTTTAAAGTTAAGAATAGTATGAGATGTGCTTTTGGATGAGAGGGAATTCCACCTGATTTTTCAGATCTTTTCTACATATTGTGAGTAACAAGTCCATTAGGGAATGAACTGCGGCTCCAACTTTATTCACATAAGTAATCTGATGTCTTTAATAAAGATTTTTAGTTGCTTTTTAGATGGTCCAGTGTCATGACAACCAGCTCTGAAAGAGATTTCATAGAGAAAGGCTTTATGTCTCATTAATCTCTTGATAGTATATCCATCTTGGCACAATGGGAGTTTTGTTCAGTTTTTATAATCATTAATTTTTATGAAAGTAGCTGGTTAGCCTTATCTCTCTCTGTTTTCTTGTTGGTTTTTTTTTTTTGTCTGTTTGTTTGCTTTTGTTTGTTGTTGGGTTTTATTTCTTTGTGTTGTTCTGTATGTATTTCCCCTATGCATAGTCTGGGATATATAATTGGGTACAGAAGGGACAGTTATTAATCTATTTAGAAAGAAATTAATTTGACATGAAGTGCCTTTGTTTAGAAAAGCATGATTGTATTTCCTTGCATGCTGTGGAGTTTGTGATTTAAAAATCTATTCTTTTGATGACATTTAATTAAAGCCAATTCTACATATAGCTGAATGCTTTACAGTTTACAAAGAGTATGATTACTAGTGGCTGCAAGTTTTGTCATGTAATTGCCTTGATGGTCTTATAAACAAGAAGCTAGGACTTCCCATTATCAGCTGGAAGGAGAAGGAGGAGGAGGTAAATATCTGATTATATCACAGAGAGGAAGTTTTATGTCTTGAAAACATTGTCTTAGTACCTAACAAACTTTGGAAAATAAGTGCAAAAGAACCCATTTGTTGCTGCAGCAAAGAAAGTCAACAAGATGTATCAACAGTGACATCACCAGCAGAAATGAAGGCATTATCCCACTCTACTCAGTGCTTGTCAGGCCACATCTGGAACTCTATGTTCAGTTTTTGTCCCCCTGTACAAAAATGATGTGAACAGAATGCAGAGGGTCCAGAGAAGGGGTCCAGAGATGATCCAAGGACTGGGAAGCCTGATGTATGAGGAAAGGCTGAGATCTGGCTGTGCTCACCCCTGAAGGGCAAAGACTTAGAGCAGGCCTTGGCACCATGTTCCACTATTTAAAGGGTGGCTACAAAGAAGATGGAGACTTCTTTTTAGAAGGAGTCACATGGAAAAGATTAGAAGTAATGGGTACAAGTTAATCCTGAGGAGATTCTGATTGGACACAAGGGGAAAAGTTTTCACAGTGAGAACAATCAGCCCTTGTCATAATCTCTCCAGGGAAGTGGTGGATTCTCCCATATTGGACACCTTTAAGATTTAGCTGGACATGGTGCTGGGCCATCTTGTCTAGACCAAGATTTTACCATGCTGTTACCAAGAAAGGTTGGACCAGACAATTCTTGAGGACCTATTCCAACCTGGTATTCTGTGATTCTGTTAACAAATTATTTGAATGAACATTAAATCAATAACTTGTTTGATGCTTTTATCTTTTTCAAAATGGAAATATACAGATACATATTTTTAATGAGTGTCAGCTGTTTAAAGTGTGTGTCTTGAAATATCTGTGAATTTTTACCCAGTGATATTCTTAAATATCCACTCTACTTTGCTTAGGGTCACACCAGAATATGGGTTCATAATAGAATTTAAACATTATTGTTCCTATATTATGGTGTGGTAAAAGGTTACTGATTAAATTCAGGGCTAAGTGAATAATTTGTGGTGAAGGTTAATTAATTTTTCCAATAGAGAAGTTTCAGCCATAACAGCTTCTCTCAGAGCCCTTGTTCTCAAATGTCTCTGTTGGGCGTCTTGCATGTTTTTGCCCTGGTCATGCTCCCACCTGCCTCTCCCTGGACCTCCAGCATGCCTTGGGCTGACATCCAGCCTCCTCTGGAGTGATGGCCACTGCTCCCTGTCCCTCACAGAACTGACCTGGGCCTGACCTCAGGCACTCTGGGGTCTCAGTCCCCTGAGAATTCTCACAGTCCAACTCCCAGTGTTTCCTCTACTTTCCCATCAATGAGGTTACTTTCCATTCTCCCACTCAAACTTCACCCACAGCAACTTCACTTTATGTTTGGGGAGGATGAAAATTTTTCTTCAAGGACTCTGTACACCTCCTCTGCAGCCTGTTTCCAGCAATTCCCCTGACTCTGCCGCTTCTTGCAGCCTTGCACCAAAACCGTTTTCTCCTAGCCAAGGAACTTGGAACTGGTTACACCAGAAAAAGAGAAATAATATTTTTGATGTCTTCTCATCTCACTGTAGCAGGTGGGATGGAGGAGATGGTGATTAATTTGAGCTGCTTTAGTCCCTACTCACATCCTTGTCCCGGTGTCTGCTGTCTTTAAATAATGGGCTCTTCCTATGGAAGTCACAGTACAAAGTCACAAATGGAAAATTTCCAGCAAACAGAGTGATCCAATGAGAGATATTTGAAATAGAAAAGAGCATAGATGAATTTTGGATGGAGCATTCCTGAGGTTTCTTACAGTTGGCAGAAGAATCATGTCCCAGTTCAAGAATTTAGACCATATTTTTATAAGAGATGAAAGGCCAGATGTTGTAGCCTAGGACAATCAGGACTGTTTGAGCTACAGAGTCCAGATTGGGGAATAATTTTTTTAGGCATGCTACATTCCCTTTTCTATGTTTTAAAAAATAAGAAATCTAGAGTTTGACATGAACATTTGAAATAATTATCTGTGTAATGAGCATATAATGGTTAACAAGGTAACATAATATTTATCAGCCTGCAGTATTAAAAGAAAATATGACAAAATGAAAGCATCTCAGCAAAGTAAAATCTAGAAATATTTTTTAAAATTTAATTCCATTAATGACTAAACAAATTCACAATTTCTGGTTAATGGAAGAATCCCAAATTAAAGATAACTCCAATTTTAAAAATGTCTTCAATATTTATCAGCATGAAATATTACTTGCTTTGTTAAGTTACATGCATATAATGCAAAATGTTTCTGATCTGTTGATATTTGTCCATATCAAACTACATCTTTTTTATTGTATCTACAGAGATTACAGAAATATCAAGAATATTTTTTTGTGGATGTCACAGTCTAACCTTCCATTTCACATTTCTAAGTCCCAAAAGCACTTGAGAAAATAATCGGGGTTATTTTTCTTCCATTTATACCTTCAGAAAATAAACTTCAGTGAATCCTGATTTCACAAACTGTCAAGGCAAAGCTAAGATGAGAATCCAGCTTTCTCCTTCAGTGATCTATACCTTGACCCTGGCTCCTTGTTTTCAAAGGCATGTAGACTGGACAAATAGAATGAAATCTTATATTCCTTGCTAAGTAAATAGCTGTACTGAAACAACTAAGGCAGAGGAGGAAGAGGGAAATGGAGGCTTGGAGTTGAAAAAAAAAATTGTAGGATAGAAGTAATTAATTTTAATTTGAGGTTCTTTCCTTGTTTAAAGGTTAAAAGCTGTTAAGTGCTAACAGGTAGTTGTTAAAAAGAAAAAGTTCTGACTATCCTGTACATTTTGAGAGACAAATTCATGCTCATGCAGACGCCAAACCATAACTCCTCTTCTGAACATCAGCTTATATAAATTAATCAGGATGTAATAAAAGAAATAAGAAATAAATTATACCTAATCTCTGGATGAAGTGAAGGTGACCTTTCCTGTTAGCATGATTGTTGTTTTGAAGGAAACTGCTACATCTGAAAAAAGTTCACATCCATTAGTTCTTAGAAAAATAGGCTCTTTGAAAAATGATACATCAGTTTTTCTATGGTAATGTCTGAACTGAAAGTGTAGGAAAAATGTTTTTGAATTATCTTAAGTTTTGTATCTTACACTGTCCATATATAAAACCAAGAACTTTATATATTAAATTACATTTTAAGAAGTTGTAATTATTTATATATTTGCGTATTTGAAAAAAATTTACTCTTTCTTGACACTGAGAAACAAGAGACTGGGTTTGTCAAAACTATGACTAATTTTAGTAAGAACATGGATCTTAATATTTGATACCAGTGCAGCCAGAAAGAAAGCAAAGAATTGTAATACATTTTTCAGACTAAAAAATTAAAGTTGGAGTGACTATTTTCCTTTGGCAACTGTGAGAGTTACAAATCTCTGACTCAAAATATACAAAGCCTTCTATCTGTTTTTCACCCAGAATTTCTGATATTGCTAATACCTAATTATAACTAACTATTATAACTAACTATAACTAATAAATAATTATGTATTTCCCTTTAATCAGTGGTGCATAATTTGTTTTATCATGTTTATAAATGTGCTCTCAGGCATGCTTATTGAAATACATACAAAACATCTTCTTATTAAAAAATATGAAATGATACAAATTGATAGAGATTTCAGTCAAAAATAGCTGTAGCTTTCTAAATAGTATTTTCATTTTTAATAGTAGACTTCAGAAACTGAAAGCAGCCTTTTATTCCTTAAATTTAAAAATACATGAAAGTAAAATTTATAGAGATTTCTGCCCTATGTGCATTTATAGATGCAAATCTGATGACAATATTGACAAACAACATATTTTAAAAACTTTTTCTTGATGTTCTTGGAGGCATCTAACACCAAAAACAGAGTAGGAAGAACATAATTTCATTAACAAAAGAAGTGGTTAGATATCAAACCAAGGGCATAATTATAGGATTTAGTGCTGTATAAGGTGTTGCTAAGGAAATTGATGCTAAATATAATTACAATGAAATTAGAGCTCTATTTTGTATCCTTTATTTTGTTATAAACATAAAAGCTATATCTATACCATTAAGCTGAACAACCCCAGGACATTGTCCTTAGGATGGGATTATTCATGGTCTGTAATCATTAGTGCATTCCTTGGCACATTTTTTGGTTTTGCTGCTTAACACTAGCCCAAATAATGCTAATTTTGACTTAATGAAGTCATGGACCTATAAGATAGAATAGATTAAACCACCTTATTTTAGGAAGAACAGAGTTGATCTGTACAGAATGAAGTGCACTGCTTGGTGTCAGGATGAGCAGACAGACCACCACACTCTTTATTTCCTAGTACAGTTCCAGCTGAGGTCACTGCTCAGACCTCCAGGCAGGCCCCAGCTCTTCACCACAGCCACCACATGGGAAGGGGTTTGACACTGGAAGGGGCCTCTGGATGTCTTTCTCTACCTCCCTGCCCAAGCAGGGCCACCTAGAGACACTTGCTCAGAACCATGTCCAGATGGCTCTTGAATATCTGCAAGGAGGGAGAACTCGCCACCTCCCTGGGCAGCCTGTGCCCAATCACCCTCACAGAGAAAAGACCTTTCTGATGTTTAGACAGAACTTCCTGTGCTTCATTTTGTGCATGTTGCCTCTGGTCTTGTCTCTGGGCACCCTGGAAAGGGCCTGGCTCTGCCTTCCCTGCATCCCCCTCCAAGTATTTGCATACATTGGTGACATTTTCCCTGAACCTTCCTCAGGCTGAACAAACAGTCCAAGCTCTCTCAGCCTTTCTTCACAGGGGAGATGCTCCAGCACCATCACTTTAGCAGCCCTTCACTGGGCTATCTCCAGTGTGTCCATTTCTCTCTTGTGCTGGGGAGCCCAGAACTGAACACAGTTTGCCATCATCAGAGCTGAGTAGAGTGAAGACTGCTCTTTCTCACTGTGAGCTCCAATCCCTACATAAACGCTCTCAGAAAATCCTAATTTTATAATCTTGAAATATATTTATTTTCCTCTCTGTTGTGAAGAAGTCCATTTTGACATTTACCTAATTCAGGGCTCAGCCAAAGGATAGAAAGTTAGTATTTTCTGTGACAGTCTGCTGGGCTTGACCACTGTCACAACTCTTTCATTGGTGCAACACTGACATCTCAGACACTGCTGGGGGTAACTTTCAGGTTGCTTTCTCTTGGCACTGTAAACCACATCTGGATTGAACAGTTTGGTTTCCTGAACAATGTACAGGAGGAAAATTTACTTTTCAGACTGAGTTCCATGAAAAGTGGCAGACTGAGCAGGCAGCCTGCTGGGGATGAAGGTGACTCCCAAGTCATCCTTTTTGCATTTAAATGATTCCATAATTTCTTATTTCCAACTTCTTTCTAGTCATGAAGTGCTGCCTGCTGCTCTCTTTTTCAAAATATTTCAGAGAATCAACCTGTGCTAAAAAGAAGCAATTCAGGATATGTATTTTTGGGAGGGCCAATGATATTGTACTGCTTGGTTTTCGTGTATGCAAGCAGAATGGGAGACATTCCTGGTCTTGCTGAGGGAGCAGGAGCAGTGTGACACGACAAGCAGGGACATTGTCCATGTTGGTATTGGCAGTCTCCTGCTGGACCCTGAGGCAGGATGTTTAAATCAGTCCTGGCTCTGCACTGTCTTCATGGGAGCCATCTCCAAATTATGTGTCTGTCTAAACCTGTCCAGATGGAACGGCTCTGTGCTGAGGAAAAAAATCACCTCTGGAGAGCAATCATGTCTCCAGCGACAAGGAAACATAGATGACTAGTTTAATTTAGACCTTAATTAACAATCTTGCCAGGTTCTATTTCCCACTGGGATACATTTACAGACACACCAGATACATTTACAGTCCAGTTTAGTCAAACACAGCACATATTTAAAGTGATTTTTATTCAGACTCTTAAGCACATGCATGAGTCACACAATATAATGAATTCTATAAAAGTATTTGAAGCTAAGCAAATGTTTAAAGATGCTTTTGAAGAGAAGCTCAGACAGGAGCCATATGAGATTCAGCTCACTGCTTTCCTGGCCTTGTATAAAAAAATGGGTTGAATACACATAACATTTTGTCAGGGGTCTTGATATATTTAATCTATCATTACACAGTGTGCTGGGTTTCAGGTTTTCAAGGACAAATTTTTTTTTTATCTTATTTTTTTATTCTTGTTTATTTTTTGCATACAATTTAATCAATAGCAGTTGTTGACTACCTGTTCAAATTCTTCTTCATACATGTATTCAGACTTTAACAGTGTGTTGTTTCATGTTCATTTCTTGAGGTGAAGTCACTTCGAAAAGTTTCAAATCAGGAACTCTTGTATTTTTGACTGTGTTTTCATTGACCTATAGTTTATCTGAAAATGCAGTAATCTTGAAATGAGATGCTGGCATTGAATAAGGTAAACTTGTTCCTCCTAATTCTGCCCTATCTTCACATTAGATGTTGCCAGGAATTATTTTACATGTACTTATATATAGTTACATATTGTTATGTACTATTAACCTCACAACCCATCTTCTTGCTACTCAAGTGAATCAACTTTCTAATATATTTCTATAAATGACAATTCAGAATTACTTAGCTCAAGACTCTGCCAAACTTGCTTGATGAATCAATAACTTTGTTTTCATTTTTCATAATAATTTGATCCATTTTTCAGTAGGAGAGATTAACAGAAAAAATAGTTTTTTTGTCTGCCAGGAATATTTTTTCTATCATTATAGAACACTAATCAAAACTAACAAAGTTCTATACTTATTTGGCTTAGATCTGAGCCAAAGAAATGCTTTCCTGATTCCTGATCTCAGTCTGCCCTACATAGAAAATGTCAAAAGTTCCAGAAGATATGCTATGAGTATTTGATAATTTTGAACAGAAATGTTTGCTCACACTTAGCAATGTTCCAATTTTATCAGTCTGAAACAGACCTCTTAAATTACAGCAAAAGATAGAAAACTGTGGAAAACGTAGTTTTGTTTTGTTTTTTAAAGAAAATGCAGGTATCACTTGAAGAGTGTAAAACTTCAACATTTGGAAACCCTTAGTTTTCACAATTTACAAAAACCTAAATGCAAAGATGATGTTATCACAGTAAGTCTGCATTTTCCTGTTGTTTTACAGGTAACAGTGGTGTAGTACCCTGAAATAGAATAGTGTGGTGGTAGTGGCAGGGATTGTTAGTCTGTGTCTGTGGTAAATGCAGCAAGCTTAGCCCATGAAGGAGGCATGACTCCATCCTCTGGCAGATGTTCCCTTAAAGCAAGTTATTGCAGGCTGTGGGAAGTGAAACAGAGTTTGCCTCTAATTTACCTTTCTGTGGCATCAGACTTGGTCCATATGTAGATGCTTACAGAAAAAGCATTCCTACAAGGATAGAGTATTCATTAATCTGAAAGGAGCTCTGAAAATGAACTTTTATTCTTGCATCTTTAGTAGGCATTAGTTAAGCCAGGAATGGAGATGGTAAATGCACAAAATATTTTCTTACAGAGAAGACTTCCTGTGTTGTGCCCTGTTTTTCTATATTGCATTATTGTGCACAAGCTGAAGGAATGAGAAAATAAGCTTTTATGAGGGGAAAGTAAGGAAAAAACAGAACTTATTGTTTACAAGCACATAAAAAGTGTGATCTCCTTTCCACTGGAGACAGGGTAAAGGAAAACACAGTAATCAATTTAATCAATCTGCCACGATTAAGAAAAAGTTTATTTTGCACTGAGAAAGAGCATGCAGGGAGAAGGAGAAGAAAAAGATAATTAAGATATGAAGATGGAAACCAGAGGTTTTACAGTTTTATAATTTTATAATTTTATAATTCAAATCACAACAGCTCACTTCCAGAACAGGCAGGTCTCCACTCTGCTTCACCCTCTGTTCCAACCCCTATAGCAGGTGCTGTGGATGCAGATTTTGGGTGTGTGGAATCACCATGGAATAGATTATGAGCATGGCAACTGCATTCCATCCAAGGAGCAGAAGCTGTAATTTACCCTGTAATTTCTGTCCTGTTATAACTGTTAGGATGTGAATATAAATTCTCAGTTTTCTCTAATATTACCCCAGTCCATCTTTCCACTGTGTGCTAACATGGGCAACATATCTGGGACTTGTGGTGTACCAGACTCAACAGGAGTATGCTGGTCACCCACAGCACCCAGCAGGTCATTTCTGGTCAGCCAGTCACCAGCCTTGTGGGGAGAGGTGGGTCTGCTTCGCTCCTTGGAACAGACTGGTTGGTAATACTTGGTTGTCTGACTTTTCTCTGCCTCTTTTATTCCCCCTGGAATTTATCCTCCTTCACATCAGTATTTTTTCCACTTGGATTCTGAACAGCTTTCACTGCCTCAGCATTTACCTTCCAGTTTTCCATTTAGCCTGTCTTGCAGAGTTGCAGTTCACACACTTTCTCACCCCTTTGCAACAAATTGTTCTTGGTAAGGCTGGGCCAGTGGCACGCAGCTGTACTGCAGCAGTGCCACCCCATGGCATCTCTTCTGCTGGGCCGAGGGCCACCACTCATCCTCCAGGACATACCCAGCTGCTGATCAGCTGAGGGCTCTTTAGGCACCACTGGCTGTATTGAGAGGATATTCATCAACTCTAATGATGCTTAGACACCTTGGCCATATATAAATCCCCCAGGTAGATAATCCTGACCTTGGACTGAATCTTTGTCTATTTGATCTCTTTCTATCCTGTTTTTTACCTGCAGCCCTGTCCCAGAGGTCTGATTATATTCTCATATATGTTGCTACTTTCTGGAATTCTTTAGTACAGGGATAAGATTACTTATGTAGAATTCATTGTCACCAGAATGACAGCATTCCAAAGAGAGTCATTATGCACTATGCTTGTCTTCATTAATTGTGGAATTTTAGTGTTGGTGATTTTTTGTTTAAGGGCTTTCTAGAGAAATGCTAAGTAGTTTTTTCTATTGAAAAAGAATATTTTATTTTTTTTTTTGCTAGAATAAGGCAATTTCCCATATCAATTTGGGTAATTTCTTGTATCTCTTAAGTTTCCCTCCAGATTTTCCAACTGTTTCTACAAAGATTTTCTGAATATAGTATTTATACTTCCTCAAATATTAATTTTCACTTTTTACACCTTTTTAAAGGTATGACCAGTTGAAACAGTTCAGACCAGTTGAAACAGTTCAAAGCAGTTGAAACATTTTACCATTTTACTATGTTTAATTTCTTTTTTAAATTTAATTGTATCATGATCAGAGGAGGTCTTTGATGACCCAAGATGATGTCTGAGAATGACCAGCAATTCTTCACCATAGGCAAATTTGCCTGGCTAGTGTAATTGATTTCTGATGAAATTTTTTTGATGTAATCTTCTATGGCATCCTTACATCCAAAATTATGAGATATAGTTTGGGTGTAAGGTGGGAAAGAGACTGGCTGGTGAGTGGAGGGAAGGATCCAGACAATGAAACTTCAGGCGCTAAGTACTCCTCCACTCTGGGGACTTTGGTTGTGATGAGCTCTCATCTGACCCAGGGACTGTATGCCTTAAGGACAGATCAGTCAGAGTCCACATTCCTGAAATGCACCTTCCAGTTTTGTTTCACCTGAGAAGGCTGAAATTTGCCTGAACAATCTGTTAGGAGCATTTGGAGATTACTTTGGCAGAACATTCACTTCTGGTCTAAGCTAAAATAATATGTGGAGCAGTGTCACAGAAAATGGAGAATTTTTCTCCCAGGAATGATTTTTTCTGAAGACAAATTTTCAGAAGTTGCATGTGTCATCAATCTAGTTTAAAAAAACCACATAGAAATTCTAGTCATCCACTGGTTCTTCCTCTCCAGAGTTTTGGTATCTTTAACTCAGGAGTTTTTGTGACTGTAAAGTTTTGGGTTTGTTCTTGGTTTGTTTTCCACAGACAGCACAAAACTGTTTAGTTACTAGGAGTCACATCACTAAAAACAGCTTACACTGATTGAATGCAGCTTCTCTGGGAAGGTATCGTGGGACTGATACAACAAAAAATCAGTAAGAATTGTTTAACATTGCAGCTCAGGACACAGGTGTTTGTCAACATCTTTGGTTTCTCATAAGACTTCTGTGAAAAAAAAAACAACCTTGAGAGCCACTGAGAAGAAGTCAGACAGAACTTTAATTTAATAGCACAAGTTGCATTTGGCCAATTAGAAAAGTGCTGCATGCAGCACTTCACTTTAAAGCACTTTGAAATAGAGTGACATGCTGATAGATAACAGTCCAGTCCCACTGTAGAAAGATACTTAATGGTGAAAAAAAGAGTTAGGAACATAATCCTAGTGATTTTTATTTTGTGAAATATTTGTGTCCTTCTTCACCAAATAGAATATATATCTCACAGAAACGTTCCAATGTTTTATTTTATATTTTGCTGATCTGCTGTTTCTACGTAAGTAGGTCTTTCAGTCCTTTAAATCTCTTTTCTTGGGGGGTGTGGGTGAGAAGGGGAAAATAAGGGAGGGACATAGTCTTTGCTGGAAAAAATAAAAAATGGAAAAGGAACTTATCTCTACTTCAAATACTACTGGTGAAGAAAGTTTAGATATTATCTATACATCTTTTCTTTCTGTATTTGAAGAAAGATAGCATCTGCTTGTACACTGCTTTGGGAAGAAAAACAATATCCTGTATAGACAATCTAAGATATTGTTAACTGTGCTTCCATAGAGAGATTCTTCCATGGAGACTCCAAGAGATTCCATAACAGTGGCTTTTCTTAAAATTAGTTAATTTACACACAAAAGCTCTTCCTCAAATAAAGGATGAGCAACCAACCTTGCCATTGCTCTGCAGGTGAAGATTATCAGTGTTAAAAATCGCGAAAGACAGAGGAGAAGTTGCAGTTTTCAGGTAAGTAATGAATTTGGGGTTGGTGTTAAACAGACCCTTGTTATCCCCTCTTATCACTCAGTATTTGATGAAGTTTTCTTGCTTTTGCTTTCAGCCCTAGAAACCATTTGTTACACCCAAAAAATTCTTAACCTATTCATTTTCTTTAACATTGAGGAATATTGCCAATAATTATCTGAAAGTTCAAAGAAGTAATAAATGAAAGTTCAAACAATTCCCCTGTAGCTTTTTTGATACCTATAAAAATCATGATTTATCAAAGAAGCAGAATTTTTCATTTAAGAAGATAGACTGGTTCTTCCTGTTACACAGGGTTCATTTAGAAATCTTTCTACTTTAAATGATTATTTTAATCAATGCTTCCGAAATTCACTAACATATAATTCACAGATGAGCTATATTCCCTCACTTTTAAACCTGGTTTTCTTTAAGTTAAACTAATGGTTCTAGTTTTGATAGCTGTAAACTATCATGAAATTCACAAGCACATTTGGAGGTTATATCTCTGCTCTTGCTAAACATTGAAAATTAAAGGGTTTTTAGCTCTTTACTGCATTTTGGCTTACACAAAAGCTACAATGTTGAATTCCTGTTTGGATCTAAAACTCCCATTTGAGGGACAAAAATTCTATTTCATGAAAATGGGTACTTTAAGAAAATGTTCTTAGGTTTATTCTTGCAATCAGCACTGGTCATAGTGATGATATTAATTATATTAATTAGTATTTATTTTATTTATGTGCTTTGGTGGGATCTTCAAAAAATTAAAACACAGAATGATTTATTTCTTATTATTATTGGCCAGGTTACTGTTCATACAATAAGAGAAGGTTCACCAAAATGTGAAGGGAAGAGTTGTTTTTATTACAGAGACTAGATAGCACTGTATAGGAAAAGTGTAACATGAAAAGGAAATACAGGAATTTCTTTCTTCCAAAGGAAATGCAAAGGCACAAACCATTGCTCAATATCACAGAAAGTGCTTTCTGGATAGCTGGGAACAGACTGAGGATCTTTCAGTCTGGTTCCTTGACTAAAAAACTATCAATGACTGCACTTCTAAGCCTGTATGTTTCTTTGATAATCATTATAGGACATAATAATGTCTTGGGAAATAAGTGTTGTCTTTCCTCACAAATAAATGAAGCAATGAATTGAAATTATTGGGATGAAATCTTTAGATATAAAATAATATAAATCTACTATAAATCTTTAGATTTATATTTTTCTTAGTAGCATACCTTGAAATGTATAGAATTAAGAGAATTTCTAGTTACGGAAGAAATATTTTTTAACTTTATGAGGATTTTATTCCCAATTGAAAACATGTAAGGCAGGATTATTTTCCATAAAAATGTAGTATGAAAACACCCCAGCACTGAAGACTAAGCAGCTTAATTGTTTGAGAATTCTATGAACAGTGACAGAAAAGTATTTTTTGAGCAACTAATTGTAAATGATGAGCAGTTAATTCAGCTACAGCCAGCAGCTGTGGGAAGCAGGAGTTTGATAATGCCATAACAAGAAAAAAAAGAAACATCAGGACATACCAATTAAATAATCTCCCTCAAACGCCTTCTTGAGAAGTTATTTAAAATACAGATAAATTGATTTCTGTATGATAAAACAATTGATTTAGGAACAAATAGGACAAAAAATAATGGATATGTGGAATACAAGACAATTAAAAACAGTTGTCTTTTGGCTCTACTCATACTCACTGGAGAGTGTAGGGAACCAGGTACCCTGCCTTAGAAAGTGTTTGGAGCACCACCCAGAGCTTACTGAAAAGGGTGATCCATTGTTGTCCAACACCATCCAGTACAGGCAATCTGTAAATTATTGGAATGCCAGTGTCCATAGAGAATTCTGTGTAGGAATTCTGGCTTTGAGTCACTATGAGCAGCACAAGCTCCTAAACAGAAATGAGACCCTCATTGCTGAAGGGTTGGCTTTCTAGTCCACTGATCTGTTGTTGGAGAAAGATAAAAACCCTCAGCCACTTATTTCCTGTTTAATTTAATTTAATTCATTTTTTTTCCCCTGGTTGCCCCACCATTCATGCTCCTCAGCTGCTGTTTTTGTGCTTTCTCAGCACAGCAGAGGTGAGACTTATTCGGGTGACTGATTCCATCTATTCTGTATCACAGGGATATTCTCACATTATGCAGGTAGACCATTACTGTTTCATTATAAGGTGTCATTTTTCTTCCATATATTCTGCGTCATTAACTGTACCACTGCTCTGTAAAAGTCTTTGGAATTGGTCTTCTGTGAGGTTCAGATACACATTCTCTCAACAGTCTCCACCATGCTCAATTCATTTAAAAAAAAATAATTCTTTTTTCCTTTATCCTAATGTATTTAATATGACTGGAAGTTGGAGTTAGAAGTTTAAGATGGTGTTTTGTCTTTGCTCATCAGCACATAACAAATCTCTGTAAGTGCAGTGATACTTCTGGTGAATCATTTGCCACCTGTCCATCTTCACCCTCTGCCTCCTGGGCTGCAAGTGCACACCCTGCCTCCACAGGCTGCTCTGTCCCACTGATGGCAGTCCAGCTGGAAGAAAGCTCTCTTCTCTACATCTACTTGGTGCTACATTGGCCAGCCCAACAGAAAAAAGATCAAACTAATACTTGCTTTTCCCTATCAAAATCAGGAAATCTGATTTCCAAAGTAAATAAAGTATATGTAGTGTTATTCACATTTTACTACATATTGAGTTTAACCCCCACAATCCTCCGGGGTACTACTCTGCTCAAAATTAAATGTATCCAGAAACATTCTTGAACTTGGGATCAAATCTTTGGTCTTGCCAATAGATTCCTGTAGAGGTAAATAGATTTTGTCTGAGGTAGAGTAATAGGAAGTATATAAAGTCTCTATAAACAAAAACAAAGTAAAATGAACACAGTTCACTACTGCAGACCTTAACCACTATTTCTGTGTTTTTTCCAAGAATTGTCTCATTTTAAAAGCATAGCAAGATGTTGTAGCTGGAACTCTCATCCAGATATTTTCCCTGACCTGTTGTTTAATAACCTGATCACTAAATTTAAAAGATTATACTATTTGTGTGTTCCTGGTGTCTTTGCATCACTTACATGGGATGAAGACAGGAGCTTTAGTCTTTGGGTCAATGGTACAAACTCATTTTCCCTGAGAACAGGAGACATAGATTTGAATTTCCCTAAGCTAATTAATGGATTTAAAACCCACAGAAATAGGTGCCTCTTTATATTGGTTCTGAATGGTAACAAGGTGCTGTGCTAATTGATGGATGTAGCGCTGTTTGTGTGATTTTTTTATGCTCCCAGTCTGCTTTCAGAGGCTCATGTTCTCTACACTCTGGATTACAATGAAGTTTAGAAGGGAGAGGTAACTGTAAAATGTTGGCCTGAGAATTGCTAGAGCATTGGAGAGAATAGCAATTTTAAAATCTCTCCCCTGTATTTTAATAGGCGCAGGAAATAGGATTTCTTTCCTATCTTGTTCTTATGCTTCCGTTTCTTATCTATTTCTCTTTCATCTTGACTGAAACCAAAGTCAGGGTTTTAGTTCTTGCAGTGAACCATAGCTTCCAAGCTCAGTGATCTGAAAAATTACTGAAAAAAAAATTTTAGAAAGGAACTTATTAAAATGAACTGAAAGATATTCTTATGTTGAAAAGATGAGGGGTAGAGGGGTGAAGGAAGAGGAAAGAAAAGTGCTATAAATGGGATTGAAGAGAATCTGCAACAAATACAGGAGACTTAGCAATTTTGGATTTAGTGTTACTGCCAAGCATTGTGACTGTAAAGCTATTTTAAGGATTTCTGCATTTTCTACAGTAAGCAGTAGGACAAATAAATGTTTAAAGGAATTCTTTCTCAGTGTTCCAACATTCTGTCAATGATGGTAAATAAAGAACCACTCTGCATAAGACAGAAAATCTTCTACATTTATTGAGGACTGATTTAATGGTCTATAATTAAGTGTAAAATTGAAAAGGAGAAAAATATAATGATGAGCAAAATTTCACAGCTAGGTTTTTCCATTGCCAAATGCTTCAGAAGGCTGCAATTTCACAGCAGGGTTGGTTCCAGGAGTGGAAATTGGACATAAATAATTCCAGACAGTGTAAATGTAAATTTAAAAAAAATTAATTAAGAAGCACATTCTGTCATAATACATTCTCTATTAATAATTATAAAGTAATCACAGAGCTATGGTTTAGAAATCAACTTATTAAAAAAAATCTTTAACTAATTGACTTCAATTGTAAATCTGTGACAAAGAATATTTCAAACAGTTGGTCAGTTCTGGTGTATTATTTCATGATAATTGCACATAAAATGGTTGGGATGTGCTGGCTGCAGGACAAGAAATGTTAAGGCTATTACAAATCAGTTATTTTCAGGTCTGGTATAAATAATCCTGCACTCTGTCTGTGGACACGGACTAATAATGCATTTATGTATTTTTCTATATTTTTTTTGTTATTGTTTTTGATTAGTCTGTGTTTTTCAACAGGAATGTTATCATTAGATCCTACGTGTTAAAGAAAGTTATAGGAAGGAATGACTCTTTTTTTTGTACCCAAATTATCTTTACTTAGGGGATATATTGCATACTAAGGCAGTAAAAGGAAATTGCTGCTCTACATTCATGCAATTGACTTGCAGACATATTTAAGTCTTTGGACTGGCTTTGGGGTAGGTTTATTACAGTGCCAAATCAGCAAGATAAGTGTTTCACTGATGTATTTTTATCACGAGATGTGAGCAGTGTGGGGCCTTTAGAACAGGTAACAAAATGAATAGACACTGTGAAAACACAAGTAAGGCAATCCACCAGAGCCAAGGATGCGCTCAACATGAACACAAGTGCTCTTAAAACAATTTGTGCCAATACCATGTGTGTGGTGCACTCAAATCTCCTGTCAAGCAAAAGGGCTCTGGCACAGAAAAGTGCTGATTATAGGAAATAGCAATTGACACAACTCTGTAGTGTTTGTGTTATTGATGGGACAGAATCATGGCTGGCTCCACTGCTGGGCTGAAGACCAGCCAGCTTAGGAGCCAACCTTATCAACTGGTAGTTAAGTGCCATCAGTATGTCTGAGACTGGAAACATGCAAGAATGAAAACAATACATTCAAGCATACCAATATATCATGAAAAAGGACTCCCAAAGGATAAAGGGTAACTAAAGGTGAGCAAATTTATGAATTTAACTGTTCCATTTAATAACCTTCTACAACATTGTTGTTGTTTTTTTTTAAATTATATTTTAATTAGAGTATTGCACACTTGTGGAGTCCCTTAGAATTTTTTTTAAATAACTAAATGGATCAAAATTATGATTTGAATGGAATGAAGAGCTAAAAAGAAGAGACAGTGAACCAGAAGCTAATAATGCTTTTATGGACACCTTTATGTAAAATCTAGATAAATACTGACAAAATTTTTCAGTGGATGAGCAATTCGGGTAAATCCAAATAACAACAAAAATGTCTTTACAAAATAAATGAATCTTCAAATGCTTTATTGTAACTGCTTCAACATAGGACTTGGGACTTCAGTGATAGACTATATTTTCTGTATATTCCTTCTGCTTATTTATCCTGGATTTTGAGGATGAATTATTTTTATTTAATTATTGTGTTTCCATTATTTTGGTATATAAAGCATATAAAGTAAGTATTTTTAGTATATAAAGTATATCAAGTATATAAAGTAAGTATATTTTAGTATTTATAAAGTAAGCTGAATGCTATTTCCAGCACTATGCAAATATGAGTGGGAGGGACAGTTGTGAAAGGTGATAAAGGTAAGATTATTGAGAACAACAGAAGTGATAGAAGAAAAGTTTTGGGCAATGTTAGTGTCTCAAGGGGACTGCAGAGAGGTTTTCCTAGAGAACCATTATGAAATGAGACAAATTCCATGGATAAGCTTCGTCTTTCCCATCACAGTATCCCCCACAGGCTCAGACAACCATAAGGGCATCACTTTTCACTGGTTGGGACTGTACAAAAAACTAGACAACACCCTAAAGTTAACCACAAATCCTCATTTTTCCACTGTCAGCTTCTTTAAATCTGGCCTTAAAAATACTTACATTTACAGATTTCTAAGTAAACTTTCTAAATATAAATAAGTTTTATATATATACATTTAAGAGGAGGGCAAAATTTAGCTAATGGACTGCCAATGGCTAACAAAATGGCTGATGTGAAAATTCACTGCAAACACTGTCTTTTTTTATTTTTTATTTTTTTTGCTTTGATTCTTGGACTTCAATCAAAGGTGTGGATAAATCCATCATTCGAGAACATGTTCCTGTGTGTCCCAATGGGCACTCATCTGATTTCACAGGCTAGTTCACTCTACAGCACTCTGCTTGTGACTGTAATCTTATTTTGGGTCGTGTCTTAGTGTGACATGTGAAAGAGCCTGATTCCTAGGAATGTGTTGTTTCCACAATCTATACATCTGTGAAATGGTTTATTTATTAATAATTGCATGTGTGTGTATAAATATCTATATCTAGAAATAGATCCCATTTAAATAGAAGCTTGTAGGTTCAGATATCTTCACTTACTTTTCCAACCCTCTAGAGTTTGTTCAAAAATCTAGACGTTATATGATGGAAAAATTACTGTGTGGACAGTAATGGCTCAGTATTTAGTCATATGAACTTCTGTCTAACATAAGCTAGTATATATCTCTAAATTCAAAGTATTAGCAGTTATTATAATCATTATAATGGATGTTGTGTTTTATAAGTACAATTGGGCTTCACATGGATTCACATATAACAACATTGTGTTTAATGAATATAAATGGAATTCCGCTTTAATATGTTATCTGAGAGGAGTCAACATCTCCTGACTTAAAGAAAAGACAGCAGTTTTGTGGCTCGTACATGAAGAAGAAGAATTCAATGCCAGACATAAAATTAAATTATTCAATCAAACTAGTAGAACAATCTTAAGATAAAACCTGGTTGCAGCTATTTACAAAGTCTACAGGCAAACATCTGGCTATGTTTTTGTCCTTCAGGTATGATAAATTTTGCTAAGAACAGCACCATCAAAAATCCCACAAGAGCAAACTGGCCTGGGAGAAAACTAGAAGGTAAGAGAAAAACATCTTTATTTATTCATCTTATCTTGACTTTTTCTGACACTAGGTTTGCTTGAAATGAAATAGTTTGGAAGTGAATTCTGCTTAGTGCTTGCCTTAAAAATTATTTTGTTCTGTGTAGTTTTTTAGTATTTTCTGATAAAAGGAAAATGTACAAGTACTTTCCAATAATTGATGTCAGTTAGCATTCAGTGTACTGGGGCTGTGATTAGTGATCCCACTTAAAACCTCAAAATTTATCTCAGATAACAGATATATTTCTTACTTTCTAAAAGGAATGGGTATTGTGTGCAGGCAAGAGACTGCCTGTTGTTGCAGACACATTAAGGACGATCATAGTAGAATCCGAAATCCATTTTTCCTTTCCATGGAGTGCACCATGTATTTGTACTCTATTTACCTTCTATATAAAATGGAAGTGAATATAGTGAAACTCTGGTTCAGGCTACAAGATTTTGAACTGGAAAGTGCACAAAACAGGCAAAATATTTGAAAACAAAGTGCTGAAGCTCTGGGAAGCATGTACAGAGCAAGTAGACCTCAAGGTCAAATTCAGACAGTCCATTCTAGATCTCAGTATGGAAGCTGAAGAGGGTTTTGCCCTGAGGCATTGCTTGCTGGCTAGAGTTGACTGGCCCTTTCCATCTCAAGATGGAAGGACTGTTTGAGCTCTCCAAATTTTCCATGCTGTCTGTTCATACTTGGTTGATTTTGTATGAAGTGGATCAGAGTGTATTTTCATTGTCTTTTCTACCAGGATAGCACCTCACTAAAGTGGTAGTGCATACCTGGAGGAGGACCGTGTTATTGTGGTGGTGAAATATCCAAGGGAGTTTTATTTTGATCCAAAATTTTGTCATTTTTTTGGTAGTTAAAAAATAAATGTTTTGAATATCACATTCAATCCATTCACAATTTTTCAGTTCTCTTGTTTGCGTCAGAGGTACTAATGTATTTTTAAAAGCTAGCAATTCTCCTTCATTCCCCTGTGGAATCTTTCTAACTGGTCTAAAATAAATTAGTAAATACCTGCTTGAGGCAGACATTCAGAGTGCAGGCTTTCAGCATCACTTGTTGCAAGCAGTGATCAGTAAGAGAAAACACCAATTGACTGTTTGAGGTGAGGGGTAACCAGCTATAGTTTCAATAGTTTTGATAAGTAGGTGGAGCTAGAACAGATATTGGATACGTTTGTCCTCTGGAGATCTGTTTTAAATTCATGATTTATTTTTCCTTTGCATAGATTTAAACACAGAGGATGGAATAAGTAGTTTCATCTGATGTCTGTTGTAAAAGCTAATGAGAGCTAATCAACCTAAACCTGGAATGTTCAGGCCGATTGTCAGGAAAGTGTTTTCTGACAGTGACATGTATTTTGCTTTTGGATTGTCCCAAAAAACTGAAAATAGCTAAAGCCAAGCTTCTTGGTTCATATTGCCAAGTTAAGGAAGGTTAAGAAAGTACATTCTGTAGAACAGCCACATAAAGCAGGAAAAGGAAATGATGATCTGAGAATCCTCTTCATCTTCTATTGCTGTGATTCTATTTTCCACCTTTATTTAATTTAGAGACTGTTCAGTTCTTCATGTATTTTGATGCATTTTCTTCATTAACAGGGCAATATGAGAGTCTCTAACACAAAAGAAAGAAAGAAAAAGAGTAGCAGCAAGAAAAGACCTCTCAAGTTACTAATTAATCATAGTGTGAGTTTTCTTCCAATGCACTTTCTTTCCAACTGCTGACATATGGTGCTCACATAACCAGCTGATTACCAGTATCACACCCATACATCTGCCTGTCAGATAGGTCTTTTGCTTTTGTAAGCTAGCTGGTGGCCTGGATTCTGTGAGGCAGTGATGAAGATAAAGGTCATCCAGAGGGACCACATGGGTTTAGGAAAGGAAAGGCAGAGAAGAGGAAGAATCCACTTAATCCTCCCTTCTCATATTCAGTCCATTATTGTCATGTTTTAGGGGCAGATGTGCAAGCTGGGAAGTTTTCCAAATTCATTTTTCAGAACATTAGGTGCTCTCAACATTAGGCACACTAAGCAAATCCCTCTTTGTAACAATTTTGCCACCAGCACTGAAGATGAGCTGCTTTCAGGATGAAAATAGATGGCTAAGAACTTGGGCCAAACCAAGAAATTTGGAGATAAATTTACTTAGAAAACTTTTTAGCTGGTTTTCACACCCTCTCTGGTCTACTTAGAGTTCTTCAAGCCTTTGAGCACTTACATAAAAGCTCTTTTTATGGACTGTTTCTCATGGACTGTTTCTGAAAAAATAAGAAAAAACCAAAACATTGTACACGACAAGAGGCTGACAAATGTTTCTAGCAAAAATCTATGTATTAGACAATGACTCACATACCCCAAGCTATTGATCTGGTCACAGAGCTTCTAAATATCCAGGCATTGCTATTTAACCATGTTATTTTTTTATTTCATTTAGGTTCTTCCTGCAGTTTTGAATAGCCTAGAGAGTGATTTGTATTCCTAGTAAAGAGGAAAAAATTTTTGAAGATTAAAAAGAAGTATTGATTCTGCCTTTCATTCAGCAATCTCAGTTTTTGCTTTTCCTTCCTACTGCTTTCATGAGACTCCTAGTGGAGTTTGGTTTCTTACTGCAGTCCTTGAGTTAGACTCCCCTCTGTCTGCAGTAGCTCAGATATGCTGGAATTCAACAGCGTTCAATTGTTTTCCTGTGCTTTTAACTAATAAATTGGAGAGACTGGATTGTAAATCACATGGTTCTTCTATTTATTTTTAAGTCTGCCTTATTTAATATTATCTATATCTACAGGGAAACAGTGCAGAAGAATGGTTAGTTAGATTAATAAATTTTTGTTAGGTTTTTTTTGACAAGGATTTGAAAATGTAGTGTTTGCAATGAAGGTGAGGGAAAGAAAGACAGATGGACAAGCTTGGAGTTAAGGCTTAACCCTACTCCTGAGTGGTTCAGACTGTGAGCATGCCCAGGTGGGGGATAGATTGTAGATGCCTTTGTCTTTCACAGGTTAACACAATGTTGACTTGATTTCTCCAGTAGTGGTTGTACATATCTTTTGTTTTCTATACAATTAATCTTCTACATCCTTTCAACTAAAGGAGCAAAATTAGCTTTTAAAACCTCAGTGATTTTATAATTGTGATGAATATACCTGAAGGGACATATGGGGATTCTAAATCATCATAATCATAAATCACACTTCCAATGATGGGTCATTCACAACTTCTGTGGGCAACCTGTTGGAGTGTCTCAATACCTTAATTAAAAAAACCCAACAAACCAAACCACAAAAGTCTTCCTAATGTCTAATCTAAGTCTGTTCTTTTGGTTTAAAACTGTTGCCCTTTGTCCTGTCAGTAGAATTCTGGTAAATTATGTATGTACATGCACACACACACACACACACATACATACATACATACATATATATATATATATATATGTGAGTGTGTGTGTGTGTTTATATATCTATATATCTGTGTATCTATATATATCTTTTTAATAAACCCCCTTTATATACTAAAAGGTCACCATAAGGTCACCCTGGAGCCTCTCTCCTCCTGGCTGAACAATCCCCAGAAAATGACCTATTAATATACCCACAGAAGGCTAGATGTTTCCATTAAACAACCTTTCATTATTTGAGAACCTTACCAGTCTAGTAGAGAATCTATGTGTCTTTGCATCAGTAATCTCAGTAGTGCCCAGAACTTGTTGATTTATTCCTGTACTTTCAAGTTAATGACATGACTAAACATTGGTTAAATGTGAACTATGTTCAGCAGAGGGAACAATGGTATTATATTCAAATATTTCTCCACAATAAATTTAACCCATCTATTGGCCTCTTAATAGTGACCACTGTATAAAATAATTAAGAGAGGATTCAACAGAGGTCTCAACAGTAATGAAAAAGATTCTCTGTGTTTTATAACTGGATCACATTAAAGGCTTGTACTCACAGCATCTCTAATAATTCCCAGAGCTGAAACAGGTCCATTCCAACAAGTCTAAAGGGGATGGATTCTATGTTTACATGACTGCATATGCAAAAAAGCTTTGTAGTCCTCTAAGGCTCTTTAGCTTAACTAATTAAACAGGGATTTTGCTGCTTGTCAGAAAATCAGTGGTGTCTCATGGACAGAAGCAGCTATGGAAAACTCTTCAGTACATGTAACTGCCCTGAGCAAGAGAAAAGGGAGATGGGGAATTGAGCTGGGGGGACTCCAGCCACAAGATATAGAATTAATTCCCCTAGGATGAGGATAGCCTCAAACATAATTGATTACAGCCTCCAGCTTGTGGCATATTTTATTTACTGTATAATTTCTATTACAGGAGTACAAGAATATGCATGAAAAAAAAACCAGGAATAAAACCAAATGAAAATTAAGACAGTGTGAATGCATTTTTTTCCCTGGGAAGGTGGTATGAGGAGAAGTGAGCCATGTGTAGAAGATGTTAGAAACTGTGCTTTCATGCTGTAGTAAAAGGCACAGCTGAAGCTGTTTCACTGTGTCCAACAAATGGAAGTGATGGATGTGGATTTACACACAAGGCAAATTAGCTGTTGTCCACAGCTGAGTTAAACCTTTAGTGCATTTAGTACCACAGCACTGTGTGCAGTTCAATCATATATACAGAATTAAGGTCCAAAATGCTGTTCTGAGGTATATATCCATAAAGTTATCACTGTTAGGTACTCATTTTCCCCCTAATGCTCAGGGAGCAGGTCATGACAGACCCACATTTTCAGTAATCAGTTCTGAGGAGAGCTTCCATAAATATCTAGAAGGGAATGATGTGGGAAGAGTTTGGTGTAAATAGTGTGATCAGTAAATAGTGGGCTAACTCAGAATAGGTGTTATTTTGTCTTCCTTTTTCTAAACATGAATTTGTTTAGGATGTGAGTCAGCTATTAAGAAACCACCAAAATAACCAAAAACAAAACGAAAAAGCCACCAAAAATCCCCCACAAAACAAACAAAAAACCCCACAACAAACAAACAAAAAAAAAAACAAACCGGAAAAAAACAAAAAAAGAGAGACAGAAAACTACTGCTTCACTACTTCAAATAGTCTAATAGTCTAATGGCTAAATGATCCAAATTTGGGAATGCAAGTTCAGATTCCTTAATGAGAGTAAGGACTTGAATTATATAGTTTATACCCTCAGGATTTTATACCAACCTATTTGACTACAGCTGGCAATTCTGGGTGTTTCACTTCATTTAGCTTTAGACATTCTACATCTAGGCAAAATTTTAAGCAAATTTTTCGGTGTTCTTCTACTTAAAGGACCTAAAGAGAGATTCAAGTGACTCATTTCAAATTCAGGTAAGACATGAAGAAAAATAAGTTGTTTTTTTGTTGTTGTTAGAGTGAATAAACCCTGGTATAGTTGCTCTGAAGGGAAGTGGAATCTCTGTGCTTGAATAAATTCAAACCCCAATTGGAATGCTACCTTGCACTTGTTTTTTTTTTTTTTCTGTAGAATGTACTCACTTTAGTTTTAGTTTCTTAACACAGATGAGATGAATCTCAGCTGATATCAGCTTTACCTGGAAGCCAGACTGGCATGCTGAGTGATAGACAGAGGTGGAGGAAAATTGGTAGGTGTATGGTGAAGCAAAGAACACAGATTGAGCCCATCTTAGACAGAAAATTAACTAAAGTCTTCTGACATCAACCTACAGCATTCTCATAGCAGAACTGCACTTCCACATGTATTGTGTTAACACATGGCTTTCAATCAGAAGCCTTAATATGAATGTTGTGTACAGGAATAAATCATATGCACTTGGGAATGGCACAAGGAAAGACATGTACAGCAAAATGACTTGCAGTTGTTTCAGAACTGAAACATGATAATTACACACTCATGATCATGACAGATACATCACAATCAAACATTTTCTCTTCTTCCTTGGTATTCTGACTAGATGGGATTTCATAAGTAAGAGACCTTTTCCATATCTGACAGTTCTTATTATATTCTTCTACAAGGCAATTAATTCAGACTGAAATCAGAAAAAAATTAAAATTTGATATTTAAAAAAGGGAGAAAGATAATGCTGCTGATTCTATATTATGTATCATGTCTATTTTGACTGTAGCAAGGTATAATTTCTACAAGAATGATGAGTAAAAATGATTACCAAAATTACTGTTTACGCTTCTAAGGATGTTCAAGAATAGATTTAGTAGAAATTCTCATATAATTGTCTTTTTAAGGCTTTTCTTTCTTTAATGACATACAAATGATATTGTTATTTTACTTTCTTGAATTATATAAAATATAAATAAATTTGAGAAGTGGATTTAGATCACATCTCCAGCTTAATGCATATATAACTATTTGAAGGAGCAGAGGAACCTAAATGAGAATTGTGTGTTTCTCCCTTTGAACATGAAAGATAATACCTTGAATGAGGACAGAAATGTTGAGCAGGCAAAACTAGATATACATTGTATTGAAGCACTCTGAAAAGGCCAGATATTTTGCTTAGCTATTTGGAATCTTACTTTAAAATCTAAAATAGTAATGTAAAATAATATTTTTTTTTTGTTTTTTGTTGTGGTGGAAGCTTCCATTTATACACAGTAAATCCAGTTTTCAGATTGTTTTGTGGATCTAAAACTTGTTGTTTAATGAAGTTAATAGCCCTAAAATCTTCTCATTTTTGCTTTTAAAATAAGAAAATCAAACATATTTTGTCTGCTGCAGGACTCACCTCCCATGAAGCTGATAAATAGCACAGCTGTTTTATATCTCTGAAAAGCAGGACAGGTATTCTGTGATTGACTTTCCATACAGAACAAGTGCACTCAAAGTTTCACTCATCTCTTGACTCTGCCATTCCCTGCATGGCTTAGGGTAACTCACTAGGCCCTATCTGGGACCTAAAATAATTACCCAATCTCTTCAGAGTTTTGTGTGGCTTCCTGAATTAAGATGAAGGAAACAACACTATGATATTGCAGAGGTCTATTATCATCTTAATAAAATGGACAAATATTGCTTTAGGGATTCTGTACCCCCTGCTCCTCTTTTTCCAGGAAAGCTTGCTCAAGCCACACCAAACTCTGATGATCTGCTGCTGCATATCCTGGCCATGCACATCCAAAAATAACATGGCAGTGACTGCATTCAGTGGATGATTGTTGACCTTTCCTGAATCACTTCCCTAATGTTTGGTATTTATGCTTTTAATTTAATAGATAGTACAATGTTCCTACTTTTTCTAGTAATAAAGTGTACCTTTTCAGGCATGGTAACAAGTACTAGAGAATTAAAGTGATTTTATTACTAGCAGTCCTACAGTCCTTGGTACCCTGAGAGCCAAAGAAGGTGAAAAGGAATTGAATATATCGGTGATACTTTTTATAAAGCATCTTTCCAAATGTTTCAAATTAAGTTTTTGGATTTAAACTAAGAATCCTCTAAGTGGGAAAGACATTCTTATTGGCATCAAAAAATTTCTGGCAACTGTATTTAGGTAGAAAGAGAAGTGAATTTTATTTATCTCAGATAAATGTTAGTAGACACTGAGAGTCCTCTGTAGGAGAGAAGTGGTTTATTTTTAACCTGAGAGAAAGCTCATTAATGTATATAGATTTTTTTTTATTGTAGATGGTTATCTTGATAAGAGATTTATGGATAGATGTTACAGGGAAAAAAATGGAACTAAAAATTTCTGGTTTTCATTCAGAGTTAGGAGATAGATCCTAATTAGCCACAAGGGCTCAGTGCCTGTGAACAGTCCAGAGGATACCCCTGTAATGCAAGATCTCGAAGTAATTAATGCTGCCATTGAGAAACATGGTGCCAGACCAGTTCTCCCTGCTGAATTTCAAGAAGCAGATGAGATGAGTCATTGCTGTGAATAGAAATCATTGATATCACCACATGCACTCCCACATATATAGGAATTAATCTGTCATTTGATTTGCTCATCATTAAGGCTCACATACTTGCTCAGCAATGGTAAAAACTTCCGAGGGCTGGACATGGGAACAAATTACACCTTGTACCATTTTGCCTGCTTTTTATTAACCTGTTTGTCCTTTCAATCCCATTTTATAATTTCAGAGACCTTTAAAACATTAATGAACCTTAGAAAAGCAGATCCTGCTTAGCACACATCAATTCACAGTGATTTAGGCCATTAATCCAGATTTAGAATATTTATCTCTCTCTCCTTTTACACCTAATGAACAGGAATAAATTACAGGGAATCTGTAGACATATGTGACACGTCCACATGCGTGTATGTAGAAATATTATACCAGTTTAAAAAAATATGCATCCCTATGGTATCTTCTTCAGAAATGTTTTTAATAAAATACCATGAACTATTATCCAAAAAGACTGTCAACTTGGAATATCTCTTTTAAGAATATAACTCTTGACTTAGCACAGATGCCTTTTTGTGACAAAGTGAAAGCTGGCTTTGGATATCCAATATCTCCTAACATTTCTTATTCCATCTGGCAATGAAATGAGCCTGAGAAAAAATAATATTAGCTCAGATTTTGGTTATGCATTTTTGGGGAATAAAATGGTACACAGTGGTCCTGCATTAATCAATGGTATAAGTAGGAATTAAAATACAAGTGTTCTAGACAGGCTTCTGAATCTACAACTAGTTATGATATTTTCTTCCACAGCAAACTGAGCAAGTCCTATTTTCTGTCTACAGATGATAAGAAGGATGCAAGTCTTGCATGAAGACCAGCCTGTGGTCATGTATTTAGAATGTGCTAGTAGGGAAATACAGGATGTCTTTCTGCTTGTGCCTTTCCCCAGGAAAGTACCATTTGGGAGATCCTGATGAGGGGTGGTAACGAGGCTTGCTTACACTCAAGGTGCCCTTAGCAATTCCCATTTTGTGGCACTTGTTATGTTTCTGGTGGCTGAATGGCAGCTGAGGTACAGCTCAGCTCCTGATGAAACAGTCTGAGCTGGCTGATGTAGAGATCAGTTAGAAAAAGTGATTGTGGTGTGTGGTGAGGGACTTTTCAGTCATGAATTGATAGAACAGTTGAGATTGGAAGGCATCTCTGAAAGTCATGGTGCCCAACCCTGCTGCTCAATCGGGGCCACCTAGATCTGGTTGCCCAGGACCTGGCTCTTGAATACATCCAAGGAGGAAAACTCCCCCACCTCTTCACTTCCCTGGGCAATCAGTGCCAGCACCCAATCACAGTGAAAAAGTGTTTCCCAGCATTCAGAGGGAACCTCCTGTGTTTCACAATGTGCTGAGCCCTCTCTGTGTGCTTTTATCCAGAATCCATGTCGGGTTTTTTAGGCAGAGAAGAAAGCACATTGGTTACATGAGTTACACTTTGAAAGAAGGACTCATGGTAGTTTTGTGTATTGGTGTAAGCTTCACTTTAAAATAGCCTGATTACTAGACTAAGGTAAGGTTAAAAACAATCCAAGACCTTAAAATAATGTCAGATCTCTTAGTATTGTTATGGAAAACCTGGAACTTTCAAAATATGTGTTGGTGAAACTGATTAATTTGAATTGATCCATCTCACATTAGTCCTCTGCAGAACGACTCAGGTACTTCAGTACCCAGAGATATTTCTACACTAGGCACCCCACATGTCGATAACAGTCCTGCTATTGATTCAAAAAGGCTGTAAATGCTAACCTCTGAATTGCTGCTGTTGTGATCAGTACCTGAGCTAGCTAAAGGCAGCAGATGTAGCTAACTTCACTGCAGTCCTTTGGATTCTGTGGCAGACCCACCTTTAAAATACCAAGCTTTTACTTAGACACTGGAACTGAAATGTAAAACCCAACTAACACAGAACAATACCAGCCAGCACTGCTCCTTATAAAACTGATATTAGGGTAGGGAAAGTTGTGATCCATTATAGTGCTCTGACTCAATTTGGTTAGGAAAGAGTTAAAAACATTCAGTGCACTGTGATGGTGAGTGCTGCTCCAAAAGTCACAGGGCCCCTCCTGGCAGCATCATGTTCATGCTTTGGTCAGACTTAGCCTTTATAAAACCTCCATTTTTGAGGTGCAGTGTGGCTGCATTTTGGAAGTGATGCTGATGAATTCTGGCTGCCTTCAGCTGAGGAGTTTGATCCGTGCACCTCTCCTGTGCTCCACCATGTGTCTCACTGAGGACAGTGGATATGATTTATACAGTCCAAGTTCACAGACAGAGATATTTTGTGATGGGGAAGATAACTACCCACAATTTTTAAGCCCAGCCACTCATGAATAAAGCCAAAAGACTTTGAAATTTTTTTTCTTATTTTTCTATTTTTCTCTCCCAATTCTTTAACTGGAAGATTTTCTTTTTGGGATAAACTTTCTGGGGATAGGCAGAAGTAACAAACACTTATCAAAGACACTGTAAGGCTTTTAATTAATTAAGAAGAAAGGATATATTAGAGAAATATCCTCCTGGATGTGTAAAAAGGGAACTGCAAACCAAAGCATTTTCCATATTATAAAGTAGTCTTACAAAAGATCTAAATGGTATATATTTTTCAAAATGCCTAGGCTTTTAAGGAGTTTTTAATTCCCAAAGGAGTAAAATAAAAAATCCATCAGTGACAATGAGATATGGAGTGTATGCCTCCAGCCAAGAGGTGATACTTTCCCAAATCCCTGGAGCCTGTGAGCTTATGTTGAGAAATACTGCTGTTTGTTTGCTGGGTACATCCAAACCTGGATCAGAGGGGACAGTGGAGCTGGAGTCACCAGGTACTGCTATTCATTATTTGGCTTGCTCACTTCCAATAAATAAAGAAATATGACTGACCTGTGACAGTTGCAGTGAAAACTCAGAGTGCATGTCAGAAATGTGATAGAATCCCGATTCAATAACACACTGCACATGGTTCACAAATTTCAATGGGAATGTTGCCCCAGTCAGCTCTTTGCAGAGTTCTTTAAATGCTGTAATTCCAGTAAAACCCACTTTTTACTATCTTATGGCCACATTTACAAAATATCCCCTAGGTTTTGTAAACTCAAAAAAGAGGAAAACAAAAGCTTTGACAGCTGGTGTCAGAAAACATCCCCACCTGTACTTCATCCTCAGAAAATCATAGTCTGCACACTCAAATGGTAGGACTATTATAACATACTTTATTACTCTCTTGAGTGGTGTAACTTTACTGAAACATTCTGCTTCCAGGCATCTTCCACAAAAATGCACCTGAATAAAAGACAGTGCATTTAGTTTCTCTACTTTTACATTATAATCATATCTATAGTGAAATAGAACATTGCCTGAAAGAAATAATACAAATATAGCAGAAAACAATGAACCAAATCGACCTTGCTTTATTTCATACAAGTTTCTAATATATATATAGTTTCTAATATATATATATATATATATATATATATATATATATATATATATATATATATTTCATACAAGTTTCCAGTCTAAAAAAGTTAAAATGTTTGAGCAAATAAAATTTACATCAACTTCTTCAAGAAGGATCTTAACAGTACCTGTCTTGTTTGTATTTAAGTTTTCTTGGCTGTGTTTTAATTGTTAGCTTTATTTATTTTCTAATTTGGGAATGAAAACTATAATTCCCTCATTTTTGTACTTCCAGAAGGTTTCCCACTGAAATATTTTCCTTGTTTGGTAACCCTATATCAAAAGGTCCTGTAGTCAGCAGTTAAAAGAATACCTACAGCACCATAAAAAGAGGTTTAGTTTATGTGATATGAACAAAATATAAAATTTCAGCTTACTTTTAAGTGCATGCAATTTTATTTCTTCTAGGGATCTGTTGACACTATTAAAAAAAAATACAGAACCAGATATATTTTTCCACCATCAACGTGATGGAAAGAAGACCATGATAATGACTTTGCCTCTAGTCTTAAAAAGTCCTGCCTCATGAAACTATAAATTTGAGGTTGAAGTGTTTTTTCTGATGATAAGTTATACCTAATGAGTTTATAGGCACTGGTCTGTCTTCTGCAGACCAGCAGTTGCCCAACCCAAACTTTTCATGATACTTACACAAATTAAACATTAATTCATTATTTTTTTGTATAAGTAGTGCTAAATAATGTAGAAACCCTAATATATCTTTTTTTACACACAGTTAATTTTCTTAGAACAATAAATATTTCATTATTGAACAGTAGCATCTTTTTAACATTTTAAAATTTTACACTGATGATTTCATTATCAGTCACTCAACTATCTTATAGTATCTTTCAATCTAACATTTTTTGTATAAATTGTTTAAAAAGTCATTCTCTTTCTGGATGCAGATTGATTTTCAGCTAATTGGGATGCTATAAATATATCCCAATATATAGTGTTTATCATTGTGACTAGGCTCAACCTACCACACAAGCCTTACACCATGCACAGTTCTACACTTTTTGACAGCAGTCTCTACAATTCTAGGAATGAAGAAAAGAGTGTAACTGTTGAAGAACTAAAAAGGTGCATTATTCAGAAAAAAAAACAGCCATGTGTAAATATCTAAATGAACACAAAATAATCTGGAGAGTTTCAGCCAGATGGCTGCAAGCTTGAGGGCAGAACAGCCATTCTACTTTCCTCTGGAACAGGGGAATATTTACTTTGTCACACCCATTACAGTAATTTACATCCATTAGTACAAGACAATTTAAAAGACACTTAAAAATTCAGATAATGCTGTCCACAGGCTAATGGCATTAGGAATAGTATTTATAGAATAATATCCCCAAATTTATTGTTCACATGTCACACCGTAGGTGAAAGGTTCTGGACAGAACTAAAAATTATGTTTTATTACAGATTAATCACAACTAAATTAATCAGGCTCTGGGAATAAAAGCTCAAAATTCTGAGTGTTATTATTTAATGTCTCATGTAGGTAAAATTAAAACTACTTGAAGCTTATGGATATCCATTTTGAAGGCTACAAACCAGTTGGAGAGAAACCAGAGAATCATATGAATATTCAGAGCTTTAGGAGATGTGACTTAGTACAGCTGTATTACCTAGAGAAGACAGGCAGGAATGAATAATGTTAATGGACTTCAAGTGCAGAAAATTTGGCTGCAGACAGAGAGAGGATAAAGTGGTCTTCATAATTACCAAGCATACTACAAGAAGTAATGGGGTCGTATTTCAACGGAGGAGAATCAGATTAAAGATTTAAGCCCTTTTCTTACCCTTGCAGTAATAGGGGAACAGTGGAACAGACTTTTGGGGGAGATTGTAGCATTTCCATCAATGGAATATGTTAGGAACAGCCTAAGAATACATCTATTTTTAGTTTACTGTGGGTCATCTTCCAGGGGAGAAGGAACTGATTTCAAAATGTGTTCTGTGATATAGTTCAGACATATATATCAAAGGCCTACATGGTGTTCAGAGTAAATTTTACCATAAAGAGGAAGATGCCAAAGAAGACCCTTGGATTTTTTAGATTCTCAAGGACCACCTCAACTCATATCTACGTTGTAGATCTACTTAAAGTAAGAGTTTCTGGCAACAGTTAATGGCTGAAAAGGTAATATGACAAAAGGTGTATAGCAGAAAACCATTCCTGCTTTTACTGCTACATTTTTTTTTGCATTATCAGGTTGATTTTTCTCATAAAAACATCAAAAATCATTAGCCAGACTGAAAAGAAACACCAATCTTCTTATAAAACTTACCCCCATGTTTTTTTAGCAGAGGGCAGGGGTGTAGGATGGGTGGGGGAAATAATCTTGAGAATATATGCAGTGAATTGATCAATTTCAGTTTTGATGTCTTTTTTTTTTTATTTTTTTTTTTTCTCACTGAATAGTAAGGTATTTAATTTGGGTAACTATTCAGCAAAAAAATATAACTTGACTGGAGGTACCTTGCAAAATCCGTCTATCCAAACTAAAAACAACTACAATAAAGGAACTGCTTTCTAAATATGGAAACCTTTTCTCCACTAGAATAGAATCATAGAATCAAGGACCATTTTGTTTCAACATCCCTGGCATGGGCAGGGGTGGCCTTTCACTGGACCAGGTTGCTCCAAGCCCCATCCAACCTGGCCTTGAACACTTCCAGGGATGGGGCATCCACGACTTCTCTGGGGAACCTGTGCCAGTGCTTCACCACCCTCTGAGTAAATAACTCCTTCCTAACATCTAATCTGCACCTGTCCTCTTTCAGTTTAAAATCATTCCACCTTGTCCTGTCACAGTCTGCCCATATAAAATGTCCATTTCCCTCCTTTTATAATTCTTTTTAGGTACTGTGAGGAGAAATAAGCTGTCCCCAGAATCTTCTCTTCCCCACGGTGAACAACCCCAGATAATGCCCTCGCACCTGCTCCTTCATGGAAGACTATTGAATATTCCAATATGAATTGAAAATCATCTGTTTCAATCATCCAAGCTGCATACACCTCTCAGCAGATGTGTATATGAGCTTTTATGACTACTGGGTTTCTCCAGTGACTGGAAATGCACATTGCCTGGTCTCTGGCAATCTACAAAATGGCTGTGGTTTTTTTAACCTCCAGTTCAATAGTGACAGCTGCTTTTGACTGCAAGTTAAGAAAAATATTGAGTCCTTTAGATGTAACTTGATACAGATGTTTTCAGTTCTACAATTAGTGATAACTGTGTCCCACCTTTTGTGCAAGTAAATTAATACAAAGGTCCTCTTTTATCGTAGATTTCTGAAAAGCAGCAGGTTACATATATTGAGAATTAATATTATTATAAGCCTCCACCATAAGAGATAAGAGGATCTTTGGAAAGAAAATTACTATAGTGATTACCTGTGTACAAGAGAACAGGGTACTGATCAATACTATTCAGCACACTCCACAGTCGATATACAGAAGGTAAAAAGAATTAGGAAAGAGAAAAAGAGTACAAAAGTTTACAACTAAGCTTTATTATATTGACTGCAGAAAAGAGAAATTAAGCAGCTATTAAAAAGCCCCAAAACTGAACAAAACCAAATAAACAACAAAAAACAAAACTCAGCTGCTTATATCTTTTTTTTTGTCCTTTTCAGGTAAAATATGACTTCATAATTAATGTTTATAAATCACATGCAGTGTGATGAAAAGCACCCACAAGTTTCTGAAACTTTACTATTCCTGCACACACAGGAACACTGAAGTCTTAAGATATGAGAACGCTCTATAGGTCTGACACCTTCTTCGTGGTGAAAAGATTTTTGTGATTTGTCAAAAAAAGTGAACCTTTCCATGGGAACACTATAGTTTCCTGGAAACTTTCTGAGTGGATCTGTGCTTGTCAGTGGCAGTGTGACACCAGAGGAGAAGGAACATGGCAGGGGAACAAGCAGCCTTGCCCTGAAGGATCTGGTATAAGATTAGTATTTCCAGCCTGGATCACAAATATAAGGAAATTGGATGCATGCCTTCCAGCTTCCTCAACCTCTAATTTACTAATCAGCCTGGAAAGGGGACTTCTTTTTCTTCAATATCTTGTTTATCTTATAAAAATGTATGTTTCTCTTAGCTTTTGCCCTAGTTAGACAGTGATACAGGATGAAGGTTTCCAAGTACCTGGATGCTTATTTGGATGTGTGTTCAACATCAACCATAGAACCAGACATTTTCATCTTAGAATCATGTTTCTGGTTGTGCTGGTTTTGTCTGGGTGGAGTTAACAGCTAGAGTAAAGCTGTGTTTTAGATTTGTGTTTGAAAATGTATTAACTACACAGGGATGTTTTTGGTACTGCTGGGCAGTGCTCACAGAGCATCACAGCCTCTTCTGCTCCTCCCCACCCCAGCAGGCTGGGGGTGCACAAGGAATTGGGAGGGGACACAGCCAGGACAGCTGGCCCTGACTGAGACACAGAGTATTCCACGCTGTATGGTGCTCATCATATAGAGCTGGGGGAAGAAGAAGGAAGGAAGGAAGGAGGTGTTTGAACAGAACAGAACCAGAACAATGGTGTTTGTCTTTCCAAGTCACTGCTACTTGTGATGGAGCCCTGCCCTCCTGGGAATGGCTGAATGCCTGCTTGCCCATGGGAAGTGGGGAATAACCTTGATTTCTTTGCTTGTGTGTGTGGCCTTTGTTTTACCTATTAAACTGCTTTATATCAACCCATGAATTTTCTTGCTTTTACCCTTTCAGTGCTCTCCTACATCCCACTGGGGGGCAGGGAGTCAATGGCTGTGCACAGATGAGTTTCTGACTGGGGTTAAACCATGACAACTGGGATGAAAGTAAAATAGAACTGGGACATGATACCAGTTGCTAACAGCATACACATTCAAATATTCATGCATGCAGGCACACATTCCTGAGCAAATTGAATTGTTCTCTGCAGTTTGAAACAGATTAATATATTTTTCTGTTCTTAAAATTCTTTCCGGGATTTGTGAAGAAAGTTATAAACTTAAGGCCTTTGGGAGAAGCATAATTACAGAATTCAAAGCTAAATAAATAGATGTTAACAATATCTTTTTATTCTCAGGCTCAGTCTCTTTCTAGAGGCTGTATTTATGGGGCACAAAGTATCCCTGTTTTCTTTAGTTTTGATTGATTTGCATTTACTGCTTGAAGCAATCAGTAGTTTTTGGACACTTAGCATTTCTTGTGAACTCAGAAAACTGAAAAAAAAAAAACTTACTCAAAGTTTGACTTTAGTAATATTGCAGCACCTAGTCTGAAGAAATGTGTTGTTGCACAATGTGTTGATTTGATATCATGACTTCAGAAAGTATTAAAATTAAACCTTTATGAGAAAAATCTGGTCACCAAAAGTGAGTGGATAGGTAAATAAATTTCAGTGAGTCACATGCTGTGTTCTCAAGTGGCAACACTTTGGAAGGCACCAGAAAAGAGATAAGGAGATAACACATAATTGTGGATCCCTCATTCCATCTGTGACTGAGCAGAGCCCAGGGATATTCATTGCAATGTGCTGACCTTACCAGCAGCTAATGATACCTGGACACAGGTAAATGCTGCTGTTCAAAGGTGAGTGAGTGGCAAAGGCCATGTGAGCACCTGATATTCTGAATCTCAGGTGAAAGGAAATGATAATTGCGAAGCACACCGTCAGACACAGCCTGATGCTCACATACCAGGCGAATTTTAGATGCTCCTCAGTTGGGAGACATCAATACTAGATATCAATAACTGGCTGATTTCCAGAAAATATTAAATGTTTCACCACCTTTCCATTTCTCCTCACCATACTAACGTTATCTGTCTTCGGTGCTTTTAACTTTGAGTCACTTATTGATATGAACTCTCTATGAACTTCAAGTCTCCAACTTTCTGGAGTCTTGGCATGACTCAGCCTAAGACATTTTTGCTTCAAGCCACTAAGTAAATATAGTTTAAGCAATGCTTAAATGCCAGTGATGAGACTGACACAATGGTCTGACTATGCCAAATAGAAACTTTTGGTAGAGATTTGTGGATCCTTCACTATGACTTTACTTCAGTAAAAAGGCAAGAGGAGGAAATTATCATTACCTAAACACAAGGTAAAGAAGGCATCACCATCAGGAAAGCTTTTCATACCTAAAGCATGATACAGGAATCTCAGTCCAATATGCCATTTCACCTTCAGCCTTATTATTTAAACTATGTTAAAAATTCTCCTTTTTTACCTGGCCCATTTCAATATACCTACAGCTGTGCAAAATTTTGTATGCCCCACCAGTTAGAGATTAGTTTCCTGTAGCTCTCTCCTGTTTGATTTCTCCTGTGCATAATTAGATAACTACTTTCACATTTCAGCCTTAGCCAAAGGGTGGATGGAGAACGATAATTTGAATTTTTTCTTTTTTTTTTCTTTTTTTTAATCATTTAGCCATTTTCAGGCAGTGATTATCACCAAGGCCTCCAGACATTTCTCAGGTTTAACTGAAATTAGCTAGTAGGTTCAAAAATTACTGTGGTTGGCTGGGAAAAAAGCCTGACAGAACAGGCAGGCAGTCAGACCACCACAACTACAGATGTGTGAGGAAGCAACACAGTTCTTGTCCGTAGCCAACTACAGGAAGGAGTTATAACCAAGGAGGTTAAATGTGATTTAATTGAATTAAACAGATTAATGAGAGATTCAGCCTCTGTGTTCAGACAAATGAAAGTCATATACATGGTTATGGTAATTTTTTTTTCTCTGCACTGTTTTGTTGGTGACTTGGTTTGTGTTTTGGATTTGGAAATGAGCATTAAGAATTTCTAATCATCCAGCTAAACATTCATTGCCATGAAATACACTAGTAATGTGCCCAGAGGGGAAAAAACCCCCTGTAAATTAAAGAAATATATATGATTGTATCACTTCATGTAGATACTGCCAGAGGAATTCTAATGAAAAAAATGTCCAACTTCTTTCAAAACCATACAAGTCAGTCCTGGAAGTTGAATTATGGTAGAAGGGCAAACCACTTTCTTTGTGTATGCACATAATGAAAAAGCCCTTCAACAAATAACAACACTTTATCTATAAGCTTACCAGTATTGATAAACATATAAACAGATTACATGCTTTTGCCTGCTCTGAACTAGAAAAAAATCCCAAACCAAGCCTAGTATTAATTAAAAACTTAGTTATCAGTCTCAAGATCTCAAAATTATGTCACAAATTATAGTTAGAATTATTGTTAATCATTCCAAGTAGCAACTGAGCATTCTCATTACCCAGGCAGTGAAATCCTACAGCAGAACAAGGAGGTTGTGCAATCTCTTCAAAGAAAATTCTTACTACCAGGTGAACACTGGTCTGTCTAGGTGAAGAAATGATCTAGCTGTATTCAAGCCCACTCCATTGCAGGTAACTGGAGTAAATTATCTCCTGTAGTCCCCTCCCAGGTCTTTATTTTCATAGTCTTGTGTATAATTCTTTATTGCCTACAGCTTTTGCACTACATTCTTTTTTAACTTCAAAATAATATTTTACTCTTATTTCAAAAGCAGCGTGTGTGAGGAGAGAGATTTTTTACCTAAGAAAATTACTGTACAGAAATCACTCTTCTTTACTTGATTTTCCATTGTTTAATTTGACAGTTAAATTGCAATTTTACAAGAACAAAATTGGTGATCAGAAAAGTAGCTTGACAGTTTTCAAACTGTTCTTCCATATTGCAAAATGAACAACAGACTTTCTTTTCCCCCTCAGCTCACTGGGGATGTGAGAAAAATAGAGCACTATAGTGAGAAGAAAAAAAAAGATTTACAAGTGTTCCCAAAAGTTCCCTGATCTACTGCTTCTCAAAAAGGCCAGCTGAGTTAGATTAGTCTTATGGTATGCTCAAAAGTGAGATTTGGGGAATATGCAACAATATTACAGATTATTACTTGCTGTGAAATGTTTCCCAGTGAGTGACTAACTATGACTTCTAGCCTCTGATTCCTAAAAAGATAAATATCTTCAGATATTAAAGTCAACAGACTTCTGATCTAAGCTCTGGAAAAAATAACTACTTTTCCTCTGTTTTCCCCTTTTTATACATTTTAAATAAAATCTAGAAACATGTTGGTAAAACTTTTGGGAAGGTCCTAATACAGTAAAAATATATAGCTAAAACTGATATGGTATTGACAACTACAGGTTGTTTGGACTAATAAATGATACACTCAGCTTAGTTTACTCATTGCATTTATAGATTGAATAAAGTATGTGATAGAAAACTTTCATTTAGCCTTCTATATGAGGAGAATAAAAAATAGTGAGTCTGAGTTTCTGAATCCTTATTTGTGGTCTGTTAGCTGTAGAAAATCCTTTAGATTTTCAGACCTTGTATCTCTTCTGAAGGGCTTGTGATTAAGAAATAGCACATTTGGTTGTTAACTGTTATGTGCTTGATATGGAAATTTTTGTGATCTTTGGAATTAAATGATATCCCCTTTTAGAAGCAATTTGCAATATATAACAGCAGTGTAAAAGGAACCAGAATAAAAGTTTATTTGCCCTTGAGTGTAACTTTCTAAGTAAAATATTCAAATAGCTGAATACATTCATTATTCTGTATTCAAGTACTACCTATTTTTAATAGATGATGTAACCTTCTCAGGTTTTTCTTGATCATCAAGGATTTGAAGAATCATCTAGCCAATTTTGACAACTAAAATATAGAATTCATGTAACACACCTGACACAACTGACACGCTTTCTGTCCCGTATAAGGAGATAAACATGTCTCTATTTAGCACTGTAGAAGGATAGACAGAAATCAAGCTCATAATTCTAGGAAAGGTATTTAATGTATGTTGGATTAAATGATCCTTGGAAGTCCCTGCCTATCCTAGGTGATGATTTGAAAGAGAAGTGATAACTCCAAGTTTAGATAAACCTGCCTTTTGCTGCTAAATATTTTTCTTGTGTTCTTGAGAAGACTTTTTTCTCCTTCACATATTCCTTAAATAGCTTTTCTATCTAAACTCTTGGCAAAGCATTGACTCTTTTACATTTCAAGTCGATTACTCTCAATCTTAAAAGTTCATTTGCTTTCTCATTTTGTCCCTGCCCTGGATTTAGAAAGGTTTATAAAGACCTTGCATAAGCAAACAGCTTCCACTGCCTTTTTTTAGAATGAAAGTAATCTATTAGACAGAGAAAGACACAGCTATTAACCTGTCTTTCCTCTTTCCTCCAAACTCTCAGACAACTGGGAGTCAAATGTTCTTCAGCAAATAATTTGGAACTATATTATGCCATCTCACGAAAGTCAGGCAGGGATAAGTAAAATGACATTCCAAATAAATTGGAAATGCCTTCATGTATAATCAAAAGAAAAGCTTTTAAGTGGTAAGATAAAGAAAGTGGATGGTTGGTATGCAGTTGAGGGAATTCTTGGAGATTAGATCTACTGCACATCAAATCTTTAATATTCTAGCACCAGCCTTTCTAGGCCTGTGCTGAGTATGACACCTCCATGGATTCCTATAATTATTTCTAATCCCAGCTGATTTCATGTACCAATTGCATTTCAGCACAATATGATCTGATTGTATCTCACAGTTATATTGGTCTCGTTTTGCCAATATGTCTGTAAATGCATAAGTGCAAAGCAAATTAGATGCTTAGGATAGAATGTTTCATTTTACTTGGTCCAAATTTAATCCATTTAAAATACTTTATATTACATCTAGCAGGAGAGAACTCCCTACCATGTTCTACTCCTACTACTTGAATTTGGGTAATATTAATTGCATATTATGCAAAAGGAAATTATCTAAACTTGTCACCTCAGCAAAGATGTCTTCAAAAGGACTATTATAAGCTCTTGTAACAGGAAATTCTACGCCAAGATTTACATTTACTTCATAGATTTTGCTGCTTCCTTCAGGAATGTTCATCATTTCTTTTCAGCTCTATTTTTGCCAGATAAGGGAATTTCAGCCTTCAAGCTTATCAATAGACTGTTCAGTCACTGGATGAAACACTGTGCATATCAGAAATTGTCCTAGAAAGCATTCCAAGAGAAAAAAAAGTAGATTGCATGGGTTGTACAGAATCATAGAACAATACAATCATTAAGGTTGGAAAAGACCCCTGAGATCATCAAGTCCAGCCACTAGCCCAGAACTACCATCATGTTCACCACTAAACCCCATCCTCAAAGATCTGCACATTTTTTTAACATTTTCAAGGTTGGTGACTCTACCACTTCCCTGGGCAGTCTGTTCCAATACTTTACAATCCTTTCCATGAAGAAATTTTTCATAATATCCCAACTAAACCTCCCCAGATGCAGCTTGAGAACATTTCATCTCGTCCTGTTGCCTGGGAGAAGAAAGTAAGCCCCACCTGGTAACACCCTTTTTTCAAGTAGCTGTAGAGTAGTTGAGGGCTTCCTCTGAGCTTCCTTTTCTCCAAGCTTCACCCTCAGCTCCCCCAGCTGCTCCTCATCAGAGTTGAGCTCCAGACACTTCCCCAGCTCTGCTGCCTTTCCCTGGACATTCTTTAGTACTTCAATCTCTTTCTTTCAGTGAGAAGCCCAAAACTGGACCCAGGATTTGAGGTGCAGCCTCACCAGTGCCGAGTGTGGGGGACGGTCACTGGCTCTGCTGCCACTCTGCTGCTGATACAGGCCAGGATGCCACTGGCCTTCAGGGCCACCTGGCACACTCTGGCTCATGTTCAGCTGCTGTTGAACAGCACCCCCAGGTTCTTTTGTGACAAGCAGCTTTCCAGCCACTCTTCCCCAGCTTGTAGAAGTGCAGGAGGTTGTTGTTGACCCAAATTGGCCTCAGCCCACTCATCCAGCTTGTCCAGATCCCTCCTCAGAGCCTCTTGACTGCTGACTGCTGTTTCTATATTTACTTATGGCATCCAGTTACAAAAGACAGCTGCTATTTCAGTCTTGGGGTTCTGAATATTTTATTTTACTTTCATTTCTGACAAGTGAAGTGGAATCCCAAAAAACGAATGTTCTGTGATCAAGAAAATTTCTCTTTTTTTTCTTAGGTGTTGTTAAAAGCATAAAGTTTTTGTACCATCCAGAGAGTAATAAAATTCATATGCCCTGGATTTGGTTTCTAACTTTAATTTGGTACACCTTTGGAAGCATGTATTCTGACCTGAATACCACGGGTCACAGAATTTAACAAGTGAGTGAGGTTATTAAATCCATTCCTACTTCTTCTTGGCCTGCTACTTTTATGATTCTTTACTTTTATCAGTACAGAATGCCCAGCTTCAACATTATGATTGTGCAGATCTTTTAAAGATACATTTACTCTTTCCTGAAGTATCTCAAAGCTATATTTTCAGGATGACACACACTGGATTTTTATAACATTTTCAGTAATAACCCTAAGCCTTATTGAACAAAACCAAGGAGTGAAACAAAGGAGTCCCTTTAAGTTTCTTTTCATTGCTGATAACAATAAAAAACAGATTTTAAAAAAATCGTCATCTGAGCAGAATATAATTTTCCATTGCTTTCATTTATATCTCCTTGGCCTTTCAACCTAAATTTAGCTTGTTTATTCACAGGATAAATTACATGCACATTTTTTTAAATGAAAACATTTAGAACATTCAGATGAATATTAAATTTTAATATCACAATAGATTAAAAAAAAAAATGCTTGTGAAAGGAAAGCATTCATCCTGAGTGCTACTCTCTGTAGTATAGCTCTTCTCATCAATCATTAGCAAACAAATGCTTATATGCTTTGTTAAGATTCTATCATGTCTGTGTTCCTAATTATTTATAAGACTTAGATCTGTCTCTCCTTCAGATAGCTGAGATGTGGAAAGCCTAACTCTTAGCTGAGATTTACACATTGGTACCTCCTCTGACAGTCAGTAGGGATTCTTAAATATGATAAATTTTAAAACAACTATTTTACTCTTGGTAAAAGAAGAAAAAGCAAAAGCTATGAGATTTGAATCTGAACTTTGATTATACTCAGCTAATTAAATGTGGGGTTGAGTTTTCAAAATCACACAGAGCTTATGCTTTTACAGATACCTTAGCTATTTAGTTTGGCACTGTATTATCCTGTTGGTGGGGAGGACTACCTGTTTTAACATACATTTTATTTTGCAAAGATAATGAGCCCAGTTTCTTGTGATTTCAGGATCTGTGAAAACTATTTACCACTGGATGATACCATGATACCATCCACGTATATCATTAAGGACTTTTAAAAGATGTGTGACTACAAGAGCCACACTTGTCTGTGGCTGGCCCTGTTTGAAGCACAGTATTTTGATGGATATATTCTGTTGGTCTGTGGTAGAGAATTGTTACTCAGATATACTAAGTTTCTAAACATCCCAGCAAAGTAAAACTCAAACTCTAATTATTGTCTTTGTTCCTCTAAGTTGATTTCTGCTTATGGCCTATTACAAGTGGATATTAGCCCATATAGTATGTATCTATAAGAAAACTGCCAGTAAAAGATATATTTAAATATAATAAAGACTGTTTGAAAGGTTGCAAATATTTCTGGTTCTCTCTTACATATGTAGATGCATTAATGGGACACTTTCTCTGTCCAATAAACACATTCAATTATGACAGACTAGATAATGCTCTTGTGCTTGGACACTCTCTTGACTTTTTTGGGGCTGTTTTGCAGTACCTCTTTAAATGCATTAAGATTTGTTTACAAGACTTGTTTTCCTGTGATATATTTTGATTTTAGGATCATCAAGTTCAGAGAGGAGATGTGAACCATATTCAAAATGGTGTTTGGAGCCTCATTTATTTTTGTTTCACTAAAATTCAAAACAGAGCAGTGTTCCATTGTACCATACCATCACTTATAGAATTATTAAAGTCAGTGTGAACACTATTCATATAGTAGCCATTGCTGATGCTTTATTTCTGTAACATATCAAAAGGATCTTCTTTAGCAAGCTCATTATCCTCAGGATTTTTTAATGTGCATGCAGTCTGCATCTTCCATTACAAAGGCATTCAAGCCTGAAAAACCATTCCAGACTCTCTGATTTATAGCAAAAAAACCCAACACTTCTTTGATGGTCTATAGTTAAAGCTTTGGACAATGTTATTATGCAGCATACTTTTGTCTCTTGCCTAATACATGAATTAGGGCCACATTAATAAATCATTCTTACTTATCACATTTATCTGTAATGTCACACTTGCTCTCTGAAACTCTATAAAAATTAGTGTATATGGCATGTAAAAGCAACAAACAATGGTACTTTTATATTATCATCAAACCATGCTTAATCATAGCTCATAATGCGTAGAGTTTTAGAGTTCTGTCACTGAACCATGAGCTGTTCCTTTTCTGAGTGGTGAGAAATGTCAGCTTTTCAAAAATTACTTTTTAAGCCTACCTATATTATTTCTGTGACTTCACATTTAAAAATAATTCTGTTGTCTCCATTGCTCATGACTAAAAGGTATTATTAACAGCCTGTTTTGATGATGATCCCTGAGAAATAAATTGGGTTTTGGCCATGTCATAAGTGCGGGTATTCACAGCATCACACTGCCATTACAATTAATAACCCTCCTGGAATTGTGTTAAAGAAGGGTTCTTAAGCAGTTCAAAATGAGTAATGAATAATCTAAGCCAGAGCTGCATGGGCATACAGAACAAACTACATTTTAGACCTTAAAATAAATTTCCCCATTATTAGAATGAGTCACCTTGGTGAATCAAAGTGGAGAAATATATTGTTACAACTCTAGTGTTTTATTTTGTCTTGTAATAATTGAAAAGTTCTTTCTCCATTCTTGTTCATTTCTAGCACTTTACATAAATTTGAAGCTCATTTACAAAGACTAAAACCTCCGTGACTCTTGATAACAGCCACTTTATTCTATAGTTAATAGAAGACAGGCTTCTCCTCTGACTCTACTCAGGAATGGCCTGAAGTACTGCCATAATACTACACATTTTTCTCCTCAGATGGCACATATAATATGAAACATCTGTGAAAAGCTCTTTTCTGGATAGAAAGGTTCTGGTTTTAGTTTTATCCTGGAGGCTATTTGTATTATTTCAGCTTTACAAATATCTGCAGCTCTTTCTGAGGCAAACTTTTCTCAGTGATGCAAAGTGAGGAACCAGAAGCAATAGGAGCAACCTGAAACATGGGAGGTTTCCTGATCATCAGGAAACATTTTTTCGCTGTGAAGGTGGTGGAAAACTGGCATAGGTGCGCTGGTAGGTTGTGTAGTCTGTCCTTGGATGTATTCAAAAACCATCTGGACAAGGTCCTGAGTAACAAACTAACTGGCATACAAAGGATCATATTGTCCCTCTGAGATTTCAGGGCACAAAGATGAACGCTAAATGAACTAACTAACTAGTCATAAATATTTATTTAAAATAAATAAATAACATACCTCTCCAAAACTCTTTATAATCTAAGATATCTGAAATTATTAAGATTATGCTAGTGATTAATTAAAAAAAAAAAAAGTACTGCTACCATTATTATTTAGATTTTCTCTCATTTTCATTCCTGACTTTGTTTTGAAACTGCAAACAGCACTGAGTGTTCTGTGCTCTCTCAAATGCTACTGCTGTAAGCGTGTTTATCCATAATGCTCCAGATGCTCAGGTGTGTCACACTAGTAGATGCTGGGGAAGACATTGAAATAGTTTTCTGCTACCTTTCTAGCATGTGACCTGTCTGCTGCATCAAATTCCAAGCTGTTTAGATTCCTAGCTACAAACTATCAGCGTCTCTGCCCAGTTTCCCACTGTATGTACTGATTCTCCATCATGCCTGGGCATTGCACCAGAGCCACAAATGTGTATGAATATTGGTACAAATGCCCAGGGATGTTTAGACCAACAATCTAATCTATTCTATTGCCCAATATCTAATCTATTGCCCAAAGACTGGTAAGGTCCGAGGGTCTGGCCTATGGCTTAGAAAGTCACATTTTTTGAACAACTGATTGGGATGGTCCCCTCTTCATGGATGCCTTAAACTTTAAAAACTCATACTGCAAAGCTGGCTGGCATGACTTCAGGCAGAAATGAACCCACATTCTTTATGAAGTAGTTTTAGACTGTTAGCATACTCTGGTATTACTAGGTAATCACTGTGAGGTAATGAAAAAGTTTTGTCCTAGGGGAACTTAAAAAAATCTCATTCCAATAAAACACAGCAATAGTGTGGATCAATCTATTTAGTTAAACTGTAAGTAGCTTGAGAGCTACTCAATGTTTTTAAACACTGAGAGAAAATACTGAGAAGCTGTTTACAATGTGACTTCTGTGGCTAAGAAACTGAATCTTTATTCTATGGAGATGGTAAAATTAGATCCAAATAAACAGTTCATTAGGTCTTATATGGAGATTATTACCAGGGGATAATTTTGCAGTCATATTCCATGTTTTGGTTTGCTATGTCTGTGGTCTTTTTGGACTGGTTAGGTAGCTGTGTTTTTTTGTTTTGTTTGTTTGCTTTTTTTTCTGTATTTTTTAAAAGAATGTGGCTTAGCATATAATTTACTGATTGTGAATGTCTGATCCATGGAATGAAAACTGAGGATAGCTCAGACCTTAAATTGTCAGGGAGCTTAGATCTGAAAGATTAAGAGAGTGACAGCATAGCTGGAAAATTAATTTTTATTTCATTAAGTGAATGCATTGCACTGTACATTGGAGTTTACATCCCTCCAGAGGAGCAAAGGATTCACTATGTGAGAATAATTTTCAGCAAGATCCTACTTGATGGTATTAAAAATGTTTTACTTCTGGACAGTTGTGGATTTAATGGGCCTGTTCATATGTTAGCAGGAGACATTAATACCCTAATAATAATGAGATCTAAAAACCTATATATTTTTTTTGGAGGGATTAAACATAATTTTTTTGTGGTATTTTTTTTCAATCTGACTTATAAGACATGTAAATACCTGAGACTGAGAAGTTCAACCCTACCCTATAGTACTTCTAGACTATTTCCTTTGACAAAACTGAGGTTTCCTAGAAATTTTAAGTCTTGAATAGCTTAAAGATTAGATTTTCATAAGTATTTATAATTATACCCAGAGATAGGTTAGGTGGAAAATATGTTCCACTTACAGTTAGTCACAATTGCTTGCTTTACGTACTTGGACCGTTTGAGAGACTTGCAGATATAGGACAAGAGTTCTTTTCTGATTTATTGACTACTTAGACACCTTTTACAGCCATTTCTGAATGAATTCTTCAAATATAGTGCTTAAAGGACATAGCAGATGGATTAACTAAGGAATCTTTAATTATAATCGAAATTAAACTAATAATATCATGTCATTTAGATTAGATTTAATCTATAAGAATTCCTTATGAGAACTGCCAACTTTAGAGTATTGCATATTCAGTGTAAATTAAAAAATTGTCAGTAAAGGTTTATTGAAAAATAAATTTCAATTAACAAGTACGAAATATCTGCCCCTAATTGGAAAAGGTTATGGTTATTAGAGATAAATTCTGAAAAAGTTTATATGAAGCTCTTATGTTTATTGTCCATTATTTATTTTGTTTACAAGGGAGTTCATACAAAAGTAGCTAACAGAAAAGCTAGGTCACACAACAGTCTATCTGAAATGAACATTTCCAGTTATTACATAAATGACTCAGCTTCCATATTTTTCTGTTTCCTTTCTAATGTTTCTCATTAGGGCTAATTTTCTTCTAGTGGATTTCCCTTGTGCTAAAGAACAGTCAATACCTCATGGAAAGAATATCTGATTATTAGTTTTCTAACCCTTGTACAAAGCTGACAAAGTTGAGATGTGAAAGTGCAGTTTAGATGAGGCATGTTTTTACCTTTCCCATCACACTAATTCTTCATATGTATATTTTTTGTCTAAGTGATTTTCCAGAGAAAGAGTCTTTTCTGCTGAATAGGCTGAAAAATATGGGTGGGACAAGAACAGAACCCCAAAATTTAGGGGCAGCCATCATGTTTGCTCTCATTAAAGCAAGAACCCTTCTTTTCTGATAAGGAAGCAGAGGAAGGTCCCAGAGGGCCTTCAGAATGAATGGAAATAGGAAAACAAGTACAAGACAGATTATTATTTTTTTAAATCCCATTTACAAGATGAGCAAAAAAAACCTAGGACTAAATACAAAGCATTGAGTTCAAGAGAATTAAACAAGTATTGTCATGAAAAATGAAGGCTTCACCTCAGTTCTCAGTTCATCTCTGGCAGGCTTTAATAGGTATGGGTGCAGATACTTTGGAGGATGCCAGGAAAATGGTAGGTTACTGATCAGATGCCAGGATGAAGAGACTTCTTTTCCAGTTCCTCAGAAATGTAGGCAGAACTCCCTGTTCCAGGCTACAACCTTGTAAAACCTCAGTACTTTCCTGCTAGAGATTGTTGTAGGGCTCTACAGACATTAAGGCACTAAAGGCTCATTCTTCACAGATGTAAATTTGGTAAACAACTTCCATATTTTACCTCTATGGGCAAAAAATCTAAGGAACTTTCTGAAAAAAAATTAAGATTGATTTATAAGTCGCTACCATTCTCCTTCTTGTTGCTACCATTCTCATTCTTGTCTTCATGAGACTTCAGTTTTGGAAATCTCAGTCTCAGTTCCTGGTTTTGTGCAATTCCTTATGAGAATTATGCAGTTCAAGCCTATCAGTGCTTAAGAGATGTTTGGACAATGCCTTTAACAACAAGCTTCAACTCTGGTCTAAATAAGGATTTGAATTTATGAAATGGTTCAGGATGAATTCTCCAGATGCTTGTCTACTCCAACTACAAGAAATGAGAGAAAGCCAAAAACTCTGTCTTAGACTAACTAATTAACTAATTAATTAACAGAAAGACAAGATAGAGCCCTTCTCTAGTGACCTAGCCTTAAATTAATATGCAATATATCTATACAGTCAATGAAAAGAAATAAGGCTCTGCCTCCAAAGAAAGATTCTCTCTCTCTTCAACTACTGAACATAATAAAGTGATGGTGTGCTTATTTTATTGCATGCCTAAAATGCAGCCTTAAATCATGTATTTCTATGGGTAGACTTGATCCTTGCTTGGGAATCTCTTGTTAAGTGTTGGCCTAATTGTGTTTTAGGTAGTATGAAGGGATAAAATCAGCATATTTCTTCAAATCTGAGAAATTTTATTATCAGAGCCAGGAAGAAAGGAAGGAACACTTCATGGAGTGCTATAAGTGAAACAGCTTTCCTGATACAGAGTCATTAAGGGGGATTCCATCTCACCTAAACTCACATTATCTTCTGTAAAAATATCTCAAACAAAGACAGCCTAGATATCTTTTGATTCAATAGAGAAAAATAAACCTTAGAATGCTAACTTTTACATAGTAAAGATAAAAAAAGGTGAATTTCATCCCTACACTTCAGTTTTATTGTCAGTGGACAAAGTGGGACATACCCTATTTTGAAATATTTGTCTAAAATTATCTTTGTGATTATCCTCTGTAGGTGTTCTGCTCTCTCTCCCCATTGACTATGTGTGTAATCCAGAGATTGTTTTTCAAGTAAGCTTTCAGATTCCCAGAGTTAAGAGTGATCTCCCACTGGCTTAACAGGTCAACTTTTATTGCACTGCACTGACAGTAATATCTACAGAGCACAGAACTCACTTGTTCATGAAGTGAATTCCCTGATTGCCACCAAGACCACTGTTTCTGCAATGATGGCTTTCATACTTCCTTTAATCAGTTACATATCAGTGTTTATCAGACTGGTGGCATCTCAGTAGATCCAGGGCTTGGACTTTTCTTTAAAAATTAAACAAAGACAACACTTCCCCAGAAAAATCAACGGAACTGTTTTGAATATCTGGCTAATTTACACTTTAAAAGGATATGATATTCAAAACAATACATTGATAATAAAAGGGAAACTAACTCCTTTAGTTCTGTTCAGCTTGGCCTCCATGGCAGTAGTCTGTCTATGGGTAAAAGAATAATTCATGATAGATCCTATTCAGACATTGTTGTTTTATTGATTTCACCATCTGTGTTCAAAACAAACATCAAAAATCTCTGTAAAGTGAAAATATAAAACATTCATTAGATATTACTTTTCTAGGAATATTCCATGTTAAAATGCACTTTTATAATGATCTATATGTGGAAATGCCATACCACATTATAATACAATATGTATTATCCATTTATCTGACCCAAAAATGATGTGTGTGAGAGGATTTAATATTATACAAGTCGTAAATATGACAAAGCAGTGAACTTTCTAAGGCCAGTAAATGTTAGAAACAGTATTTTAAAGAACTCTGCCCAGGAGAGGTATCATTTTTTACTTCCTGCAGTTAATGATCTCGTGTCACAGATAAACTAGGTTATAATCTGTTCTTATGACTCAAGAGAAACATTTAAGAAAATACAAATAAATCATGACTGCTGTCAGGTCATTTGCCAGAGCATTCCTTGAAAACTTTGTTTAGAACAACCTTGAGGCATTTTCTGGTACAGTGTAAAGGGCCATCCGTTTTTGAGCACAAAATTCTATTTCTTGTCTTTATGGCACTGTTTTGATCCCTAATTGTAGCTGGGTGACAACAATGTCCTGACTCCTCCTACAAGGAATTGCTTACTCTATTACAAGAATGCTTAAAGTAACTGGCAGATTTCAACCATCTAAATAACTTCATTTAACTACTTAATTGTGCGTGAAAATAAAAACTTCCCGTGTACATGTTTTGTGCCTAATCTTCATCCATGAGTTTTTTAATATGCTTAGATGTGTATGACAGAGAAATAATAGTTACTTTGAACAGCTTTGGGGACATAGGCTCAGTCTGGGCTCCTTTTGCAGCCAAAAGAAATCCCTCCCAGAAATGAGAAAAGGCAGACCACACTGTGTTAATAGGATAAATGTATAGATTATTAACTAAATATAAATCATAGGTGATTACAGGTTTGGTGCTAATATGTCAAAAATATTTTTAAAGCCAAGACACTAGATTGTTTAATTACTGACTTTTATGGGAGTAAGAAAGCACCAGACAATAATTCCTTACACAGAGTCACCTCAATTTCTTTGGAAAAGACCAAACTGAGGGTAATCAGGACTTTTTTTTGCAGGAGTCTGTGTAAATAATATAGCTGAGAGCAGCATCTTCATTCAAGGTCACACTTAAACACCTGTATCAACTCAGCCACTGATGTTAAGGGGCTTAAACTTCTTCTTAATACTTTGTTAAATACATATGTCTAAGTATAAATGGTTGAAGGCAAGTTCCATGGGAGATAGTGGTTGGATGGAGAGCTCAGATGCCAAGTAATTTCCAAACACCTTACTGGATTGTGGAAGTCAGGTGTTAAACTCTTTTCATAAATAAATCAACTTCAATTTTATTTTTGTTTGGTTGGTTTTATTTGGTGGAAATATCAGAACAACAACTTAGAAAAAGCAGTTTTATTTAAAATACAGTTGCTGCTGGTGTTGCTGGCCAGAAAGAGAGGACAGGAGGGAAGGTGTCATGATTTTGGAATGGTATTCTCCAGTTAAATGTCCCAACTGAAACCATGTGCCACTCCCTCACCCCAGCTCGCCCTCCCACTCTGCTGGAGAGAAGTGGAGCCACAAAAAAAGGTTACAAGTTGAGATCAGAACAATTTACTGGGAAAAGCAATGAGATAAGAAAATAATCAGCAACAGCAACAAAAGTGCACAAGACAGGGAAGAGAGTCACCACTATACTATGTGGAACCCAAAAATACCCTACCACTCCTGGCCATGCTACCCCAACCTGGAAAAACCATTTCCCTCTTTCCTGGAAAATCATGTGATGTGCTAGAAAACAGCCTCCATGTCCCAGCCATGCTCCTGGGCACTGCCTGGAACCAGGACAGAAAGATTAAGAGGAGGCAGAATGAAGGAAAAAAGAAAAGGAGCTGAAACACAGGAGTGGGTTTTTAGTCAGGGCATATAACCAAAATCTGGGTACCAGATTTTCTGTGGCTACAGATGTGACTGTCACTTACAGGTATGTCCCTATACTATTGTTTTCCTGCTTGTAGTCTGGAGGATATAAATGTTCATAATTTGAGATAAAGTTTATTCTCTATATTAACACTATAAAAAAATTTAGGCTTACTAAAATAAGTAATTATTTTTATCAACCAAAGTAACTTTTATCCAGACAAATATTGATTAATCCAGACTGCTTTTAACCCAAAATTTCCTTCGTCAGCAGCAGTTTTCAATTCTTTTTGCTTTCATTTCTGTATCTTTTTCTAAGCAGCAGAAAAATGTGCACGTATAGCTTCAGTCATGATTGCCCTTCCACAAATTTTTTATTATTCTTTCATTATGAAATTTCATATTCCCTTAGTTTAGGTTACTATTTTTCACTGTAGCTGCGCTATCTTTTTCTCCATCACCAGTATTATCAGCCAAATTGAAAATGGATACGCATCAGTCACCTGTTTCATCGGTCATACTTACACTGTTTTAAATAATGACTCCATTCTTGCTTCTTAA